>NC_045703.1:28613118-29813118 GCF_009834535.1 Camelus ferus | reverse complement strand
CTGGGTTCTACATGTCTCAAATTGTAATTTCATAAGTTTTATACAGTAACTAATCCTGTTTTCAGTAGATTAAATACCAGGGTGAACTACATTCTTTTCACCAACACCATACCCCAGTATAAAAATATGTTCTCATTTTTTTCCCCCAAGGGACTTTTAAAAGCTGAAGAGCACAGCTGGTCCCTTGCAGAACTGGTACATGCAGTAGTTCTACTCACACACTATCATTCTCTTGCCTCGTTCACATTTGGCTGTGGAATCAGTCCAGAAATTCATTGTGATGGTGGCCACACGTTCAGACCTCCTTCTGTTAGTAACTACTGCTTCTGTGACATTACAAATGGCAATCACAGTGTGGATGAGATGCAGGTCAACTCAGCAGGAAATGTTTCGGTAAGTTATCTATTATTTGTTATATGATCATTATAAGACTAATCATAGTAATTGCTGTTATATTATTTCTTCATTTCACTTCTTAGAAAATCCACCAGGTCCAGAGAGATACTAGTCCCCAAAACCTGTACATCCAGCAGGTATTTATTGACTGCCTCCAAATGCCCAGCACTAGTCTGATGCTAAGGGATATACAAAATTATAAGACCCTCTGGGAGGTTACATTCCAATGATTTTAGGATCAGAAGCCACCGGAGCTAGTATTGAATGGCTACTGCGTGAAATGAGAGGAGGCTGAGAACAGTAGAACTTGGTAGTAGAAACTTCCTGATACTGATCACAGCTTTTTCTTCCCTTTTGCGCAAAAGAAACAGGCTGACCTCTTAATTGTTTATGTTTCAGAAGATTTAATCAGCCTTGACCTGGAAATTTCTCCCTTTAAAATACTTTTTCATGTTTACCATCTCACAAATGTATATAAAAGTGAATATAAATTTACTTAAATACTTTCACCTCTATTCCTTTCCTCTGGCTTTTATATTTTTTCAGTTTTGTTACTCCTTTGAAATAGATCAGAATGAGTTGAATTTTCAATAAGCAAATTTTAATTCCTATATATGATTAATCAAAATTCCCTCTGCATTCTTTCACTGTAGTGAAAGAGCAGGGGTTTATGTTTCCAAAGAGAAATTACAGAAACAACATCAGAGCCTCCTGAATACTTTGCACAGATGTTCTCAGTTGTATTATTCCTTTGAAACAGATTTAGACAGGTTGAATTTATATACTTGACTTTAACTTAACATATTTGACTGCTGGCAAGTTATCTAACCTCTCTGAGCCTCCATTCTTTCATTTCTAAATTAAGGTCAAACACAAGGTTATTGTGAAGTTTAAATGAAATGTCTCTAAAGCAGTAAAAGGCCTAGTACAGTGCTTGGCATTTATCAGGTTTTGTTGCATGGTAAAATAAATTAATAATAATAATAATAATAATAATAATAATAATAATAATAATAATAATAATAATAATAATAATTAATAATAATAAATAATAATAATAAAAAAGATGGGATAGCATTTACACGTGGTGAGATCAGCACAGGAAGGAGACTCATTCTCCCAAGGCTGATCACTGCACTGTGCTGACAACCCTCTGTTGAGCTATCAGGTTTCATGTTATAGTCCTGCGTATGGCCACTGATTATTTATCAAAGCTTAGAGGTTATGAAATAGTTTAAGGGAGAATATATCAGTTGCTAGGATGCTTAGGGTTGGATTGTTGTCCTTCCCCACCTTTTAGTACAGGGCTAAAGAAAAAGTACTGCTTCTAATTATCCTTCCACTAAATGAGAGAATAGAGAAATGATAGAATTTTTTAAAATTTCTCTAGTAGATAAGCTCCCTATTCCTGGCTGTTGAGCATTTTTTAGCAATGAATATTTTTAAATTAAGGTATGTCCTTTTTTTAGACATAATGCTATTATTGCTCACTTAATAGTCTACAGTATAGTGTAAATGTAACTTTTACCTGCACTGGGAAACCAAAACATTCATGTGACTCGCTTTGTTGTGATATTCACTTTATTGCAGTGGTCTGCAACTGAAACCACAATATATCTGAGGTATGCCTGTATATTGACAATCTGCCCAGTGTAAACAGTTGATGCAAAATCACTTATACTTTGTGTATCTTATTTAACTAATTGAACAAGTAAAAGTTCAACTTTTAAATATTCAGTTCTGTTCTAAATTAACAAGTAATGTTAATTTTTAAAACTTAGCACTAACAGTTGACGTTATCACTAATTTTAAAAGGTAAAACACTAGAATGTGCTCTTAAAATAATTTTTCTTATATTTTAAATTTTGCATATCTGTGTATGTAATAGGCCAAAATAATTGTTTTTGATTCATTCATGTGCATTAAAATTATAAGATCTATAAAAGATAATTCAAGAATGTCATCCCATGTCTGACATGTGTAATGTTAATTACACTTTCTTCAGGTAAGTGATTCCTTCTTTGAGGTCGAAGCCCTCATGGAAAAGATGAGACAGTTACAGGAGTGTCGGGATGAAGAGGAGGCAAGTCAAGAAGAGATGGCTTCACGTTTTGAAATAGAAAAAAGAGAGAGCATGTTTGTCTTCTCTTCAGGTAAAAGCAACCATTACAGAGTCAATAAAAATTTTATTGCTTACAAAAAAGAGCCCAACTTTTTTACTTAAGAGAATTTAAAAGTTTTAAAATATCAATCCAAATATGTCTTTCCTTTTAGAGAAGCTATTGCACAAATATTCCTGCTTATAAGTCAGACAGCCTAGAAAAAGAAGTTACAGTGAAAATAGCACTAGACTAAGAGAAAGGACATGTGATTTGCGTTCTAGTACTAAAATCACTGCTAGTAAGCTCTGTAAATATAAGTCATTTAACCCTGAGTGCTCCCTTTTTTCTCTACTTTAAAATGAGGAAGTTGCATTTGGCCTGATATTGAGTCCAGCTATAAAATTCTATGATTTGTGAAAAGGAGCTATTTATTAAACAACTAACAACCACCTAAGTCCTTTATGTTTGGCCTTTATCTATATGTAGGCTATAGGATTTAATATGTAAACCAGATAATTTAAAGGAAAAAAAGTTAATAAAGTATCTCAAAATGTATTTTGATGATAATACAGTGGGGGAAAGAGTATGTGTGTTAAAAGCACCAAATTTCTTAATAGCAAAGGAAAAATCAAGTTTGTATAAATGGAGGTTGGATGTTAGCTTGAGGAGAAGTTTTTGATTCTATTTACTTGAAAATATAATCTCATCAACTCCTAAACATGAAGATAATCCAAAAAGGCTTAGAGCAGTGCAGGAAACATTGTAAAAATGGTGACATACAGAGCCTTTCCTTCATTCATCATTGTAGAATTGTTTCTAGGACCTTTGAGCTGTTAAAGAGATCATTTTATGTATTGTATGACATTAATATTCAACCAGAAATAGTCCAAGTGCTGAAGTGTAGAGCACAGCTGATTTGTTATCACCATAAAGATTATTCAAAAGGGTTTTCATACTTGGAGTACTTACTTTTAAGTAGAACCTAATATGTATAAGCCGGAGTAAGGACACAGAGGGAGAAGGGGGTCCATAAAAGAGAAGAATGAAAAGCATAGGAAATTCAACCATGAGTACTTTTTTATAACAGAGGATCCTTTTGTTATATTCCATTTACTAGTAAGTAAGCTATTTCTCTTTATAGTTTTAAGACTTTATTTTAGTGATATTGGTTACTCAATGTCAGAGAAAGGGTTATCCTGTTTTTACTTGTTATAGGTAAAATGAATTTTAACTGGCATCCTACTTTTGAAAAGCTTTCAGTGGCTTTTTTTTTAAAAATTATTTCAGATGACGAAGAAGCTACACCAGCAAGAGACGTGTCTCGTCATTTTGAGGACACTAGTTATGGCTATAAGGATTTCTCTAGGCATGGGATGCACGTCCCAACATTTCGAGTCCAGGTAAAAAGGCAACTTGTTTGTGTACTTGATTGGTTAGAAATATCTGTCTGATTTAAAATAAGGAAGAGCCGCCTGCATTTGAGAACTAGAAAGTGTTGCAGAAAGAAGTAACTTTTAACTATATGTACAGGCAATTCTGTTAGGTGTATTTATTGTTAAAGTTCATAAATCAGTTGCTCAGAATTCAAAACACATTCATCCATAGAACAGAATTTACAGTAGTTTTAGGTTCCCAGATGGTATGCAAAAGCTCAAAAGTTCTTAATATAGCTAAACAATACATAATAATTATATTTGAACCTAACATTTATAACATTGTTTTTTTTCTCCCCCTTTCTTACTGAGCCCCAGTGTTAAAGTGAGGCAATTTCTGCGCTGATATGCACCAGGCCTGAGTGACAAGAGAAATGTCCTCACACCTCAAGCATTATGTGTGTGTGGGTGGAGGAAAAAAGGATGAGAAAATCAAAGAAAGATATGCTTAAATTAGGACTTGTAGGGACAGCAAATTTTTAATTTTTATTTTAATTTGGGTAATTTATCACAGATACCATAGAAAATAAGTCACGAAGATTACAGTATCCTAATTCCCTTTAAAATTTGAACTGAATGTTATTTGAAGCAATAGAATTTTTGAGGGTTTCAAATTTAAACCTTGACGAGGATTCACATAAATAATTGTTATTCCAAAATTACTTAACACCTGTCTCTTCAGTTAATAAAGTTTGTGATGTAGGGAGTAGAATTATTATTGGTAGACCCAGTTTCACTAGCTCGTAGATCATTAACTTTAAAATATACAGTAAAACTTCCCCAGTACAATTCTGTATATATTGAGTCCATGGAAACTTAGGGACCAAGTGGTCCTCCAGGATACCAGGCTCCTTCTCTGTTTGTGCTTTGGCAGGAAACTGTGCTAAGTGATTTGCAACTATATCTCAGGAGCAATGGTAGCTGCATTAGTTCTAAAATAAAAGTTGAGAATCATAAATTGACAAATATTTATCTATTCTGTACTATAGTTTTATGACTGCTTCCAAATCATAGTAGAAACACACTAAAGTTTATATGTATTTCTTACACAATCTGTTATATATATATATTTAATTTAGAAAGGTAAATATATAATTCACATGAATTGATATTCCCTACTTTCCCAATTATTGTGAGGGGGCGAGTATTAAGTAATAATTATTTTACCAGAATTATGAAAATATTTGAGAGCTATGAGATTTTTTTCTTCTTTGTTTAAGGAACTAAAATTAGCCATAAGGCAGAGTTCTAGAATATTTTACTTGATAGTGAAATTGTGTCAGGAAATAGAATTCAGTTGAAGAGGTCATGTGGGCTGGACATTTTACGGAGAGAGATTAAGATTTGAGAGATTTGAGGATTTGAGTGGCTTTAAAACACGGGCATTGTAAGCAAAGGAGACTGTCGGCAATCTTGAGTTTAGGTTGAGGGACAGAGTGAGGGAAAGGATCATAAAGAAACTGGCTGGGCTGCTGAGAGCTTCAAGCAAAGGATTTTTCTAATTAGTGGGAAGTTAGTTTAAAATTGATTAGATTTATAGGTTTTTGGCCACAGTGATGATAGCATAATATCAAAGAGATGTTTTAGGGAAATAAATATGGGAGACATAGAAGTTGGACACTTACTAAGTTTTGCTTGACACGGAAAGAAAGGAAGCAGGGAGATTTCATGCAGGAAAACTAATTAGGAAACAGTAGGGCTGAGAGTCAGAGGGGGTAGGAAGAAAAGGAGTAAGTGATGGATATGTTGAATTAAAAATCTACAAAATTTGAGAACCATCTGGATGCCTGTAGCAATGGAAAAGGAGAGAGGTCTCCTGAGATGGGTCACTTCTGGAGGCTGACTGGGAAGACAGTGAAAGAGAAAAAGCTGAAGATGGGTGGTCTTTTTGTAAAGAAAAGGGATTCCATTGGTTTTTAAACTTGCTCAGTTATGAAACATACTTTTTCATGTTGCAGTATAGAAATTGAAAACATGGAGTGCCCCTGAAGCTGAGAGCTAGGGATGTACTAGAAAAGCAGTGGATTTCAACTGTCAGTAATCTCACTGCACTGCAGAGCAATAGATGTAGAACTGTACTTGGCCCCATTTTAATCATATTTGTTCTATTCTCTGTATTTAGGACTATTGTTGGGAAGACCATGGTTATTCTTTGGTAAATCGTCTTTATCCAGATGTGGGACAGTTGATTGATGAAAAATTTCACATTGCTTACAATCTTACTTATAATACAATGGCAATGCACAAAGATGTTGATACCTCAATGCTCAGACGGGCTATTTGGAACTATATTCACTGCATGTTTGGAATAAGGTTAGTCTGTTTTCTCATATTATAAAGAGATGTTTTCCTTCAGGCTAAATTATTCAGGTGCTTTGAACACATACACACAGAAACACATACTAATATACTCAAAACCATCCGCTCCCCAATATCTTATTTCTTACGCTTCAAAAAATTGATTTATTGTAGCGTGGTATTTCCTCTCTCCTAGCTAGGGAGTTAAGGACGTTGACAAAAGTTAAATAACAGATGCCTCCAGGGAAGGGGAGGGCAAGCAAGCTGGTCCAAGAGCATAGACAAGCAGAGGCAGAGTTTGTCTCCAGACGTGCATAGTATCATCTTCTATCTCCTGACACACTCATATTTCTACCCCTTGGAACTTACCAGTCTTACAGTGCTCTTCTGAAGAGCATCTTCTCCCATGCTACTTCATCAAAATGCACAACTTTCATACCCTGTTAGGTACCAAGACATTATTATGCTATATAAGAATTGCAGCCATGATGTACCACGTTCTAGCACACACACCCAAACTCTATGCTATAGTGTTTTCTGATTATTTTGTTTTCTTTTTGTTCGTTTTTCTTTTTTTTTAGTTGGGGGGGGCGGTGAATGGGTGTACTTATTTTTTTTTGATGGAGGCACTGGGGATTGAACTCAGGACCTTGTGCATGGTTTTTTTTGGCAGGGGGAAGGTAATTAGGTTTACTTATTTTTTTAATGGAGGCACTGGGGGGATTGAACCCAGGACCTTGTGCATGCTAAGCGCATGCTCTACCACTGAGCTACGTCCTCCTCCCTTGTTTTCTGATTATTTTAGATGTAAAGTCAGACTTTCTCTTGCTATTCATTTTATCAGTGGCCAGACTACTAACTTTAGCCTCCTGAGTGGGTATAGGACCAGCTTTGCAAGAGCTTTCTCCCTTTTTCACTAAAAACTAAATAGGAAACTTCAGTCCCTTGGTGTCCTAGAAATTATCACCCAGTGGGGCAGAGCAGACACTGGTGCCTACAACCATCTTGGCTTGAAGCAGAACAGCCTCTCCTAAGTGTGGACAGTGTGAGGCCATCAATAAACTGACCATTCTTCTCTCTGAGATAACCCACCGCCGTTTTTTTCTCATCTGACCCTAGAAACTCCTGGAAACATGAGAAGTAGATTATACATCATGCAATAGTACCAATAATAATATTGTCTGATTAATTAATTAATTAATTAATTTCTTAATTTCGGCAATACTTAAACAGTGTTTCCAGAATTTGTTCCTCACTGTAGCTGCTTATTCATGATTGTAAATGTATAGTTACCTGGGCACTAGCAGTTTTTTTGTTCATCTCCCTAATTTCTGATTCTTATCCCTTTATGCTCATTCATCCACCCCCAATTAAACATTATAAAGCTGTTATTTTGGGGGACAGCTGCCTACACAAAGAGGGAAAAAGAACCCAGCATTTACTATTGATGTACTTTTGTAAGAAGAAGATAGACTGTACGTGGAAAATATTATTCTCACTTTGTCTTTTAACAGATATGACGACTATGACTATGGTGAAATTAACCAGCTACTGGATCGTAGCTTTAAAGTTTATATCAAAACTGTTGTTTGCACTCCTGAAAAGGTTACCAAAAGAATGTATGATAGCTTCTGGAGGCAGTTCAAGCACTCTGAGAAGGTACGCACTGACTGTAGCTTGTTTACTCTGTAACTTAGCAGTGATCCTTACGCTCCTTCACCTAATCTAATGGCTTTCAAACCCTTTCCTTCACCTCTGTCAACCCAGAGAAGAATATTCTAGGACAGCTGTCTCAGGTACTCCTTGGAGGGGAACATTATGGTGCTAAAGTAAAAGAATAAAGGCAGGGAGAACAGGTGTGCTGGCCTGTCTTCAAAATGCTGGAGTGGCTGTCACTGCTTAGGAGAAAGAAGACAGACTTTAAACCATCTTTATAGAAATTATTTCATGATGATTTGGAGCAGGGGAGGTTGGTATTCTAACAAACGTTTAGGAAGAGATGTGATCAAATATATCTACATCTATCCAAATACATCTATCCAAAAAAAAAAAAATCAGGTAACTTTTGTTTTGAGAAATTGATGTTCTGTTCAACAAACCCAAGATTTCTAAGTTAGTGGCACACAAAAAAATATACTTATTTTTGGTGTTTATTAGATGCCTTAGAAACTGATTTTGAATGCTTATAATCTTAAATAATGTTGTGTTTTATATTCAGGTTCATGTTAATCTGCTTCTTATAGAAGCTAGGATGCAAGCAGAACTCCTTTATGCTCTGAGAGCCATTACCCGCTACATGACCTGATGCCTTTCCTCCATTAAAGATGATGGAATGATCAGCAGAGGTAGTCTACAAGGGGAAGGTACTACCCAGGACCAATGGTAGATATAAGAATTCAGAAATCCATTGTGCCATGATTCCTTTAGTTTCTGCTATTTTACTGTGGAAATACCACTGCTGGCACGAGCAGTGAGTGCTTGGCAGCTTCAAGTTTAGAGCTGTGAAGAAGGGCTGCTATTCACAGTATTTTGCTTTTTGACAGTACAAGATGCTGTATAACTATTTTAATACAGCAAATAGTAACTCTCCAAATCCTGTTGCTTTCATGTTAAATAAGATAACAAGAATTGGAGCATGCAAAGAATGGGACTTGGATAATGATGATGTAAGCTTTTATACATAAAGAATTTTAGATATTGGTGCTGCTATTATTCCTGCTGGTGGAATGAATAGAGTGGCTGTTCCAGTTAAGCTATTAGTAATAAAAGTGAACACTGCTACTATCTGAGCCTACATACATAATTTGTGTGGTTTCAAATTAAACTTGCATATGTGTTAATTTTTTTGCATCTAAAATTACTCACAGCCAGCAAAGACCATTTTGATGGTAACAGTTCATTTCTTTCATTATAGTTGTTTTTTTAAAATTCAGTTATTGGATGACATTAAATTACAGTGGCATTATTAAAGATTTTTTTTAAAGCAATCTTAAATGAAAATGTGTAAATTATAAGAAAAGGCAGCTATCTTTTGATATGCTGTTTCCCAAGATTCTCTGACACTGGAGGGCGGCTGTCTAGTGCAGTATTTTTGTTTCCAGCACCAAAGTTATGGGAAATGTTGCTGTAGACTGGTGCATTCTGTGCCTGCCCACCTCATGGTCCCCACTTCAAAGGTTGTGCAGCTCCTTCAATAATAAAGCTGGAAAATATTTTTAGTCAAGTTATCAAATTGATTTACAAAGATGCTAACTTTGAAATGCAAACAGGCTTGAAAAAAATGTATTAAGTACTTTGTATTCTGGAAGCGTGAATTGCTTTTGAAGTCTGTCAGTATTATTGGTATTTTTCAATAAAGAATGATTTTTCTCCAATTTTATTTCCTGTCTCAGTCTTAAAGAGTCATGACTTGACAATCACTAACAAGTCTGTTTCTATTGACTTTCATTAGCCATCATGTTTAAATGATCCTGGAGACTGCTGTTAAATGGCAAACTCTTGAAGTCATTTTTAAAGATACAAAGAAGAGTTTTATCTTGGAAATGACTAGTATAGTCCCATGCCTTGTCCCTTTTGAACTGAGATGTTTTAGAAGTCAAATAGAATTATTAAAAATGATTAGAAACAAAGGCTAATTAAGGAGCAACTACAGAACAAAAAAAAAAAAGACAATGTCAAACAACTAGAAATAGCTCTAAATTTTATCAAAGCTGTTGTAATAACTCTTACTCATCAAAACATTTATTGAGCTCAATCTAGTACCTATAAATTTATAGTGGGGATGCACAATTTTGAATAGAGGTGCTACTTACCTTCATGGATATATACAAATGGGAAGACAAGACTATCACCTTAAGTAGAAATTATCATCTTGAATATATTTTATATTTAGAGAAATGAATAAGTCCATTTATAGTCAGCTACAATAACATACAAATGATCTTACCCATTGAATTTGCATCATGCCTTTGCCTTTTTCTGTCTGCTGCTGGTTACTTCATCATAGCAATACAGGTGAATCCAACCAGTAGTGTTGCACTGGAGTATAGTTAAATCTACTCATACTGCTTTCTGCTCTTTGTTCTTGGCACTTTCTTTTGAAAATACAAAATTTCTAATAGAGGTTCTAACTGAATTGATTATCTTATTTGGCTGAAGTTTACAACTACTTAGAAATCACAAGTTGAAAGTTTTAAAGAGTTTAAAAAATACCTAAATCTAAAGTAATAAAGGCGTGCCTGTCATACAAAGTTGATGTTTCAACACCTCCCATTTAACAGGTGTTTCCTGCAACTCGATGTTTTCTCAAAACTAAACACAGGATTTCTAATGTTACTATAATCTTTGAAACTAACAGTTTCCAAAATAATTGGGGAAGGTAAAATAGAATATTCTCTGGGATATCAAAACTCCCCTACAAGAGGAATTTTTTTTTCTTAAATAATCATGAATAGATTTCTGTTTGAGGTTTTGAGATTCAATTTTTTAAGTCTGAGAGGTTTGTTTGGTGTTTTTTTTTGGTAAAAATTGAACTTTTTTATTAGGCCAAACTTAACTGAGTATCTCTTACTATAAGAATGAGAGTAAATTCCAAACACTTAAGTATTTACTACAATTATTTAAGTTTAACTTCATATAAATAGTGATATTTTTAACTTGAAATTCATTTAAAAGCTAAGAGATTTTTATTCTTCTAAGGGTTTATCTATTTCAAATTATTCTGATAAAAGACCATTGGTAGATAAGTAAATAAATGAAACTTGTTGAATAAGCATATTTTCCATCATTAAGATACTATGAAAGTTTGTTACACATTTGTGACTTGTGAGTATCAAGGGAGAGCAAAAGGCAGGTGGGTGGGGAGTGACATCACCAATGAAGTTCCAGGGTCCTCATTCCCCATGGAGACACTGAGCTACTGAGCTAACAATAATATGAGGATCAAAACACCTTTGTGAGAAGTCTAGAAACCACCTGGGAAACTACAACTCAGGCAAACGCAAAACCAGGAGGAGGCTGCACCAAAAGATGCACAAAAATCTGGGGCATTTTGCTCATCCTAGCCCTTCCCGCTTCCTGGCATAGCATGGTACAGTTGAGAGGAAACCAATTCCTGGCACCTCCCTTGGGACAGAAAGAAAAAAGATAAATTTGTTTCCAGTATTCTGGCCTGTCTGGGAGCTGTTTGAGGGACTAAGTTTTGTCTCACCTAACCTGGAGCAATATAGTGAGACTAGTGACATGATTTGGATGCCAGTTGGAGACCACTGAAAATAGATGTGAGCAAAGAGGTGCATTAGTGCAGCAGGGAGTCTACCATTCTGTAAGCAGGTGCAGGGGACCCAAGAGGATAGACAGGAATACAATAGAAATTGAAATAAAAAGCTCCTGGGGAGCAACAGAGACAAGCTTTTTATGGAAATTAAGACAGTTAAAAGCAGATGTGTATCCTGGAATAAAAGCATACACACATGCCCAGAGAAGACACATCCCCAGAAACAGTAGCTATTTTTCCAATGTCCAAATCTCAACAAAGTTCACAAGGCATATAAAGAAACACGAGAACATGGCCCAATGTAAGAAACAAAATAAATCTCCAGACACCAACCCTAAAGAAATACAAATCTCTCAATTACCTCGCAAAGAATTTTAAACAGTCATCTTAAAGATGTTCAATGAACTAAAAGAGAACAAGACTGACAAATCAGGAAAAGGATGCACAAACACTGTTGACAAAGAGACAGAATAAAAAATGAACCAAATTCTGGACCTAAAGGATACAACAACTGAATTGAAAAATAAACGAGTTCAAAAGGAAACGATCATACAGACAAAAGAAGCAGTGACCTTGGAGAGTTACTGATATTATCAATAACTTTGGAGTTCTGGTAATAACCTTGGAGGTTATTTGATACTATCAAGTCAGAGGGACAAGAAGTAAAGTGAAGAGAACCTAAGGGACTTATGGGACATCAATAACAAAGTGGGGAGTGGGCAGAGCTGGAAAGGAGTGGAGTTTTTGTATGCAAATCAAATCATTATCAGCTTAAAATAGATTGTTATTAACTTTAATATTTTAAAACACAATCCTCAGGGTAACCACAAAGAAAATCTCTCTAGATATACCCAAAAAGAAATGAGAAGGAAATGAAAGCATGTCACTACAAAAAGACAAAAAACAAAACCAACAATGAAACACAAAGGAGGAAGGAAAGGAAATAAGGGACAAAAAAACCTACAAAACTTATAGAAAACAATTAACAAAAAGGCAATAGTAAGTTCTTTCCTATCAGTAATTACATCAAATGTAAACAGATTGAATTCCCCAATCAAAAGACATAGATTGGCTGAATGGATAAATTGGCTGAATGGATAAAATTAAAAATGAGGATCCAACTATATGCTGTCTATAAGAGACTAACTTTAGATCTAAGGACACATATAGGCTGAAAGTGAAGGATGGAAAAGATATTCCATGCAAACAGTCACCAAAGGAGAGAAGTAGCTATACAAATACCAGACAAAAGGGTCAGTTTACCAGGAAGACATAACAATTAAGTGCCAAATACTAGAGCTCCTAAATATATGAAGTAAACATTAACAGAATTGAAGAAATAGCAACACAGTAATAGTAGATTCAATACCCATTTCCAACAATGACTAGAACCACGAGAAGATAAACAGGACTGAACAACACTCTAGACCAGTTGGACCTATCAGACACATATGGAACACTCCAATAACTGCAGAATACATATTCTTCTCAAGTGTACATGGGATATTCTCTAGGATTGACCACACGTTAAGCCACAGGTCTTAACAAATATTACAAGATTGAAATCATACAAAGTATCTTTTCCAATCATAATGGAATAAAACTAGAAATCAATAGTTGAAAAAAAAACTGGAAAGCCCAAACGTGTAGAAATTAAACAGCACATTCTTAAACAACCAATGCATCAAAGAAGAAATCACAAATGGAGTTGGAAAGTATCTCGAGACAAAGTAAAACACAACACACCAAAACTTAGATACAGTGCTAAGATGGAAGTTTAGAACTATAAACCCTTACATTAAAAAAGAGAAAAAGATCTCAAATCAACAACCTAATTTCACACTTCAAGGAACTAAACAAAGAACAATCCAAACCCAGAGCTGGCAGAAGGAAGGAAACAAAGGTTAGAGCAGAGATAAATAAAACAGACAATAGATTTTTTTTTCTATTGTTTTCTAAGACTTGCTTGAAAATATCGACAAAATTAACAAAACTTTAGATTAAGAGAAAAAAAGACTCAAATATATAAAATCAGAAATGAAAAAGGGGACATTATCAGCCAACATAAATATAAAGGAGAGCAGATACCATCTTCAGTTATACACCAACAAATTGGGTAACTTAGAAACACAAACCTACTAAGACTGAATCACAAAGAAATAGAAAATCTGAACAGACCTATAACTAGTAAGGAGATTGAATCAGTAATTAAAAACTCAATGAATACAGGACAGAAATAGACTCACAGACAGAGAATACAGACTTGTGGTTACCAGGGGGGTGGAGGGTGGGAAGGGATAGACTGGGATTTCAAAATTGTAGAATAGATAAACAAGATTACACTGTATAGCACAGGGAAATATATACAAAATGTTATGATAACTCACAGAGAAAAAAATGTGCCAATGAGTGTGTATATGTCCATGAATGACTGAAAAATTGTGCTGAACACTGGAATTTGACACAACATTGTAAAATGATTATAAATCAATAATAAATGTTAAAAAAAAAAAAAAAAACTCAACAAAGACCAGGACCAAATGGTTTCACTGCAGAATTCTACCAAACATTAATTTAAAGAAGAATTAATACCAAACTCATCCAAAAAATTGAAGACAAGGGAACACTTCCAAACTCATTCTGTGAGGTCAAAATTACCCTGGTACCAAAGCTAGAAAAAGATAAAGAAAACTACAGATCAATATCCCAGATGAACACTGTTGCAAAAATCCTTAACAAATACTAGTAAAGGGAAGTCAACAGCACATCAAAACAATGAAGTCAGATTTATTCCAGGAACTGACAGGATGAGTCAACATACAAAAACTGACCAATGCAATACACCATATTAACAGAATGAAGGGGGAGAAAAAACATGATGCAAAAAAGCATTTGGCATAATTCAACACCCTTTCATGATAAAAACAAACAAACAAACCACCATTCAACAAACTAGAAGTGGAAGGAAACTACCTAAATGTAATAAAGGTCATATATGAAAACCCCATAGCTAACATCGGACTCTGTAAAAGACTAAAAGCTTTTCCTCTAAGATCAGGAACATGCCTGTTCTCACCACTCAGTACCGGAAGTCCTAGCCAGAGCATTAGGCAAGAAAAAGAAAAGACATTTAAATTAGAAAGGAAATATAAAATTATCTCTGTTTGCAGATGACCTGATCTTATATGTAGAAAACCCTAAAAGATTACAAACAAACAAACAAAAACCCTGTAGAAACTAGTAAATCCAGCAAAGTTGGAAGAAACAAAATCAACACACAAAAATCAGTTGCATTTTTATAGACTAACAATGAACAATCTAAGAAGGAAGCTAAGGCAACGGTTCCATTTATAATAGCATCAAAAAGAATAAAATACTTAGAAATAAATTTACCAAAGAAGTTGAAAGACTTGATACTGAAAACTACAAAGCATCACTGTAAAAAATTAAAGAAGACACAAATAAATGTAAAGACATCCTGTGTTCATGGGTTGGAAGACCTAATATTGTTAAGATGTCAATACCACCTAAAGCAATCTAAAAATTCAATGCAATCTCTTAAAAAAAAATGCTTTGGGGCAGAAATAGAAAAATCCATCCTAAAATTCACATGGAATCTCAAAAGACCCCAAGTAGCCAAAACAATCTTGAAAAAGAACAAAGTTAGAGATCTCACATATCCTGATTTCAAAACATTTTCCAAAGCTACAGTAATCAAAACAGTGTGGTACTTGCATAAACACAGACATAATAGACCAATAAAATCAAACAGAGCACCCAGAAATAAACCCTCATATATATGGTCAAATGATCTTCAACAAGGGGGCCAGGGCCAAAGAGGAAGGACTGTCTTTTCAACAAATGGTGCTGGGGAAATGGGACATCCACATGCAAAAGAATGAAGTTAGACCCTTACCTTAGAACCATATACAAAAATTAACTGAAAAGGGCTAAAGACCTAAATGCAAGAACTAAAACTATAGAAGTCCTGAAAAAAAAAACAGGGGGAAAGCTTTAGGACATTGGATTTGGCAGTGATTTATTGGATATAACACCAAAAGCAAAGACAAAAGAAAAAACAGAAAATAGAACTACACATCAAACTTGAAAATTTCTCTGCATCAAAGGGCACAATCAACAGAGTAAAAAGGCAACAACCTACAGAATGGGAGAAAATATTTGTAAATCATGTATCTGATAAAGGCTTAATATCCAGAATATATAAATAACCCCTATAACTCAACAACCACCACCAAAAAAAATACCCCAAATAGCCTGATTGAAAAATAGGCAAAAAACTTCTCCAAAGTGACATATTAATGGCCAACAATCATATGAAAAGATATACATCACTAATTATTAGAGAAATGCAAATTGAAACCACAATGAGATATCACATCACAATCATTAAGATGGCTACTATCAAACAGCAACACAGAAAATAATAAGTGTTGGCAAAGATGTAAAGAAATGGGAACCCTTGTGCACTGATAGTGATGTGAAATAGCGCAGCCTCTGTGGAAAACAGTATAGATAGCCCTCAAAAAATTAAAAATAGTAGTACTATATGACTCAGTAATTCATATCTGGGTATATACCCAAAGGAATCAAAAGCAGGATCTCAAAGAGCTATTTATACACCCATGTTCATAGTAGCATTATTCACAATCACTATAAGTTAAAAGCAACCCAAATGTCCTCTGGATGAATGGATAAACAAAACACAGTATAAACATACAAGGAAATATTATTCAGCCTTGAAAAGGAAGGAAATTCCATCACTTGCTACAACATGGATGAAATTTGAAGACATTATGCTAAGTGAAATAAGCTAGTCACAAAAAGACAAATACTGTATGATTCCACTTAAATGAGGTATCTAAACTAGTCAAGTTCATAGAAACAGAAGGTAGAATGGTCATTGCTAGGTGCTAGGGAGGGAGGAAACAGGGAGTTGTTTAACAGAGATGAGTTCCAGTTTTGCAAGATCAAAAAGTTCTAGAGAACTGTTGGAAAACAATGTGAATATACTTAATGCTGCTGAACTATACATTTAAAAATAGTTAAGATGGTAAATTTTATGTTATGTGTTTTTTACCACAATTTTGTTTAAAGGCAAGTAGATGGTTCCAAATGGTCTAGTTTGCACATGAGTCTAAGGAGGAGTTTCATATGGAGAACAGGTATAATGGTATTCATTCCATCATGAATTATTATATTAGTTATAAGTACCAAGGGGGCTGTTTTAGAGGGGAAAGAGTTTGATCTTTCTCACTGAAAGTGGAATATACAGCCTGCTATAGATAAACTAAAAACTTAGATCTTTAAGTGTTTTGAGAGATTAGCCCTTCAGACTTTTAAAAAAATGGTTTCATCTACTGGAGTGAATCTATTGGCATATACTTATGGATGACAGACCATAATAAGGTGAGTGTCCCTAGAGGATTTTGCAACGCCTCAATCAGGGATAAATCTTGAACTAGAAGAGCCCTTAGAAAGTCTATTTGTTCCTGAAATTTAGGTTTTTTTCTAATAGCCTTTAAGAGCCCGTCTAGTCTGGGATGGCTGTCTTCATCCCATTAGTCTTGTTATTTTGTTTGGGTGAGAGATGAGCTGTACCAGCTTTTCTGATATTAACGGCTCATCTCTCACCCTACAGAGCAGAGTAGGAAACCTACTTCTATTTCCAAATCTTCTTTGGCTAATATGGGACAACAACGGTGATCTCAGTTTCTTTGTTTTTTTCTCATTCATTCAAAAGCCAAACTTACCCTACACAGAATGTCAAACTAATAAACTAATTACCATCATAATGTTATAATTTATTCAGCCTCTACTACGCAGAGTCACTGTACTGGGCAATTTGCCCATTTAATGTTTTTTCTCTAAACTACATTATAATAAAATAGGTATTACTCCCATTTTATAGTTGAAGCTGAAAATACTAAGTTATTTGCCAAAGGCCCAAGCAAAGGAAAGCTAGGATTTGAACTGAGATCTGCCATACGCTTAAGCCTACATTCTTTCTAGTACAGTACATCACCTCCCTAGTCACAGAGGGTTACCATTAGAAGGACTGTCTGGTTTACTCATTTTATTTCAAATGAACAGAAAAAGGTAAAATACTCCCCTTTTCATCTATTTTACTTACTTAATAAAGAGTAAATGGCCTAAAGCAGTCTTCTTTAAATTTTTTTTTGCTTATTCCTCTTAATATAAGAACCAGAAAAATACTGGTTCCTAACCAAAAAATGAATATTAGATGCTGTAAAAATTAATGCAGATGTTGATGTAGTAATGTATTCCTAATGGTATTGACCACCATTCTTTTTATAAACAAAATCTAAGTCTTCATTGCACAGTTCAGTTACTGAGCTGACAAGCTCTTAAATTCTACAATTGTTAAATCAGGACTTAAAGACTAGAACTAAATTATTTAACAGAGAATAGAAGAAAAAAGTCATTTACTTAGAAAAGCCATGCATATATTTTCATCTTACATTTCTCATAGCAGAACATTTTTCCATAATACCTAACAAGAAGAAATGCTCATTTCTTTTAAAATACTTAAACTACTCACTAAAATCAGTACCTGAAAAAACTTTCAATATTTGTTAACACTGAATAAAATGTTCGTGTTTGTTACCACTTCTCAGGAATGAAGGAGACCTGACTTCCTGTTTCTGCCGTTAATCTGCATCGTGTTAGAAAGAGGGAACAGGCAGGGGTTCCAGGAAGGTGTGATGCCTCTGAATTCGGTGTAGAAGCTGCTGTGCCACGGGTTTGAATTCTGTTTCCCAGTGGAGTCTGTGATAGTTTTTTAGGTCTTGGTCAAAACTCCCATCCAGTGCTAGTTCTTCATCTGTACCAGAAAAATTAAAATTACAGCAATCATTTGGAAATGTAAGCCTATTGAATTGTTTAATTTGTGATGGCAGGCGGTAAACTCGTCCTGGGTCATCTTTAATTCCAACAAGGCTTTTTTATGGGAATAGTTTTTTTACTCTCTTCTGTTCTTTACAAATATTTTTAAGTAAGTATATGTCAGTCTCAATTTAAAAAAAGATAATAATCTTCTCCAAAAAAACGGTTCTAGATTTAATTGAGCTCCTATTTCAGTTTATCCGTAGTGTTTATGTATGTCTACATCCAAAAGTCAGATAATTTCTCAGAATAAACAAAGTATTAATAGATTACCTCCTTAGAAAGTTTTCCTTAGAAAAAGTTAATTACTTTAGTGGTTGACAGATATAAAAGGAGTTAGGAAATCTTTTGGGAAAGGAGCACAGTTGAATTTTTTCTTTTATTGGAGAATAGTCAGTTTACAATGCTGTGTCAATTTCTGCATAATGTTTCAGTCATACATATACATACACAGATTTGTTTTCATATTCTTTTTCATTATAGGTTACTACAAGATATTGAATATAGTTCCCCGTGCTGTACAGAAACTTGTTTATTTTATATTTATCTATTTTATATATAGTAGTTAGTATCTGCAATTTTTAAAATTTATTTTAGATGGGGGGTGATTAGGTTTATTTATTTCTTATTTTGTTTTTTAATGGAAGCACTGGGGATTGAACCCAGGACCTCGTGCATGCTAAGCACGTGCTCTACCTCTGAGCTATACCCTCCCCCACCACAGTTGAATTTGACACTGTAAACTTGACTGAAAATCAATTTTGCTCATTTCAAAGCAGCCTGGACATACTTTGAAAACACCCCCCCACACACACACACACACCCCTCTATGCTCCCACCAATAAAGGTGACAAATGGGAGACTTTGAGAATAAATCCATGAATAATGCAGAAAAGCACTTGTAAAAACAAAATTACAACCTTAATTTGCTTCTTAATCCAAGGGCACTCTGAATTCTGTGAATACCATAAGTATATCCAACCCAAGAAGGAAGACAAGTGGCCACTGAGGTTTCTGCGCCGACCTGCCACTGCATTTTCCTTTGTTTATACTGGACCCCATTGAAGGACTTCAGGAAAATTCACTGGCCTGCCAGCCAGAAGGCTGGCTCTGCCACTTCCTAGGTCTTTGCCTGAGGCAGACTTCTTAAGAGGGAGCTACCAAGTCTGAAAATGACCACAAATATCACTACTTACATAATTTGCAAACTTTTTTTCATAGGGCCAGTTAAAATCCTATTATAAAATGTTTCATTCATGTTTACATCCAATTTTCTACCCCGAATACTTTCATACTCTTTGTGTACTTTGGCACTATTGGTGTCAGTGTCACCACCCAGAATAAGATAAGTCTGGAATCCCAGTTTGTACCTTCCCTCCTCTCCTCCAGCCAAGTGGCCCGCTATGCAGCTGAGATAAGTTCCGGGCAGACACAAGCACTTCAGCAAGGCTCTCCATGGAGACCCCTGTAAGCAAACCTGGCTCTCCCCACCCATTTGATAACCAGGGCCTGGAGAGGAGGAGAATGCAGATGGTATTTGATGCAAAGTCCTTCCTGTTGGGCTACTTTCTGAGTGCTTTCAGGTTTCTAGGTTCTCTTCCGGCTCACTCCTCTCCAGATTTTATGAGCACTAAACTTCTGTTAAAAATGAATTCTCTTGTTTTACGTCCTTCTTTCGCAAGCACCTTAGGGCTAAGCACTGCCCAGGCATTCCACAGACCCTTCCTCCACCCAGGGCTTTGGTTGGATTTGATGGCTTTAGCAAACCTCTATTTTTGCTGTTTTTGATTTTTTTTTTTTAATCTAATGTTAAGACTATGCTACTTTTCTTGAAGCTCAGCCTCTAATTAGTTAATCTACACTCAGACCCTATTCATTGTAAACTGGGCTGGACAAGATAACAAAAGAGGCCATGTAGTTACAGATAAAAGCAGTCTCAAATTTTAAATACAGCACATGCATAAAACGTGCCATTGTATAACACCAGCTGTTAAATTTTGAAACTTGTACTACAAAGAATGGCAGAGCTAATCCAGCGCAAATTTTAGACCTATGATTTTCAAACTTTTTTGACTGTGACTTGAGAAGTATGTATTACATTATGACTGTATCCATACACTCATGTATTTAAATACAAGTAAAAAATGCCTCACAATCCTTATCTTTACTACATATAATATATTCTGTTATTTTCTTAGCACTTCATTTGTTAAAGATGCTGGTCACAGTGTGAAAAGCACTGATTAGGTAACAATCATCGTTAAGCTTTCTTCGTGCACAACACACTTTCAAACATTGGAATTTTAGGTGAGGTATTAGAAAGGATTAAAGGACTCAAACAATACATTTGTCAGTGCTCATTATAACACAGTCTTATCATAGTTTAAGGATCCTGCAGCATCGATTAAAGCTTCCCCTACTCACTGCACTGTTTCCTAGCCTGCTGTTCAGCACCAGGTGGCTATGGAGGGTTTGATTATTGCTGTGACTATGACAAGGCACGGTCCCCCTGCGTTCCAGAAGCACCTGACGGCCCTTTGGCACGGGCTTGATGATGGAATCCTCTAACGAACACTGGGCCCCGCTCTCCCCCTTGTCACATAACCTAGGTGCTAAGTTCCACATATCTTACATGAACATAAAAAGCCCGAGTGCATTTTACACTGGCAACAGCGAACTGCACACACTGGTCACCAGTTGCCAGCTCCCCTGAGAGACGCTCACGGTAGACGCGTGAGTCAGGGCGCACCACTAAGTAACGTCAAGACAGATTGCTAATGAGTTTATAAGAAGTGGTTGCAGCACGTCGGGGAGTTTAGACAACATTCTTTCTAAGCCACTTTCCAAAGAGACTATCAACATTCCAACATTCCAACATCCCAACCATGTTGAGGACCGTTTCTTTTCTTTTTTAGTTTCCTGTCAAGAAAAAGTTGGGTAACTTACTATATCAATTGTCCTGCCATTATTTCTAAAAACAGTGCTCCCACTTCAATGTGGGGTTTTTGTGACTTAACAGCTCATCTTGTTTTCAAAAAGGCCTGTTTTTCAGCGATCTTTGTAAAAGAATTGAAATGTGACTATACACTCTCACTCACGTATTCATTTCACCTGCTGCTGCCTGCTGGCTAGACACAGCTACAACCTGGCATAAGTAAGGGTCTGGGGACCACACTGTGGAGAGAAGAGCCAGGAGTCCTCATGGTTTCCAAGGAGGGGCTCATGACCATGTGAGGACTCCATGACTCACCAAGCTGGTGACGTGGTTCCCTGGTGGGCTGTTTACTTTGTTTCCCATGCCACATTCCCCTTCCACAGTGGGGAGGGGTAAGGGTGCCCTATGTAGTGGAACAGCAGAAAAACACAGGGCTAGATGTTTATTTTCTGATGAATAGTCCTGGCTTTGCTACAATATGATCTTAGGCAAGCTACTTAACCCTCCTAGACCTACCTTCCTCATCTGTCACCTAGCTGATGACCTTAGAGAGATCTTATGAGGACAGAATAAATGTTCATTGAAGCAAAGGTACCACTATTGTCAGTTAATCCACAAGCATCTATCAACCTAGTCTGCACGAGGCAACAGCCTTACCCTAGAGCGGCTCAGTTGGAGTGGGGAAATAAGATAAAAGTTATGAAAAATAATACAGGACAAGTTCCACAGTTCGTGACTGATTGCTGTATAAAGAGTACAGATTTCCTATGACTAGACTATGGGTTTGCAAAGCTCAGCAGAAGGGCCTGCGAGGACTGGAGGCACTGGGCTAGGCAGGTAAGCGATACGCCCAAGCAGAGGTACAAGGTTAGGGAAGAAGAAGCCCGACCTGGCTCGAGGGGAAGCTGAGGGAGGGGAGCGGTGGGAACAGGCCCACCACTGCCAAGTACCCGCCAGGTGCACCATCCCCTGCTGGAAGCCAGCCATGCCCACCCCACTTCTAAGCCGTCCCTTGTGCCACACGGCCGCACCATCTTGTCCTATGTGGTTGACTGCCCCGGACTTAAGTCCCAAAGTAAGCCACAGCCAGCCTGTGCTGGAGGCAGCTGCTGCCTAAGACATGAAAGCCCTCCACCCCAGGAGAGCGACTCACAGAACCAAACACATCTTCTCAAATCAGAGACAGACAGAAAGTTGTGCCAACAACAGAGGAGACGCAGAATCCCATACACTGAGCGCAGCAAGAAGAAGCCTTGAGCCAGCTGAAGCCAAGACCATGCAGGAGCCTAGAGGAAAGGAGGGGGAGAAAGGATTTTTACCCCAACAGCCGAGATGGAGCAGGGCTGGGTCTCCAGCAGGATGGAGCAGATGATACCTGCTCCTGAGGTGGCCGTTCGGGGACGCTAGCTCTATCTGGACCCACCTTCCGGGTCCTGAGTGCCTGTCCAACAGGCTCTGGACATCCTTCCCTTAAACCCCTACATTATCCAGAGCACAGGTTCTCAGTGCTGGCTCAAGGGCAGACTCACCTGTGGAACTTTTTTTAATGATGCAGATAATGGGCCTTACCCCAGAGTGCCTGAATCAGAATTGCTGGGCACAGGGCCAGGATGCATGTGTGTGGTTTTTTTAAAATTCCACAGCTGATTCCAATGTTCTGCCACCATTAAGAATTGAATTAAGGCAAATTGAGCACGCTTTTGCTCCAGGCAACCTGAGAAAAGCTCACCGTCCACAGAGCAGACTGTGAAGCTCAGGGATTTAAAATCACACTCATTCCCCCTGCTCTTACACAAAATTGTATTTACCTGGGAAAAAGCAAACTTCACATCAACTTAGTACACATGACTCTTTTAAATAGCTTCTAGTTCTGAGTTCAGGTTTAATAACATGATACTACAATGCTTAGAGTTTACCAAGCACTTTCACAACCCTCTTTTGAGGACTTGTTGGGTGTCAGGTGTTGAGTCTGTTCATTTATCATGCAAACAGCTCTGCAAAGTGGACACCAGTCATCCCTGTCTTAGATATGAGAAAATCTAAGTTCAGAGGTTAAGCGCAAGGTTAAAAGCTTGTCCGTGACCAAGCAAGACAAACTCAGAACTGCCTGGCTATACAGCCTTCCAGCCTTCCCAGTGTGCTCTCAGGATGCTTGTTCCATCCTCCTGACCCCCTGCAGCTGGGCAGGGATCTCACGTCCCCATTTTACAGACGAAAGGACAGGTTCTGAGAGATTCTCTTGCCAAATCACACCACCCAAGAGAGTGAGTATTTGAACCCCCAGCCTCCAAGTCACACTGAGCCTTTCCACACAGCCCTGCAGATCCCACACAGTGCTGGGCAATGGGAGGGATGTTTCCTTCATTTTGGAATAAGGATTAAACCCTCACCTCATTTACTGACCCAAATCAGTGTTAGACCTAGCCCAGGATGAAATAAATCATCCTAAAAAGAGAAAATTTTAAAATGTAAGACACTATCATCTTTCTTTTGCTTTGTGTCAACAGATTTCCTACCTTTCAAAGCAGGGCCCCACTGTAATGCCAGTTTCACAGACCTTCCCCTACATAATTTAGCTGCTAAATAAAGTGTATAAGTTCATTAAAAGCATGACTTAATTTAGAGTAGATTTCAGTTGTGTTTTCTCGATTACAACGTCTGAATACTTTTTAAACAACTGCAATCCATTTACGCTGAGATTTTCCATTTACGTAGTCTACAGAAAAATGCAAAAAAAAGAGGGGGGGAGCCATGACAATGAGTTAAAAGTCCTTGTGTCCCCACTGTAAATAACATTCAGCCTCTTCCAGATATCTCCAAACTATAACCATCTTTAACATGCTCTTGTTACTTTCATAAACATAGCCACCCAAACGCCTACCAATCTTTACCCAGAGAGGAAAACAAACAAACAAAAAAAGTATTCTGATAAAACTCACAGACTGAAAGGAGTCTTACCTAAAAATGATGACAGCAGGGCTAAGAGTGTATCAGTGGTCTCAACTCCAAAACATGACGAAGCACTGGTGATATTTTCACTGAAGTTCCACAAAGTTTTGCACACCAAGCAGGCCAGCTGCCAATCAGTAGGACCAAAATCCCTTAAACAATCCACTAACCTGAGTTAATAAAAGTCAAATTGAGAAGTTATTAGGGCAGAATCTCTTTCACTTTTGTATTTTTAACGTGATGATTAACTTTCTGTGATATTTAACGTGCATTAAATACAGTTTAGTGTTATTAAAAACAATTTCTTGTCTACAAGTTTAAGTAGCTACAAAGTAGCAATAACCTTCTTCTGAATTATTTTAAGCATCCAGTGGAAACTAAATGCCCTCTTTAGTCCTAGCTTGGTGCTTCTAGAAGTTGAAACACCTGACCCGGAGGAATGAAGAGGGGGCCCAAGCTCCCTAGAAAACTAGGTTCTCTGAATCCTGACAGAGTCAGGACTCCGTGCCTTGCAACTTACTTTTTAATGCCACCTTCTTCTTTCAGGATGACACGCTTGTCTTTATCCACAGTGAGGTTTAGGAGAACGCCACAGGCAGAAAAGCAAATATCCTGATGCTTCGCATCCAGCAGTGCAATCATGAACTTGTGGACTGGGAAGGCAGAGAACAAATGCAGACCAGTAAAGCTCAGGGGCCCAGCTGTATCTTATTTCACAAATGGCAAAGGGGAAACTAAGCTGGGAGCAGCTTGCAAAGCTGGAAACCCTGCAAGGGGACTCAGCTCACTCCTTCCAAGACTTTACCCACTGCCCAGCAGTGCCTTCACTGACATCCACCTCCACAACCTGCTCCTGACTCAGGTCCATTGGCCCCAGACACTGCTGTATCTGACGCAGGTGTCAGCTCCCTCTCCCAGGCAGCAAGAAAGCCCCCACCTGTGGAAAGGAGGGAACCACGGGCTTCCAACCACACAGGTGATGTGCATCTTTTGAAGCTCCAGCAGCCATTTTCTGTAAGTACCCAGCCCTGGGGGAGGGGAGCTGGCTCGAGTTGAGATCTTTCCTGAAGTTTCACTTCCAGGGCTGCAGCCTGGAAGAGAAGACTTGCTCAGACTGCTGCAAAATAGCTCATGGTGAGGCAGGACTCCCAGGAGTTCCAGGGAAATGGCTCACATCAGGATAGGCTTCCAGCTCTGTTTTTCCTTACCCCTTGAAATGCAACTGCCGGCCCTGGTATCTCATCCTCCCAGCACGGACTGGGCAGAGGCTTAGGGGAGAATGGATAAAGTGTGTGCTCCTGTTCGACTGCACACCTGGGAGGTGGCCACCCCGTGCTGACTTTGACTCCCTGATGGGTCGGACAGTGAGCTTCGCAAAGGCTACATCACAAATAAACATTTTTTTGTTTTGTTTTTTGTTTTTTTGCTTTTATTTTTACAACTAAGTGTGTTTTTAAGAGTCTAAATAACATCCACTAAAAATGTTAAGTTATCCCTGGGATAGTGAGATGATGGGTGATTGTTGCTGCTTTTTAAAAAAAATTTGTATTATCTAAATTTTCTATGATGAACATGGATAATGAGGTATTTTTAGTTATTGTTTTTACATGAAATATTTGAGACACACAAAGAGTAATCTTTAGTATACACTCTTGTGTACCTGCTACCCAGTTTAAGACATAGAACATTACAGATCCAGTTTTATTTGGGGGCATCCATTCAAGTGGCACTTTGTCTTAAATGTGGAGTTTATCATTTCCAAATACATTTGTACCTTATTCCATTACCACATGAGTACATTACATAAACAATATCCAAGATTGTTTTGCTGGTTTTAAAACTCCATTAATGGCATTATTCCATATATGTTCTCCTATTACTAGCTTTTCTTCTCCAGAAGTGTATGTCTGAGGTTGATTTTGATGCATGTTGATACATGAACTTCTAGTTCATTTATTTCAATTGCTATAGAAGTTCGGTTGCATGAATATACCATAATGTATTTATCCTCTTGCCTGTTGATGGATGTTTAGGTTGTTTCCATTTCTCACTATAACAAGCAGCGTTGTAATAGATATTCAAGTATGTGAAAGACAATGTCTCCTGAGTCCATTCTCACGAACAGAGATGATGAGTACAGATTACTCAATTCCCTGAAACACACACACACACACACACACACACACCCCATCTCAGAACTCAGAAGACACTCATGAGGGAGAAGGGAGCACTGAGAACACAGCCTGGATCCATCCTGGCACCCTGAGCTGAGAGCCTTAGGATGGACGGAACAGAATGTAAAGCACCACTTGTCCCAAAGCAGAAACAAGTATCACGTTGTCATGACCCAAGCTGCGAACCCGCTCAGCTGTTTATTGGCAAGATGTGCCTGTTTATGAATGTGAGGGTCATGAACTCACCATTTTTCTGCACAATGAAATTGCAGATGTCATGGTCCTGGGAGAGATTTCCAAAAACACGCACAGCCTCCAGGATTCCATCCATGTTGTTACTCACAAGAAGCTTTATAAGCACTGGATTTGGTGACCAGTGAAACAAAATTAGTGAATTTGAATTTTAATTTAAAGGCTATTAGAGAGGGGAGGGTATAGCTCAAGTGGTAGAGTGCATGCTTAGCATGCACAAGGTCCTGGATTCAATCCCCAGTACCTCCTTCAAATATAAATAAATAAATAAACCTAATTACCTCCCCCTCATAAAACAAACAAATAAATAGAGGCTATTAGGGACCAATGATCATGCTAAATACTGATAACTTAAAAATCAAAGATGATAATAAAATTCAAACTATATGGGATTTTAGCAAGAATGAAAAAAATAACTTGTCTCCATATTCTAATTTCTTGGAATTAAATCAGGCTCTCAGATATTCGAAATCAGAAAATAGAAATGCTTCCGGTTCTGTGTTTAGTTGATACAATCAAAAACCTTAAATGAATATGCATGTACCCAAACCCAACCCTGAACCTTACATTCAGCAATATATAGCTTTTTGTCTTGAATTACGGAATTCTTCACTTGGTAGTAAGATAAGTTGTTGATTGTTGCTGTAGTATTGATCACCAGCTCCTCACAATCATCAATTGACTTGTATTCTGAAACAGAGTGAGGATAAGGGTGTCAGAGACTCACCGCAGGGCAGAACCAAGCATCCTCACTGCGGCAACAGCAGCGGCAGGGACCGGTCTGTACAGGGCATTGTTGGCTGCTTCACTTCCCAGGACTCCTCCTGCAGGAAAATGCACCACAGGCAGGAGACCAGTCCTGGCCAGGGTTTAGAACAGTCTAAGCTCAAGCCCTCCAGCCACAGGGTCTGGAAAAGTCGGGTGATCTAGGCCCTGTGTACCAGGAGCCAACACCGAGAGCAGAGCTGGCTCTAAGCTCTTCAGGTTTGCCCTGACCCGGAGCTCCCCTCGGGCCGCCACCTCCCAACACAACGGCCCTTAGGTCACAATCCATCTATGACTTCTGTGAACACTGCCTCTGACTGGTTCTCACCTCCTCTACCACCTTGTCCACCTCTCACCTCCTCACTGGCTTCTCCTCGTCCACCGTGGCCTCCCTGAGGCTGTCCTCAGCATGGCGATCCTTTAAAAGTCAGTCAGTGCCACCCACCTCACTTGGCCCACAGGCCTGACCTGGCTGCCCCGGCCCTTACCTCTCTGGCCTCATCTGCTGCTCCAGCTCCCCGGCCCCCGACACCCACCACACTGGTCTTCTTCCTTTTTCTGAGCAAGTCAGCCCTATCCTGCCTGAGAACCTTTGCGCTGCTAGGCCCCCAGCTGGAATATCCCTTCCTCCAGCCCCCCGGCTCACTCCTCACGTCCTTCAGGCTGCCGCTTAGCTTCACCTTGTTGGAATACTTCCCTTGGCCGCCCTGCATAAAGCAGCACCCACCACTCTTCACCTCCCCTCCCTGCTGTCATCTTCCCTGGAGCACGTGCGACCCCCTGACTTGGTATGTACTTAATGTCGGTCTTCCAGCTCTAGGGTGTAAGCGCCACGAGAACTAGGGACTTCTCTGTTTTATTCATCACTGTATTCCCGGCACCTAGAACAGTGTCTGGCTCGCAGCGGCGCTCAATGAATAGTTTCTGAAGGCAAGAATGAGTGAGTGAATGAACCTTTTAGCCGAGTGCACAAGACTCTTGGTCATTTTGTCCCTGCCTTCCAGTCTCCAGACTCATCTCCTGGTGACTCAGGGCATAGTGCAGAGAAGGGCAGATGCAGGGAAGCCAGGGAGGAGCCTCCTGTGGTATCTCAGGTGACAGAAGAGCTGGGGTAATGGAGATGCAGCAGAGAGGCCATGCTGGAAAACTATTTAGGGAGGAAACTGGACAGTATGTGCTGAAGACTGGACTGGGGTGAGGCAGAGGAATCACCCAGGATAATCTCTGGGTTTCAGAATTATATCACTGGATGGACAGCATTTCCACTCTCTGAATTCATTGTAAGAGGGTGCAGGTGGGGGAAAGGTCACGAGTTTGGCTTTAGATATCATGAGGGGCTTCTGAAGAGCCCACAGTTGATGAGATTAGGTTGGAATTCATGTGACTTGGTTTAGGACTTGCTCGGGACCCGCTGTCACACTTTCCTTTCTCCCCATTTCTCTCCTTTGGAATGGGAATGCCTGTCCTAATGCCTGCCCTGTTGTTGGTTTTGCATGTAACTTGTCTGGTTTCACAGGTCCGAGCAGGAGAGGAATTTTTCCTCAGGTTGTATCATATTTTGAGACTCACAATACCTGATTTAGATGATGTTTAAGAGATTTTGGACTTTAGATTTTAGAGTTGATGCTGGAATGAATTAAAACTTTTGGGGCTGTTGGGATGGAATGAATGTATTTTGCATGTGAGAAGGACATGAATTTTGGAGGCCAGGGGTAGAATTGTGAACCCTCCGCCAAATTCATATGTTGAAGCCCTAACCCCTAATGGGATGTTTTTGGAGACAGGTCTTTTAGAAGGTAAAGTTACACGGAGTCATAAGGGTAGACTCTGTATCTGACAGGATTGGTGGTCTTAAGAGAAAGAGCATTCTCTCTCCCTGTGTGCACAAGTGCACATGCGCACACTGAGGAAAAGCCACATGAAGACTTAGTGAGAATGCAGCCACCTGCGAGCCAGGAAGGGCGCTCTCACCAGAACAGAATCAGCTGGCACTCGGATCGTGGACTTCAGCCTCCAGGGCCGGGAGTAATAAACTTCAGGTGTTTAAGCCTCCCAGTCTGCGGTATTTTGTTAGGGCAGCTCCAACTGACTAACACAGGGGAAAAGATGGGACCTGAATGACTAGGGGCTATAATTATGGGTAATGTAGAAAGCTGAAAAAAGGTAAATAAACTTTAATCATGTGGACTAACCCAGGACAAATTTGGAATTTAAAACTCTGTTATCAGTTTGGCCAATTTTTGATCATTTGATTGGTATGCTTTTTTTAAATTGAGATTTAATTCACATACCATAAAATTCACTCTTTAAATTTTACAGTTTCGTGGGTTTTACTAATAATTTGTATCACTATATTACTTTTTTTTCTTTCTTTTTACAATCTGTATTACTTTCGAGGCAGTTCTCAACAGAAGGAATTTCCCTTCGCAGCTAAGAAGGCTCCTTAAAGTGAGGGGACTGTACTACTAAAACCCTCCTGGCACGGAAGCAGCCCCCCACCCCGCCCCTCGCCCCGCCCCCCTGCCCCCTGCCGCTCCGCCGGGGACTCGCAGCCGCTGGGCAGCCGCGCTTCTTACCCAGCGTGGCGAGGAGCAGGCCCACTATGCGCGGGTGGGCAGCGATGGCCGGGCCCACGCGCGGGTGGATGGCCAGGTTGGCGAGCACCCGGGTCAGCTTGATGAGCACGTCCTCCGCCTGGGCCGGCGGCCTCCGCGCCGGGGGCCGCTCGTCTCCTTCCTCCACGTGCTTCCTGGAATGCAGATCCAGCTCGTAGAACGTGTGGAATAATGACAGCAGAGTTGGGAAGCTCCCTTTCTCTCTGCAAAATTGCTCACGTGCCTGGTTATTTTTCGCTGTCAGGTTGCCAAGAATAAAAACAATACGAACCACTAAATCCTGCAATAAATTAAAGACAAAGAGTTACAAGTGCAAAGGTGCTGGGAGAGTTGTTGGGAAGAGGACAGTATTTAATTAATTCACAATGTAATTAATTGTAAAATGGAACACTTCTGGCTTCTACTAACTTGTACAGTATTTGATTCCCAAGATTGGTACAATGTGACAGAAGAGATTAAAAGCATCTGGCAATAATGAAAGAATACAAACTAATTGATGCTGTTAGCAAGGTCTACTAACTTCAGATCCTTCAACTGAAATTCTGGCTGTCTTTTTTTTGTTTTTTTTAAAGAGAACAATTAGTTGAGCAGGGTGACATTACTAACAATATGTCGTATAAATCTAGGTCTTGACACTAACAGGTTTCTTGAGCGTCCAAATTTTTTCCTTAAAGTTCACCTTCTGCTGAAGCATTGTTTCTAGAACCAAGATGTTTTTCATCCAAGATGGCTAATCAGCTTGTGTTACAGCAGGCTTTCTCTGCATGGGCACTACTGACTGGGGGCTATCTATGTTCAGTGGCATTCCTGACTGCTCCTACTAGGTGCCAGTAGCACTCCTCCAGATGCCACAACCCAAAATGTTCAATGTCCCCTGGGGACAAAATCGCCCCGGGTTGAGAATCACTGTTACATACATACACCCCTATAAAGCAGTACTTGTCTTTCTCAACCTTTTATTACTATTTGCTAAATGGTGCATGTGTTTCATTCACTTTTCTGTTTATAAGCCGTATTTCACTATAAATAAACAAAAAATCCCAAGGTGAGAACACTTTACAGCTGAACAAGAAACATAAACAATTATGTTCTTAATTTGCCAACAGCTGGCCAACATAAGAGTTTGGTTGTTAAAGGAACACATACTGAGGGGCTACAACTGGCCAGGGTGTTAATACTCATGGTGCAGGTGCTGCGCTGTTTTATAAACAGGCTCAGAGAAGCTGCCCTGGTTACAGCCAGTGAGAGGTGGAGTCAGGATTTGAACCCAGGATTACCCAGACCTGGAGTCCTTCCTGTATCCTTGCCTCCCACATGGTCTATCACTTAATGATCTCCTCCCTTGCCTCGCCTTCTTTCAGAGCAGTAAAGGAATTATCCCCTTTTAAATGCAAATATATCACTAGAAGAGATTCTGATAAATCAGCCTTATCAGATCTGTACTTATCAGCTGCCTTAAGGAACCAGGACAAAGGGCAAAGGGCTGGGCCAGTTTCCTAGGGGAGCCAGGTCCAGGTGGGACCTGGGGGGTGGGGACAGCACCGCTGTGTGTGGCCCAGAGAGAGCTGGAGGATCTGGGACAAAGGACAAGACGTTTGGATTTGCCTGGATCAGCTCTGCCAATACCAACTTGTTCCTGCTTGTTCTTGAAAACGTTTTCCCTGGCCCTGGTGCAGAAGCAGCCAGGCTGCTGCTTGTGCAGCTGGGAATCATTTGCCAACATTAAGAAAGGACGGAGCCTAACATGACGACAAAAGCTGGCGCTGGCCCAGGAGAGAGATGATACCAGGAAAAGCCCCAGCTCAACAGGCAACCAATCACAGCTGGCCCAGTGGTCCAGCTAGGGACCCCACTCCTCCCCCAACCCCAACTGGAATGCCAGTCTTTGGAGAATTTCTGCATCCTGGGGTCCCGGGGAATACATGCACACAAACACGTCTGAGGCCAGGTGCTCTCAAGAACTCAGAATCTATTTAAGAAGACAAGGTGAAGGCATGGGGGGAAGAACAAAGATTGAGAGGGCTAAGGAAGAAGCTAGACACCCAAGGGGATCAGAGAGCCAGGCAGCCTGGTGTCATACTCATGACTTCCCTTAGCCACTCTGTGCCTCGATTAACTCATCTGTAAAATGGGGGAAGCACTGTGTGAGATTAAAGGAGACATAACAGATAAAGCACAAATTGTAGTGAGTGATGATTCAGACATTGTTCTGAACCCTTTTCTAGTACTATCGATAAAATGTTAGTAGCATTCAACTATGTGGGAAAGTCCCAGTGGTCTTAGAGGAGTTTAGGTAAGAGGACACTCAGTGAACATGGGGCTGGGGTGGGGGGTGTTGTCAGCAAAGTTATGACAATGAATTTGAGTTCAACCTTGAAAAACTAATAAAAGTGGGTATGGAGAGGGAGGACAGGTTGTTTGGCAGGGGGTAAAGGAGTATGTCTTGAGAGAGAGTCCCTGGGACAGTCCCCTTTGGGGCCTGGGGTCACTGTGTTTGTGTCTGATCACCAGAGCGTTCCCTAGAGAGGCTGAATCCTGGAGGACCTAAATCTAAACCAAGCACACATGGTTTCCTTATAAAACTCCCGTCTGATTTCACATGAAACCAGTGGTTGTGTCATGGAATTCCTGATGGTGCAGGCTCCTCCCTGGGCTCTGGAAGGAAAGCATGCCTTCACCCTGGCCACACCCAACAGCAAAGCAGACCATTATCCAACCAGGACAGAGGTTGTTTCTGAGAATTACACTCCTTGAAGGGAAAAAACTCCACTGTATCTTCTAAATTGAGGAAGATGAGCTTTTCACATAAACTCTGATAAACGATTTCTGATTAAAGATACTCTACACTAGTCCTAGCTCTGAAGATGGTAATAATCACTATTACTACAAGTAGTAGTAGCAGCAACTCATATATCGTGCTAATGATACACCAGGCATTGTTCCATGCACCCCAGTATACAAAGTAACAGATTCTCTGCATGTGATAATTTGCAGTTCTTTAATCTGAACAAAGCATTCCCAGTCTCCACAATCCAGAGAGTCACCTCCCTCACGCCTTGGATAGCAGTTACGTTTTTGGACCTCACGGTGTTCCCTGGATTGTGCTCTTCTCCCATCTCCACAAAAACACACTAAGCAAGACAGGGAAGACATTATTAGTGCTTTTAAATGACTTCTTACAGAATATAGTAAGTAGTTACATTCTGCTAGCTAAATCATTACCAGGACTAATCAATTTACCTTCTAAAATGTCACTGCCATCTTCTGAAAGATGCCCGACTATTTTTTTCTCCCTTCGCCCTCTTCCTAGCCCTGCTGCTTCACCTCCACCTCCGATGTTTGTTTTTCCGGTTGGTCTCACTCAGAAGGCATCTCTGGCCCTGTACCACTTCCACCCATCACTGCTGATTTGCCAGGAGTATTTAGACCAGATCCCTGGCTATAGGTAAAAGCAGGTATCCTCAAAGATTCTCATTCTTCAACATTCAAATGACCTCTATCCACTGTCACATGTGGTGGAATCTGGGGAAGACTAGGTGCTGCTTTTCTTGTTTGAAAAATTCCCTCAGGACCCTTCCACTTCTAAAATTCTTTGATTCCAATATCTCTGTGGGTCCTAACATGGCACAGGTGATTAAGCCTAATGTTGGAAGAAGAAACTCTAGGCTTTAGGACAGGAAGAGTGAACACTGCCGCAATACCTCCCTCCCTGCCTGCAGATGGAAAAAGGAGGGGGTGGTTTCTGGCAGCGATGGTGCCAACTGAAGGATGGCATGCAGAATCAACAAATGGGCTGGCAGATTGCGCCGTCTGCAGCACCAAACTTCCAGCAACTGCTATGTGTGCTGTTTCTGTCCTCTTTCTCAGGGTTGGCTAAGGCATCTTCCCCACCTCCGTTCCCCACCCCCCGCCATTTCTCAAATACATTCTCAGAATTGAAGGAACATGAATAGGCAAGAAGAGCAGCAGGCTCACAGGAGGCTGGCAGAGGTGGTGTTTCCTTCCTCCCATGCCAGTGCTTGTCTGGACTCATTTGGAATCCTGAAGGAGGAGGCTGAGCAAGAGGGCTTTGCGCAGCTCCTGAGCTCCGCACGGGCGGCCTCTGCGCTGCGCAGCGCCCTGCACTGGATGGCATTAGGGGAGGTTGTTTATTGCTCCACAGCCCAATCCACCTCAAGTCTACAAAACATCATTTAATTAAAGTCCTACACAGATTTGAAAAATTTGACAAAGGCCCAAATCATAGATTTGTAGAGACCACCAATGCCATAACAGAAAGTGATTTCATCAACTTGCAATTCTCCTCTGAGGTACAATACAGTCTTCCCTGTATTCTTAGATAATATCTAAGGACCACCTATAAATCAAAGCTGTACTTTTATAGTATTTTTATTAAATTTAGCACAAAGTTGCATATTCACACTACAGTGTGAAACAGCAAAATGAAGATGAATCAGGAAAGAGAACTATTTTTTTTTAAAGAAGGGAGTCTAGTATAACCAGTTCATATCAGCTTTCTAATTTTGCTTAAAACAGAATCAGCATAGCAACGGCTCTGGCCAACCAGAGCTCAGACAAGCAGGGACACCTACTGTACGGAGCCCGACCTCAGCTGCGTGTTCCAGGTGTAGCTGGTGGGATGTTCTCTTTGGTTTAGCATATGTTGTGCCCTCGCGAGTCAGCACATTACTCAATCTGATTGGGCTCCACATGCCTATAAATAAAATTACTCTGACTAGGACAAAACAAGGAACAGGACACTGCTGAACAGAGTGGTCTCTGGCAAGTTCCAACGGTGGCAGCAGCTGTGTTGAATGTTACTTTCCACATGAGAGAGACTGGCCTAAAGTCAATGAAGGAGATGTCCCCCTGCTCAGAGATGTGGAAACTGAAGCTTCAAGAGGCTCACTGGCCCCAGAGTCCAACACTGGTGAAGGGAAGAGGCAGGATTTGGCCAATCACTGCGCTACTTACAAGTGGATTCCAAAACCACCACAGCCCACCTCCTCATTCCCATGACCCTCAGCTTCCCCCTAGACTCGGCCCCTGAGGCATCCTTGACTCCTCCCAATCTTACTCCCCTCAGCAGTCACCAGTTCCCTCCAGTCTGTCAGCTCAATCTCTCTGACCCCCTCCTTCCCACGCCCACTCTGGCCAACCCGGCTGTAAACAATCTTGTCAGAGACCCTGACAGGCTCTTCCCTTGGTGACCAAGATTAACACCACTTCTTGAAGCACAGCTCTTACATCATCCTCTTGCTCAAAAACATCCAATGCCTATTAAATGCCAAAGCCAGCATCTAATGTACCATCTGGCTTCATGCGACCACTTCTGCATTACCTCACCTTATTCCCCACCCACAGCCAACCAGTGGGAACACATTCCTCCCTGCCTCCCACACCCTTCCTACCATGTTGTGCCTTAAAATAACCATGTGCAGCATGTTGACCATCGGGAAGGAACCGTATCAAGCTGTCACATAAAGAGTCAACTCTGTTCAGCAGACTCCATAACTTCCTTAGGAGAGGAGTACTTCTCCTAAGTCAAGGAAAACATTTTAGAAAGATTTTCAAAAAATGGGTTGAAATTGAAGGGGTTGTAAGTGTGTTTAAAATCAGGGGAGGGCTGGGGGAGAGTGTAGCTCACTGGCAGAGCACATGCTTAGCATGCACCAGGTCCTGGGTTCAATTCTCAGTATCTCCAGTAAAAAATAAATAAATAAATCTAATTACCTCTCCCCCACTAAAAAATAAACAAAAATAATTTAAAAATGAATGCAAAAAAAAAAAAAAAATCAGGGGAGGGGAGGATATAGCCCACTGGTAGAATGCTGTGCTTAGCATGCACGAGGTCCTGGATTCAACCTCCAGTACCTCCATTAAATAAATAAATAAACTTAATTATCTCCCCCCTCAAAAATAAACAAACAAAAACCAAAAAACCCTAAAAAAAAAAAGACTTTATCACATATATTCCCAATCTCATTATGAAAGATACATTTAGAGATGACATTATACAACCTCTTTCAACAGACAGGTAAAGTTTATAAGTTCAAATCCACATCTGTAAGCAAGATGATTGATATTGGACCATAAACAAAAAAAAATCAGAACCCTCTCTTAGCCAAAAAATTAAATTCATCAAAATGCCCTGTTTAAATTTTGGTCAGAAACTTCTCATGCAGTCTGGTTCTGAGAGCTGAATTAGGATTTGCAATTTGCAACATTTACCCGACTTCCCAGCCTCAAACAAAAACACCAACATTAATTGAGCTTATAGGTGGCCTGAAGAACAGATAAATTTCACCAGTTGGGAAGACACTGCACAGCTGCAGAAATACTAATTAACCCTGGGCTACTGAAAGTGGGTCAACAGTTTGCCAAAGTGCTGAGCCCGACAAAATGGAAAAATCTGAGATACTGGAGACTCAAAACCAGAATCTAAGTAGAAAATCATTTAAAAACCAGAAGAGATTATACTTGATGCCTCCCTCCAGCTATCCATTCCGTCAGCAATCAGTGACTGCGCCCACTGCTTCCCAACGCGGCTATCATTCAAAAGCACCAGGGCGATGCTAGAATTTCACAGCGCTCCGTTCTTTTTTAAGTCAGCAGACATAAATCAGGCATTTGGGTTCTGTGCTGAGTCGGGGGAAGAGCCAGTTCCACAAGGGCAAAGCAGCAGGAGCTGGAAAGAATGAACAAGCTCAGGGCTTATCATGCCGCCCGCCTGGTCAGGGGTGCACACCAAGGCCAAGGCTGAAAAATAGGAGGGAGCTCAGCCAAATGCTCGCGGCACCCACTGGGAATGTGCCTGCAGAGGGGCTGGGAAGAGAGCCACAGGCACGCTCCTACCAGGCAGGAGGCAAGAGGGCGAGCGGGAGCCAAGTCGCCATATAAAGGCGCCAGGGGAAGGGGTGGAGGCTCCTCCCTAACCAATCCTCACTGCCCCAAAGAGGATGGAGGGGAGAGAGAGGTCACGTTAGCGCTGGCCGGCTGCACAGCTGTGGTTGTACTGGAGACGAACAGCTCAAAAGGGGGCAGATGTTTTTGCTTTCAGCCCACGGTCTCCAGACATTCCAGGTCTAGTTTTTGACACCGCGATGCCTGAGCACTCCAAATCAGACAGCATTCACAAGGCTGAAGACAGTCGTGTGCCTGAAAGAGGTCTAAATGGAATGAGAGACGCAGGACTTTAAAAGCAGCACAAGGAAGGACACGTCAGGGGATTCCCAGACGGAGTTCTCTGAGGCTCTGACTGCCCTGCATCTGGAAGTTCTGTTTTTAAAAAACCAAGAAATTGACAATATTTGAAAGTGGAGAGGGTTAGATAGACAGCTATTTGATGGACACAAGTGATGGAAATGTAGACAAAGGTTATTCTTTTTGGACTGTGACCTTTGCAAAATATTGCCAGTCTTGTACATCTTATTTGAGGCATTTTACCAGATGTCCTGCTCAATTGGTATTTACAGGAGAAACGGGGGAAAATCCCTTCATGTTCTTCCAAAAAACACACTCAAATGTAGTTTACTGAGATGCTAAATGCGGCAACACTGACGTTAGAGGCACCTCCCGAGGCAGGCTCTGCTTCACAACAGACCCTGCTCCTGCCTTCAACACCAGGCCCATCTGTGCGCACATTTGGTTTGTACCAAATGCAGTTTACACCAGAAAGCATACAATATGTGCATACTTCTTAAATGAAACTTGTCATTTAACTGAATTTTGGTCAGCATTTTAAATAGATACTTTACCTAATGCTAAAGTTTGGCTTTCAAACTGCACCCTGCTGACTGAAGTGCTGTTTCACTCTCAGTTTTTGTGTGTATGGGAACTGGGAGTGACTAGCTGGACCGTGGATCTTGGACAAATCAACCTCACAGACATGCATGAGCCAAAGACGTTTCCCTTGTTCTCCCTGAGGAAGTCCTTTTTGAGAGCTGGGAGGAGTGGATTCCTTTTCTCTGAGACCACTTTGCACTAGAAACCCTTGGCTTAGACCACAACCATCATATTCCTACAAGCCCATGTCACTGAAGGGCCATGTGCAGAGAGGTGGAGCAAACCAAACTGGCTATTATTTTAAATGAACGACTCTCCCTCAAGTTTATCTGCTGCAAACTTACAAAGTTTAGATATGGGTATATACCGACCTTTCTCGAAGCAGGGCATCTGCAGGAATATTTCGTGATTTTTTAACAAAAAATTTGGTAGTTGTTTCACTAGCAAATGAATCAATAACTCATGGCTCATCTCGCCAACTGAAGTTAAGGAGCCCTCCCACCAGGAGCCAGTTCAAGGGTCCCCAGGGCCCTGTGGGAGGAGGCCCTGTGCTCACCTCTCCTGAGTGGCCCACTCCGACCAGGGCCTGAAGCCCAATCTGTGCAATGGCTGTGTTATCAAAATGGGTTTGGTCTCAGGGTGACTTGTTTTGACACAAGTCTGGCAGAGGAATTTCCTGGAAGGGTCAAAGGACCCATCTCATTTTCTCTGGCTAAGGAAGTGCTCCCTGCTGTTGGCACAGGATATATGGCTATCATCACTTACCAGGGAAAGCGACACCGACACCTGGCATGTCTTGCCAATTTGGTTCCTACTTTGTGAGGGAGATTCACTTTCGGCCACATGTCTGTAGCAAAAGACTGACCCTGTGTGGCTGCTTTAATTAGTCACTTTAAAAACCTCTTGAGGTTTTGTAGAAAACCCTCCACTGTCAGTCCTGGGGAAAAAAAATTGTTCTAAGGAACCATCTTAGTAATTTATACCACAGGTTCCCAAACCTGTTCTTCACTGGAATTACCTGAGGAGACTTAAAACTAGGTCCTGGGGCCCCATCCCAGACCTGAATCAGAATTTCCCAGGGTGGGGCCTGAGAACATGCACTTTTAAAGCTCCCCAAGTTTAGGACCCACTGATTCAAATCAAGAGAAAATTAGAAATCTTACTACCTTAACACCCACTATCTGTTTTGATATCACGTTTAAAAATAATATGAATCCATGTTCCTTGTAAATAATTCTCACAACACCGATGTGCAGAAAATAAACATGAAAATTCCCCTCCCCCTTAACACTTCATTATCAGCTGACTTAATAGGGACAGATTAAGGACATTAAAAAACACCCATTCTCATTTGCTGAAGTCAGACTTTAACCTTGAAAAGAGATGAATATGAATAATGTAAAAAAAAAAAAAGGGAAAATTTTTTACTTTTGACATTTTGTCACACAATTTCTTTTCCTTTTTTTCCCTTGAATGGAAAACAACATCAGATGCGGGAGGAAATACTCTACTTGTCCGAGCACCCAGCTCTGGTGCTAGCTGATTCCAAGCAGGATTCCCTCGCCTCCCCGGTGAACTCTGGAAGCAGCTGGCCACAGATTCCTGCCAACCTCCTCACCTGACTGATAAAACTCACTGAAAGAGGTGTGTGTAGGTGACAGTTCATTTATTACTAAAGAGAGTTTTTCTTTTTCTTTTTCTTTTCCTTTCCTTTTTTTCTTTTTTTTGAGATTTTTGTTCCTGTGTTCTTCAAAAATACAGTTAGCTGTAACAAAATTTAATTTAAAAATGAGTCCTAGAAAAATGAAATCTCAGCTGATTGCCAATGTAGTCCTCAGACTTTTAAGACAAAGGCAACACTAACCTCTGAGAACAAGGATAAGGTCTATAGACTCTTTCTGATAGTTTAATCACTGGGTGACAGCTATGTACATGAAGAGATCATAGAACTTCCGAAGTACGCATGTGTCTACAACCCAAGTTAGTCTTGGAGAAACATTTCCTAGAGCTGAAAAAAACCATAGTTCTAGGAAGTAATAATTCCATTTTAAAATTGCTAGAGGACTGATGTATGTTTCAGAGATCAGTTCAAAGCCTCAACACCCAAGTAAGCCTCAGGTGTAGCAAAGTTTGAGCCCCTATAGATTAATACACTCACATCAGCATATGATGTGGGGTTTCTGGAAATTACTTTAATCTCTAGGCAAAGAGGAAAAACGAATCACATCATACTGCCCACCTGGGCCAAGGGGAACAGGAATGCTCTGCTAGGATGCTGTGCTGAAGTCATTTAAGGTCCATCATTTTTGTTTTGCTGTTGTTATGGCAGTCCACCAATTTAAAAAAAAAAAAAGTGAGAAAAATTATTATTATTTCCTCCTCCAAAGTAGGAAGAGGAAAGTACATATTTAAGGAAGAAATGCTAAAGGACTAGAAGAAATACTGTATAATACTTGACGGATTCCAAAGCATTTCACATACTCAAAACTCATGCTTTGAGCACTTATTCATGAGTCCGTTATGCCAAGCATCACCTCAAGTTTATCAAGACAAGGCCTGTGTCCTTAGGAAATCCCAAAAGTGGGTGAAGCAGCTACACAAATGATAACCATTTGGAGAATCACAAAAGAAGTATTTACAAGGATCCCTGAGAGCTTTTGGCTTATGATTTTAGGAAGTAGTTGGGACATAAAATTCTTCCTTGTTGCCTGAATAATTCCTGTGCTCTTCTAAAATATTTTGGTTGTGAGGAAAATATAGATCATGTATCTATTTCTCTTATGATAAAAAAATCAAAGATGGTTCAAAACTAACATTGCATTCTTATGCATAAGTAAAAGATAGTATAGACTCAAAGTATAATTTGTAAAAAGTTAACATGGCTCCCATAGAAATATAAAATTAACATATTAAAATATTATTTATCTCATTAATAAGGGAAGCCAATACAATGGTAAAGTTGGCTCCAAGAACCATCAAAGAACTGGGTGTTTACAAGCATTAAAAAGAATGTTAGAATAAGATTACTAGTTGGATACACACCTGGCTAATAGCTTAAGGGTAATAAACCATAACTTTGAGGTTATCTTGTCTACCAGAAAAAAAATCTACAAATTAATGTGTAACTTTATAGTGTCTGAGTTCTAATCAAATAGTAAACAACAAGTTTAAACAAAGATACATTCTCCTTGAGAATTAAGCCCTGCCTGTTAAACAATGACCCAATATAACTTGTCAGGACATGTAGGTTCCCACCCCACACCCCAGTTCTAAGTTTTGGATAATTTTTCTTAATAATAGTGAAATGGTTAAGATCAGTGACATACTACTTGGGTCTTTAGCTCTGGCTGTACTAGGTGGGTGTACTAGCTACATTAAAGTCTTTGAAATGATGCATGCAGTGTGTAACCTTTTGGGATTGGCTTTTTTCACTCAGTGTAATTCTCTGAAGATTCATCTAGATTGCAGTGTGCATCAATAGTTCATTCTTTTTATGGCTGAATAGTATTCCACGGTGTGGATATTCCATAGTTTGTTTAGCCATTCATCCAGTGAAGGACAAATTTGGTTGTTTCTAGTTTTTGGCTATTACAAATAAAGCTGCTACGAACATTTGAAAAATAAAAATAAAATGATGCACTGAAGAGGAAGAAAATGACTGGTCTTCGAAGTCTTTACAGAGAAGGGAACACAAGAGCTACATCTTGAAATGTGAATTGGCTTCCAAAGATGAGAAGGGACAAGAGAAATTTCATCAGAGTCCCTCAAGCCTTTCTCATTAAGAACCTATTCATATTCAAATTTATTTTAGACTTTTTAAATGTTATTTTTTTTAAGTGTTACTTTAACGAGTTTGGTTATGAGGTCCCCCTGCTAATTGCAAATAATTGCAAAAGACAGATAAGGATTACCAAAGGCAAACTTAACAACAACAGAAAGGGAGAGAGGGAAATCTACAAAAAGAAGACACAGACACTTAAAGAACTTCATCAATAGACTCCTGCTCCCACTGTGGGACAAATAACTTCTAGAGTAACAATTAATGCTGGCAATATTGGCCTTTGGCATCAAGAAGAGGTTAAATTATTTTTAATCTCTTCTGAGAAGACAAGGAAATATGTAATATAATTGAATATGATTTTCACAACAATGATTAAAATAATTTTGGTGATTGGGGGATAAACTACACATTTCTTTGACGGTTCTGAAAGCAACATGTTGCTGTACTTAGCTTGCAAGATGCTCTTTACTCTTCTTTGGGCCAAAATAATTTCAATAGAAACATAAAATTATAACATAAATTAATGGAGAAAAATGTGGCTTTTAAACATCAATTTTGCTTTACACACAACTATTGGCCCAAAGTGAAAAGCAGTTCAGTAAGAAGTGTGTTAAAATTTTATGCCAATTAAACTTTTAGTTCCTTGAACCAGAACAAGCACACCCTTAACTATGCTGACATCTCAAATATTTCACGTTAGCAAGACACCAGGACTTTTCACTGTTTATTAGCCATAGCCATCACCTAAGCTAAAATCAGAGAAACTAAAAGTTACCTGCCAGGAATGCCGTAAAACAACAGGGCTATTTGTCAGTACTGAACTGATGGGGGTTTTCTTTCTTTTTTAAAAAAAAATTACGGGTTATGACATAATTTGAAATCAAACTGTTAAACAGAAATGTTTCACCCACATTTAAAAATTCTAGTGCAAGGCCAAGGTGTCTTCTCCACTTACTGTCATCTAAGTCATCCATGATCAAAACACCAAAGCAAAGAAGAAACAATGATGGTAAAATAAGATTACAATGAAAACCCATAAAATAATTCCATAAAACAAAACTAAAAAAATAAAATCCATAAGTAAATCTCTCTTTAAGTATGATATCTAAAAGATTCTTTTAATGTTACAGTAAACTATCTTTTCTACCATTTGAATTTTTTCCTTAAAAAAGAAAACCAAGAATAGGAGTGCCTAAGCTCCTATTGGGTTACTTCACTTATCCAAATATTAGAGTTCTGACAATACATTGTACCAAAATCTAAATCAATAAATGCTTAGTGGACACTGAAATTAACAATAGACTGTGAATATTTTAAGGAAGATTAATCAAATTCATTCTTCACCTGACATAGCAAATTCTTATACTTTGAAGTCTTTCAAATTCTGTAATTTAGAGAAGATAGAAGATACATAGGGGGAAGCATTTGTACTCCAACTACTCAGAATCAGGAACTCATGGGCATACTTGTAAATCTGCTTTTTAAAGTTAAATAGAAGCTTATTAACACTTTAAGCAAAGTTTCATCATTTTTAAAGTGTAGTAATGGTATAACATGAGCACAGAAATTTCTTTATCATCTATATAACCAAAAGAGACCAGTAACCTTTTTAGTAAATAACTGATAATAGTGTAAAATCTGACAAATTTAGTCATTCTCAGCAGAAGTATTTGGCTGGGTAAAAATCAGTTCAGTGCTATTTGTGGCAAACCACATTTCGAGGTGGTTTTGATATGGCAAATATAAACAAACACAAAACTTTATGTTAAAATAGTCTTAGTATATACATAAATTATTTGGTTTTAAACTGGTGAAACCTACTGTGTGATTTTGAAAATTTACCACAATTGAAATGAATATATATTGTCCTCATGTATAAACTGTCTCCACTAAAGAGTTGATGTCACTTGAATCGTTTATAAAGGCGAATAAACTAGACTGCATTTAGTGAATAATCAAAAACTTATAATACAAATTAGTATGTGTATCAAGTATTATAATTTTATTAAGGGGAAATCATTTGTGAGTTCTTTCCTTTTTTAAACAGCTTTACACAGTTTTGTCCAATCCATTAAAACCAAATTATTTCCTTTAAATACTTACCTAGAAATGTCATCTTCTAAATGCAACAGTATCAAAAAGTTAAGAGAATTTCAGGGCTGGAAGAATCTTCAGAGAATACCCAGTGTAGGGGATTCCAAATTATAGTTTGCATCAGAAGTCCCTGTAGTTCTTGGCTAGGCCCCTCTGCACCCATCTGGCTTAGTAGGCTGGGGCTGGGCCTTAGAAATAACCAGTGTAACCCCACCCCACCCAAAGGTGACTTTCATGTAGGGGTCTACAGATCACTGGAAGGAACGACACTGTAGTAGTCCACCCACCCTCTACCCCAAATCATGAATCCTCCTAATGCATCGACATCCTGTTGAGCCCATTCCTGCCTCAAACTACTCCTTCCCCAACTCCTGTGTGGAACTCTCTGCCTCCTGGGAACAGCCTGTCATACACTGAATGGAAGCTTCTAATAGAAACCTGTACATTCAAAACATAGTCATTCAACTTGGGCTTACACAAATACACCAGTGCAAAGAAAGACACGTTGAAGAATTAAATGTGTGAAGAACTGACCTGCTTCTTCTGGTATTTGTTTATCAGATTCAAAAACAAGGCGTAACATCTGGAATAGTTGGCCAAGGCTACACAGCAGTCATGATAAGAAGTAAGTTTGCTGCAGAAATATCAAATGGGAAAACAAAAAATAAACTTTGTCTTTCTATAAAGCTCAAATATACGTAGTGTTACTTTAAATGCAGACCTTCAAAGCATTGCCCTATGCATGAAAAGGAGACCAGAAGTACTCCACACACCAGTCCAGAGAAGCCTCATGGAGGCTTGTGGTCTGCTCTAGACTTGGCGGGGCAGGGGATGGGAGCATGGGGAAAAATTTTTTTAAAGACCTTTGGACAAGAGAAACCTGAAACCTCTAACACATGTACAAGGTGTGAATTTACACTGCCCATGTAGTTCAGAAAACACAAGCTAAGAAATTTACATAAAATCTGGTTGGACACCAACCAGTCAATCTCCTGGAGCTCCATCAGAAGCAAATGTTAAACTGCTTGAATATACTAGTGGTAGTGGTATATTATTATTGGGCAAAATAGACCGTAAGGCAAAAAGCCTTGAGAATAGCTTCAAATTTTCAAAACTAAGCAAGCAAACAAAACCCACAAGGCAGTATTGACAAACCTACATCAAATTGATAGATGATCATAAATCTCTCATTAAGTGACAGATTAATAGGTAAAACAACATTAATGTTTTAAAAACTTGATCATGTACCAGGCCATTAATAAGTCTAAGGAAATTTTCAAAGAATTGGTGTCTCAGATCACATTTTCTGGTCAAAGTAGATACTAACTACTATATATAAAACAGATAAACAACAAGGTCCTACTATATAGCACAGGGAACTATATTCAGTGTCTTCATTCAGTAATGGCCTATAATGAAAAAGAATATGAAAAGAAACATATATATAATATAAATGAATCACTATGCTATACAGCAGAAATTAACACATTGTAAATCAATTATATATAAATTATATATAAGTGAAATATATATACTTCTATATATATTGAAGTATATATACTTCAATTAGAAAGTGAATAAATAAATAAAAATAAATAAACATGTTAAAAAAGAAATCAATTAAAAATACATTGTTTGAAAAACAAACTTCTAGAGATTTCAAGACATATAACTTATGGGTCAAACACAAAAACAAAAATACACTTATATCTGAGTAATAACAAAAATGCTACAAATCAAAATTTGTGAGATGTAGCTGCAGCAGTAGTTAGAGGAAAATCTATAACCTTAAGAAGGCTGAAAAGAAAGGAACTGAATATCTAACCAAAGCAGAAGAAAAATATATCAAGAAAGAGTAGAAGAAGGGGATTACTAAGGATAAGAACAGAAGGAATAAAACAGAAAATAAACATACAGTAGAGTGGATCAATAAATCTGTTGGTTCTTTGCAAAAACTAATAAAATTGGCAAACCTTTGGCAAGAATCATCAAGAAAAAAAAGAGAAACATAATAAACAATCAAAATAAAGAATGAAAATCAATATCAAAATGAAGAGGCAGTATAACATAGTGGTTAAATGTATGAATTCTACCTGGTTTGAATGGCCCTGGGAAAACTATCAAATTTCTCTATGCCTCAGGCTTCTTATATGCACAATGAAGATAATAATAAAAGTACCTACCTTTTAAAGTTGTTATCAGGAGTAAATGAATTAGTTTTTGGAAAGTGCTTAGAACATTGCCTGGCACATAGTAGGTACTGTATGAGTGCTTGTTAAATAAATAATATAACCATAAGGGGCACAATTAAGATGCAACAGAGGTTAAAAAGATAATAAGAGAATATCTGGAATGATTTTAGTTTGAAAACTTAAATAAATGGAAAAATTCCTATAAAAATATAAAACTTTTAGAAACTGACCCAAATAGAAACAGGAAATACGACTAGACATAAAGCCATTAAAGAAAGTGACTCAGTAGTCAACGGTATTCACACATGCATGCATACACGCAGATACACACACACATACACCAGGATAAAACAGTTTTTGAAGCAAGTTCTACAAAGTTTTCAAGGAACAGTAAGTTTAATTTTCAGAAATTCTTCTAGAAAACAGAAGCATGTTTGAATATATCCCAGCTCATTTTATGAGGCTAGTATAAACTTGACACTAAAGCCAGACAAGGACAATATGAGAAAGGAAACATACTTTCAAGGTCAATCTAACGCGTTACCATGTGAAAAATCCTAAACACAATATTATTTAAATAAACCTAGTGATATATAATGGTTTAACATGAGAAAATCTATTAACGTAATCTAGTACATTAATAAATTAAACAAAGAAAATCCACATAATCAAAATAGACTTAGGGCAAGCATTCAAAGCAATTTAAAATCCATTAATGAGAGAAAATTGTTCCTTAACTGTTAAAGGGCATCTACAAAAACCTATAACAAATATTAATTTCAACTGGTAAACCCCCCAAAATACTTCCTTTAAAGTCAGAAGGAAGTCAGCCAGCTGAATACTCTCACAACTTTGTATTGGATATCCTAAGCAATGCACCTAAGAAAAAGGAGGGGACAGGGGCGAAGAGTTGTAATAGTGGGAAAAAAACAGTAGTGTCCTCTTTTGCATATAATTTGCATATAAAATCCAAGAGACTCTATAGACTAACTTTAAGACCTAATGTTAATCAAGATTTCCTGGATATAAGCTAACAAGCAAACTACATCCATACTACTCATATACGTAAGCAATATTCATTAGAATTTTTTTTTAAAGATTACATTCATAATTGCAGCATAAGCCATGAAGGAATACATCCAACAAAAGATGTATAAAAACTTTTTGGAGAAAATTATAAAATTTTCTTATAAGAAGACATCACAAATATTTATTTACGTTGTGATGGGGGGAGGGTATAGCTCAAGTGGTAGAGTGCATGCTTAGCATACACAAGGTCCTGGGTTCAATCCCTAGTACCTCCTCTAAAAATAAATAAGTAAACCTAATTACCTACCCCCCCCAAAAAAATGTTTACTGATGAAAGACTCGACATCATAAAGATGTCAGTTCTCTCCACCTCCATCCCAACTGCTCTACATACTCAGTGTGGTTCCATGAAAAAAATTCAAAGTTCCTATATGGATTTTACCTGATTCTCCAATTCATGAAGAAGAGAAAATAAGAATTTGTATCTTAAAGGAGAAAAGAAGTGAGGGATTAACCTTATAGCAAGATTAAAATCCATAATAGTAAAAACAATGTGGTACTGGTCTGAGGATGGACTGAACAGAATGCCTAGAAACAGACCTGCGTGCAGATGGAGCCTTGTGTTTGACTGACTAGGCATTCAAAATTAGTGAAAAAAAAAGGATGGCATAGTCGATAAAATGTGCTGGGAAAACTGTCTATCCCCATGGGAAAAAATTAAATTGGATCTCTACATGCCGCTGTACACAGAAAGAAACTCTTTACGATTTTACAGGGCTTCAAAAGGGGAGTAATTAAGTACCCAGACAGGAAAGTGCATTGCTAAAAGATCAAAGCTGGACTCCTATCCTCATGCTGGGGTCAATTACAAGTTCAGTCTTTAGGAAATTTTGTACTTTGTTAAACAACTACAATATTATCGTTCAAGAAAGGTCCAGGTCTCTTGAGGGATCATTATGTGAAAACACTGGCAAAGAGCAGTGAGGGAACAAATATAAAATCATAATTAAAAGACAGTTCTGAAATATAGCTACATCTAACTTTGAGGCAACCTGTTTTCAGAGATCATCGCTTCTGGAGTAAAGTAGAAACATGACTAGGGAATGCGTGAGCCAAAGTTCTGTCAAACAACTGAAATAAAATAACCTTTGATTACAAATTAAGTCAGGTCAGACTTTCTAGGCAATGGCCTCTTTCTTGAGTTAAAACCCTTAAGCGTCGTTTACAAATGCACGAGTAAGTTTGCCATGTTTTGCGGTGTATCTCTTTATCTCCAACAAGCTGAGAGGAAGTTTTATTTGCTTGTTTTGTAAAAATACTAGGATAACTCACAACTCACAACTTTAGTAAAAGTAACTTACAATCAATGAGTTTAGATTCACATTAGAAACACATAAGAAATGGAGTCATTGGTTTAAATAACTTATTTTTAACTTGGGCCACTAGATTTACCTTTTGTTCTAGGTGAGGTAAAAAGCAAAAACAGGATCCTTGCCAGTCACGCACACAAATATTAAAGATAACCCCAAAATCTAAGCATTAACATTTCTGGAAGGCTGCTTTGTTTTCCTAGTCTACCTACCTGAATATTCTGGCAATATTGGTGCAGACATCCTTGTCACCTGTGTACTGTCCCATCACCGTGCACAGCTGGGGAAGGGCACTGATGCTTAGCAGCTTACTTCTTGCCAGTGGTGAATCAACCAAGTTTCTCAGCGTAGCAGTCATCTGAGAAAAACCATGTTAGTGCCATTTTTTAATATTTGAAAATACAGCAACACTAATCAGCATAGCACAATTCATACCATAAGTGTAGTTACATCAGAAACTAAACCGAGGCCCCGTTATGCATCTCCCATCAGAGAACATGGGCCTAGTCACAAGCAGTATAACATGAAAACCAAGAAATGAATGCAAAGAAAGTCTACGTTGGTTCAAAAGTAATGAATGAAATATTCGTGTTAAGAAGCAATTAATATACCCAAACCCCAGGGTTAAACAAATCTTCATCTGGGTTTAGCAGCAGTCATGAGATCATCTACTGACCCTGTGACATGGCAGGTCAGTTCCACAGATTAGAAAATTCTTCTTCCATATTCTTATAAGTACCATCAAATAATAATGTTTTATCCAAAGAATATTCTCTTCCAAGAGGAAAGGACTGATGTCTTACAAATTTGTCTTATTTTGTAAAAAAAAAAAAAAAAAAAAAGTTCAGAAAAGCTATGTACGTTAACCCTTGTCTAAAAGTGGAGAAGAGAACAATTTAACAAATTCATGAAATAAAAGTTGCTGTTACCTAATCATTTTAAATATGTAGGGTGAGTGTTCCTCGTGGGATGGTTTAGGCAGACTACTGGTTAAGGGGGTTAGCTCAGGAGTTAGTCAAACCCCAGCCCTACCACTCACCAGCTTAGCTTAGTTACCCTCCCAGAGCACATTTTTCTCATCAGTAAAGTGGGGATGGTGATAACTACCCTGGGGCTGTTAGGATTCAAAGGGATGAGATGAATGGATGGCATTGCCAGTGCCAGCGAACTAACAGGAGCTCAAAACTTGTGTGTCCCAGCCCCAACTCTGTTGTGGGTCTTCACCCCCAAAATGCAGAAGAGATCACTGGCCTAGAGTGAATAATGGATATTTTCAAGTCTCAAATCTCATCCTAGTTATGCGACTTCCATGCTTACTCATTCCTCAACTTCCCCCTTTCCTCATCTGTGAAAAGGGGGTTATAATTCCTGCTCACCAGTTGGGGTTGTGTGCATCAGGCAGAAAAAAGGTAACAATGTTTTCCTACACTGTAAAGCATTATGTAAATATTAAGCATCATTACAGCCATAATTAATAAACTTTACAAACAGTTATTAAGATGACATGTATCTTTGATTAGTTTTCCTTTGTAACAACCACAACAAAAGGATTTTGTTAAAATATAACTGTCCACTTTGAAAGCAGAGAAAATAAAAATAATGCTCCAAGTAAATGTGAGCCAGTCTTTTGTAGTCAATTCAATTAGGCAGCACTTCAGTAAACTTTTCCCTGAAAGATTCGGTATCCAAAACATTGGAGGAGAAACAAACTATTCAGGCATTCCATTTGACCGCGGATCTACAATGTAGTCTCCTATCCTAAGGAATAGGCCTTCTGTGAAAGCTAATAAACCATTCTAGGCATTCCAGGCCATCACCACAATAAAATGGAAAATTCTCATCATCTGACCCTGGCTCTACCTGTTCTTCTTCAGAGACAGCCCAGGCACTGGAGCACTGCTGGTTTGTATCAGTCCAAAGGATGACTCAAAGCTTCCCTTCTCCAACACCAAAGAACGTTGATGTCCCTGTGAATCCTGGCCTGAACCAGACAGAGACCATGGGAGACCAAGCAACCCCCATTCCACCCATCGTGCACAGAAACACTTCCCCTTCCCTGGTCCCCAAGGCTTCACAGAGTGGGCACCTCAATCTGCTGTCATCTTCTTGCTCCCCACACTTGACCTCTGGCACAGGATGCTGTCAGCAGGAGGTTCCATAGTTTTCTTAGGGAGCTTTTATTTTCTTGTTTCAACCTTAGTTTTTTTCTCCCCTCCTTAGAAAAAGTTATGACAGCTTAAGGTTCTTTTTCCCCCAATACAGAACTTTTACAAATGGCCTGAATCAAGAGTGGAAACACACATTTATACAAGACACGTTACCTGATTTTAAATCCGTCTCCATTTACTGCCTATATCACATAGTGTGGAGTACATGCAGTTGAGTGAGATATGCCACCTCGAATGTATCCAAATTTGTCAGCTGTGATGCTGGCAGAATTAACATATGTGTAACATATACTTTGCACTTGAAAAATACATAGTGGTGCTTCAATGTATGACACCACCATCGATCCAGTTGCTCAAGTCCCAGGCCTCAGAGATATTCCAGAATCCCGCGTTTCTGCTTTCTGTCACCCTAAGCCCTACTGGCTCTTTGCCCACTGCTCCTGGGATTCCGTTTCCTGACCATGGTTTACAAGGCCCAGTATGGCCCAAATTTTACCAATCCCTCAAACTTCATCTCATCCACACACCCCTCCACAAACTACTTACCTTAGGTGACTTAACATTATGTTTTATTGTCTGTCTACTCCTCTATACCAGAAGCTTCAGTGAGGGTACATACTTTTATCTTTTCACCATTGTGCCCCCCAGGCCCAGATCCAGTGCCTGGCACACAAAGGGTCCTCAATAAACATCTGTGGATGGAACGGATGAATCCCTACCTAAAAGGAAGCACTAGTATAAATAGAAAGGATATCAGAAAACCATGGCTGAATCAGACAATATCTCTGAGGCAGATGTATTTTAAGCTGATTTAAAAGGAGCAGAAGTATAAAGAATAATATATGAAACAAAAACGGACTTCCTGGAGGGGGCTGGTCCCTAGTGTATTCCCTGTTCATCTCATTCATGGCAGCAGCTCCTTCCTAGCCTCCTCACCCCCCTCCCCCTTCCCTTTTCATACCTGACTGGTCACCTGCACTACCTCTTCTTCCCATCACCAGGGCTGCTGGTTCCATTTAAGCCCACTTCATTTCCTCCCCAAACCCTACGGCCCCCTTGAATGGGCTCCTTCCACATTCTCTCCCTTGTTGGGTTCATCTCCCTACAACATCCCTGCTACTAGATGGAGCATCCCAATGCCCAACCTTCCCCAGTCAAAGACTTCCTCTGATTTCTGGTGGCATACCAGGCAAAATCCATATCATAAAGGCACTTCACTTGCTAAAGCAGAGTTCACCCCACCAGGCTCATCTCCTTCACCTCCCTTCCTCCTTCTCCCCTCCACATGGGTCATCTCTCAGGCTCTGCCCTACACACAACGTCCTCATCCAATGCTCCTGCCTAGAATGTCCTCCATCACACTCCTCTGCCTCTTCTCCACCTGGCTGTCTCCTGCTCATGTTTCTGGACCCAGCTCAGGCTCACTTCTCCTCTGTGAAGACTTTTCAGTGGTTGATTGCTCCCTCTTCCAGGTTAACAGACTGTCCTTTTCATGCCCGTTCAGCACCCATCACAGACTCCTGACCACTTGTTTCAAGCACTCTCTCTCCTACTTTGAGCTTCCCTGGGGTATGAATGGTTTCTTATTCCTCTTTCTACCCAGAGGACACTAAATACACTCATAAAAAGCTGGCTGGATGGTACACAGGAGAAGGGAAGGAGGAGGGGATTAGGAGGGAAAAGAAGGAAAAAAGGAGGAGGAAGGAGATGAAGGGACAAGGGAGACGGAAAAGGAGCCTTTTCCCCTTTAAGAAGCCTCTGGCAACTAAGGGCGGGGATTAGCAGAGGCCTGGGGGTAAACCAGAGCTTAAACCCCGAGGGAGGAGATCAGGGGGAGGTCACTGGGCAGATGCAGTAGGGAAGGCCCCCCATTTTGAGAGGCTGGCTGTGAGCCCACAATCTCACTGCGGGTGGGGCTGGGGCTGCATACTCTGAGCACAGACAAGTGGCTTTTTCTGGGAAAAATGTAAAGAGATCAGTGGGAGGAGAGGCTAGCCAAATACCGTGGTAACAGTAAAGGCAAATTCCAAGTCAACCCACTTAACTCTCAACCTTGCTCCAACTTTTAACAGAGATACATTTGCGGAAATTGTTAATGAGCTGTGTGCTCTGCCGCTGAGGCTTTGCTTCCCACCCCACCAGGAAAACCCACCCACGGGGCCCGCCCACCCCCCTACCCCACTGCTGGACTTGACCAAAGCCCAAGCTTCATGTTTGGAGAAATGTATTCGTTTCTTTCTTGACTCTCTATTTAGCTTTTATTATTCCTAACTCCACTTAGTTATGTACTTTTCTATTTTATTGTACATAATCTTTTAAGCCATCTCAAATACTTTATGACACACACACGAAAAGTAAAAATTAGATGCACACAGAGATGCTTGTTTAGCTTCTAAAGGGCTTACTGGAACAATTCCCAACCTCTTAACTGTCATCTCACCAAGAAGCAGCAAACTGAAAAACAAGAGTTTGAATTCCTATTTTCCTCTCTCTTAATGTGCCACCCCTTGGGACAGATATACTGAGTCAGAGGGCAACCAGTGGGAACCAAAAAAAGGACAAGAATATGGAATTAGTAACCCACAGAGAGGATTTAATAAAAATTGAAGCAGTTGTTGGATGATGTCTGGGACAAAAAGGGACCAACATTTTTTTTGTATACATCAGGGAAGAAACATTCTGGTGAGATTCTGGTTACTAATCTACCGCTGGAAAATGACAGGGCTACACTCTACAACTTTATGGCACTCACTTTTCCTGAGGCAGCTTTTTCTGTTTCCCCAGATTCCTTGATCATAAGATTGGGCCCCACCCTCACTTGGAATCTCTAGGTAAAACACCTGATGAGTTTGAAAAAGCTGTCCTATCTCACATTAAATGAGTTGGGCCTCGAAGTTCTCATCATGCAGTCAACATTAGGAGACCCATTTTAAAGGGAAAACTTGTATTAGGAAGTAATTAGATAATTTATGCAGGCTCAAACAGCATTTTAGTAAAGTAAAATTGGAATTTAAAAGATTTGGCATCTTTTTTTCAATCATTCATGGGTACTTCAATTTCAAATTATGTTTCCAACTATTAATTAATTTAAAAACCTTAGCAAACACATGAAATCTTTGCCTTAAAATACGAGGCTCCCCAGTCTGGATCACCGGACTTGAGAAGAACGACACAGGCCCAGCAGCTGGGGCCCCACCCCTACCATTCTCTAATGTACTAGGGTGGGCGCACGGTGGGGAGGGCTGGCTCTCCACCCAGCCTTCACTTACTGCTCACTTCTTGAGTGGATGACCTTCTCTCTTTCTTTTGCGCTCTCCCCCGCCCCCGCATCAGAGTCCTCAGTCCCCAGGGAACTCACCAAATTCTGCCCTAGAGGCAAGTAGCCATCAGAGCGGCCCCAGATCAGAGGGGCTTGTAGCTCACATCCCACCACCGAACCCCCATTTAGGCGCATCACAACTTGACCAGGCTTTTTGGCTAGCTCGGGAACTTCTCCATCCATCATGGCATTGCTCCTTGGAGAAACATTTCCCCAATTTCAAAGACAAACAGCTTTCAAAGAAAACTTTGGAACACAATGCAATTGGAAATTGTACCATTAACTGTTTGAAAGTTAGTATGCTTCCTCTACCAAAATTAGCATCAAGATTCATTTCATTTTTATCCATTGAATGGTATTATGAAAAAGATTTGACCATCTACATTATTTTTTTTTAATAAGGCTATCTCGTAAGCTTGATTTCATTTGCTCCCTAAACCAACCCCGCATTGTAGATAGAAAAGGTCTTATGAGCCCCTCTTTTCAGATGAGGGCTGAAACTGAAGCTCACAAAGTCCACCAGCTGCAGGTAGGTGGGCATTTGGGGTTCCGACCCCTTGTCTGTTGTCTTCCCTGCTCCACTTGACCGTCTCCGAAAAGCACTCATTTTATTTCTCAATCATCTGGAATAGCCATTACCCAAATCCCTAGAGCTTTATCTCAACTTCACTGCCAACTGCAGAATGGTTCACTTCCCGCTGACATTGTGAAAGAATAAACACAACCTCCAGAGACCGCAAACAGTGTCAAATGGTTTAAGACCAAAGCCACACCATTTTCCAACCTCAGCAAAACTATCTCCCTCTATTCATGAAAGCATATTCATTTTCTGGATTTCTGCCCAATTGAGACCACATATAATGCCAAAACCAGAGCCCCTGTGGTCACCCAAGAAGTTTCACATTGTCTCATATGTGATGAGTTCTGGCTGACAAAAGAAACCAATGATAAGATGCCACTGTACACATGAAACCACTAGTTCCAGAAATTCCTAAGCATTTTATCAGACTTAAGATACATGCAAATGAAAACAACATTAATTCACAATCCTTGGTAACACCTGGTGCCTGGCTGTGGCGCACATCCCTACCACGGGTGTCCTACTTCAGCAGGAAATGGTTCTGCCTGCCGCAAACCCCTGTGCCCTACTTTGAGACTCTAGGCAACGTTTGCCTATGTTTATTATTGTTTCTCCTTTGACTGCCGCTGTGTCAGTTACCTTGATAAAATGAGTAGGGAGCTGATTCTTCTAGTTGTGGCCAATATATGTGTCAGTACAGTTGAAATTTGAATGTCATCTAAACCAGAGAGAGTGCCAGTGCAGCAAAATAAGGAAAATGAGTCTGAAAAAAGATAATGCTTTAAGAACTACAAAGCAAAAACAATGATTTCCAGAATTACATGTTAAAGTTAGTGCCATTTCTGTATTGCCACAACTAATACATCTACAATGAACAGATGAGACTGAGCAGGTATGACAGCGATTGAAAAGCAAATGGCTCTCCCCAGAAACAACCGGCGCAGGATACTTATTGCCCAGTCCTGCTGTAGACATCCCTTAGCGTTATCTCCTGGTCACTCTCCACCCCTCACGTCCTGCTCGGTGAGCACAGGTGTTCTCCTCTGCTCCTCCAGGGGCAGGTGTGGCCTGTGACATGGTGGGCAAATCTAATTCAGGGCTCAGGATTACAGAGCATACCACCTCGTCTACAAAGTACATCTTCCAACTTTCCTCCCATCTGCCTTAGTCTCTTATTTTCAAATTCAAAGCCCAACGCATTGCACGTTTGGGATCTCTGAGCTTCCCCCAGATCTTCATATATGCTGTCCCTGGGGAATCCGAGGTGAACACGAGTTGCCTGTATGTAGCCTCTTCCCAAGAAAGGGAAGAGCAGCCTCTGACTGCCTACTCTCACATGCCAGCTGGATGAGGGAGTGGGTAGTTATACTCCTGGGTATTCCTTTATAAGAAGGAAACCTCATAAGTAGAAAATATGACCCTTCCCATAAGCAAATACATCGTTTAAAAATTAGTAAGCCTAATAACAAAACCAAAGATGGTGACAAACGAGTTTCCCCTAATCTCAAACATAATAAGTGAAATAAGCCAGACACAGTGCTCTAGTTAACTGTATTGTACCCACATCAGTATCCTGGTTTTCACGTCTTATCGTTATGGAAGATGTCACCATTGGGAGAAGCCTTTACTATTTTTGCAACATCTTGTGAATCTACACTTAGTTCAAAATAAAAGTTTAAAAAAAAAAGCCACACACACAAAAGTACACACTGTATATTCCATTTATGTTACATTCTAGAACAGACAGAGCTTATCTATGGTGAAAGGGGTCAGAAAAATGGTTCTCTTTGGGAAGAGGTGGGAGGAAATTTCTGAGGTGATAGAAATCCTCTGCCTCTTCATAGGGGTGTGAATATGCTATTTGTCAAAACTCATCAAACATGTAAGACCTAAGCATTTCACTGTATTGTAATTATATACCTTAATGAAAACAATAAGAAAGTAAGTGACCTCATCTGCTGCTTTGTACTCAGACAAAACTTTCCAAAGAGATGTTTAAAAATATTTTTCCTGTTTAATCCTCAAATCTCCAATAAAATTATCTGTAAGAGTTTAAGAAATATAATCATGAGAATATGCACTTGCATTTTATAGATGCACAATTTCCTCCAATAACCAGAGCAAGAGTCCATCAGATGGAAGTTATTGCCTTGTTTCTGATTTCATGGTCTGAAGAGGCAGGCTTCCCATGGGCAGGGTTAAGCCAGAGAAAGAAAGTTAACATACTTTCCTGCCTAAGTATTCATATTAATAATAATTAATTACCTAATAAAAATTTATTAATCTTTACATTTTAGAACTATTAAAAATAACTGAAGCAAAATTTAAAGCCCCCACCACCACCTTGGTACAATCCTTAATTACTAATGTAATTTAAATCAGTTTAATTGAATCCCCAGACTTCAGTCAAGACCTCTTAAATTCCCCAAATCCTTGGAGCAGAGAATAACTGGCACTGAGAACTTGGGGTCCACCATGTACCTGGAATCCTGAAAAGCTGATGTAACACCCCCTCTTCCAATTTCCTCACAGCTTGTTAAAGCCAGAAAAATAAAAAAGACCCAAGATTTGAACTCCAGCTTTAATTCTGTCTTCTCAATTTCTTATGATTAATTTTTTTTCTCATCAGAAGTAATTGCTCTTTGAAGCTTCACACTTTGGTGATTCTGATCTCATTATATTGACTACATTTCTGCTGAGTGCCATCCACACGCCGTGTCCTGTTCTACCAATACATCACTTCAGTTAACTTTCCCACCTCTCTTTACACCCAGACAGACGGCCAGTCCTTGGGAGATGAGGGGAGTGGGGCTCACAGAGTGACAGAGCTGAATGGCACATAGCCTGCACCCTCCTCCAGAGTCCAGAGTCTACATGGTGGCACGAAGCCCTGTCCCAACCCTGGGGCACAAAGCCAGAAAGACCATTGGGGCTCTGGAAGACGATGGTACCACATGGTGGGGTTTGGAATACAGAATACAGGAATAAACTCAGATCAGCCACTGTGGGGAGTCTACTCTAGGGCTTAGAACTTAAAAGACAAAAAATCAACTATATCAAAACATCTTTTAATTTTAAAGTACAGGGATAAATCATGCAAGATTTGGAGAGCGAGGACAGACCCCACCCCACCTGCCCATTCAGACTGCTCCAGATGAAGCAGCAGAACCCCTCCTTCCCTGGGTTCTCGCAGGATTTGCCAAAGCTGACCAATCCCTGCTTTTAAAATCTCTGCTCTCTTCTACATCATCCTTTCTTAATTTTCTGGTCACTTCTTTTTTCACTTTCTATTTCACACATCTGGCCATTTTATGAAATCTGTTGTCAACCTCCTCCAGCCTCTCTCTATACCCTCCCGTTGAGTAATGTCATTGTCTTTCTCGACTTTAACTGTCAACTCCATGTAGATGACCCTACATCCGCTTTTCTGGCTTTACTTCCTCTGCTAAGCATGGGTTCCTATCTCCGGCTGCCTTCTGGACAGTCCCGCCTGGCTATTCTGCTGGCACATTCTGCTTCACATTTCATGTGAAGGCTAATTACATCATTTCCCTCTCTCCTCTCACCACATCGGTTCCCTTAGAGAGTAATGCTCTAATTTCTGATAATAATATTATCATTTTCTAAGCCACCCAGGCTCAAATTTCTCCAGGATTCACTTTCCTTTTCCCCACACTCTAAAGCCAAAGTGGAGGAAAGGAGCAGGGCCTGACATGGGCTGGGAGGACTGATCCCCGATTAGAAAAAGGAAGAACAAGACACTGGAGATGTACTGAGCAAGGAGGTGGAAAGATTAGGATTTGAAGGACCCTCTGTGGAGAAGCTTGCAGGCTCGGAGGCCAGAGAATGGAAACAGGTGTAAAAGGAAAGAAACCCCATTACCTGGGGGTGTGCTAAAGTTCTAACTTCAAAAATGTGAACTCTGAAGCAGGGAAAGAATACGTTTCTTTAAGAATTGAACTTAAAATCAAGTGGATCAGGCCATAAAGAAGAAATACAAAGGAATCAAAAAAATAATAGGAATGTTAGTTTAAGTCAACCTGGGTTTTTTTTAATTCTTATTTTTAATTGCGGTATAGCCAATTTACAATGTTAGTTTCAGGTGTACGCAAAGAGATTCACTTAATCTGTGTTTAATAGTGACACGGTACACCTGTAAATCATCTCATTGTCAATGTCAGTTACCTTGAGATTTTCTTCAATTACGGTAAAACAGGTTTGTACACAGCATCCTCAAGACACAAGAGGACAAATGAGATACCAGGGGAACTGGGGTCTGTTTGTGACTGATGCACACAGAAGACTCTTCTCCCTTCTCCAGAAAGGGAGTGTGATGGAAACCACGAGAGACGTTGTGATGGAGGTGACTCCAGGAATTTTCCTCGGCTCCTGTATTACCCCCTCCCAACTGCTGGGCTTTGCAAGTCAGCAGTAAACCCTAACACTTCCTGATAATCCAGCGAGATTAACATCGACAAGCTCCTATTTCGTCCATGTCACCTCCTTAGGTGACGTAATTTACTGCTGGAATCTAGGGAGCCTTGCTTTTAGCTGGCCTGTACTTCTCTTTTTCCAAGTTTCAGAGAGCTCTCCTGAAATTCTAGCATTCTGGAATTTAGTGATCATGCACAGACTAACCTTCTTTATGCTTATGATTTTACAGACAAATTCCCATCCCCAGTTTTGCCAGACCAGGAGTATTAACACTTCCACTTGGTGGAAAGTGGTGGTGGCCCCTCAGTTCCTCTGAGCATCAGCAATCATCCACTCAACCTTCTCAAAATGCTATTCAGCGTCTGGCAGGCAGAACTGAATGCAGTGCTGAATGTGTGGAAGCACCAGGGTTTTGTAGAAGAACAAGGCACCAGAAGACTGTTATCTGGACATGGGTATCACCAAAAGTCAGCCTCTGCGGGCAGCTATCTTGCCCTCCACTGCCTTATTCACCACCCAGAACACACCTGGCATGGAGCAACCATTCCACAAGCATTTGTGAAATCAGTGTCTCTTGATGTGATAAACATGTATGTATGTGTATGCTAGATACATACGTAAGAAACAATGCAGAGAAAACCTTAAAAAATCTTAACACTTCAGCATTTTTCTTCCTCTGAGCAACACTGGCCCATATGCTGTGGAGATTTCTTTCACATCCATTTCTTATCTCCATTATAATCCATCTAAAATCTAATAACTGCAGCAATGCCTCTTAAACTGGGGCTGCTGTATGTGAGATCTGAACCCTCCAATCTGTCTGTACCACTGACACACTCTCCTCCCGTCACATTTCAGCATTTTGGTCTTTATCAGTTTGATACCTTATGCACATTTATCTTTCTGCCACTCTGATCTCATCGCCTTCTCCCCGGGCACCAACCTCCAACTGCCCTGCGTTACTCCAAGTTCACGCTCGGCAGCCTGGTATTCCAGCCCGTGCCTGTAGCCTCTGAATCCCACTCCTCCCAACAAAACCCTCTGCTCTGCACAGATCTACCTCTTCAGCAGCCCCCAAACACACCTTATCCCTTCCCCTTGGTCCCAGTTTCCTAAATCCTACAAAATCTTCAGTGTCCAGGTTCAAATGTTTTTCACTCATTCAGTTGCCTCCTGCAGGGCTGCTCTAGGGAACAGGATGACTCCAGCGCTACGCTGGATGGTAGAATATTCAACATTTTATAATAGGTGGTAAAGCCACTGAGATTCTTCAGTTGAAAGTCACAAAGGAGAAAAAGTTCTGCCTTTATCTTTTGCCTTGCCATGTTCTCTCTGGCTTCCAGACAGTATTCTGTTAGTACAGGCACAAGTAATTTACTTTTTCAACTGAACAAAGTTGCTTTAAAAAAAAAGCCTCATGGGCTAGAGTTACCAGGTCCTGAAAGCTGGCGTGATGGAACAATTCTTCCCATGGCCAGATCTGTTTGGTTGAATGTGCACAAGAACGAGCTAGAGAAAAGCCAGTTAGTGTGATACACACACAAGAGTGGAAATTTGCATCTGTAATTCTAGTGAAGCCACATTGCTCACATGATACAAAACACTTTTTAAACTTCTGAGAGTTATTTTTTTTCTCCTTGGGGGCAGGTAATTAGATTTATTTATTTATTTTTAGAGGAGGTACTGGGGATTGAACCTGGTACCTCATGCATGCTAAGCATGTGCTCTACCATTTGAGCTATACCCTCCCCACCCCAAAATACTTTTTCTTTGTTTCAATTCAACACAAGGGAATGTCCAGTTCACGGGATTCTGCAAATTTAAACACATATACATAGTGACAGTGTCCAGTTGACACAGATGGCACTTGGTGACAAGGCAGGAGCATGTTCTCAGGTGGCAGCAATAATGGGCCCCGCTTTCTCCTGCTGGACAGGGATGCGGGGGCCCCACCCACGCCACACCCTAGGCAGGTTCACAGGAAGGTTCTGGAGACAATGACAGTGCCGGGGGAACGGTGGTGGGCAGTGAGGAGGGAGTTACTACAGCGCCCTGCACCACCACACCCTAGAGGGAGACATGGATGCTGGGACAGGAAAGGGGCTTCTGACCTAGTGAGTCCACTCAAGGAGGCTGAAGGGAGGGAAAAGGGGAAGGAGAAGAACACAGAGAGAAGCATGCTGTTCTTACCGGCATACCAGAGGTCCTAGTCCTGGATGTGATATGTTTTTGGTCACAATAATACTCAATTCTCCTTTATACCAACTGATTTTATCTATATACTATATTTTTACTATATATAAATAATATAAATAAATAATAATATATCATTATTATATGTTATATATTACATATAATATATAAACATAATAGAAAATAAATATATATAAAGAAATACATTTTTACATTTAATTTTTATACAAATTTATGAGCTACATATAAATATATAAATGTATATGCATATATACAGTCAGCCCTCCTATCTGTAGGTTCTGCACCCACGGATGGTGAACTGTTATCCACCTGAGGGTGGGTGAATCCATGGATGTGGAACCTGCAGCTGCGGAGGACTGAGTATAGGGCCTGAGACTCTGTGGATTTGGTATCTGTGATGGGTCCAGGATCCAATCCCCTGTGGATACTGAGGGACAACTGTATATACATATGAAAGAGCTAATGAGCTTTTATGAACCAGACAAGAATTCTAGAAGCTTTTGCATAAAAATTAAAAGCAGAGTGAGTATCTCAATAGAAGAATGGTTGAGAATTTGAGGTATATTTTTATCATGAATATTATACTGCCAATAAAAAGAATAAAATAAGTCTATAAAGTTTTTACTATGTATTGCTAAATGAGAAAAGAGAAGTATAGAATATCTTAATTTTGAAAACCTATGAGTATATTAAAAGGTGCTGAGCACATCCATGTAGGCAATGTTGGCAAACTGTGTGAGCAAGGAGGAGAAACAACTGGAAAGAAGGTAATGAAAAACAAGTGAAAACAACCATTAAAAATAAGAAGTTCAAGATAAAAAGCAAGAATTATATAAAATTATACATATGAAAGTATATATTATATATACACATGTAAAACGCATGGAAGAATGGTTACTCAAACATTGGAGGTGCATTATCTCAGGGTGAAAATAGTTCAGGTAATTTTTAAACTCTTCTTCATGCTTTTTTTTTTTTTTGCATTTTAACAAGAAATATGATAATTATATAACCTAAACAACTATTTTCATTGAGGGAGGAAGTTCAATAACTCAATAAAACCATCAGCATAAAAATAATGTTTCTAGGGGGAGGGTATAGCTCAGTGGTAGAGTGTGTGCTTAGCATGCACGAGGTCCTGGGTTCAATCCCCAGTACCTCCATTAAATAAATAAATAAATAAATAAATAAAACTAATTACCACCCTCCCCCAAAAAAAACCCCAAACAAAAAAATAAAATTAAAAAACATACGTTTCTTAAGTGCCAAAAGATGGCACACCAAGTAGAATTTTGAATCATTCATGACCAAGAGAGGTTTTCACAGTCTTTTCCAAAATGGAGACAGACCATAAAGTCCAAAATTAATAACCATCATAAACATCTTCAAGGCAGGGCCTAGATCTAATTTTTAACACATTTTCCCCAAGGCTTTGAGCACTCAGAGCGCTCAATCAACCCTCATTAATTGACAAACACATTTCAAATCTCATGAATTATTATATCAAAGATATATTATCTGATATACAAATGCTATTAGAGTAAAATCTCATCTAAAGAATATGAGAACTGAAATAGCTCCAATGAAAATAATTTGACCATGAAATTTAATCTGCCACAAAAGAAGTAATACAACTCTAACACAGAACACATTTTTCCTTCCTGCCTCGGTCATACTAAATGTGCCTGTTTTTGCCACTTTCATTCCTGCAGTCTCTAGCCCGCATGCTGTCCCCACACACCCTCAGCGACTGTCCACTCAGTGTCATTAACTTGTTTTTTTTTTTTTAACTGTAGATACAAGGTTCATAACATGAGCCACCAATCATCACAAACAATCTCCAGGCCAGGTCTGTCTTCAAAACTCTAGAGTTAAATTAGGCCTGTTAAAATTCTGATTATAACATGCAATTGTTTTGCAGAGGTGCTACTTTTTCATTCTTCCAGGCCTGCTTTCTCTGCAGGGTAGCAGAAATGGGTGTCCACAAGCTGGAGACCTGCTCCATGAAAAGCCACGGAATAGCTTTTCCAGGGGAAACGGGCACATACAAAGCAGAGGCAAGGCCAGGGCTGCTGCCCTGATCCCCAAGGCCAGGCACCTCCACTTGGCTGTAGGTAACAGCTCACCTGTTACCTGTTACACCCAACTGGCAGATAAGTAATATTAGATAACATAACTAATTTTACCATCTAACCCTTTCGAGTAAAATACTTACTTGGACTAACAAGTGGCCTGAATTAGGCAAACATGTACCAGATTTCTCAGTGATCTCATTTATTTGCTTAATCAAATTCAGCAATATTTCCACAGCACCTTTGCCAATCATTTCATTAAGAAATCCTGGATTTCCAGAAATGAATTTGATCGCCCCCATACAGTATAAAAAAGCTTCCGTGTTAGCTTGCAGACCTTCACTTCTCAGGACCTCCAATAATGATTCTGTCAAAAAGATGAATTATTACAATGAATGAGAGGAGAGAATACCTGGAGAGAGAGAGATATTAAAGCAGTTGTATGTCAACATCAAATGCAATTTGTAAAATGTTAGCCAGAAATTACATTTAAATGCTTGTAAAGAGCTACTTATATGGTATAAAGACAAAAGTTACTTTTAGCCAAGACAGATCTCTGTAACAGTAATGACAGAAAAAGAAAGGGATTATTAATATGTAATAGGAAAGTGTTCTTTAATCGAATGCCATTCCTTGATTCTTACTAATATTTGCCAATCTTTATTTTTGGTTACAAACAGAAGAGTTAATAATTAAAGCAATTTAAGAGTTGAATTTCAACAAACTTTTAAGAATATACTGGTTGCTATATGAATGGGAAGTTAATCAAGACAGGAACTTTAAAAAAAATTTCAACCGTAGAAAGGGATGCTTCGAATATAATCACCACTCTGTCCCAAGACAACTTAAGAACATCCATCCAAACAACACATAAGTATGAGGTTTTAGAGGTAATCGAGGCAACTCTGATAAGGTTAATCATGTCTATCTCACATTTGATTTTATCAATGTTGATGTGATTGTCAGAGTCTTTGTTTTTAGTCTATAATTCTCAAAGAGCTGATTCAGTATCAGACATTTCTTTCAGTACTAGCTTTGTCCCTGGCTGCTGGGGTGAGGAAGAAAGGAGGAAAGGAGGAGAGAAGGAAAGAAGGAAGGAAGGAAGGAAAGAAGGAAAGAAGGAAGGAAGGAAGGAAGGAAGGAAAGAAAGAAAGAAAGAGAGGAAGGGAGGAAAGGAGGAAAGAAAAGTCACTTATCCTATGCTGTAAAAAGAGGAATTATTTTCCATGTTGCTGCCTTCCTTTAGATCAACAATACTAATTCATAAAAGATTTCTGTTTAGGTAACTATTTAAGCATTTTAATTATTTAAGGGTATATAAAGGATTACACATTTTTAGCTAGGTAGTTAGAATGTAATACAGTTTCTCTACCTACATATTTGAAACACATTTGGCACACTTTGATGTCAAATTTCTACAACAGTTACAGATGTCTCCCAAGTTTTAATCATTCCTACTGTATCAAACGATCAAAAATTTCAATTATGTCAAACACTATTAAATGTATTTTTTTCTAAAGTAAATCCAAGACCAGGAAATATAGTTTTAAATAAGGAGCACTTTGTAGAGTTACATAGTGTTACTACACGCATTTAAAAAGAAAAGAGCAGACTGTCCTCCTAGGCTCCAAAGAATATGCTAAATGAAATGTCGAAAACATACAGAAGGATAAAAAACAGTCATCACTTAACTTCTGAATATTATGAGAAAATAAAATATTCCAGCTATCATTATTTATAACTTTGCTCTCCAAACTTTTCATTCATACGCAAGAGTAGCATTTGTTCAATGGTAGTGCTATTCATAATACTCACCCAGAATGCTGTCATTTTGAATCAGAGAATCATTTTTCTCACTCCTGCTAATTTTAAATATAAGTTTGCAGACATTAAGAAGATTTTTTCCACTCACTTTAAGCTGCAGAGAAAGAAAACACATTGCTATTGCAGAAGGAAATAAAGACATGCCATAATTTTTTTTTGACATGCCATAATATTTTAACACAAACATCTAATTTAAAAAGTGCAGTGAGAGTATCTTTAAAACAGAAATAAAATTCTAAAGAAATCAGCTTTCAAAAGTTTTGGCCAACTGGTCGCCAACTATGGTATCTAATTAATTCATTTATAGTAAATACAATATAAATGATATTTCGAGTAAGCACATTTCAATGATAAGCCATTTATTTCTTACTACATAGTCTCATGCTTATATGTGAAATTGTTAGGTATTTTTAAAAGAGGTATTTTGTGAGGGAAAAAAGGGGAGATGATGTTGATAAATTTAATTAAACAGAGTAATTGCTTTAAAACACAAAAGTAAAGGAAGATGGATACTAAAATTTCAAGTTAATCTAATTTAGAAAAGAATACCTCATGGAGGTGAAAGGAAGATAATAACGGGGGAAAGTACAATTCTTTTTATCATCTGCATAAAAGAAAATTTAAAAGTAACACTCTGATTATATAATATGCATGTATTTATTATTTAATCCTATTTCTGGAATGCTGTGAGATAATCGTAAGTAACATTCAAAGGTTAAAATTACTTTCTAAATCACAGAAAAATAGTCAAGTAAATTAAGCAATAAGGAAGTATTAAAAAAATTTTTTTTTCCCAGGAGAAGAAAGAACCTATTATTATTTGCAGCAAGTGAGGAGAGCAGGGGGGATCTTTCCCAAAGCATTGTCTCCAAGTATATTCTTTAAAAAAAACACACAATATGGGAGGACTGAGTCAAATGGTCTAAATTAGCTGCATATTTATCTAAGGTAGTAAAAATTAAAAATAAAAATCCTTAATGTCCAATATTTTGGAATAGTTTAAGAAATTGTGGAACATTGATAGTATTCATATTAAGCCATCACAAAAGTATAACAGTGAACAGTATGCATAAAAAACCATTTATAACCTGCTGTAAGATGGAAATATTACATACCCTCACTGCAAAAGTATAAAATACATTTGTAGGAATGAGGTCGTCTGAACAAATAAATATATCTGTGTGAAAGGGATGGCAAATGGGTCATTATTTTTTCATTAAAAAGAATCCTTAAAATTATATTCAGTATTGTTTATTAATAAGTTTTCAGCTAGTTTAAAAAGATGATAATGGAGTTTGTCAGATATATATATTTTCTCTCTTTTTTTGGTGGGAGGTGGAGCGGGGGAGAAGGTAGTTAGGTTTATTTGTTTATTTTAATGGAGGTACTGGGAATTGAACCCAGGACCTTGTGCATGCTAAGTGTGCACTCTACCACTGAGCTGCACCCTCCCTCTATTAGACATGGTTTTTTAAAAGATTTGTTCTTTATTTGACCCACAAATATTGTTGAGTTCATATTGTGCACCAGGCACTGTGCTGTTCGCTGCCTAGGAGTTACCAAGGTGACCAAGGTCAGCCCCAAGCTGGAGGGAGACAGGGAGGGGAGTATTATCCATGGAGCAGCTTCTGTCTGCCCCTTTGCTCTGGCCCTTTCCATGTCATCTCAGAATAAACCCTGCAAATTAGGTGTAATCATTCCCATTTTGCAACTGAGGAGTCTGTTCCTCAGACAGATGACATCACCTCACCTTGGCATCACCTGGGTGTGTACTAGATATGCAGAATCGCAGAAAAGGATGGGTATAGTTCAGCGGTAACCTGCATGCTTAGTACGCACAGCATGCATGAGGTCCTTGGTTCAATCCCCAATACCTCCATTAGGAAAAAATTAGAAATGTTTAAAAAAAAAAAAAAGAAGAAGAATCTCAGGCCCCACCAGCCCTACTGAACCAGAATCTGTATTTTAACAACTTTCCCAGGGGATCATGTGCACATTCAAGTCTAAAAAGTTCTGTTCTGGAAGTTTCAGAAACTGTCATACACAGCAAGATGGAAATTTCTCCTGGTCTCAGGATGATAAAAGGAAATGTAAACCTAAAAAAATGTTTTTAATGGTTAGTTATTTAAAAGATGTTTAAAAACACAGAAAATAAGCTGACTAGAAAGAAAAATAAATTCTGTATCGATGGAAATACATACTGTCCTTCATATTTAGGAATATATTTTAATCCGTTGGCAATCTTCTACTGCACTGTGAGCCTTTGAGGTCAAAACCATGATTCATTACTCTTTTTATGTGTGGAATGTAGCATGTGCTATGTACTTAATGAAACTAGTTGAATAAATGAATGAACACAACTAACCTCACCCCCTCACGCAAGTCTTACGTTGTTAGTGAAAAGTAGCAAAGGAAAAAAAACAAACAAACAAAAAACCTTGTGTCAGTTTTCATAAAAAACCAAACAAAACAGAACAAAACCCACCATTTCCAGGCCTGCTATGAGGTCAGTTTACATTCCAAGCAAATTCCTATACCTTGTCTTTTGACAACTGTAAAACTTATGACTTTAAGACATAAAAAGAAAATAAAACATTGAATTATATGCAAGGAATGTAGGTTCCCCTACATAAAACAGCACTTCCCCCAACACGGGCGTTCCCTTTACTCTGCTTTATTTTCTTCCCACAGCGCTCAGCAGTCCCTCTGGTGTTTCAAGTGTTTACTCTCCATCTCTCCCGTTACACTGCCCGCCCTGAGGGCAGGGGTGATCTTATTCACCTGTATTCCCAGTGTCAAGAGTCCCTGGCACCAAGTAGGTTCTTAGAGTGGGGTGGTTTCCTTCTACATTAAACATACTAGTTTATTCTATTTAAAGAAAATTTGGAAAAATTAAACAAAAGAGAAGTTTAAAAATCACTCATAACACTGCCACTATATATAATCACTGTTGACATACTGGTATTTTTTTTTCCTGTTTTTCCCCCTTTATAGGATGCTAGATTTTCTTCCCCTCTTGAACCTAGATGCATTCACACTGTATATCTTTTGTACTCTAAAAGAATCTTAATATAGGCAAACATATTTTTGTAAGTTTTTTTGATAGAGGTTAAAATGAAAGTAGCTGTCTGGCAAACCCCCACTTAACAGAAGAATGCAAGAAATCAGAACAATTAACATTACACTCATTACACTGGATTTTTAAACTATAAATAATTTTAAAGTCTGAATTATTAAATATTAAACCAGTAGATAAATAAATATTAAATTTTTTTACTTCCATATATCTTTAGTTTTTTGTCAAATTTTTGTTTTCTTCAAAAGCTTTTTATGGTGTTGCTCTTTTTAAAATTTACATAGAGCCCCATCACCAAGGTTTAAGGGAAACAAGTGTCTTGTGGAGCATTACTGGAGCTTCAGGTGGAAGATGGGAAGTTGGACTTGATGGCCTTGAAGGTCATTCCTAAACTCATGGTCCTACAGTTATTCAGAAGGGGCAGCCTGCCCATCTCTGCACTCTGATCGTAGCCTAGCAGAGTCTTGTCCCTGATTCAGAAAGGCGGTCAGTGTCATGGAAAGGGCTTTATCTAAACACAGATTTTGTTCAGAATGTGTTCACTGCCTGGCTGATCACTCAGCCCTTTGCCCTAAAACAGTTAAATTGTGCCATGTATATAACTAACTTGAATGGTACCTTTAATAACCAAGATATTATTTTTTCTGCAAAGCATTAATGAATCCATGGCATCTTCCTTCTTTCTTTCTCTTTCTCTCTTTTGTTTATTTATTTTTTGGGCTTGGTATGTAGCAAAATGTCAAGGATCCAGATGACAAACAAAGGCATTCCTGGGGCAGCTGGCCACTTGCGTCTTGTCCAGGGCAGCAACACCAGTAGGGTCCTCCAGTCTCCACGGGGCTCTCCCTGGCCAGGAGGTGCCCCAAATCCAGGGCCAGAGAAGGAACTGGGCAAGCATGTAGTTATCTTTCCATCTCTACTCAGAACTTCTGACTTTAAATACTCCCTGTGGTTTATGCGCTTTCTGTTTCATTAAAGTTGACTCATCAATTGTCATCAACGAGAGGGGATTAAAATACTACTGAAATTGCTATTTCAAAGAAATGTTGCTTTCTGCATCACATATCGTATCACAATTTTTACAAAGAGGGTGAAGAGTTTAGGATGGCAGCTAAATAAGATTGTACTTCTCCAGCAAATTGCACAGAATACGTAGTCAGAATATTCCACTTTAGGAAAGACTTCAAAATAAGGAACAGTGGGAATTCTTCCTGAACTATTAGTAAGGATGCCAACGCTTACCTTCACTGTGTACTTCACGATTTTAAATTGTATGAATTATGGGTGTTAACATAATAGCTTTTACTTTTATGAAACTTGGTAAACAAAGCTTCATTCATTTTAACGGTTCTCTTAGAACGTTCTCTAATAATTGTGTCTTATCTTCTGGTTCCAACTGTTTATGGCTGTGACAACAAAGGGCTGTACTCAAACAATGATCATTTTGTTTGAGACAGAGCTTCTAGAGACTTTTATTTGGTGGCTGGCCTTTTCTTCTAACACTTCACAGGAGCCTTCTATGACCACCTTCCCATGACACTGGGCAGCTGTTTTTCTGTTTCTTGCGGGCTCATAAAGCACCTGGCCACTATGTCCACGGCCTGAGTTATCTAAAGTTATTTATTAAATCATATGACAGAATCAAACACCCAGCAGAAGCCACAGGGCAGAAACCACAGTCTGCACTCTCTGATACCGATCTCTAGTCAAGTTACTTGAGCAACTGTTTTGAGTGCATTTATCTACGGTCACTTTTTTTTTTTTTTAAAACCTAGCCACAGCCCATATGTAAGACTTTGAACATTTTCTCTGTCCTCAGCCTTAGTTCCTTAGATAGCACTTTCTGATCAAATTCTGGGATGTCAGTTTACCGCCTGAATTTTTTTTTCAAGGTTCTAAATGAACATACTGCATTTCTATTCTTTTTTGTAATATTTACAAATAAAGCATTAAACAGAACTTTTATGTGCTACAGTCTACAAGACCAGAGGATAGAAAAACTTACTGCTAGGATAATTTTTGCAAGTTTAAGGCTGAGCAAGTCCGAACCAACATCAACTAGTTTATACAGGGTCTTCAGGAGAATAGTTCTTCTCTTAAATCTATTTCCAAGCATGCTTCCTTCCTCTAACGTGTGATGAAGTTGTGTGCAAGCAGCACACAGCATCTCAATGTTTTCTTCTGTCAGGGCAAAAAGAGTAAAGCAGAACTTACTCGTTAAGGTCAAGTTTTCAAGCATGTCAAACACAGACAGTGTAAGTAAAACCCCAGAATCATTTACCTGGACCTCTTCAAATTCCTGAACCCTTGTTTTTTCCCCCCCTTTTCTTATCATTTCCATCTACCATTTTCATTTCCTTTTTTTTTTCATTTTGTTGCTCCATCTACCATGTTGACTTATTTACTAATCAGTTAGCTGATCTAGAACACAGTCTTTCAAAGAGCGTATTAAAGGGTGGAACTGCATTAGCTCAGCTGGTCTCCTTTATTCCAAACACCCTCCACCTCCACAGAGGCTCTGTTCAATGCCGTGGAAGCATTCCCTTGTGTCTCCACCTTCAACCCTCGGCTGCACAGCTCCACTGGCCCAGAATGTTCTCCTTAACCTCATCCCTAGTGATTTTGGTCCTTCAAGGCTCTGTGTATGTTCTGGCTCCTCCAGAAAAGATGTAACATGCCACAGTCAACGAACATTACCTTGCACTGTTATTTTTCACAAATATATGCATGTTGGGTTCTATGTCCAGTGCCTCAAATAGACGCCATGCTAAGTGAGACTTACGTGTCTTTGTACAGTGCGTGGTACAGTGAGAGGACTATGCTGACAGCCTGTAACAATATCAGTATGTATTCATTTTCTAATTTATCTATTGATGAAAACAACGATCAATATTTCCCTATAAGAATAATGCTCTTTATCTGAGAAAAGAGGGCTCAGGTGGAACAAAAATCTCAAAATGTCACCACATCCACCATTATTTGGAGGTGGGGGGAAGCAAAGAAGAGAATGAAAAAGAGACTTTAGTTAGGAAACGGGGCAGACTCAGAACATTCATTTTATAATCAGAATTCTGAGGAAAGGAGTTTTTGAGAGTGGTAGCCACCCTCAGAGGCATGCAAAGGAGAAAAGGAGCACACAGACTAGACCACAAAAGGAAACCTAATAATCCAAGGTGTAGGGCATTCGGTTGAAAAATATTATCTCTGATAGACTCCATCACACAATTTAAAAGTAGGAAACCAATCTTAAATAAATACCATAATGTGCTCTTGAAAGCCCACATACAGGAAGTGTGCGCCTGCAGAAGGAAATGACTCAGGCCATTTTTAGCTCTTTTCAACAATAACATCTAAGAAAAAATTTTAAACCTCAATAGTCAAGTAACCTTCAGTGCCTTTCAGTTATGCACTTAAATAAATGAATTGATGGGAAATGACTTAGACTAACTTTAAATAAAGGGGAAAACCTGAGCTCTATTGTAAGAAATACTTTTGTTTCGTTGTTTTATTCTTCTGTTACTGGCAGTTTCTTCGCAAAACCCAAGTCCAGGCTGTGGGCTTCTCTGCAGCGGTGGGTGGGCTTCAAGATATTCTTCTAACATTTCCTGCCACAGACGCTTCAGCCTGGTGGGTTCTACTCAAGAGTAGCTGTTTTTAGCTTAAAAGAAATTAAAAAGGAAGGCTCACAGGTCAAATGGCAAACTATTGATTAATTTAGCTCTTTCTACCAGTTGGCTTGTTACAAATGCCACGTAGCTTCAAAAGACAACTTGAATCTAAGAGCTATGGAGACTCTCAAAGGGCTAAAGCTAGTGGGTAAAAGTTTGATGAGTAACAGAAAGCAACGAAGTCTCAAAGTATCTTCTCCCCATCAGATACCTATTACTTACCAAGGGAAAAATAGTAACTCTTCAGGGGAAAAACCTGGCAGATACCACCTTCCCCAAGTGATCAAAGTTCATATTACCACTAATGGGCCAAATCAGCATCATGTGCCTCCTGTTATGAGGCACAGAGAAGGACATGGCACCACTTACGCTGTGCACCTGCCCCAAATGCCTAACCTGCATCTAATGGTGGGAAAATACCCGACAAACCCAACTTGTGGGGCAGTCTGCAAAATAACTGGCCCCTTCTCAAATATGTCAAGATCACAAAAAGACATGACAAATAATTGGACCCGGGATTTTCTCTTCCTATAAAGGAAATTATTAGTGTAACTGGCAAAATCTGAGTAAGGTTTTTTAAGAATTGTATGGTAATTTCCAGATATACAACAGAATGCCCACGTTTCTAAAAATATCAGAGTACTTAGGGATATGGAGCATCATGATGGCAACTTGTTCTCAAGTGGTTCAAAAAAGGGAGAAAAAAATAATGTGTGTGTGTTATGGGGTGTATAGTGAAAAAGAGAGCAAGAGGGAGAGGGAGGAAGGGGGATAGAGAAGGACAAAGCAAATGTGGTAAAATGTTAATATTTGGGGAATCTGAGGAAAGAACATGCAAGATTTCTTTGTACTATTCTTGCAACTTTTCTGTAAGTCTGAAATTACGTCAAAATAAAAAAGTAAAAAAAAAAAAAAAAAGAAAAAAGAAAAAAATCTCAAAGAGTCAGCCAACCACATTTCAAATCCCCAACTCCTGATAAGTTTCCTCTGTTGGCGCCTGTGGTGAGAGCCTGCAGAGCCCTCTTGAAATCCTTCAGGCTGAAGCCTTTCTCCAAGACAGGCCTTTGTGCCGCCCCCTGTTCTCCCCGCGGTGCTGTTCCTAGTATGTTTTCTTCTTTAACCCTTGCCCAGACTGACTGCTCTTCTCATTAGTTTTTATGCACATCTCCTAAAATAAAGACCCAAAGTTAACCAGGCTCACTAACACGAGGGCAAACATGATTGGCTCTAGAGAGGACAAAGTCATCCTGGTCTTGTTCTCAGGGTTTCGAGCTGCCAGGGACTTTGGTGATGATCTAGCCTCACCCACGCCTCACCTGGCAGGCGAGGACACTACTGCCCACACAGGTTAGGTGATTCCCCACGGCCATTTGCTTGGTTAGCAGCACCAGGACCAGAAACCCTGTCCAGGGCTCTCACTCTAACCATGAACACCACCATGCACCATCAGAGAGCCCAGGAGGGGTGAGGTCATTTGAACATTTAAGGAAGTAGGTCTTTTGTACAACTTCCCTGTTTGGTTAGTGGGAAGGACTCACTACCCAGCTTCTCCTAGGGCTTCATCCCTGTGGCTGCCATGCTGGTTCACTCATGTAAGGAATACTTATTCCAGTTGCTAGTGATGACCTAATGTGTGCTATGGGTCAGACGGGTCAGGCACCAGATCCAGCCCTGGGGCCAGGACTACCACTCCAGGGGAACCTGTTTCAGCTTCAACAATGGAATCCCTGAGGAGCAGCAAAGGGACAGAAGGTGGAGGGACATTCCCCTGACAAGCCTTCCATAGGTCACTCTGGCAGAGACTCATGGATTGTGGGCCTTCATTGCTGGGGTGTTCTGGAGGGCAAGGGCTGGACACATCCCAGGCTACTTCCTGCTCTGAGTGGCATCTCTGATATGTGCACTCAAACTTAGAAAAACAGAACATGCAGTCCTCCTTCAGGATCCACAGGGGATTGGTTCCAGGATGCCGGCATATAACAGAATCCACAGATGTATAAAATAGTGTAGGATAGTTGGCCCTGCATATAGTTGGTCTGCAGGTTCTGCACCCATGATTTCAGCCAACCATGGATCAAAATTCCACCCGCAGTTGGTTGAACCTATGGATGTAGAACCTGGAGATATGGAGGGCTGACCGTATACATTTGGATCTAGAAAATCATGGGCACACCTGCCAAGGATGCCAGTCTATGAGACTTAGACAAAGTTTCAAAGGCCTGAAACCTGTCTTGTTCACTGTTTTGCATGAAGTGCCACACTAGGGAGTTCAGATCGGCATTTCCTTGGGCAGAGGAGGTGATCATTTATATTCCAAGGGGAATTTTAGCAGTAGGCCCTCTTGCTGCTATATAACTATACTCACTAAAAATTAGGTTTACATATAATATCTAAAACATACATTACTGGGTAAATCAATAGATGACTTCATTTGTTTCTGAATACATTCACATAAATGATAGTCAAAGTGTACTGAAAATATCAGGGCAACGAGGAACATATAAATAATAGATATTTTTGATTTAAAACAAAAAAAAGTTTTTTACTCTTTTCTAATTCATGCAAAATCGGTATGATCCTTGTATTCCAAAACACTTCATTTACTTCTATTTCTGTATCCTTTTCTTGCAAGTCAGCCTTTGAGCCTGCAAAGAAAACCCAGAACAGGAGAAAGAACTGTGAAAAAGGAGTTGAAACTGAAGCACCGTCACTAGTCTGTTATTCACCCCCAAAAGTAATAAACCCTAGAATTAAATTATGCATTTCCCCCCAAGCCCAACTAATTCTATTTAGAACTACATGTCTTCTAATAAAATCACCCCCAAATGAAACTCAAATAAGATAATGTAAAGAAATCAGAACTTTAAACTCTGATTGGAACACTGCATAAAGGCTTAAGCTTTGTAAATGCTGAAATTATTAGTGAGGCAACCAATTTGTACTGTTTGCATTTGTAACTTAAATGTATTCCTCTGTAATGTAGAATAAATAGAAAACTACAGATGTATAGAAAGAATAAGGATTTTGAAAATGTTTAATGAAAATTTTTCTAAAAGGGAGGCCTGTAGGGACTTTCCTATAGAACATAAAATGTCCACATCATTGTGGGGCCAGCACCGTCCACTCTGGTGGTTTTGTGTGGGGCTGTGGGAAAAGACTGAGCTCTGGGTGCTGACAGATCTCAATTCAAATCCCAACTCCATTATTGACGCACTGGGTGACGGGGGTCTGGTTTCTTATCCTTTCTGAGCCTCATCAGCAAAACAGAGATTAATATATTTGCCTTCAGGGTTATGAGAATTAAAAGACATGATATAGGCAAAGCTCTGAGCCCAGTGCCTAGCATCTAGTGACACCCCATAAATATGATTTCACTTCCCTGATTGAAAAACCAACAAACAGGGCACTGCTGTTTGATGTGTATTGGGCTGTAAGATTTCACTGGATCGGGGAGAGGAGGTGCTGCCTGGGAACACAGGCTGGAGAAGAGTAATAGCTCCCACAGCCTGCGTACTTCAGAGCCAGCAGGCCTGTGTTTAATTTCTGTCACAACACTACAGGAGGTCCCCAAGTTGTCCCCGTTTTCTAGATGAAGAAAGTGCGGCTCCAGGGTACTGTGACCTACCCAAGGTCATAGAGGTCCACAGCCCTTGCACCTGACCTCTACGCTATTCTGCCCTGCAGCTAACTGGCAAACTAAAAGGTAACTCTGGGGAGAAATTTAACTCATATTAGAAACTGCAAATCATGATTATGTTTCACACAGGCAAGATCTCCAGATCTAAAACAGTACAGCTGGAGGGGGCACTGACGTGCGGGGCACTCGGGAGCAGAGCTAGAGATGGAACCCTCGGCCTTCCTTCTCTGAAGTCCACCCTTTAAAGCCCCCACTCAGTACCCTGCCTATACTGATTCAGGGAGTCTGTGCCTGCACACAGCGGACCTGGTACCAATTAAGTGCCCACACAGAGGGTGCCAGGACCCTAAAAATGTCATGTGGAGAGTTAGAAAAAATCATAGGGACAATCAGAGGGTTCCTCAGAGACAGAGAGAGTAGAGAGAGGGTGTGTGGCCTGTATATTTTTAAGTTATTTTGACTAAAAACCAAGACAAGCTGACCAGGAAGACCTGTTAAGAGCACCAGTTCTGAAGTCACTGTCTGGGTTTGAGTCCTAGCTCTGTCACCTACTAGCTGACTTTGAGGAAGCTGCTTCACTTTTCCTCTGTAAAATGGGGTAACAATGATCATCACCAGGCTATTGGGATTATGGGATATTAATTTCTTTTATGCGCTCTTATATTTTTCAAGACTTCTCATGCAGTTGTATTATTCTTAAAGATAAAAAATATATATATACAACACATACTAAATTTTCCAAGTGTGCGGTAATGATGCCACCCAGGAGAAGCAAGAAAGCTACCCCACCCAGTGCACAGGCCTTCCCCTGACATGCTCCGTGTTGGAGACCACCACCCCAAGGTGTGAGTCCAGGTTTGCCTTTTATCAAAACTTCCTAATACCAAGAGGGAACGACACACACTGGGCATGAAGAGCACTTGAGCAGCAAAAGCAGATGGAAAGAATGTCAGCAAAGCTGTCATTAAACAGTGCAGGTGCTGTCAATAATTTTAATAGTGAGGTCACACACAATCTTTTGGACCCATAAACAAGACTTCACCATAACACACAGCTGAACTGTCTTTAGGACAAAATCAGTCCATAGCAGTACAGTTTCACAATCCCTTACCCAAGTCTTTGGGGCCAGATGTGGTTGGGGACTGAGAAAAACCTGAATTTGAGTAAGGCAGGACGGTGCCTACATTGCATATCACACAGCACCACCAGTGGGGTTTTCTGGGGCAGCACCCTGCTGGATATTCACACTAATGAAACAAAGACTATCGTTGGTGTCCCATCAGGTCAGGTCAAGCATGGCCACTAAATGAGTTTGAATAATAATTCAGCTTTCAGAGCTTCTGGGATTTCAGAACTGTAGACTAAGGGCTGTAAACCATCTTTTGGATCATTACTTTTACGAGTCTTCCCTAACATGGATAAATTACAGATAAGAATTCAAAAAGTAAACATGAGTATTCAAACAGTACAGTACAGTACAGAAAACATGGTTGGTTATATTCCCAGGTAACGGACACATTCAAAATCCAAAGTAAGTGAATAAAATCAATCTATATCGAGGCAAGGGAAAAGCCAGGCAATAATAAGCCAGGCAAATAATTTAACCAACAAATATTTATGACACACTTAAGTTGATTAGAAATACTGACTTCCAGCCTAACAGCTTCAAATCAGTATTTTTAACTTCCATGCAGCACACTCTTTAGTAGAACAGCTCTATGAGAAACCACAATTATCAAACTGTTTCTCAGGACAAATGAAACAGATAACACGTTCACCCCAGGAATTGCTGAATTACAGGGGTGAGTCAAAAATCACAGAGCAGTTTATTTAGCCTTTGGAAAGGAAAGGCCCTCGCAGGCCCTTCTAAATGTTTCTAAGACTTGTTTCTTCTCAGAACAGAAGTTAGCCGGACACTGTGGTATAAGGGTTTGCTTTCAACCCTCTCCCAGGAACAGCTGTGTATCCTCCAACTCTGCTCTCTGCAAAAATCCCATTTCATACCATAATCCGGCTTCTACTCTAGAAACCAAAGCCTAGAATCACGTGATTACTTCTTAAGCTCCACAAATGATAAAGTTTGCCTCAGTCTTGGGCAACAGTCTAATATTTTAGAAAGCACTTTCGTCTAGGTTCACAGTTTGCTAAATATAAAAATTATGATTCAACAGGAAATTGGGTAAGTCAGGCAGAAATTTCAGCATGTTTTTGAAGATTCTGCTGTCTCAGTGGTTATAGTTCTTAACCGCAGCTTTGAATTTTGGACACAAAAACTTGACACGATGTTTATTGGCTGCTGTTTTTAGCACGTACATGTAAAACGCTTAGCAACAGCGCTGACGCGGAAATCAGTCTAAGATTTTCCTGAGTACGACAGAAATTCCTGTTGGTCGCAGAAGTCATTTTATTGACAAGAAATTAGTTTTGACGATCATTAAATGTATTTCTGAACTGACTATTAGTTTGGTCTCATAAAATTTCATGCACACCAATATATATATATATATATTGTATATATGTACACAAAGAATATAAGAAACACCTGTGTACCCACAAATAGTTTAAGCAAATATTAACTGTATTTTCATGCTCCTCCTTATTTCAAAGAGATCAACGTTACATAGTCAGTGCCCTCTGTGTTCCCCTCCCCGAAGGTTACCATCACTCTAAGTCGAGTGGTTCTTTCTCTTTTACATGCTTCACTTTACACGTTTACCACAGAGAACTGTATCCATAAACACCACATGCCATTGTTTTTCAAACTTAATTTTTTTCATGTAATGTTATGTTTGTACTCATTTCATTCAATACTATAAATGTACTCAAGTTCACTTTTCTAACTGCAGCATTCCATTGCATGAACACATTGGGCAGCATTTCTAGTCTGTGATTTATATTTTCTCAAACAGTTTAAAGCCACAGAGGGCTGGCTTCATATAGTTAATACAGTTTCCTTTAAGTGAGCCACGGTGTTGACTCAAGTTTTGAACTTAATAACTACTTTTTGCAACCTTCTGAATGCTTTTACAAAATAATGTCTGCGCAGTCATTAAGATTGTAATTTTAGATGTTTGAGGCACTAGAGCCAGGCTAAAGGTAAAAGTGCTAAGACTGCTGTCAAAATAATAAAAATTTATAAAAACAAAAGTTGATGTGTAAGTTGGACAAAGTTCCTAGAATTTCCAAACAGTGAGCCAACATCAGACATCTTTTGTGCAAAAGATTTTCCTACAGATGGAGATGCCGAGGATAAGATGAAGGAGTGTTGGGGGACCTCTCAGAACACGGACACCTCACCTGCTTTGGTGTCCAGCCTGCTCTGGTCTGAGCTGCTGGGGCATGAGGAGGCCCTCGAACGCCTCTTCCCCTGGTCCCTGGGAGGAAGAGGAATATACACAACATTCAGCACAAACACCAAAGCATTTCTCTTTTTGTAAGTGTCAAGAGTGAGCTAAACACAACTTCGGAAGAAACTGCAGGGAATTGTGTATAAAATGGAGTTTGGTGCTCTATATCTCATTTTAATCAACCTCTGATTTCCAACTAAGATTTATCTGCTAAAAACAAGTCAGATTCACTTAACAATATGAGATGTAGTTACTAGAAATAACAATGATGACAAAATAAATCCAAAGTTTACTTTGCAAATCAAAAAAAGGAAGAAGGATCCACACCACAAGAGGTCACTGTTACAAAAAGAAAGAATTCTGGTATGCTTGAATCACAAAAGCATAGTGTTTAGGAGCTGGAGAGCCCTCACTCACACGCTGCAGACAAGAAAACTGTTTCCTAATTGGGCAGATGTGCCCAGGATCACACAGCGGGGTCAGATTTGGAACTCAGGTCTCATAATTTCCAGTTCCCCGCTCTTTCCATCAATTCACTACGTCTCTTGTCTCCATTTCAAAATTAATTAAACCGATATTCTCTAAAAAATATTTTTTTAAAGAAGCACTTTAAGTGTTAAAAAAAAAAAGGAAGATAAATTCAGGCAGTCCCAAGATGGCAAATATTTTGTGTTCCAAATGAAGATGTAGTGGCTGGCCAACAGAAGGATTATGTGCCTGGGTTTGTTTTGGGTTTTGGTATTTTTAAGTTTATATACAGTGTAATGATGGTCTATGAAGGACATAACTTCTCCTTAGCTAGAGCTGATACTTAAAATACTGACTTTGAAATATATATACAAAATTCCACGGTTAAAAAAAAAACACCAAGAAAATAACAATGTAAGTTGTACAACAAAATTTCATTTTTGCCATCAAATATAGTATTTGCCACAAAAATCATAAAGAAAGCACACACATGGCCAGGGCCACCCATGAGCATCCATATGTCTGTCCATTGCTCCTGCTTCCTGTGTAGTGAGATCTCCATTGAATATTCAGTTCAGCGTCTTGGCCGTTGGCCTTTACTACTGCCCCAAGGATTAGTTTCTCCAAATATCACTTTTTCTGTAAACTTTCTTTTTTTAAAAAAAAAAAACTTAACACTTTCTTTTATTGTACAATAGAGAAAAGATTGAGTTAATCTTCAAAAAAGGGTCTCAATATTTAACACTCTGAAATAATTGCTTTATTTTTATACACAGTGAAAACACAGATCTGGTAGCGAGACATCCTGGTCAATCAAGGAAGGAAATGGGGGTGGGATCCTCTCTGTCAACACCCTGGGAGCAGAGAGGCAAATGGAGCAGATCTCAAAGAAGATGGAAATAAAGGAGATCAACCTCCATGAAAAGATAAAATACCAAAAGTTTGGCAGGGTGTGAGGCCAAGGAAGTTCCCCAACTTACCACGCCTAGAAATAACAGAAGAGTTGGAGGTTCATAAAGGCAAGCCCTTCTTTTCACTATTGTCCTAAACAGCTACTGAAATCAAGCAGGAGAGTTTGCATCCAATGGCTTTTCCAAGTCCCTGACCCACCCTCCCTGAGGACAGGGCTGTGATGAGGCTGCCTCTCTAAACACCACATTTGTGTATCTCCATTCTGGGTGAGGTGGGGGGGGGAGGGGGAAGAAGGGTCCTTCTTATCATATATCAAATCTTGACAGTGCTGGGTCCTACTGGTTCTCAAAGAAGAGCACAGGATTGGTATTCACTAACCCTCCATGTGACCATCATGGTACAGTGGTTGAGTGTGCAGGGTCTGGACCCAAACTACTTGGGTTCAAGTCCTGGGTCCAACTCTTATCAGCCACATGGCCTTGAGCAAGTTACTTAACTCTTGGCCTCAGTTTCCTTTTCTTAAAATGAAAGCAATATCTCTTCTGAGTAGAGTGACTGGTACATTTGAAGAACTTAATAAATTGTCAATATTTTTTTCTCTTGTTGCAAGTCTACGAGCACCTGTCTTGAGCAGCCCAGGGCTGAGTGTCACTGTGAGAGAGAACATACAAGGTGTTACCCAGAAGTTTCAAATCTGCTTTGAGAAACTAAGTAACTTTTTTTTTAATGGAAAATTCTAATGGAGTCTCTCATCAAGTACTTGAATGTGAAATTCAGCAGGTTACAAGGAACAGATGCTGAGAAGGAAGTGATTACTGAGAGGGAGAAGTAGACCACAAGGTGGGCCTTAAAAGAACAAAAGCTGAACTAGCACATGACAACACTACTCTCAGGAAGGGAGTAGCATGGGTGAAGGTAAAGAGGGGCATGAGCAGTGGGGGTGCTCAGGGCAGGGGGTAATTGCACAGGGCCAACAAGTTAGGAATAGGTTTCTGCTGGGAGGTATTGGGAACAGCTGCCTGAAACTTTGGGTTGAATCAATGGACCCAGTTTGTTGGGCAATAAGGAACTGTCCTAGGTTCTTATACAAGGAAATGATGAGATTTGGAGTTATGTGATGATAAGAGTATTTAGGAGACTTGGAGGGAGGTAACAAGGACTAATTCTTTGAGGGTGACAGTGGGACTGGAGGAGAAGGAACAAATTCAGGAGATCCTATAAATGAAAATTGATAGGATTTGGTGGTTGATTTCAGGCAGAAGAAAGAGAAGGCTGCCCTGGAGGAACAGGACAGCAGAGCTGCCGTAACAGAAATGAGAGGTTAGAGAATAGAACAGTTTGAAAGGTAAAGCAAGTCTGGGTTTTGCCATGTTGAGTTTCTAATGAAAAATAAAGTGTTGGCAAAGGAGATGGGGAAATCAGGAAAGGAGGTCCATTAAAGGTCAAAGCAGTACACTGGGACCAGAGTCATCAGAAGGGTGGCTTGAAGACTAGAATCTCAGGACATGGCCTTGTCAGATAGTTATGGGTAAAGGACAGAAAGGGGAAGAGGAGTCCAAAGGAAGAAGAGAGAGAAAATATGCTCTCACGAGGTCCAGCAGGTTGCATAGGTAAGAATGATTAACAGGTCCAAGAAGATGAGGACGAGGAAGAACTGTCCAATCCGGCCAGTTCTGAAGCAGCACAGCTCAAGTCCCACAGAAAGAGTGAAGTGGGGAGAGAGGCAACCAGAAAAGAAAACCCCCTCTTTGCTAAAGAAGACTAGATGGCCTTCTACTCAACGGAGAACTGTCTCCCAGTAACTTCTACCCATTGATCTTGGTTCTACTAATAAAATAAATCTTTATCCTTCTTCCTCCTGCCAACCCTTCAAATATTTAAACTCATCTCCTATGGTTTAAATTCTTTGGTTCTACCACTTGCTAGTTGTGTGACCTCAGGTCAATTTTTTACCTAGGCTTTGGTTTCCTCATCTACATATGAGGGGGTGGTAAATAAAGACTGTTGTGAGGATGAAATGCTCTAATGTGGAACTGTTTAGCACAGTTCCAGGCACGTAGTAAGTACTCAGTAAGTCTTCACTATTATTGAAGCTGTCATCATTGACGTCATTAATAAACTCCAGTCCCTTCAAAGCTTCCTTATATGACACGGTTTGAAATCTCTTCACCAGCCTGTTCAGATACTTGGAGACAGTGTCAGTTTGTCTGGATCCTTTTAAAAGTCTGGAAGCCGGCACTGGGCTAAAGGTATGACCCAAGGAGCAAAGAGAGACTCTAAATAATGGAGCCTAAAACTGCATGAGCGGTTTTGGTGGTCAGATCACTGTGTTGGTCAATTCTTGTCTTTTCTCACATATGTAGATAAAGCAGTTCTCCTTTCATTCCTCCAGAATTAGAAGTGATCATTGAACAGTGCTTCTAAAACATGTGTGCATTCAGATCACTTAGATACCTTATAAAACTGCCAATTCTAATTCAGCAGGTCTGGGGAGGGGCCTAGGATCCTGCATTTCTAACAAGTTCCCAGGTGGTGCCAATGCTGCTGGTGCAGGGACCACCCTTGCACGAATGCAGAGCCTGAGAGATTGGTAAGGTTCCATTTCTGTAGGTCAAGGTCCATTTCTGTATCTCCTAATCCCGCTAGCATGGCGCTTTGCTTATCAAGAAATGCTTATCAAACAGAAACTGTTGAATAAGGTGAGATTCTACAAAATCATGCTGGTCAGTGCCTGTGGTTTGTAAACGTGCACAGTTTTGCAGCCACGTTACCCTTAATTTCTTAAAAGAAGAATGACTTCATTATTTCTGAAAAAAAATTATGTATTTATTATTTTTTAAGGCCAGGCAATGTAAGAAATACAAAGAAGATTTTAAAAATCACCTCTACCCAACAATAAACATCGTTAATATGTGGCAGACATCATTCCAGACATATTTTTCTTATATTCAGATGAAAAGATAAAAGAATGAAAGAACAGAAGGGTGACTTGGAGGGAAGGGGCGGTAAAGGATACATATAAATGGGGTCATACCACACGTGTCATTGTAATTGAAAAGTATGGAGTATAAATTTTACTTGAATATAACAAGGAGATGGAAATGGAGGTGAAACTGAAGAAACTGTAGAACTTCAGATGAATGGGTCTTCACAAGAGATATTAGTTTCTAAAAGATCCCTCTAAAGTTAAGGAAGAAAATAAAGGAAAACATTAGGATGCTGAAATCATTCTTTTTTTAAATGATGTATTTCAATTTCAGACTGTAGCTACTGACAAACCCACTCTGTATTATAAAGTGAAGCAAATTAAGTCACTCATACTTCCTCCCAAGTACCAGTTTTGGTTGTTTATGTTAATATTACATTGTCAAGGTTTCTGTTCCATAAGCATCATTTTCAGAGCTGTTCAGTTTTAATTCAGTATGAGCCAATACTCACCAGGAATGCTTTTACCATAGCTTCTTCATTTCTTAGTTCTGAATTCTGACTCATCATTTTGTTGTCAAAGAATTTTCTAGGAAGTGCATGAGCACGATAGTCCCCAAGTCCATCCACATTTGAAAATGTCTCCCTGTTGCCTTTTTACTGAAGGACAACTTGGCTGGCAATACAATTCTTGGGTTACCCTTCTTATACTTAGGACTTCATCTGGCACTATCTTCTGGCACCAAGGGAAGCTCTAATAAACCAGAGGCAGCCTGCTTTTTTTCTCCTTTTATGTGACTTGCTTGTTCAGCCTGATGGCCATAGGGCACCTTCTTCCATTTACCCACGCAATCAACAATTACTAACAGAGTGTATGCTATGTACTGGGCGGTGTTCCAGTGCTGAGCACTGTTGGGAATGTCTTGGTGTGGATTAGTCCATAGTAAATTTTGTTGCAACATGATGTATTCATTTGAGCTTCAGATTCAAATCTTTACATCAGAAAGTTGTCTTCCATTATATCAAAATTTTTCTTGTTTTTCTCTCTTCCATCCTCTGTGGGTTGTTGTAAATACCAAGTGAGTTGATATATGTAAATCACTTGGAAGAGTACCTGGCACTTAGTCAAAGTAAAGGTAGTACCAGAAGGAAGAGGAGGATGAGGAGGAAAAGGATGATTCCCTCTTTCGAGAATACAAGTATCATGCCTCCCGTATCTGTCTCAATGTCTCTAATCATTTTCCCATTTTCTTATTCATTCCTTTATTATGATTTCCTCCAGCTTGTCTACCATGTCTGATTGCATTTCCAGCTGTTCTTTTATTCTCACTTTTTATTTTTAATGTGTCTTTCCTTTCCATGTTTATATATTTTTCTTTCATTTCTTTCATCTCTTTTTTGAGACTTGTGAGCATATTTTCACTTCACGTGGGCTTAAATTCTCTAATTTGAATTCTTATAACCCAAAGAAGAGCTGTTTTTTCCTTTTTTAAAAAGCTAATAACATTATCTGTAATTTCTCTGACACTATGGACCACTGTTTTAACTCTTCCCTTGTTCTTGGAGGGTGTGTCCTTTTGTGATCCATTTCCGTCATTAGTCTTTGTCATGTTCTTCACAAAGCCATGCTTGAGTCCCATGTTAACTCTTATCTGAATATTATTTATCTTTAAACAGAGCCATGTATTTGTTGAATGAAAAGGGTCCATGGAGGGAGAGAACTGGGGTGCCCTACAGCTTCAACTTTAGTTTTCTTGAATATCTATCTTCCAAGTCTGTTATTTTCTTGACCTGCAGTGTGTGTTTCCTTGGTTTTTATGTAGCAGGTTTTGTGATGCACAGAAAAGCCCCCTTATAGGCCAGGCTCCTTGGGTTCCAATCTTTGGAACTCTCTCCTCTAGATACACACACACACACACACACACACACACACACACACACACACACACAAACTATCTGGCTCACAGAAAACAGGGAGAGCATGTCATCCTCAGCTCCATTCCCCTCAGCTGCTTCACACCCTGGATCTGGAACGGAGTCTCTACTGTGGCTTCCCCACTTCTCCTGTGGCCTACCCACATCCTTACATTGTGTTTCTTTAATTAAAGAATATTGGATACATCTTCCTGAACTGAGAGACTCATTGTCTGTGAAATCTGTTTCTTGTTCAAGTCTGAGGAGGTAAGTGTCTGCTCTCAAATTACCCCGTCTTCATCTATATTTCACAGAGTCTGGCAGATTAACTGGACTCTTTTGGTTACAATAGTCCAAGTGATAAAAACCTAATCTAAAGTACCATCATCTGTCCCTATCAAAATAATAAAGGAAAGAAGAAAGAAAGGTAAGAAGGAAAAGAGGAAGGAAGGAAAGAAGGAAGGAAGGAAGATGAACGAGAGAGAGAAAGAAAAAGGAACACGTTGGTTCATAAAAGAGCCCATCTGCAGTGTGGATGTGGTGGCCTCAGGCACAGCTGGATCTAGGGGCCTATATACCACCCTTGAACTCAGTCACCATCTCCATTCCTTGACTTGGTTCGTTGATACATCACTTTCCTCTCAAAGTCACCTTCCACAAGGCAATGAAATGGCCACTCTTCACTCCAAGACAATATTATCTTTACAGCTTGTGCACTTGGAGAAAGAGCACTTTCCCCAAAGGCTTTGGCAAAAGTCCTGGGGAGAATTCAGTTGGCCTGGCTTGGATCACGTACCTACCTCTGAACCAACTGCTATGGCTGGTGGGTTGTATAACTGATTAGCCAGCTCTGGGCCGCATAAGCACCTCTGGGAAGAGGCGTAGGGAAGACAGGGCCAGCCCTCCTTCCAACACAGACTGAGCAGAATTTATTATACTATGTAAGACACCTCACTCTCCAGAAGGAGGTATGCTAGGTAGAAGAAAAACTCAATCCTACACTGCAGTGTAAAGGTTCCTTTGTATTTTGTAGTTTGGGGTTGGAACCATTTTTCTGTTTCATTGATGACATTTATTTCTATTTTTCATTTTTTGTTGCTTTCACTGGGTTTCTGCAGAATGCCTTTGCTTTGCCATCTTTAACCAGAAGCCCTCTTTGCTCATTTTTGATTCCAACAATACTAGCAGGACTTGGTAGTTTACAAATAAGGCTTTCAAGCCTTTTTAATCATTCCACAGCCTACAGTCAATCTGTACACGGAGTCCAGTTCTTTCCATTTTACAGATTAGAAAACAGAGCCCCTGGACGTGTTAAGAGACTTGTCAAAGAACATACAGTGGAATTAAGTGGCTAAGAGGGAACCAATTCTAAATCCATGGATTCTGGCCCCAACACAGAGTTCTCCTCAACTCTCCACAACAGACTGCTCTTGGGCTTTCCTCCTAAAGCCCTAAAAATCACATTTCCAAACCATGACTTTGAACAATATTTACACAGAAAGCCTTAAAAGGTTTTAAAGCAGGTATATAAAGGGGTCCATCAGATGGCACCACTGGATGGATGGTGGCTGGAGATATGCACACATACCTATTTTAATGGAAGCTATTTTCAAAACATATGGCAACACAAAGGAAGAGAAAATGGGGTGTTGCTAAGGAGCAGGTCTGCCAAACAATGAATGAACCCGTGTGTGGACACACGGGCCATTGTAGTCTGCACACAGTGAGAAGGTGACAGTTCAGCAAGTACTGCAGAGCATGTTCTCCTCTGGAAAGTTAAACAGTCCCCTAAGACCTTGTTTGCAAGGACATCTTGCTTAGCAAAGTCCTTTTCCCATCACAACAACCAACTTAAAGTTAAACTCTAGTCCATCCCAAGTTTGAGTCATCCGTATTCTAAATTAAGGGCTTTCTTGAAATCAAAGTGGTTTTACTGAATTAAACTGCTCCTTTCTTCCCCCAGGCCAAGAAGCACTGGTGGGAGGTGGCAGCTCCCAGGTGAGAGCAGAAGGCACCGACCCTGTGTAGAGAGCATGACCTCGCCTCCTGTGTCCCATTTACATGGCTGCTCACGCTTCTTCTCAGCCCTCAACCACTGTCATCTCCTGCCTCTCCCTGTTCTAGTTATGCAACCCATTCCCTCCCTCCAGCCAGCCCAGTTCACTGACAAGGGTCTTCATTTTCCACTTTATGGTCTAAAGCTGAAAACGTGTTAATTGATGGCAAGGCTTTAGCATCAAAACTGGGAATACTCCACTGCAGAGCAAAGATCATTTCTTGGAATTACTCACTTGAATGTTTACCAGAAACAACTACCAAGTGTCCCAGATTGATTCACAAGTGTAATTAATGGAAGAATTGCTAATAGTTTCCATTTTCTGGCTTGTCTTAATCCTAAAAAAAACTTTTTTGGGACACCACTTCAACAAAATCCCATCCAGTGATTAAAAGAGGTAAAGATTCATAATGCAAAAATGTTACTCGGAGTTAAACTTGCCAGGGTGTATTACAAACCCAACTCAGTCACAATCATTGCATGATGCAAAAGCCATCCTAACAAAGCCAGATGAAAACAATTAGTGCTGCCGCCAGTGCCTCCTAATTCTGGACAGTCAGGAAGAACTGCCTTCAGTCCCTAATTGATTTTTTCTCTGCTGTTTGGAGGATAAAATATGTAACTGAAAATGCCTTTGCTGTCCCAGACTGAGGACGACATAATGAACCTTGGCTTGCCAGATTATTCCACAACATCTGAAAGCTTGTGAAAAAGAAAAGAAAAGAAAACAGCTCTTGTCTGGTTTTTCCTAGTCAACTTTAATTACTGTAAGGATGGGTGCAGCAAGATAAATGTTTCCTTTTCACTTCAGTGCTGAAAGAAACACAAGTTCTCCTGCTGCCTTTTATGTTTAAGCTCTGAGGTCCGCAGCCTATTCTTACTCACCAACTGGAAAAGATTTGTTGCAATGGCCAGTTTGATGTTTTGTGCTCAACTCCCAAAGTCCCAGTTTGAAGTTGTTCCCTTCCACTTAAGGAGATATTTCATTTTTCCTTTAATTTAAAAAAATGTTCTGAATGCAAAGCGACATTACAAGGACTACTAGACTGACTACTATAAATTCAGTGAGTGCGACACTCTGTGTCAGCAGACAAGGTCATTTCAGCTAAACTAACCAGCTGCCAAGCAGCCAGTTTGGGGAAAAGTTAGTTTTAAGCATGCTGCGTGTGTACATGCCAAAGATGGACCCAAAATCTAAAGTGAGGGCAATAAGCACTTGGTCTTAAAATGGCCCGTGGAATTCAATCTAGTTAAGCAGATTTGAACTGGGCAGCTGTCCACAATGACCCAATGGAAAGTCGCCGAAAAATATCTCTGACTGACGCTGTCCAGTTCAAGACCTTCCGCCTATCTTAGCATCACTACTGGCTGGGACTGAAAAACAGAGCTGCTCCATCCCCACCCTGGTACCCAGTCATTCCAGGCTCCTTTAGGAAAACGCCAGCATAAGAATTCACATGGTTCATACAGTGAGGATTTCTCTGCAAATCCTTAATATGGTAGGAAAATTGCTCCTCAGTTTTCTAGGGGAAGCCCTAGAAAGCCCTATCTAGGAACATGGAACGAATTTAGGGGCTCCTGGATGGGTGGGGTAAAGGTGTCAGTGTGGATTGGGGTAAAAAAAAAAAAAAAAAAAGCCTTCTCTAGGAACATGGTATGAAAGAAAATAATTCCCAATCATTCATTCTGTGAGGGTTAGTAGGGGAAATAGATAAGAGTTTCACAGGGCCCTCCTGTTTTTAACTATGAGTTTGCAAAATAAATATTTTAATCCAAGTTTCTACTGGAGAATGAATTAAACCAAGTGTCCACTGTTTTGTAGAGTTAACAACAGTGGACTAACCTAAAGGGAGGTAATGAGAAATTCCAGGCTGGGCAAGAATCCCAAGTAACACAAACAGAAAGATCAGTCATCACTCAAGGGCTGGCTGGAACAGCCCAAATAAAGCAGAGACTTTATTCTGACAGTTGTATCAAAGCAGCACTTTGGCAGGTATGAATAAATGTTTTCCTGAGGATTAGAGAGGGAGATGTAAAATCAACTCCATTCAGCCGTGAGAAGAACTCTCTCCTACGCATGCATCACTAACTTAAAATTTGTTTATAGAAAAGGGAAAAATGCAAATCAATCACCTACATAAGCTAGAGAACAAACTGGTAAATGACACAGTTGTCCAGAGCAGAAAATTAAATAAAAAGAATACTGACCCTCCACTTCTGAGATGGGATGGCAAGGGTGTCGCCCCTTTGAACATTTCTTGCTCCTTGATTTCACTGAAGTCTCCATCATATGTTAGCTGAAGTGGGTGACTCTTTAAGTGGCCAAGGGCATTTGATTCTGGTAAATAAATCCCATTTATTTTCACCATAGAGTCCCCCATCATAACTGTTTCTTTAGATTCCACTCTCTTCTTTGCTGTAATAACCAAGGAAATGTTTGATCAAAGCATTTATTTTAGGAATCACTATCTTTCAATATTTTTTCAACCCAAGAGTTTATACAATTTAAAAACTACATATTACTTATAATCAAGTCTGGAATTGTATGGATAAAACCTCCCTGAACATATCCAAGACCTCACCACTATTTTAGACTTGACATCAATTCATCAGGTAAAAATGAACAGGATCCTGTATCTATTAGCTTGGAGTCTACCTGCAGGCAAACACTTAAATTTCGGTTTATGAACTACCTAAGTCCATATAAACACTCCCATGTCCCATAACAATTCCCTGTCCTGGATTTGATCACATTAGTAATTTTTCATTCAAAAAATACTGGAGTGCCTTCCTGATGTCTGGTGCTTGGGAGGCATCAGTGACGAAACAAAGATCCCTGCCCTCAGTGGGCTTACATCCTCATAGGTGTAAACGGGCAATAAGTAATAGACCATAAGGTGAAGTATCTGATTTAACATAAGTGCTATGGGAAAAAAGTGAAAGTAGAAAAGTGGAGAAGGGTAAAAGGGGATTGGGAATGGGGGCAGGTAGCAATTTTGAACAGGTAGGCGTGGTAGGCAAACCCTTAATGGAGATGAATATCAAGCCATCAAATGATGAAGGACAGAATTTCCAGCAGAGGGAACAGCTGGTGCGGAGGCTCTAAGGCAGGAGTGGCACTTGAGGACCAGCATGAGTGGAGTATGTGAGGGGGAAAGGTGATCAGAGGGACAGGGCTGGGTGGTGGAGGCCCAGCAGACCGCTACCAGACATGGACAGAGGAGGGCACTGAAACACTTGTAGACTTTCTAAAGAGGACTAAGATAGAGTTGCAAAAAAAAAAAAAGACGTCCAGCCTCTGAACTGAAACATCTATTGTGTTTATGGCTACAGATCCTTAGACTTAAAATACAACACAGCTGCTTCATTGGCAAACTGACATTAGAAATAGCTTACCCATATTGCTGCTACTACATTCTAGTCCGTGACAAATTATATTTTTCAAAGGGGAAAAGGGAATGAGCTTCATATAGAGAAATAGTCTTGCAGGCTTTTCCAAAATGACTCAAGGTTTCCTTTCTGCACTTAAACCATCAAACCAATAAAAACCAACAATAACAAAACCACCTAGTCACCTCCTCTGACTAAGCCCCGTGCTTTCAAAACACTGAATTTTACAGCAGAAAGGAACCTTAGAGACTGGTGAGTCTAACCTTCATTTTTCAGATGAGAAAATTGAGAACCCGAAAGGTTATGTGACCAGTTTAAGGTCATGGAACAGGTGTGGGGAGAGCCAGGACTGCTCGGCAGGGAGAGTGTGGGCTTGGCATCTCATTAGACTTGGGGTCAAGTACAGCTGTGTGATGTGGGCAGGTCACTCACCTTCTCTCCCCTTCCTCAGTGGTCCCCACCTCTTGGGAACGTGGAGAGAATTAAGTGATATGGTCCAGTGAAGTGACGTATGTGGTGCTAGCATACTTCCAGACCTAGAGGTTGTGGTCATCGTTATTAATGGAACCCAAGAATCCTGACTTCCAGTCCAGCACCACGCAACCCTGAATATGTTTAGGACTGAATCACCAAGCATGTACTTCAGTTTAGATTATAAAGCATTTTTAGCCTGTCCCAATATTACAGCATTCATTTCTTCCACTTGTTCACTCCATAAATATTTATTAAGCACCCATTGCCATGTGCTAGACGCTGTTTCAGCAGCTGGTGGCCCAGGAGGAACAAGAAGTCCCAGCCTTCATGGAGCTTCCACTCTACAGGGAAAAACGCCCCCCTACTTGTGGGCAGAGGAGCTGCAGCCCCTCTGTTTTCACAGTCTACTGGAGTCAGCTGTCAGTTGTCACTGCAGCAAAGAGTTGCCCGGGGCTTACTCTTACTGACGGATGCCCACGTTAAACTGTGCATGAGTAACGAAGCTCTGGGTCTTTCTGGCAAGTGCATGCGGCATGCTGTACTAATTTCATAATGGACTGTGGATAAGATTCAAAAGGATTCTACAACCAGCAGCATTTTCACATGGGAACTGTTCTGTTGCACAGATATTTCTTTGGCACTTACTGCAGATTACAGCCCATTCAGGCTCTCAGGCTTCAAACAGAGAAAATCTCTTCTCCTAGTGAAGTTGCTCAGTCTTCAGTAGTAGGGGAAAGAGAAGCAGATGCGTACAGGGAGAGATGCAGCACGTGTGGTCTGAGCCGGGTAAGAAGGAGTACAGAGAGCAGGGAGTCCTGAGGGGTTGAAGTTGGTCAGGGAAAGAGTCATTGAGGAGGTGGAGCCTGAGAAGTAATTTGAAGGGTTAACAAGAGACCAGGAAAAAAAAAATTCTGAGGAAAAGGAACACAAGTCTGGAGTAAGAGCCAGCTTTAGGTGTGTCCAAGCTGTGTGGTCAAGCAAGGCCCCACGCTGAGAAGGGCCCCATGCTTGGTTTAATGCTTTGCCATTGCCATCTTGAAATTCTACATAATTTTTGAACAAAGAGCTCCACATTCTCATTTTGCACTGGGTCCAGCAAATTATATAGCGGATCCTGCATGAGGCTTGAAATAGTAGGATGGGTATGGGGAACTGCAAGGGTTTCATATTGCTGGTGCACAGACCAGGGCAGGGTGTGGGAAGGGAAAGGAGACTGGAGAGAAGGACCTAGAATGTCAGGCTGGGGCCAGAACATGGCACAGCTGTGCATACTGGAGAGGAGACTTCATCGCCTAGACCAGGAGTCAACGAAATACAGCCCCACCAAATCTGGCCTGCCACCTCTTTCTGTATAGCCTATAAGCTAAGGATGGTTTATATATTTTCAAATGGTTTGGGTGGGGGAAGAATCAAAAGAAGAACAATATTTGGTAACGTGAAAATTATATGAAATTCAAATTTCAGTGGCCATAAATCAGTCTGTGGTCCCTTTCCTGCTGCAGTGGCAGAGCTGAGTAGGTTGAACAGAGACGCTACGGCCCACAAGGTCTGAAATGTTCACTCTCTGGCCCTTTATGGAAAAAGTTGACCAACTACTGTTCTAGGTCAGTGTTTCCCAAAAGACAGATTCTACAGTCAAGTTGGTCTGTGAAATGCTGGGCTGAGTTAAAATTAAACAGGTGTCTTTACCAGGTGGCCTTCCCCACCCTTGAACATGCTCATGCGCACTGTGCCTCTCCAAGATGGAGAGGAAGTAGGTACACTCATTGGAGCACTGAACTCTTTTTCCAAGAAAAAGCTATTAACATTTTGCCAGAAGTGTTCCCTGGAATTCAGTTTGGCAAACACCACTCTAGGCACCGGGGATCCGCTGAAGGGTTTTCAGCAAGAAGATGATGCAACCTGATTTTTTTTTTTCTTTTTTGGCTTCCTGACCTCTTGTCCCCTATGGCACACAGAAAATGATTGTTTTTCATGGTTCACTGAGGTAAAGGGACAAGGCCACTGCTCACAGCCATGTCTGGGTTGAGGCTCAGCTTCCCCAGGCTCTGCTGGCTACTCCCAGGGCTAAGAGTCCTTGTGTTGACCCACCTGCAGCCCCCAGCAAGCTGAGGGTGGAGCAAGACAGGAGCGCTGGGTGACCAGGGACAAGTCAAGAGGTGATAAAAGCCGTGGGGCAGTGGTGGGAAGAAGAATGCAGACCCAGGAGATATTTAGGAAGCCTCTGTGATGGCAAAGGTAACAGAGGTTGCGAGAGGGTAGAGACTGCTCTGAGGTATCCATCCAGAATAACCGGGGGGTGTTAGCAACGCTGCCACCTCCAGCCAGAAACCCTATTTGAACACAAGCAATTGAACTGTGGGCTCTATGAACTACACACAGCTCTTCCCTTTTCATTTTCTTCCATCAGGAATTCCGAACCTGCCACCACACCCCAGCACAACCTGAGGAGGTGTCAGCTAATGAGTTCACACCAAAGGAAGGGACGCACCCTCTGTCTCCAGGCACAGCGGCCTTTACAGTCGGTTCCCCAACAAAGGATACCTTTTCTAAACAATAGGGACTCTCAAACAAGCCCAGGGAGCCCCTGTACAAAGGACAATGAGTTCGAGGCTGGAGCCATAGAATTTTTTTAAACTGGGCATGTGTGCTTTTAAAAAGACAATGACTTTTTACTGCCATTGTTTCCTGGGTGCTGACACAGACAGCAGGGATGTGGAGAATTGTGAGGGTGGCAACCGCCAACAGGGTGGATGGAAGAACTGCCAGAGAGACAGACTTTGGAGCGGGACACGAAAATGCTTTGGCGCAGATGGCTAAGTACAGTAATGATAAATTTATAATATGATTTAATACAATGTATAATAAACTTATAATAATGGTCCTGAACACACATGTACGTGACTGAAGTAAAATCCTTGAAGCAATACTTACCTTTATTGTCTGCAATGTACCCTGACATTTTCCATTCCATCTACTCTACTTCATTGTTTTAAATGCTGGTGTGATCCATTAAACTAATTGTCACCCCAGTAATGGGACATTTCCTATAGTTTGAAAAACTCTTAGTATGATCTGGAGGTGGGTTGTGATTCCAATTGTTGGGGGCGTTTCTTAGAATTTGAAATTTTTAGTCTCTCTGTTTCCAGGTTCCAGTACCTGCCAGGAGTTTTGTGGCCAAAGGAAAAGCCCATTCAACTTGCTCTCACATTTTCACATGGGATCAGAGAGGTATTTTCAAAGACCCAAGCTTAGTGTACCTTATAGGAATCTTCAGTATGCTTAATGAAATTAACAACTTTTCAAACTCTACTTTAGAAAGTATTTCTAATACAGATGAACCCATTTGTTAGAAAACACTTATCCTAATATTCTTTTTCTACCAAGTAACTTAAAAAAAAACCCCTTGATATTTTGGTATTCTTTATAAACTCCCGGAAAAATATACGAACGTTTCTTAACCAACTTTTGCACAATATTAACTAAGTCTTAAATAACATTAAAAATCATGTGGGGTTTGAAAAAAAATCATATGGAAATAGCTCTTGTGTTCAAATTCAAGAACCATGCTTGCCCCCAGGCTTTAAAAGATGTTATGTGGCCTTACGCTGTGTGGGAGGAAGGGTCCTGTCTGGCAGAAGAGCCCCCTGCGAGGCCGCCCTGAACAAGCGCGCCCGGGCACTGCTTATCCTTCTAATCTTCGCAGGGTCCACTGGGGGTTTAGGAAAGGAAGGGCAGGGATCCTCCTCTGTGGCAGGAGATGCTGGCGCTTTCGGTTTCTGGAAAGAGATTTTTTTAAATGATTGGCATGAGTTTCTGTGTCTTGAATCAGACTCACCACCAGGAACTGGCCCTGACACTTCCACATGAGCACACGGCTCCCCGCCTGGCTTCTCCCCAGCCCCCTAGTTCTACGTCTCACTGGCCCACCTTACTTATTGTGTTAGGGATGTAACACTTTTTAAACTGTTTTTGTCAGTTATATTGTATTAAGTATTCTACTGTCCTGCTTAGTGTATCTGAAGAAAAGGCTTACCCAGGCCAGCAAACAGATCTGTAGAAGAGACTATATAAAATTTGGTAGAGTATATTCAAAACACTTTGTAAATTTTTGTGTTCAATTCAGCTCAGATAATGTTTATTGGGCAGTTACATGTGCCAAGAACTATGTGGAATATAAATATGACCTTTATATATGTTGGACTTCACAAAAGTATTTTTTTTAATGACATAAACTTTTTGAAAAATTTAGATGAAAAAGTCACAAAACACAAGAGCAAGTAGTCCTGGACTTCTGATATAAAAATGTTTTATTTTCTACATCTCAAGAATTCTAGGCTGACACCCTCAGAAAAGGAACATTACTGCCAAATTCCAGTTCCTTAAGGACTTAAAACTACCTGCACCAAGCTGAGCCACCCAGAGCATCCTCTGGTCTGCCCTCCAGGGGGCAGTGGCCTCCGACCCAACCTGGGGCCACAGCTTCACAGGGACCTACACTCCCACTTTCAGTGTTGCCTGGTAGTCCAGCCTTCCTCCACCTCCAGCACAATTATCCATCTATGAAAGGGTAATCTTATGGCAGCAGTGCTTCTAGTCTCTAACCCCAAATAATCAAGTTAAAGTTCCTAACGTCACTTACAGAACATGTGAAATGAGTGACTCCCAATCCAATAGGTTAATCAATAACTTTTTTTAAAGATCCAGTGTGAAATTCAAGTCAGATAATTGGGAAAAATGGGTAAGGTCATCTATCATATATGACACATAATTGCAACCACTCATTTTCTCGTATACATTAATAGAATACAGACATCTATATTAGAGGTCTCTTTTCAAGAAGTTGCTTAATGCAACAATGAGAAATTTTTCAAAATATTTTTTATTCTCTTGTTCATTTGCATATGGAATCAGTTCATAAGCCAGACCAAAAAATTAGTTTTATGACTTTGGAGACACATTTTTCCAAAAAGTTAGAAAAAAACAGAAATAAAATAATCAGTATAACAGGAAGAGTGAATGACTCTGAGATCAGAACAATCCGTGCGGAATCTACTTCCTGGTTATGTGAACTTGGAGCAGGCTATTTACTTCTCTAGCTATCAAAAGAGATGGCAGTCCCCCTCCTGCAGGAACACTGACGTATATATACAATTCCTGTTATGGAGGCTCAAGAAATGCTAGCTCCTTCCCTACGTAAGCTACTCACCTTCTACGTATTGACTAGATTTGGTTCCAAGTTACTTTTAAGTCTCAAAAGCCAAGATTCTGGCCTCTGATGCAACTTTGCTGGGAAAAAGATCCTGAATTCAGAGGGGTTTATTCTGAAGGAGACACCACTCATCTGTTTGTGTAAATCATGCTATATTTGTTTAATAAAGAGTTGCTTTACTTTTTAGTCGCCTTAATTTGCAGCAAAGTAGTCTTAAGAATGTGACTTAGGCCATGAAGCTAAGGAACAAAAACACTAAGAGTATGATACAGGAAAATAAGTGCTTTACATTATGAAAGATGAAGTACATAAGGATAATCTCAATACTGAATATGGATTTGAGGTTTTCTTATCTCAAACTGTCTGTACTCTGCAGGAACCTTGAATCTGAAACAAAGACTGAGAAGTCTGCCAGATAATAATAATGCAGATAAAGTAAATGGCTGCTTTTATGGATGCCTTAACTATTACAAATTTTCTGGATACTAAATAAAAGATCTTACAAAAAGAGAAAATACGGTTTTGTAAAGCTAATTTTTACCCAAAAGAGAATAACTGAATTATCTCCAGATGGCAAGATAAATCCCCTAAACTGCTCCTTAACAAAAGCCATCATTTTCCTAGTGCAAAATTAGCCATTGTTTGTATTATAAAAGATTAGTTCCATTTTGCTACTGGCCTTTACTAAATTATTTACCCCATTTGAACATATATCTCATTGGACTACTTAAAAGTATAAAGTGATACATTTTTAATTCTTCAAGGGAAAATGAAACAAGCTATCAATTTCTATCAGGCTAGGTTCTACAAAAAATGTTCTTTCACTTTGTGGAGCAAAATGGCTTTTAGGAAGCGCAACAGGAAAATTTTTTTTCTTGTAAAATTCATTGCATCTTAGAACTCAGAGAATATTTCAAGTGAGTTTAAATCTTCACTTGAGAACCCCTCCCTCAAGATTTGTGTTATGATACTAACCAGTAACTGGAGTATACCCAAGGACACTGGGAAAGTCAGGTTTTAAGATCTGTCCTGGTTGATAAAACTGGTCTATTGAAGACTGAAAGACTGTTTCCACAGAACAACCCAACCAAAGAAGACAACATTCCTAAAATATGTAAGGGGTCTTATTGGCCTTGACTCTCATCCCACTGCAGTGGGCTCTGACCAATTTCTGACCTGTCTGGATCAGCAGATGGGAAGGTGGGGGTCTCATTCTACATGAAGACTGGAAAAGGGGGTCCATGACCTCCCACTGCAGAAAGTTTCTATGATTTAATTTGTAAAGCAACAGAACACACACACACACACACACACACACAAAGACCTCTTGGAAGTTCGAAAGCAAATATGTATTAAAAACTCCCCCAAGCACATAACCTTTGGATGTGGTAATTGTTTGTGCACTTCTATTACTATGATTTTCTCCACAGGTACTCTGGGCTCCTCTGTCACACTCAGCATGTGACTCACTGCTGTAATGTCACCATTCGTTTCAGAAATAGTGAAAGCAAAAACACTGCTTTGACATTCTCATTCTGCTTTTTCTTACCCTGGATCTCCCCTATCGCCAAGATATAGATGGGCTTCTAAATCTCTTTAAATATATACATATAATATATACATATACTTTGAGATATATATATATATTCAGTTTTGTTTTACTTGTCAAATGCTTGGAGCTCGGGTCCTATTTAAAAAAAAAAAAAACTAGCGGAAACTAATCTAATCTATGAAGTGAGAAATCAGGACAGTAGTCACCCTGGGAAGGTGGTTTCTGGGGCGGGGGGGCTGATAATGATCTATTTTTTCTTTTTTTCAATGCTGTTTACTGTCTGTTGAGTTTGTGTAAATTTATCAGGCTGCATTCTGATGATCTGTGTCTTTTCTGTATGTCAATAAAAAGTTTAATAAAAATACTAGGAGCTTAAATGACTGGGCTTTGTAGGTTTAGGAAACACGGAGATAGTTCTATTTTGACAATGATAATGATAAAAGACAAAATTTCCTATCTCCTCCATCTCTTTCCCTACTTTACACAACCCAAAGTATGAGAGCAGCTGTTCCTGTGTACATAAATCAGAACAGCAGCTAACCAGATGGGCAGAATGTACGTGGGAGTAATTATCACCACACAACCACCCACATCTCAGAGTTGTTGTGGGGAGGTGCAGAGCTGCTAAGAAAGAAAGATGTACGTGGCACACCTACGTGGCAGGTGGATAGAAGTGCTCATGGCAGACTGTGAATTGCAGTGCCTTCCCCCTGTTTGTAAGAGTACAGGTGCTGGTGGGAACCCCAAGGGGCCAGCCGAGATGGGAGTGCCCAGTGCTTCCGTCTCCCTCTGAAGCCCAGGGCAGTCCTGAGTGGAGGCAGCCCACCCCTGCTAGAGGGTGTGGGGGAAGCACAGGCCAGAAATCGGGGGAGAAATGGAGAGAAGGGACAACGTACAAGTGCGAAGAGCTGAGTGGATTTGTGAAATGCAGGAGCTGGAACGGGCTGCTCTCTGGGCCCCTCTTCGCTGACTGACTGACTGCTCGGTGAGGAATTATTCCAAGGCAAATTAGTCTGAGACAGATTTTCCCTGATCTAGAAAGTGCTGACATTTCAATTGGTTAGGTCTTCACAGATTCTCTCAGCAATGGTGTCCCTTTGCACACAACACCTCCCCCCCACCTTCCAGTGGTCTTGATCATGCTCCCTCGCCCTCTGCTCCTATTTCACCTGATCTCTTCCCTTTATCAATTTAGAGGTGACCAGAGTCAAAGCATTCTTTAAAAGGGGAAGCGGAAAGGAGGAAATAACCTGGAAGGGGAGGCAGTCTGAGACCACTTTCAGATTTTCTGACTGGGCAGTCCAAACTTTAATTTTTGTTTAAAATGAAACATATCTGAGACCCTTACATAATCCACTATCACAAAAAAATTGCAAATGAAAGGAGTTATTCTTATCCTGCTCTTACTTTGCACATAGCACCCAACCATTCTGCGGTAAAGAAATTTAATTGCAACGACCCTAAACAGAAACAAAGGTCAACATAACCTTTGCCTAACAACTAATCCTGCAGTCCAAGAACCACAGTTTGACAGGGACCAGGTGAACTCTAGAAACTGAGATTTTTGGAAAGAGTAGGACCAAATTGAGTTGAGTCCCAAAAAACCACAGCAATAAAAAAAAAAACAATTCATAGGAGTTTCAAATGACAGAACTATAGAATAGAGAGTCACTCTACAACAAGGTAGACCCACTGGGCTGCCAAACTGGGGGTCTTCTTGTTGTAGCTGGCTCAAAACCCAAATGATTTCCAAGGCTGTAGGTGCAAGAAGCCACGTATCAGTAATGGCTGACAAAGCACTTACTGCACACTGGTTCATCATCACAATTTTGGAATCTTATTTCTCTCATCTGCGATATAAGAACAAGTATGATCTCCCCCACAGAGACATTCTGATAAGTACTTTGGGAACACAGATGCATTTTGAGACAATTGGGGTCATTTGGACATGGATGATACATTAAATGATTCTACTGGGTAATGTTAATTTTCTGAGCTGTGATGATAGCATTGTGGTTGTGTAGGAGACTGCCCCTGTGTGTATGAAATGCACACTTTCGTGGATGAAGTCTTAGAAGGTCTGAAGTTTACTTTAAAATAGTTGATCAAAAACAAACATATGCACACACATATACAGTAATAAAAATGGAGCAGCAGCTTGACAGACATCCCAATTCCATGAAAGTCTAAGGAATTTGTATTACCAGGTGCTTGCAGTAGCAGGGGCATCAAGGGAGGGGTGTCTAAAATAAGGAGAACTGGTTGAAAGTTTGTATAATTCCTTCCCTCCCAGCTCCACACAGTCAGGCTACTGATCAAGGATTAGGTGGGACGTTTATTCTCTGGAGAGGATAAAACAGAGAGTCTCTGAATCAGCTAACCAGGCACAACTGAGGGTTAATGTAAACATAGATATTAACTGAGTATTTATGTACTGAATGCTGGGCATTCCTAACTTCTTCCTCCTGGCTCCTGGAAGTCAGCAACCAGCCTTTATTCTCTAAGAAAAAGCTTGAAAGATACTTCAGTAGAGAACTGACTAGCCCACAAGGAAAGCCCTAAAGCTACTGCTACTGGGGGGTCTTACAAACAGCACAGCACAGCCAAACCCCTCTAAATGAAGGTTTGGGTAGGTACTGTCTATGGGTTGACCAACACCTTCTACACGCCTCCACTCTCAAATAAGAACAGCCAAACAAGCAGCACAGCTATCAGAGGAGAGCCTCTGATATGAAAACAGAGAGACCAAGACAAATATAAAACTGCAACAGAGACACAGAGGACAGACCATGTAAAGACACTGGGAGAAGATGGTTATCTATAAGCCAAGGAGAAAAGCCTCAGAAGAAATCAACTCTACTGCCATCTTGATCTTGGACTCCTAACCTTTAGAACTGTGAGAAAATAAAAATTTGTTTTTTCAAGCCACACACACACACACACACACACACACACACACACACACACACAAAGCAACAGAGATTTCAGGAGAAGAAAACAATTCAAAAATCAAAACTACCATTAATATATGCAGATAAAATGCTACAACCATGAAACAAGAACAGAATACTATATATTAAAAAAAGATAATTTAGGGGTGGGAGAAAGCTTTTGAAAATTAAAAATATGATAATAGAAATGAAAAGGACTCAATAAAAGGATTAGAAGATAAAGTCTCATCCAAAAAATGATATGAGAAAGAGAAAAGAGAAAATAAGAAAACTGAAGTGCCAGTTCAGGGGCTCCTACATTCAAATAATACATTCTAGAAAAGGTAAACAGAACAGAAAAGAGGGGAAGACATCAAAATAATTTCAAGGACACTTTCTAGAACTGAAGGGCACAAGATTCTACATTGAAAATGCCCAGCATTGTGACATTTCATAACACTGGGAACAAAAAGAAAAATCCTGCAAATTTCCAGAGTGCATCAGCAGTTAAGGTCTCAAATAATTTATTTCCCATACCTCCTTCCTCAAGAAGCTATTGAAGGGAGTATTCCACTAAAACAAGAGTAAATCAACAAAGGGGAGGACTTGGAATATAGGAACCAGGAAAGCCACCATGGGAAGGAGGAGCAAGCTGTGCACCAGATGCCCAGGGCAAGTGGTCCAGGAGGGAGAGTGGAAGGTTCTCCAAGGAGATGAATCAATAGAATATCTCATGTGCCTGAGTATAAGAAGGAGACCTAGACCACTGGGGAAGAGTTTGGAGTTAAAACAGTAATAATATAAAACTAAAAAAGCAAGGCAATTAACACCAAGGAAAACAAAAATGGTGTAGGGAAGGAGAAGTAATCATCATTAATTATCATTAGTTCAAGGCCCATCTATAAACAGGATTTATATAATCACAGTCAGAGAAAAGGGACCTAGCCAAAATTATGATATATCTATATTGGGAGTAGCAGTGGGGATAGAAAGGGTGAATGTGCTGTGAGGAGGCGTGGGAGGACAGACAAGAATTAAATCTTCATCTTCCCTAGTGGGAAGTCATTAGATAATTCCTCAAGCTCGTAAGTCAGAGAGCAGCAAGACACTGTGTTATTTAAAAGTTTGGATCTCAACACCAAAAGAATGTGCCAAGAGAGTTTAAAGTGAGAGCCGTTGTGGAAGGGAGAATGAAAAATAAAGGGACAGGAGACCAGTGGAGGGTTTTTTTGGTAAGAAATCTTTCACTCTATATACATGCACCTATAGTTTATTTGTATATGTAACTATGAAAAATAAAATATATATGTGTAACTTAAAAAAATACTGTGAAACATTGTTTGCCAGGTTTCTATATATTTCTAAAACTCTTCTACTATCAAACTATAGGTGAATAATAAAAGTGTTTCGTTAGATACTAACCATTATATTTGAAAAAGTGAAAAAGAATTTGCTTTCATATTAAATTATTAATATATTTAGGTCTATGTGGTCACTTTCTTAGCATATATAAGTGCTGATTCCAAGTACTTGTGACCAATTCCATTTCACAGCACTCATGGTAATACAAAGTACTCACAAGCTCTAGAGGACTGAGACGGGCGCCAGAGATGGGCTTGGAATCAGAGGACTCAAAACTGGATGCATGGACACTAGCGCAGGAGATGGAACAAAAATGTTAGTTTGCAAAGCATCATTTCTTTTATTTCTAGTGTATGTTAGTGAACTCTAGCCCCCAAACAACTAAAAGCATTCAGTGCATAACCTTGAGGAAGAAGTAATTTTTAAAGAAGCACAGTACTTTACACATTTTATTCATATTCTTTTCGTTGATTTTAGGAGGATTAAAAATATTGAGTAATGAAAAGAAGAAATGTTTATAGTGATTTTTTTAAAGCTTCTTTCATATCACTTTATAAAGTTGGTATGACAACCACTATTAACCATTTCAAACCAAAGCAACTTCTTGGACCCAAGGTCTGGAATTATCTTTAGAAATCTTGAACAGACACGAGAAGTCAAACTTAGAAAGCAACTATCCACAATTAGAATTAAGGGAAAATGTCATCTGGTGGTTTACACATCTGAGTGTACAGCCAAGAGAAATGTCACATACCTGAAGGAGGATGGTGGTCTATTTTCTGGTGTTCTTGAAGATGCGGATCCAAATAGTTTTCTTTGGTCTTCCCGTGGTGTAAGCGGCCTTTGGGTCCTAACAGTTCTCAAGGCATTTCGTGCTTCACTTATGATTTCTGCACTTGTCTTCTGCTTGGACACTGAAGGTCGGTAAAATGGATCCAGCTTTTCTAACTTTTTATCATTTGGAGACAGCATCTTTCCTTTTAAAAGTAAAATGTTCTTCAGATGAACACCACACCCTGCAAATAAATGGTAAAAAAAACAACTATTTTCATTCAGTCACTTAGAAAGGAGTGTTTAAAAGCCACCCATACATACTTAAACCATTATTCTACATTGAACTTGAAAAAAAAAAATCACATCTTTTCATTAAAAATCTACCAGGCAGTTACAGTTAGAAGATAAAGATGGGAGAAGAGCTTTCAAAAACACAGGATGACAGCAGTTAAGCCTCTGGGAACACATGTGATTGAGGGAAATGATGTGCGGGGAAGAGATCCAGAATGAAAGCTAAACCAGAGAGAAAGAGGATAAACTGTGAAAGAATCCAGAGCAAGAAGGGAAAACCATCTGATAATCTCCAATACATAAAAAACACATGGTATGTGTATGTGGTGGTGGTTCTGTTAACATTTTTAACCGAAGTTTCCCTTTCTTTTCCACTGCCCCACACACAAAATGTGAGTATAAAGTTAAAGTTAGTCAGATGGGGCCTCTTTCCAAACTATATTAGCTTTTATCATTGCAGTTTGTACACTCAGAAAGGTTTAGCCTTACATTTGCCTATATGTTTGAATGAGTTGATTCAAATCACCTTCTATTTGAGACAGTGTCCTACCATGAATAAATACCAAATATCGATACCAAATACCAAATATCCTTTCCCAAGCTACTGCCCAGTTAAAGAGTTAAAGCCGTGCACTAATTAGTATGTAGTATTAGGTGTTCATTTAAAAAACAAAAATGAAAAACCTTAATCCCCTGAGAAAGTTATATCTCCAGGGAGACAGAGGTCTGGAAATTATTCATATATTTCAGCTGACCAATTTTAGAATAATTTCTACAAAAAAAGAAAACAAGTTTTTGTGACATATGCCCAAGGAAATGAAAAAGACTCTACTTCTGTAAGTAGAATCAACAGGTGATTCCTTAGACAACTAAAGAGGATTTACTATGATTCTTAACAATAGACAACAAGAACATGTTTAGTTCTATCCACCCTAAGAGTTTTTGAGGAAAACAATATGATGATAACTATCCACAACATGTTCCAGGTGAATATGTCAGGTGTTTACTTGATGGAGATTCTGGGGATTGAACTCAGGACCTCAAGCACGCCCAGCATGCACTCTACCGCTGAGCTACACTACACCCCCCAACAACTTACTTTGCTTTTCAGCATGTTATCCTATCACAGCACCTCCACCACTCAGGCCACAGCCACGTTTGCAGAGCAGGCAAGCCAAATGTTGCCAAGGGTGCTAAATGATGAGGGTCCATTTAATTACTGGTTGATTACAGAGTCTCTAAGAACCTAGCATTTCATTGGATGGGAGAGGGTTCTAGTTTTCAGGGACTGAGTCAGGAGTCTTAACTACAAATTGCGTCATCTTAAAACATCTGTTGAAGTACCATCTATAGGTTTAGAGACCATGAGAAACCTGCTATTCTTTATCAGACTTCACCTGTGAGGCATTACCAAGTGAGGATGCCAATCTTTTGGAAGCTTTCAGCTGTGAGTAACAGAATCTGTCTTTACCTGTGCTGCAAATAGTCAGTCACTTGAAGCAGATCCTTCTTGCTAAATGCAACACTGCACTATCAGGATGTTTGCAATAGGGGAAAGACTGGCCATCTCCATACTCTTTTTCCTACAAATCAAATACTCAAGACCATTACCATGATTTTGAATGACTTTTGTGTTAATATTAGTATCCAAAGAAGCAGTGGTTAAATGCTTAGATGCTGAAGTAAGGGTTCAAATACTCTGACAATTTACAGCAATTTAACCTCCACCAGGGCTTCTAACTTCTCTGAGCCTCAGTTTCCCCATCTGTAAAATGTGTGTTGTAATAGTAACTGCCTCATATGCTTGTTCTGAGAATAACATAATCCATGTAAAGTGCTTCAGCATGGTACCTGGCCCTTAAAAAACATTAACCACTGTCCAAGAGCTATGTAATAAAAGGATACAACAAAAATTTTTCCTATGAATGAAAAACTGCCTTTAAAAAAAGAAGTTGCAAAAGAAAGGAAATGGCATTGTTCAGTGTTTCCATACATTTTATGTATTTTAAAATTTAAACCAGGGTGTTGTGCTTTATGAAAACAGAATTTTTATTAAGTATTTTATGGATTATCAGCTATGTCAAAACACAACTAATCAGAATTTGGTAGATTCACAAAAAAAAAAGGTTAAAAATAAAGAGTGGTACTTGCTTTTCTACCAAGTGAAGTAATTCACCAGGGTGAGATGGGGGATCTGCTGTGATACTAGTGGGAATGGATAAAAGGGTTACGTACATATGATTTATTTTAATGTATATTGTTACACATACACTTATTTATTTATTGTAACCGTTGCCTAGAAGAGCCCAGAAGACAATTTGTGTGACCTTGGCTGGATCACTGCCTAGACAAAGCTCCTTAGTCTATCACACTCTCATTCAACAAATACTACTGAGTTTTTACTAAGCACCACGCGCTTGGCTAAAAGCTCAAAATTTATAGAAATAAAAACAGCCGCGGCCCGACCCGCAGAGCATGCACAGGGCACTCTCATCGCCTCTCCCCCCCAACCGGGGACAGAAAGGCGGAGAGGTTCCCGGTGAACCGGTGGGGGAAGCCTCACTTCCCGCGCGCACAGCGGCTCCCCTACTCCCTGCAATGCCCCTTCCTCCACCGGTCCAGACCAGAGCAGAACACAGCAGCATCTTCACCCTGCCCGCCCGTCCGCTTGCCCGCGGGCTGTTCAGCCCGCAAAGCCGGGCCAGCCAGCGTCTCCATGGTAACTGTACACAAACTACCTATACCCGCCGCCCGGGATGCCTCCCTGCAGAGCCAGGTAGCCGCCTGGCAGGCGGAGCAGGCCAGGGAAGGAGTTGGGAGTGGGCGCAGGGAAGGGGGCTTCCGGCCAGACCCAAAGCACCTGTGGTTAGCGTTGGCGACAGTAATAACTGCGGAGACTCAGCTCATCCTCCAGCTTTTCCGAGGCGGCAGCAGCCGCGAAGCAGAGCAGCAGGAGAGGGGCCAGGCGGGGCCCAGGGGGGTGGGGCCAACAGAGTCGAGGTGGGAGTTCCCTCAGCGCCGCTCGGCCACTGGGCCTGCGCAGGTCTCCCCAACGCATGCGTGGAAATGCTGAGGTTGGGCGCCAGCCGGCGGTGGAGGGGCGGGGGAGGGCAGGAGCCTGGGCGAGGGCTTCAGGATTGGAGTGGGAGCGTCAGGTGCTGCGAGAAAGGGCGAGGGATCCGCGTCGAAAAGCGGGGGTGGAAAGGCATCTACTTTTAAATTTGCAGTTTACGGAACCGCGTTTGTTGAGCCCCTACGAGATCTCACCGCCTCTACTGAATAACGATAAGGACGGCAGCTTAGTGTTAGGGGTAAGATTCAAGATTTACTGGTTCAAGCTGCGTTCAGTATAATCTTGAACTAGTTGCTTAACCTCTCAGTCTCCTCATTTGTCAAACGGAAGGAAGTAGCTGTACCTAGCTAGGTCTTGTGGTGATCGTGAAGACTGAAGGAAGAAATATTTTAAGTGCTATGCATGTGGCAGTCAACGAATGTTAAAAGTTTTACTTTTAAGACCTTGCATTTGTGAAGCACTTTAGATTTTACAAAGGATGTTTCACTGTATATTATCTTTCTGAGCATCCCTGACACTCTGAGGTCACCAACTTGGCATCCCCATTCACAGGAGACAAAATAGGGGCCCGAGGTCTAGTACGTGATAGGGGCAGATTCAAGTCTAGGCATCTCGCCAGCAATCATTTTTTTGTTCTTACTGCGTTATCGCAGTTGATTGACGAAAAGAACCCCCCTTATATGTTCCTGGTTTAAATTCTGTTCTTTACTATTAGACTATTCAGCAACACTTCACAATGTTAAATACAAGTGAGACCATAATCACTCTCCATTCAGGTTTGCACCACGTTTTATAAGTATGGGGATTTTTCCGCTTAAGTGTTGTTGTCAACATTGGAAAAATGCCACATCCCTTCGTGCTAAGTATTTTATAAAGAATAAAAAAATTGAGAATATTTTTGAGCACATACTATGTGTAAGGCATGATGCTAGGAGGGAAATTTTATTAGCCTGAACTAAAGAATCTAAGTGTTCTTCAAGATATCCAACAGGATTTCACATAAAACAGACAATAAATATTTCTTACTTGATTGGATAATTTTAGGGCCTAATACAAAGCATTTATGTTCTTCAGGGTTGAAATCTTTTCCAGTGATTCAACATGATTTATCATATCATCAAGTTTCTTTTACCGGTCAGTAGACTCCATTGTGCAAAGAGACCTTTGCCCATTTAATATAAAACCATGACTAGTACTTTGAATTCACAACTTGTAAGATATGATCAAAATGGAACTTTATTCTTGTCTCTCACTACCATTTAAAAGTATAATTCAGTATTGGTTATCTTTCCCCAGCCCTGGATAGAAAGTTGGGTAGAGTTGTATTTTCTGCTCATTTATAGATAATTGATAGTCTTATAGTAGCTAAGTCTCAACCACAGCTTCGTCCCAAATTCTAATGTTGGGTACAAGATATGAACAAATGCATCAAACTTTACTTGGAAGTTAGCCTTTGTCCCCCATCCCCTTCTTAGGCTTAAAGCTATAGTTGACTTTCCCAGTAGAGATGCAACTGGCTTGGGCTCACCACTTCCCCATTCACTGGAGGCTCCTTGAGACCCAGCCTGGGTGGAGGTGGGCAGAAAGTGGGGAGAGGAGAAGCCAGGAGGTAGAGCACTCCTTCCGGGAGTTTATGGCTTTGAGCTTGCTGTGCCTGGCCCATGGTTAAAGCAACCCACGTGGGTCTTTCCTGGCTCCTTTGGAGTTTCCCATTAATGGGGACTGCTCTCCCTGAAACCCTGAGTGGATGCAGTGCTATTCCACTGGTTGCTTGCAACTCCTTCCCATGCTCTAGAAATCCAGGGTTCACTCCCGCCCCTTTAGATGGGTCTGAAGATGACCTCATATCTTGTCCAAGGGAAACCCCACACATCTCTTGCCCCAGTGACTGAGAGTGAAGTCCCATCCCAATGCAGCCTCCTCCATGCTGCCCCAGGAAGGAGCTTTAGCTTTCCTGGGACCACCTAACTGCAGTCTTTGGGAAGCACCTCTCACTGAGTTTGAGATGAGGGAGATGGTACCCCAACACTCCTCTCCAAAGAAATTTTCTTATACATCCTCCTTCTCTACTCTCTGACTCCTTAATTTTAGCCTCAGTCCAGACCCTTAGGTCCAGGGAGTCTGTACGTCTCTTTGTAACTTACCCCATGGAGACTTTGCCTCACCTTCATTTTGGAACTGATGGTTATACAATTACCATCTTAGCTGAAACTTCAGTTTAAAAACCTGTTGTACAGACAATTACTAACTACAGTCTTTGCACCCTAGGATCTTGGGCTAATATAGACCTCATAAGCACACTCCTGGAACATGAAGCTAGGCAGCTCAGTTGGCCAGGAAATGTCTGCAGGCACATCAGAACTATTGAAAAGAATGACAAGGGCAGAATTATAGGAAGGAATTATTTAAAAGCAATAAAGCATCTCAGCTTACCTTACCAAAGGACACAAAATAGGAGAATATTGAGGATATTATAGAAATGGTCTATTATACTGACCTGGCTGTTCCTCCATGGTTACCTGATGACTAACAGAATTTGACATAGTTAAGTTTGTAAGTGGAATTATTTTAGAAACAAAATTGTTGACATTTCTTATACTTTAGAAAGATTAAAGAAGAAAACAAAAGATTGTTAGTATCTGACATTTATAAAGCACTTTATAGTTTCCAAACTGCTTTCATTTGGAGCAGTTCATTTTTATTGTTTTATTTGGAGTTTACAATAAGCCTGAGATATCATTGGTTTGGGGATTATTATCCCAATTTGAAAGTGGACACAACTGAAGTTCAGAGAGGGTAAGTGACCTGCCCACAGTCACATAGCGAGTTAAGTGATCTGAGACCTGGTATTTTTGGTGCTCAGGTCCCATGTACCGTCCAACATTGTACACATGCAAATGTAATTTTTCAGGCTGAGGCCTCTTGTTCATGGAACTGAGAGGACCCTCCTAGGCTGCTGACACTATTAAGAGATGTTCTTCATTTTCTCCTCTCACTCATCTCAAAATATATCCTATGTCAGGCTACAGGGAGCAAGAGGAATTTAAGGATCTTTACATTCACTTGAAAATGTCTGCTGGATTTCTGGATTTTGAGTTAAGGTGAGAATTACATAGGTGGTAGAATGGGTAATACTAGAATTTCGCATACCCTAAGATGTAAAAGTGCAACAGAATGATGAACTCGTAGCTACTTTTAACCACAGACTACCAGTGGGTTTTATAGTTTATATTATGGTTTACATCACACATACTTCATATGTAATATCTAGAATTTCTCTTTATTTATACATTAGATCTATTCCTGAAAAGATACAAGTTAAATAAGAACTTCTTTAATGCTCAAGATTCCCCCAATGATCTTTAGGACCCTAACATGGATGTGACTCACAGAGGAAAAAAATTATCACCTTCTGTCCCCTGCTCTCCTCAGATCCCTTAGTTCCCCTCCAACTTGGGGACTTGGGGTAGGGTGGGGTGTGGTCTGGAGGAGAAGCCCCAGGCCCAAGATTCCATCTGTTCTCCTTCCCTGGATCCCAGAGGGGTATAGGGGAAGAGGATGGTATCCCCGGCCCTCCAGCACTGAGGAAGAATGAGGTTCCGAGGGCCTGAACTCTGACCACCTTCCCTTTCTTCCCTGCCCCCAGAACTGGGCCACTTCTGAGTGGGGCAGCGGGTTCTAGCTCGGCTCATACTGAGAATGTAAGAACTGCAAACAAAATTTCTATTAAATTAAGTTTTGTGTCTTAAAAAAAAAACTGCTTCTGCATGGAATAAATATCACCAATTTAGAGTTCTGATATTCATTTTGAGACATTTCTATTCTTGCCAATTTGGAATCTCAGTGTTTTAATTATTTTTATCACACACACAAAAATATTTTTATCACAATCCCTGTGAGGAGTTCATCAAATTGATAGCCTCTGCAGTCCTGGCATACAAATTTAAAGGTACAAATACATTAGAATGCAACTTAATGAAAATTTACAATGCAATGAAAATTAACTAATTTCATGGAACTGAATAGACACAAAGCTGTGGAACAGTCCTAAAACTTACTCACTGAAAAAAATTATATGAAGTCTGTTTAATGGAGCTCAGCTGTTACTTGTCGCACTTTCAGTATTACTCTGCCTTTTTTTCTTTAAACCTTTGCTCATTTTATTTTGTATGTTTGATGGAGATTCTGGGGATTGAACCCAGGACCTCATGCACACTCAGCATGCACTCTACTGCTGAGCTATACCATACCCCCCCACAACTTTGCCTTTAAGCACGTTATCCTATCACAGCACTCTGGTCATGACCACGTTTGCAGAGCAGGCAAGCCAAGTGTTGCCAGGGGTGCTAAATGATGGTGGTCCATTTAATTACTGGTTGATTACAGAGTCTCTAAGAACCTAGCATTTCATTGGATGGGAGAGGGTTCTAGTTTTCAGGGACTGAGTCAGGAGTCTTAACTACGAATTGCTTCATCTTAAGCCACTGTTGAAGTACCACCTGTAGGTTGAAAGAGACCATCAGAAAACCTGCTACTCTTTGTCAGACTTCACCTGTGAGATATTACCAAGTGAGGATGCCAGTATATTTAGAAGCTTTCAGCTGTAACTGGATACCCAATCAGAGGTAGGTTAAATACCAGAGATATTATTTTGTTAACAATAAATCTCGAAGTGGGCTGTTTCAGGGTTTGGCCTGCAGCTCACGGATGGCATTAAGGGGTATCAGTCATGCCTCCCAATATGGTCACAAGATGTTGGTGGCAGCACTTAGCTGTGCATTCTTACATGACAGAGGAGGGAAGGGAGGAAAGGAGCAAAGCCCTCTCCATACAGTCTTTACACTGAGAAGGAAAAAATTTCCCAGAAGTGCCTCAGCTGTGTTCTTACATTTCATTGGCCAGAACTGTGTCCCATGCCCACACAGCAGTCACTGGCAGAGATGAAGAGGATTACTATTACTATGATTGGTTTTGATCAATCAAGTTCCATCTCCTGGGGTTTGTGGGAGGAGCCCATCTTCTGGAAGTATTTTGCCACCACAACCTGAACCAAACTGGAGTTCTGTTCAGCAGGAAGAAGGAGCAATGGCTGTTGGGTAGGTGCTGACCACCTCTGCCACAATGTCACGTGGTCTAACAAAGAGTTAGATTTTGACAAACGAGATTTTGAAAGTTGCTCGTCCTGATTGGAACGAGAGAACCAAAAGAGGAATGCTGAGGCAGGATGCTCTGTTTGGCTAAGTCCTGAAGTAAGGCTGTGATTCCTGGCCTTACTGCTGCCCGATCGAGGCTCCCATTAGAATCACCCAGAGAGCTTCAAAAAGCATCTCTGCCCAGCATGCAACCCAATATTGGCCCAGTTGCTGGGAGATGGGAGCACAGGGGAATGGGCTCAGCACTTTTTGGAGCTGCTGAGGAGGCTGTCATGTGTAGCAGCCAGCATGGAGAACCCCAGCCCAAGGGAAGGTCAGAATTCCACCGTCTGAGGCCCTCAGCCAGGATCCAACAGGAGGCAGAGATGTCACAAGAATCCTGGGTTTCAGAGCAGAAGGAAAAAAGAGGACCCCAATGATGCATGACCCAGAGATGAGTCTCACAGACTCATGGTGCTATCCTTCAAGTCTCCCCCAACCTCACTGGGTTACCATGCCATCTTGGGCACTCTTTATGTCTACTCACCACCAGGTCCCTCTGACCCCACTCTGTTCTCCTCCTGCTCCAAGTCCACCCTGCACTCAACAACTAAAGTGACTGTCAGAGACCACGGTCCTGGATGTGCCTGTCTCTGCTCACAAGCTCTCAGCATCTACCCATTGACCACCAAATTAAATTCCAGATTCTCCGGGATCCGTCCACCACCTCTGCTTCTACCTCATTATGATGGCCAGGATTTATTTCGGGGTTTTAACAGGCCTTGTGCAAAGTGCTTTCACGACTTTAAATCAGCAGATCTTTCAATACTGGAGTACTACAATTATCCTCATTTTACACGCAAGAAAACTGAGGTTTAGATTCTTCACTTGCCCAGGTTACCCAGCTGTTAAAAATGGTGGATCTAGGATTCAAGCCCCAGTAGTGTGACCCTGCAGGCCGCATTCCCACACACCCCATGTACTCAACCTGCTGCCATTCCTTGCACACTCTTTGCATCTCCCCACCTCCTTGCCTTGGCTTTGGATGGATCCCACCCTTAAAAAGCCAGGGCGCTCAGCAAGGATGGTTATACAGCCCTGGCACTCATCTGGAAGGATTGCAAGGTGGAACTTACCTTGGGAGAGTCCACCAGAGAGAGAAAGAAGATGAAGTATATCTGCCCATTCTCTCCTGCCTCCTGTTTTCCACTGCTCAAGTTCTTGGCGGATCTAGTCAGGATGCTTTTGTGGCTGTCTGTACAATGTCCCGTGGCCTAGGAGGGAGAGCAGAAATAGAAAGCAGAAAGAGAGAGCAGAAATATGGGGGTGGCCAGGACTGGGGATGGCCCAGAGGATGAAGCCTGAAGAGACGGGCTACATGCCTAGGTCGTAAGAGGAAGTAAAGGGAAAGGCGAGTGTCCTGGTCTGGAGGTTTGGGAGAAGCTGGAGGATGGAGGTCATGCGAGGGCACAGAGCAGAGGAAGCCGTTTGAGGGAGGGACGTGAGAAGTATGTTGTGATAGAGTCCTGGACTGGGAGTCAGGAGACCCTGCTTCAAATGCTGCCTTGGCCACTCTTTAGCTGTGCACTTGGGGGTGCGACCCTGAATAGCTGCAGTTTTCTCATCTGTAAAATGTGGCGAGTGAACTACATACAATGACCCTCGAGATACAGCAAGCTCTAAGGTTCCACGGCCGGGGCTGTGATCAGAGGCAGAGCTGAGGGTTGGAGGTTTGGGAGGTGGCTCAGCTGTGAGAGCCAGGGAATGGGGTCCAGGCTGTGGCCTGGCTGGCCCCTGCCCTGGGAAAGTCAGGGTGGACAGAGGCCCAAAAGAGGCCAGAGGTACTGAGGACAGGGGACAGAGGGGGAGAAGGACCTGACCTGTCAAGTGTTTTGTTCCCCAAACCTCTCGTGCTGTGCTCATGACGCTGTGGAGAAGTGTCTCCCCACAGAACCTGGCAGCCCCAGAGAAGGCTGTGAGCCTGGAGCTTGAGGCTCTCAGCCAGAGAGGCTCCTCAGCTCTCTCTTGTGTGAAAATGGCAGTGAGTTGCCCTGAGGGGGAACGCCCCCAGCCAGGCTGGAGACCCATGAGCTCAGTAGGGGTCACCCAGGGCATTCCTTTGCCACTTCTTTGGGCTCTCAAATTCAGTTTGATTGATTTGTAAAACAATGTACTTCTGTACTGTTGAGTTACCAGCCCAAGACTGTATTATCTTGGTAATATGATAAGAAGGAAAATTTAAATAGAGAAAACAAAGTTTAATTTAGCAGTGGGAATTCAAGTGATCAAGGAAATATAGAGTCCAGCTTCAGGTTTAAATAGTCAGACAGAAGGAATCCTAGCAGGTCCCAAATCTGGCTGACAATATCTGAGCTTCTAATAGCAATATCTTTAAAATCTAACAATGCTAAGCACAGGTGTTCATTGAGATGAGATGAATCATACAATTCTTTATGCGATTCAGATAAAAGATACTACGTAAATAGGGTTCACAGTATTATCTACCAAGAATGCAAAAGTAATAGCCATAAAACAATGAAAACCTCATGATAATCCCTGTGCACTTGCAAAGAAAGCACTTTGTGTCAGAGCCCCAGACACTTCACATTCCATAACACACATGCACGCACGCACGCACGCGCATGTGCGCCCTTACCCTAGTACATGTGAAACAGGAAATCTGACAAAGACGGATTGCGTCAGTGTCAATGCCCTGGCTGTGACATTGTACATCGTTCTCAAGACATTACCATTAGGAAACTGAGCAAGGGGCACATAGGACCTCTCAGGACCTCTCCATGTCATTTCATAAAACTGCATATGAATGTGCAAAATCTCAAAATAAAAAGCTGAAAATAAGGCACTTCGCTCGCTCTTTTCCTATTTCATCTCTGCAAGACTCATAGAATGAAAAGCTATGATACAAACACAGAGGAAATATAAATTCAGAAATAAACAGGATGATTATCCCATGATGCAGTGTGGATAAAACAGTTTCTGTCTGAAACTTGAAAACCAGTGGACTGGCCTTGACTGATCAAGAAGTTGGGAAGTTTCAGCACTGAAAAAGTCTCCGTGAAATTCTTCTTTCTGGGTGTTTCCTAAGTTCACACCTAAAGACTGTTAAAATGAATGGTGTGTCAATCAGGTGTTTTTTTGTTTATTTCATTGTGACAATTCTTAGGATCTGGATAGAAACAGAGGCTTTTCAATGTTTAAACGGTTTTGATTTTGAGAGCTCAAACTGAAACTAAAAGAAGGAATTTTTGGCAAGATGGCAGTGTTCAGAGCAGCTCATTTGCTCTCAGGAGTGGAGACCCCCCCTGGCTCCTCCAGACCCCTGCTACTCTCTGCCCATTGGCTGCAGCTGTTCCAGACCCCCCACTGGCCTGCCCTCTAATGAAGCTTCAGGGGCCCAGCCCCCAGCCAACCATTGCTCACTATGCGATGCTCCACCTCCTGTTTCAGCCTAGCACCCAACACTAAAGATCCACCAGGCTTTGCACTAAGTGGCTTAAGTTCTTAGGAAGCCATGTGATTGCATCTTGTACCAGCTGGCCTCCTAGAACAGCTTCAGGCAGAGGGCAGTGTAGTTTTCCAGCCAGGACCCACCTTGACGTCATGATTTGCCACGAGGAAAGCTCATCTGGCATGGAGCAGCATCATTTTACGGTCCCCAAGCACTCGGTACAGGTGTCCCATGCCCAGATAGTCCTTGCTCTCAAGAACCTCACCAAAAGGAAAGATAAATGCCTCTGTAGGAAGTTTTAAAAGGTGCTCCAAACCATCTCTTCTTTGGTTATTGTTTTTCTCACTGTTTATTATACTTCTTGTTCATTTGGATCCCGGAGAGGAGAATCCCAATGAAAGAGAATGGAAGCACCTAGCTAAACAGGATGGTAAGTGCCGAAGAGTAGAAGGCTGTCCCTCTTACTTACCTTTGGGTGTCCTCGATACAAGAACAGTGGCCAGAACATACAGATGTTCAATAAAAATCTGTTGAATAAATGAACAAATCAATGAGGGCTTCATAATGTGTAACCCTTATGCGCCAAGGTGTCAGTCCACTGACAGTCACCCCAGCCCCCTCCGCCAACCCCCACCAGCATCCCTCACCACCAGTCTCTTGCCAGTTATTTCTGGGAGGGCCTGTGGCTGTGCCAGCTCACCTGTGCTTGGGAACAAGTCCCGTCACATTCCCCGACTCACACCATCTCAAGGGCCCCTCGCTGCCCCAGCTGAGGGTGCCCTTCCTTTGGGGGAGCATGGTTCTGGCCCCTTGCCCATGCTGCCACCCTGGAGTGGGAGTGCTGGGGAGGCCTTTCCTGATCCTGTGCCCACCTGGCCCTCAGGGCAGCCCTGCATCTCTCCAGAGTCTCACATGACCCTTCAGAAATACTGCATCTCACTTCTCACCTGCTCCTCCCTCAGGGCCACAAACCCAGTCCACAGGCCTGGCTAAGGGTCAGATCCCGCCTCCATCCCTCACATTTTCTTATCTTCCCATTCCTCTAGGCACCAACAGACCCTTTACTTTTCTGTCAGCGTCAATGTGAGCCAAAAGCTATCCTGCAAGTAAGCTCCTGCATACAGGCACCTGTAGGGGTCACCAGCCTCCCAGATCTACAGTCAGCAGAGACCCCATGTGAACCCTCCAGGAAAGAGCCCTGGGCTCAGGGCCTGGAGTCTGAGTTCAAGCCTCACACCTTTCCCCTGACCACTCTGTAACATGGGAGAAACCATGCGCACTCTGTGGGCCTCACTTCCTTGGTCTGTGAAGGAAAGTGGGTTCTAGCAGTCTGTGGTACCATGAGATATGTGAGAGTGAAGACCGGAGGCACAGGAAGGGGATGGAGGCATGGGAAATCAATGGTTAGCCAGGAAAGGCACACAAGGGAGCATATCTCTGGGCACTGGGAGCTAACAAGGGCAGCTTTTATAGCAAGTGTGGAGATAAAAGACACCTCTTAGGTAGGGTTACCTCTTGGGTTCCAGGAGCTTCTGCTGGTTGAAGAGCAGATGTGGCCCTTTTGTGCAGTCATACATGATGGCTGGCCACACTCCTAGTCAAGATTTTTTTTTCTTTTGTTGCTTGTGCTTTTGGCGTCATATCTAAGAATCCATTGTCAAATCCAAGGTCATGAAGGCTTCTGTTTTCTTCTCAAAGTTTTACAGTTTTAACTGAACATTTAAAAGCCTTTGGTCCATTCTGAGTTAATTCTTGTACAGTGTAGGTAATGGTCAAACTTCGTTCTGCTGCACAAGTCTATCCAAGTTGTTCCAGCTGTTGAAGAGGGATGAGAGACTTTTCTGAGGCAATGATACATTGTGTCACTTAAATGTCCTTTGATCTAGGGCCAGGGTAACTGAGTAGAGTTTTTCTGGGAAAAGGGCTGTTAGATCCTGAGGGTATGAACTTATCAGAGAGTGACTGCACAGTGGTTGCAGTAACGTGTAAAGGAAACAAACCCCTCTCCTTCTCAGTGAGAGCACCATCAGTAGACACCTGAGGCTGGCATGAGGTGGGGGCGGTGACAGAGGGGAGGAACCTCTGGGGTGGCAACAAGGCCAAACTATGTGGAGGCAGCAGCAATGCCAGCCTGAGGCCACCAGGGGGCAGAGCAGAGGAGGGTACCAAGTGGGAGCATAATCAACAGCCACCATGATGCAGGGTTTATCCACAGGGTCATCTGCTAGGGAAGAAAGAAACTTAGAGGACATGGGTTTCAGCATTTCCATTGGTGGGCACTTGGAGCCAAAAGCTATTTTTGTTACTTTTTGCTTGTCCTCCCCAAGGATGGCACGGCCTGGAAAAGTAAAAGTTACAATTAATTTCCCTTTTCAAAAGGCAGTTCAAAAAAAAATATTCTGTTTTCCAAGACCCCAGCTTTCTGTAAGAAATTCTATACTAGCATTCAAAATTCAGCCATGTTTGCCAAGATGTAAATTTCTTTCAATGGTTAATTTTTTAAAGTGACTGCTTATGTTTGCAGCAGAGAAAATAAGACAAAAAGAGGAGGAGTCATTTATCTAAAAAAATAGCTGTTTTATTTTTGGGAAGAGATGTTACCGAGAACCAGTGTAATTCTGTAATATTAATCTATTTCAGATTTTTCAAATGTCAAAAATACAGTTTACTGCCACAAGTTCAGTGAACATTTTTCATTATGCAGTAAGCAGAAGTTTTGAAATTAAATGTTTAGCAATGTTCAGACAAATGAAGAAATTCCCTTCCCCCAAGCTACCCTTTGACATAATAACTAGGACAATCCAATATAATAACCCTCTAAAAGGATTAATTCTGCCTAAAATCAGCTCCTGAAAAAAACCACATGGCACTTTCTGAAACATTCTTGATAATGTGCACATCGTTATAGAATTTACAACCCATGAGCCTGGTGCTGACTCGGTCTTGGAACATTCTACAACAATGCTGAATGAGGGTGTCTTCACAATCAGAATTGCAGGAAAACCTCAATAATAATTAAAATATACAAAATAAAAGAACAACAAAGTTCCATTTTGCTTCTATTAAATTAGTAAGATATTTTAAACATACTTGTTGCTGGCGATGGTGTAGCAAAACTGGTCCACTCACAGGCTGCTGGGGCAATGCAAAACTGCAGTGCCCAGCGGAGCCATTCAGATGTTTATCTGATTCAGTGATTTGCATTATTCAGAGACAGGACAATGTTTTACACCTGCTTAATGTGAAATTAATACAATATTTCTAAGTTTGGAAGCCCCCTACATATCCAGTGGGAGTGGTTGGTGGTTAACTAAAATAAGTTGTACTGAGAAAGGCATTGAGATATGCAAATAATACAATGTTAAGAACACAGGTAGCTGTGTTAAGGCAGGGGGAGGGGCAGAATCTAAGTACAGGTTTTCCTTCTGTTACTGAAAGTTTCATTAAAGTTACCATAAATTTGTTTGTTTAATAAAAATGTTAGGTAAATTGCAGAGAAAGATCATTTCCTTTTAGTTATTTGTAAGAGGATACAAAATCACGAGTATATAGCATCTCTCTCTTTTTTTTAGCCTCTTTATTTATGCCTGGCTTGACTTGGCTAGACTGATCTGTGATTTCTCCCACACAGTATTAAGTTAGACCTACCCATTAGGCCAGGGAGGGAATGCTCAGGGTATGAAGCTATTTGGAAATGCTTAAAAAGAGAGACAGTAAGACCAGATTTCCAGAGAGAGGTAGTGGTCTTTGAGCCACCCCAAGGAGGACGGTGGAGAAAGGAAGCCAGTTTCAGCTCCAGGGCACAACTTATGGGGCATCATTCACATTTTATTCTCTGTAAGTGGGGTGCACCCCACAGAATACAGCCCCCTGGTGTTATGCAAGCCAGCCACCTACTGATCCCCTACTGTAGTAGATACTACTTTCCCTACCCAACAGCCATTCCTCACTTCTTCCTTGCAGAGTTCCTGGGAACGAACAACAGAACCAACTCAAGCTAGCTTAAGCTAGAAAGGAGTTTATTTAAGGACACATGGGAGCTCGCACAATCCCCAGGAGGGCTCGAAAATCAGACTTAAAGACAATATAACCTGGAACAATACCCAAATCATACCACCAAACTGCTCCAGTGAAGACCCATGGCCACTGCCACCTACAACACGGACGTGATGCACAGATGTTACTGCTCAGCTGTGTCTAAAAACCGTAGTCTTTCTGCAATGCTCCTCCAGCTTCAATCAAAAAAGTGGCAACTGATGCCTCACTTTTCCTCGTTCTAAATTCAAGTCTTGTGCAAGTGTGTCTGGTTGGTGGATCCCAGGTAACATACCTGCACCCAAACTTAGCTGCCAACTGGGAAGGTGAATTTTGCTTCCACCTTGCAACTAATAATGTGGGAAAATTTTCAAATATAGGGAGCCACACATGTGACAAATGTCTACAAAACCTCACCCAACTTTGTCCAATTGTCCATTTTACTCTTTGTGGCCATGAGTTTGGGGAAGGCTGGCCCCATTCTCAGCTATCTTGATTAAGCCAGTTGTGGAAATTCCATTTTCCTTCAGAGTAATTGGCAAAAAAGTCATGAGACCCAGTTCTGACCAGCGAGGCACGAAAAAACATCTGCTGAGGGACTTCTGAGAAAAGTTTTTTAACTCTTAAAGAGAGACACAAGGACACAATAATCCCTTTGTTTTGCCACTGGTTAAGTGGTGTGTGGGGATGAATCCTGGAGCTGCTGCAGCCATTCAATGACTGACACACTTAAAATGGCAGAACAGAAAGATGAAATTAACCCAGATCACTGATAACATTACTTAGGCACTGACTCAACCAACCCATCCTATCTCAGGATTACTTGCTATGTGAAATAATACTTTTTGTACTGTTTGAGCCAGTTGAGTTGAGGTTTTCCCTGCAGCCCAAAGTATCCTCATCTACCCACTCAGTGTCTAGTATTGCCAGGGTGATTGAGAATGCCATAAGGCATGGTCATCTTCTTGGACTGGAGGAGCCTGAAATGGATGATTAATGTGTGGCCATATTAGGAAATCCGTCCTGAACCACTTTCCTGCTAAAAAGTGGACCCATCTATTCTCCCACTGTAACAACACCCTATTTCCTTTTGTAAATTTTATTTCCTCCATTATGTACAGTAATTGGAGACACTCTGTCCTGTCACTGACAAGGAGTTCCTGGAGGTTCTTTCTGGCAGAGACTTCCTGTCACAATATCCACACCCCTCCTCTCCAACCCCTACCCTGAACAGCCAGGGGCAGGTTCAGGACCCAAGCTCAGTCAATCAGATTATTTGTCTCAAGACTTGACATTTCCAACCAAATGACTCAACATGGAAAATAGTAGTGGGTGTTCCTTCATTCCAGAAAACTCTCACTCCAGTCCTACTACCTGGCCAAGGCTGCTGAGTCGTTCCTGCTGCCTGGTTGCCCAAAGCTGCCCTGGGGGGATATCTGTTCTGTTTCTAAAACCACCATGCTCCCCGGAAAAAAGAGATTTCAAAACCACCCCAGTAGCCCAGCCAGAGACATTCCAGTGTGAGAGCTTGCACACTTGAAGAAAATCCAAATTAAAATGTTATAAAAAGTTGAGTTCTACAATGCCACCTCTTTCTCTAAGGATTGCTTCAGTGAATTTATTCTGAAATGTTCTTTATACATGAAGCCATCCTATTTCTTCTTCTTCACCCCAAAATTGGGGTTTTAAATTATGAAATCAAAAGGCTGATACAAAATAAGCTGCTAAAATTAAACAAACTAATCAAGAAGTTTACAGATGAAACAACTGTTCATGAAACATTTATATTTATAAATTTCAGGGAATATTGGTATCCTGGATCTTTGCTTGTTGGGAACGTGAGGATAACTATTTGAAATATTTTCAAAAGTATTCTATTTACAGGAACTGTCATAATGGGTATCACGTGACATCCAAGGGCAAGATAAATGAATATTGAGTACATGAAGGAAAAAGAAAACCATCTCATCTCTTCATTTGGAACTTCTTTGCTTACATAAATGTTTAAAATTGTGGTAAAATACACATAACATCTTAACAATTTTTAAGTGTATAGTTGAGTGGGATTTTTAAAAAAACATTTGACAACTTAATGTTTTGGGTTTATCAAATATATTCTTGTATAATTTGCTAACATGAAGACTTGTGAACCTTGTAATGAAATTAGAATTCCTTATAGTCTCTGCTCCAAGGAAATGTTAGTTACAAAGTTCAGTATTAAGATTGCATTATAGTGATGACCTCTCTTCTATTTAAAACAAATGAAAATGATCAAAGAAATGAAGAGAAACACATTCATGATGAAACCCACTTAATTTCTCATTTTTAACCTCCAGCTAGTTAAAAATACTAGATAATGTTCAGTGGGTCTTGCTGTAGTCAGACTATTATATTTTTAAAACTTCTACTATGGAAAATTTCCAGTGCATACAAAGTGAACAAAAAAATGAATCTTCATGTATCCAACCTCCAGCTTCAACAATTATTAATATCCTGCCATTCTTCTTTCATCTGTATCTCGACCCCCCACACACACACTCAATTATAATTGTTATTGTTAGTTCTTTTAGGTTAATTTCTACACATTAAAATACACAAATCTTACCTGTACAATTTTGACAAATGAATACTCCCATGTAATCGACGCCCCTATCACAATACAGAACATTTCCATCTCCCCAGAAAGTTCCCTCATGTCTCCTCTAAGTCATCTCCCATTCATAGATAAGCCATTGTTTTGGTTTTTTTAACTTTTGATTATTCTTTCCTGTTCTAGAACATCACATAAATGGAAACATACTCTTGAATCTGCCTTCTTTCACTCATCACAGTGTTCGTGAGGTTCATTCATTTTGTTGAGTAATTCCTTCTTGATGATTGCTCAGTAGTATTCCCTTGTGAGAATATTGGTTCTTATAGTGGAAGAACCATTGTGGCATGGGTCTTACTATCTGGTTGATAGAGAGTGAGTTGCTTTCAGCCTTTGGCTATTGTGAAAAAACCTGCTATGAATATTCTTGTACAAATATTTTTTGGTTCTTTTGATTTTGTGTGTGTGTGTGTGTGTGTACTTCTCTTGGATAAATACCTGGGAATGAAATTACTAAGTCAAAGTGTAGCTGTATGTTAACTGCATGACACTGTCAAGCGATTTTCCAAAGTGGTTGTACCATTTTATAGTCCAACATATATCCAACTTTATATATCAACATATGAGAATTCCAGTTACTCCATATTATCACTAACATTTAGCCTTATCAGTCTTTTAAATTTTAGCCATTTCTGATGGATATGTGGTAGTATCTCATTGTGGTTTTCATTTGCATTTTCCTGATGAGGTTGAGTACTTTTTCATATGCTGTTGGTTAAGTGTGTGTCTTCATTTCTGAAATGTCTGTTCAAATATTTTGTCTTTTTATACCAATTGAGTTGTTTATTTTTTATTATGGAGCTGTAGGAGTTCTTTTATATATTCTTTGTCAGATGCATGTTTCGTGAATATTTTCTAGTCTGTACTTCTATTCATTTTATTAATGTCTTTTGATGAGAAGAATATTTTAATTTTGATGAAGACTAACTTGTTAATTATTTTCTTTTATGGTTATTCCTTTCTGTGTCCTGTCTGAGCAATTTCTGCCAAACCCAAGGATGTCAAGATATTATTCTGAGTTTCCTTGTACATACTCTGTGGTTAGCTTTTATGTTTACATCTATAGTCCATCTCAAAATAATTTTTGTGTGTTATGTGAAATCGAGGTTCACTTTCAAAATGTGCATATCCAGTTATCCTGGCACCATTTTGAAAACACTTTCCTTTTCTCATTAAATTACTTTGACACTTTTGTGAAAAATCAATAATCTGTAGATGTGAGGCTCAATTTCTGGATTCTGTTTTGTTTTGTTGATTGTTGTGACTATCTTTATACCAATACCACATTGTTTTTAATTACTGTAGCTTCAAAGTGTATGTCTTTTATAGTTTCCTAATGCTGTTGTAACAAATTATCCCAATCTTAGTGGCTTAAAACAACACAAATTTATTCTCTTAAAGTTCTTGAGGTCACAGGTCTGAGGTGAGTGTTAAAGGGCTAACATCAAGATGTTTTCAGGGCTGTTTCCCTCTGAGGCTCCAGGGTAGAATCCATTTCTCATCTCTTTCAGCTTGTAAAGGCTGCCTGTGTTCTCTGGCTCATGGCCATGTCAATCCAATCTCTGCTTCTGATATCGTATCACCTTCTCTCACTCTAATCCTGTTGTCCCTCTTATAGGGACCCTCATATTCATTTTGCCAGAGTAATCCAGGATACTGTCCCATCTCAAGATCCTTAATTCATCTTCAAAGTCTCTTTGGCCTAATAAGGTAACATACTCACAGGTTCTGGAGATTAGGACATGAACATCTTTAGGGGATCATTATTGAGTCTACTCCTTTGTTCCTATCCAAGAATGTTTCAGCAATTTTAGGTCTTTTGCATTTTTATATACATTTTATAATTATTTTTCAATTTCTATAATAAAATCATAATTCTGCTGGGATTACAATTGAGATTCATTGGATCTGTATATTAATGTTTGGGAAATTGACATTTTAAACACATTAAATCACCCAATATATGAACATAGTATAACTTTCCACTTATTTAGCTTCCCTCTTCAGTGTTTCATAGTTTTCAGGGCAGAGGCTTTGCAACCATGTAGAGGTCTTCTGTTACATTCATTCCTAAAACATTTTATAATTTACTGCTACTTTAAATGAAATTGTTTTGGGTTTTTATTTTATATTCCAATTATTTTCTGCTAGTATACAAAAGTACAAGTTACCTATGTTTATAGATTTTCTATCTTGAGACCTTGCTAAATTCATTTCTTAGTTTCACATTTTTGCTGTTATTATTGCTGATTCCTTGGAATTTTCTGTATAAACAATTATGACATATGCAAGTAGAGACAGTTTTACTTCGTCTTTCCTAATCTTTCTAACTTTAATTTCATTTCTTGCCTTATAACAATGGTTGACACCACCAATGTAACATTGAATAGAAATGATAAATGCAGACATTCCCTAATCTTAGAGGAAAGTATTCTGTACAACAATAGATATGGCATTTGTTGTTTTTCACAGGTATGCTTTATCAGATTGAGAATGTTCTATTCCAAATTTTCAGAGTTTTTTTTTTTAATTCAGGAATGAGTGTTGAGTTCTGTCAAATGCCTTTTTTGCATCTATTGTGATAATCTGTTATTCTGTTTCTAGTGTGGAATACATTTATTGAAATTTTAAATGTTAAACAAACCTTGCATTCTTGGGTTAAAACTTCCTTTGTCATGATACATTACTTTGTTAAGAATTTTTGCATCTTATATTCATGAGGTATGTTGATCTTTAATTTTCTTTTCTGTTAATGCCTTTGTCAGATTTTGGTAGCAGGATTATGCTGGTCTCTTAATAGAAGATGTGAAGTATTTATTTTTCCTTTATTTTCTAAAGGATTCTGTATAAAGTTGATATTACTTTGTTAAATGTTTGATAGAATTCACAGGTAAATGAGTTTTTTTCCTTTCAGTTCTTTAAATATTTTATTCCATTGTCTTCTAGACTCTTTTGTTTCTTATTAGAAGTAAAATGTAATATGCATTATTGTACCCCTGTACAAAATGTGTTGTTTCACTCTGGAAGCTTTCAAAATTTTCTTCTAATCTTTGGATTACAGAAGTTTTTGTGCCTAGATGTGGTTTTCTATCCCACTAGGTGTTTTATTTATCCCACTTAGGGTTTGTTCAACTTCCTGGGATCTGTAAATTTATAGCCGTAACTAAATTGGGAAATTTTTTTTATCTTTACTTCTTCGGATTTTTTTCCCTCCATTTTCTTTTCTGTCTGAGATTCCAATTACATGTGTGTTAGACCACTTGATATTATCCCACAAGTCTCTGTGACTCTGTTTATTTTCCTTCAATTTTTTTCTCTCTGTTCTTCAGATTGGACTGCTATTGAATTAACTTTGAGTTATGAACTTGTTTGTCTGCCAACTCCGATCTACTGTTAAGTCGACTGAGTGAATTTATTATTTCAATTGTTACAGTTTTCTGCTTTAGAATTCCCATGTGTCTTATTTGTATAGTTTATTTCTCTAATGAGTTTTCTCATCTGTTCATTTATTATGTATATTTTTCTTTCAGTCCTTAAACATACATAATAGCAGCTTTAAAGTTCTTGTCTACTATTGCATTTTCTCAGCATTGGAATTTATTAACTTTTTTTCTTCTTAAGTATGGGTCACATTTTCTTGTTTCTTTATAGCTAGTATTTCTTTTTTTTTTTAAAGTTCCATACTGGACATTGCAAATGCTTCAGTGTGGGGACTGTGGATTCTGTTATGTTACTCTAAAGAGTGATTTTTGTTTTAGAAGATAGTTAGCATTATTGGACTCAAACTTCGAGCTTTATCTTCCTTGTGGTGGGCAACAGCTGAAATTTAGGCTGTTAGTTTTGCTTCTAACTGCTGTTTTTACATCAGGGCCTTGGGATCTCTTCACACGTGCATTATCTAATGGTCAGCCTAAGATTTTCTTTTTTTGTTTTTGTTTTTTTACAAATTTGATATTCCCTGCCTCTAGGTCTCCTTCACTTTCTAAACCTTTCCTCCCACACCAAAATCTGCTACCTAATTCCTCAACCCAGTGAGACTGGATTTTTGCTACCCTTAACCTGCACAGAGATTGGGAAGTTATCAAAAGCAAAAAGCTGCTGCAAATAGTATATCTCACCAGGGTAGATTCTTGTTTGGTTTCTCTCTACTTTTGGTAATTCTTCAGTACTTTCTAATAGTCATTTTTATTAAAAATTTTTTCCAAATGTCATAGTTATTATTTGGGAAGGCTTGCCTAGCCAAAGTACTTTGTCACTATTTGCTACTATTTTAAAATATATTCAAAATATTGGAAATTGTTATTGAGAAGCTCAAAATTACCCAGATGCTCTTATCTGGAACCTAGCTACCCATAGGGCAAAGTAAAGCACAATTTGGGCCTCAATAATGAAAACTGTGCAGAATGAATATATATACATCTATAAATATCTCCACAAGGTGCTGTCCCTTGATGATTGCTGCCAACAATTCTGCTCCCATTGGCAACTGATATAGGACAAAGCAGTTTGGGGCAGATGGGGCATGGGTCATCTAACTCTTGGGTGGTAAGCAGTGAGTACTCTACATCTAACCTCTTTGCACAACTAGCCAACCATCAGACTTATAGCCTTAATTATGAGACAACAGCAATAGGAAAGATTTATGTGGAAGTTGGGCAGAGGAATGATACATGGGCAGACACAGTACACTGTCCAGAAACAGAGCAACTTCAGGCAGGGTGGGAAGAAAGGTGCTTTTGAGGACATACGATTTCAAGCATGAAAGCAGTTGTTTATCAGGTTTACATCTGACAAACGGATGAGGGAGGGAAGAAGGGTGAGTGATATGGAAAGAGGGAAGAGAAAATACTAACCTATTACTTTTATGTTCAAATTCCCTAAAGTAAACTCTATTGTTATCCCCTTTATGAATGAAGACTGAGGCTTGGTGAGGGAACTGCTTAAGTGACTCCAGTATGTTTCACATATCACTAGGGCAACAGAAGTAAATTTTTAGTAGTTGGAGGTCAAGTTGCTAAATCCTTCATCTTTTATGGATGATGAAATGGTCACTAAAGGCACTGTTTTAAAATCTCTAACTCTGCTCTACACATACAATCTATTAATCAATCAACCTTCTAGTAAGTTAATTAGAGTTTTAAATGGGTTAAAAAGCCACTCTTAAAAAAAATACAATCTATTCCTGGGTGGCGTATATATCAGTCATGCACATCATTGTATTAATTGTTTTACTTATGTGGCTTTCCTCCTAATGGCTATCCAACAGAGAAATGTGCCATCCTTCTTCTTTCCCTTTGGAAAAGGGAGAAAGGCAATTGTGGAGCCAGGGCACATGACAGAGGACTCTGGGGAAAGCAGCCTGGGGCTTTAGGCACCAGAGAATACCATAGCTTCTGGCGGGCATCAAGAATATATTAAAGACTGTTTTGCCTCTTTGGACTTTTCTAAGGTCTTTTTGGAGGCAACCCTCATAACTATGATCACTGCTGAGAACCCTGCATATGATGCTGTCATGGAGAATGAGTTTTTCTCCATCTGATCTTTCTCACAAAGCTAGCTTTATTGGGTTGACTCTTGAAAAGAAAGGGTGTTGTGCTCACAGACAGTTTGTCCACAATCTAAACTGGGCACCCGCTTACAGTTTGAGACACGTGGCCCATCATGGTAGGCACCAGACTAACTAACCTAAATGAAGAAAACCACTGAGAGGTGGGGGCAGTAACTGGCACGCAGGCCCTAAGGAACTAGGCTTTGATTTTAAACACACTGTGACGTGTAGTCAATTGTGTTCCCTTCTTTATTTGGGTCCCCAGGAAACTCAGATCCAAACTCAAAAATTGAAGAATTTCTGACATAGATTTCTATATCCTAACTTTATCCTTGTCTTTATCTTATTATTCCACTTTTATTTTCCTTTGCCCTATCTTTTTTTGTTCTTAGTTTGATATATTGTATGTGTTTGTAAAAAGCTGACTCCATTCTTTTCAGGACTTAGGTGGGGGAAGTAAATAAGCAGGGCCTCTTTAGATTGTCTTTTTTTTCCCATGGGAAAATGTTCCTTTTTTTTTTTAATTTCTTTTTTTTTTAATTGATGTATAGTCAGTTTACAATGTTGTGTCAATTACTGGTGTATAGCATAATAGTTCAGTCATACATATACATACATATATTCGTTTTCATATTCTTTTTCATTATAGGTTACTACAAGATACTGAATATAGTTCCCTGTCCTATATAGATTGTCTTTTAATAGCCAGAGTATGCATCATTGTTTGGCAAGAAGAACTAGAGCTGTTTGATACCCTTTGTCAACTGAGTTGTTGAGCAAGCCATGAGCCTTGTTTTAAGTAGGAAAACAATTTTTAAATGTGCCCATTGAAACTGAATTGTCGTCGTCTTTTTTTTCCCCCTTTCTATTCAGACCAAATTGCTCTACTAGCATTTTTTTAAAAATTCTGATGCAGTCTCTTTCTCCAAGCTTATAAAGGGTCAACTAGCTTCTCTCTAACTTTATGAAAGTTTGAAATTAGAGAAAATTTTTAAATTTGCAGAAGTATTGTCCTCCAGTATGCCAAAAATTATGAAAGCTTTGTTCTGAGAGTGAGTCAATTAAAAAGTGGTGCTGATCTCATAGGTTGTGGAATTCCTATCCCCTCTGGCTCAGATAAATCCCATGAATGGTTTTGGTACAACGATCTTCATAATATCCTTATAAAAAAGTTCTGACCCATCACCAAGCAACATTTATTTATTGTGTTAATTACATTCAGGACACTATTCTCAGCACCCAACGGAGTACAAAAATAAGTAACTCCAGTTCTTGCCCTCTGAGAGTCTATGATGTGGGGCTTGGGAGATGGTGTCAGTGGAGAAATAGAAAGATATGTAAATACATATATTACAGGCCAAAATGAGAGAGATCCCATGACAAGGGCCACCCACTGTGAATGCGGAAGAGGAGAGGGCCTGGTTTGGGGGCTAAGATGGGCACTGGCCTCATGGAAGAAAAAGGTTGTAGCTTCCATGTGGGGAACAGTGAGAAGAAGCAGTGAGGTCCACTGAGGCCTGCCAAAGGGATCCTGGAATTCAGGGTAGAGTCGGTTATCCTCAATTTGCAGTTAAGAGAGATGAGGTGTGGGCCATGAAGAATTTGCAACTGGAGCATCTGACAGCAAGGACATTTTTATTTCATTTTGTTTCGATACACACCTCCAGATTAGGTTTTGTGGTGGCTTATGACAAAAACATAAAACTGTTTTTTTAAAAAAGAAGTTGAATGAAAAGGATCAGTCCCAACCTACACTTCTGCAAACTGATAGCAAACTGGTCTGTTCTTGAGTTACATGGCCTTGCTTTGATTCTACAAGGTACATAAACAACTGGAGTCATGGAGAGAAGTAACCAGAGTCAAACCGCCTGTTTGGGAGGGCAGTCCCCTGTAGCTCAGCAACCTGACATTTTAATCTGGCTGCCCTCATTTCAGTTGCGTGGGTCTACCTCCAAAAAGAGTGCAGACATTTGAATGGTATTGTTATACAAAAAACTCCCTTTGATTTTACCAAATTTTCCCTCAGACTTACAGCTTTCCTGACATGACCAAATTCCCCATCAGGAATGGCCCTCCAATTAAATTGTTCCCTTTACTTCTCCAGTCTCTGGAGTTAAGTAAACAATGTTTCTCATTTCTCTTTTGGGCTCTTATTCACAAGTCAACTCTTCTGCTCTAGTTATATTATCGATGCGGAGTTTTATGTTCCCAAAATGACTCGTGGCTTTCCTATAAAATAATGCCTCTATTAACAAGAAGGACGGTTCTAATGACATTTCCTTGGCAGACATTTTATTAGTAGAGGGAAAAATAAAATAGGGAGAGAGGGAAGGTAGGGTATAGGAAATAAGGCCAGGAAGGTTGGTACAAAGAAATCATTAAATATGAGCTGAATTGCTGTCACTTGTATGATAATGTATGTATCCAGGAGTCTCGGGGTCAAAGGCAGACAAAGCAGGGACACATGTGAGGAGACAGAAAAAAGTGGCACTGTCCATAGGGAGGGAAGTGAACATTACAGCCTGGCAAAGAGAGGCCTGACATCCCCCCTTTTCATCAGCTCTCTTCCATCCTGCTGGACTACCCTGGTCTCAGGAAGCAGAGGACTCTTAGGCTGTGGCTCACTATCCAGGGTTCCCTAAGGGCCACCCGATAACCACCAGGTCTGGGACAGCTCCAGGAGCACTGACTGGCCCAGGGCCATTGTCCTAAGAATGGAACATCTCCTCCCCTACTTATGGAGATCTGAAATCCCCTAAGGAGAGGAAAAAGCCTTTCATTTCAGCTAATGGCAGAAGGCTTGCAATGTAAGCCTGGCAGGGTAACACTTTCTGGGAAAAAGCTGGTTACCTTAATCTTCGCTACAGCCAAGGGTAGCTGCAGGCAACTGGACATTCACCTAGGGGCAGGTTATTGAGAGAGGAAGGAGCTTGGAAAGTGGAGAGTCTGCGACAGAAGAGGGACTTGGAAGGTATCCCGACTCTGGGGAGTCACCCTTTTACCCTCAGTGGACCCAAGACAGAACACACTGTGCCTGGGATCTGCCCAAGGAAGCAGTGCTGGCTCACATGGCCCTTCTTTGCCTGGTTACATAAATTCACCCATTTATCACAGCCAGCCATGTTTCCAGTAGGGGAGAGTATACAGGTCCTTCCATGCCTCCACTCATCTGACAGCTGACTTTACAGACAGCAGAGGTGATGGTGCTGGTCCTGGCACCACAGCAGCAGAGCCTCAGCAGCTCATCCCTCATTTTAGTTTTGCCACAGGAGGAGCAAGTGTACTTGGTATGCAGGCTGATTTCAAATTTCTTCACCATTTTCCTGAGAGAGGTGCCATAACCAGTTCCCTGTTTGACAACGATTCGAACCTTCTTGGTGCATTCAGCCACATCTCTGCCTGCTGCATCCAAGTCCAGAGAGGAAGCAACCCCCTTTATTTTAATGTCGACTCATCACTGTATAAATTGACTTCATCCCCAGGATATGTGATAATTGAGGCAACATAAATTTTTCTATTTTTTAAAATGACCACTGGCCAAATCAGAGGGTGGCATTTCAGTCATTGAAAATACTAATAAAAATTAAGAAAAAGCAGAAACTGAGCTCATGCCCAGTTCACTTGCTGCATGGGGACAGGGTGGGGTCAAGGTGAGAATTCTTAGAGAGGAATCCTACCACCCCTTGCTTCGCCAGCAAAGGATACTTCTTTCCTTTCCTCCACATGCTAGCTTTCCTGCCTCAAAAAGGAGCTGCTTGCTTTATTGAAAATCTCACTGACTACCACCACATCCCATGAGGTGTGGCTCCTTCTCCACCTTAGGCAGTGGTCAAACCCCTGGCCTAAAGCCACACCACCACTCAGTACAAAAGCGGGGACTGAAGCAGGCCTATGAGACTGTGGAACCCGCACTCCTGACCGCGGTGCACGCCCCGGGACCTCCCTTGTTCCCCCAGCATGCCGTCTCTGGGAGGAGTCTAACCCCCCATACCCCACCCCCAAGATGTTTAAGGCACAGGCAGAGGGAGGGTCTTGCTTTTGCTCCCCTGAGCTAGGAGATCTTCCAGGGCTCTGATGTGGCTGGGGACCAAGTAACCCTGCAGCCAAGGCTGGAGCGTGGGGAACCTATCCAGGGCCTTGGGGGAAAGGGTGGCAGGGACTCAGAGGTATCTGTGATAACAGAGAGAGGCAAGGGGGGCCCAGATCCACAGGCAGGGGCAGAGGGCCCCCAAGTAGGCTGAGAAAGAACATACTAGGAGTGCATAGGTAGCTGAGAACAGTAAAACACCAAGCCAGCCCGACCACAGCTTAGGGGTCATGGAGAGTGTTCACACACGGACTAGGAGGAGGCCAGGGGGCCCTTCCCCTGCAACTGCCTGTAAAGCCTCTGCCATTGGCCCCTCCACTAGGCACCTTTGGAGAGAGGAGCAGAGGAGGGAGGGAAGAGCCTGGAAGATGGAGCAACACGGAGACTGAAGTCACCCTAAAGACACTACAGTAATCACTGCATCTAAGCTTAAACTAGTTGGACTCAATCTGGCTTCTCTCTATCACCATCCGGTGGGTAGGGACCTCACCAGGACCATGACAGACATTATCTTTGCACATGTGAGCACAGTAAGGGCATCAGAAGTCCTGCTCCTCAATGCAGTCACTCCCCGGGCACCACCAAGGCTACACGTAGCAACCCCATCTTGTTTATCTTCCATAAAGTATGTCACACGCCTCTCCCGGAGGACGCCCTGCTGACACTTGGGATTCCATGAGGGTTTCAGGCCTTCCCTGGTGCCATCTTCAGGAACGGGAGGATGCTGGGCTCTCTCAGGGTCCTTGTGCTCCCCACTTAGCAAGTTATATTTTCCAACACGTGGTCTCATCTTGAGGCACTAGGGCCCCTGTGTTTTCCCCACACCTGGGTTTTGAGAGGGTGAGGGTGGAGGTGTGGAGAGCTCTGGGCTGCAAGGCAGTTAGTTGTAGGAGGCATGAAGCTCCAAGAATTACAGACCTGGGGGATTCATTTACTCAACCCTGTCACTTGAACAAACCAGGACACTGAGGCTAACCAAACCGTAAAGCCAAGACGGAGCCCATGTGTGGAGGCTCCCTGTCCTTCGCAGCCTTCCCCGGGGTCTGGGACAGGGTGTGCGTGGAGGATCCCACGAGAGCTAGAGGAACAGACCCAATCCGCTCACCTTTCGTTTCCCTCAGGCCAGTCTTGACCATGAGACCCACTTCCAGTTCTAGTTTGTTCTCATTTTCTTAAACAAAATTTTAAATGAACTTTACAATGTTAATTAACCTTTTCCACTGTTTGACATCATCTTGGTCCCCGTGTGCTGTACTTCCCCAGCAGCAAATCATATCATGTGCCTGTTGATCAGCTGTAAATCAAACCCTTTACAGCCTATTAAATCACACCATCGACTAAGTCGTTTTTGCAAAGTCAGCATTTTGGACAAGCAGGGTTGTTCCTTCTTCTCTACCAGCTTTAGAGATGGGGGAGAGTTCTCCGAGGAGGGAGACGGATGTTGACATTAGAGCTGACCAGTGTTTAAGGTTCCAGCTAAATTTAGTTGATTGTTATTCGAGCAATTAAGTGCAGGCTTGCCCCGCTGTATTTTAAGCTGAGCCCCGAATTTCCCTCTGTTTGGTTTTGTTGTATTCTGCAGGACTTTGATTTAGTAATCAAAAATATGAGGGGTTTTCTTTTTGGCTTTTAAGTGAGTACATTCAACCAGAGAGAGTGAGAACAAGCCGTGTGGTGCTGACATGGGAGTTTGTGATTTGAAGGGACCTGTCCACCAAGTGCAAGTGCGGGACATTCTTTGACCGCCCCCTGCCCATCCCCAACCCACTCCAAGTTAACTGTCTGAGATTAGGGAAGAAGGGGGAGCATGGTTGCTAATCTGCACATTCAAAAAGCTTACTGGTTTTATATGTCAATTACACCTCAATCAAACTGAAATTTAAAGAAAACTTACTGTTAAGAAGCACTTCCAAAATTTTCAAAACCCTGTGCTTAAGAACCAAACCGTATACACAGTATGCTACCATCTGTGTAGGAAAATAGAAAATATATGTTTGCATATGGAAATAACATTTCTGGAAATGTTCACAAGGAACTGGCAATGTTGGCTGTGTCTGGAGAGAAAAACTGAAGGACTGTAGGCCAGAAGGGTCGTTTTAGAATTTTTTCTTGTGGGCATGGATTACTTACAGTTTTTATATTTAAAAATGTGTTATGTGGATACTGCATTCTGTACAGTGACATGTAAAATCATGGCTTCATTCTTCCATTATTGCCACAGCAGTTTGTAATGTAGCCACTTCCAACTCAGAAACTCCAAGGAAGAGCAAGCAAAAAGCCACAGATGTGTGAGCAAGAATGTATGTGAGTTCACAGGGTGCACACGCACAGACACATGTCATATTTTTCAGCACGTAATTGCACAGTGTAGGTTTAAAAACAGAGTGCTGGATAAAAAGGCTGAACACAAATATGCCCAAATGTTCACAGTACTTAATTCTGTCTGGTGGGAATATTTCTATTTTCTTCTCTATATTTGTGTGCACTTAAGAAATTTCAACCCAAAGTTTCCACTTAAAAATAGATCCTGAGGGGAGGAGGATATACCTCAGTGGTAGATCCCATGCTCAGCATGCACAAGGTCCTGGGTTCAATCCCCAGCACCTCCATTAAAAATAAAGAAATAAACTAATTACCCCCGCCAAAATTATAAATAAATAAATAAATAAATAAATAAATAAATAAATAAATAAATAAATAAATAAATAAATAAATAAATAAATAAATAAAAAAATAAAATTTTAAAAAAGATCCTGACTCTGTGTTTTTAAAAAGCAGTATCTTGTACAGGAAGACCATAAAGGGATCCCCATAGCAGCAAGTCTCCAAATGTAAATAATCAATCTCTTGTAAGAAGCATAGGGATTTCTTCTCATTTCACTTATTTGACATCAGTCAAGGATGACTCATATTTGCTTATGTCTTACTCTTAGATCAGCTCATTTCAGTTCAACAAATGCTTATCGAACAAGTGTGATGGGCTGGGTGCTTGAGGTATACGAATTACTACCATTTCTCCCACCTTAAGAAAGAGAAAAAAGGAAGACAATTCTTTCCTGAACTCATCTTTCTCTCTAGCTACCATTCCAAGTCTCCTATTCTGCTTTGCAGCAAAATTCCTCCCAACAGTTGTTGAAACTGTTCTCCTATTCCTCTCTTGGAATTCTCTTTTGAACCTCCTTCAGTCACATGTCTCCACCCACCCTGAGCCCCACGCCACCACATTGCTCTAGTCTGGTCACCTATGACTTCCACCTGGCTAAATCCAATGGATGGTTCTCAGTCTTCCTTGTCCTTGACCCTGCTGTAGCAGGTCCTCCTCTCTGTTTCTCCTCTCCCTCACTGACCACTCATTCTCCTTTACCAATAGATTTTTTTCCCTTTTGCTCCAAAGGGCAGGGGGCTCCAGAGCTCAATCCCCAGACTCATTTTCTCTCTGAACTTTTTCCTAGGTGATCTCATCCATACTCACAATCGAAATATTACTCATCTGCTGAGAATTCTCCCATGTATGTATTCAGCTTGGATCACTCCCCTAAACTCTAGGCTCACATTTCCAACCACTGACTCTACATTTCCACTTGGATATCCAAGGGCATCTCAAAGTTATCATATCTAAAGCTGAACTCCTAACTTCCTACCCCAAACTGCCCTTCTTGAAGTCTTCCTCTCTCAGCAACACCCTCGCTCCTGTTGCTAATGCCAATGGAGTTATCCTTGATTCCCCTCTTGCTCTCATATGCCACATCAAATCCATGAGTATATTATGGTGGCTGCACTTACAAAATATATCCAGGATCTGACCTCTTCTCATCTCTACTACCACCACTCCAGCCCAAGCCGTCCATCACTGATTACTGCAATAACTTCCTTAATGTTCTCCTAGCTTCTACCCTTCCACTTCATCCATCATTACCAATCTAGGAACCAGACTGGTTGGTTTAAAACACAAGTCAGATTATGTTACTTTTCTAATCAAACTTCAGGGGCATTCCATGTCACTTAGAATAAAAGTCAAATTTCCTCCAATTGTCTGCTGATGAGGTCTTACATGATCTGCCCATCCCCTCTTTTCTACCTCTTATCATCTCTATGAACTCTTGTGCCACTGATCCCTTACTCATCCTGCCACATTGACCTCCTTGCTATTCCTCTAAATGCTGTTCCCACCTCAAGGCCTCTGTCCTTTCTGTCTCCTCTATCTAGACTCTCTGAGGAATCACGGTTTACTGGTCCCTCCTTAAGGTCTTAGGCTCAAATGCTGTGTCCTCAGCAAGGCCAACTGACTTACTCTGTTGAAAATTGCAACACCCAGCATTCCCTTCCCTCTTCCATGTTTTTTCTCTTTGTCACTATAGAATACACTCTGTATTTTACTTATTTGTTGTGCTATTGGTTATTGTCTACCTCTCACCATAAAACATAAACTGCTTGAGGGCAGAGACATTTGAACAGTTCTTGTTCACTCCTGCACCATGTGCCTGATACGTGGTAAGTGCTCAATAAATCATTGTGGAATGAGTATTGTTGTTGAAAAACACTTGGACTTGGTCTTCTTATGGGGACAATTGAGGGTAGTGAGGACCAGCTTGAACCCAAAAGCCCACGCTCACACTCTACACCCACACCTTCAACTAAATCACCTCTATCTGGATAAGCCTCACATCTACAGCTCTGATCTCCAAATTCATATTCCTAGTGCCCAATCAATGCATCTATGAGAAGCTCAGAATGCATGTATTCTGAGTTTATCCCCCATATAGTACTCTTCCATGTTTCTTATAACAGAAATAGTAGATCATTACCTACCATTCCCCCAGCGATCCAGATAAGGAACTGTGATCAACTACACCTGCGTAGACGTGTGTTGAATCCTATCTTGGGCCACCCAGGAGGCTAGACCCTGGTAGCACAGGGAGGTGTACAAGGCCCTCTCCTTCAAGGAGCCAAGTTTGGTGCAATAATTACTGTGACAGAAAAATGTACAGGGTGCTATTGTTCATTTTTCCAAAGTGGGAATATCTATTTTTTATGATTACTAAAATAATATGTGCTCATTATAAAAAATTTGATTAAAGAAATAAGTGAAGTAAAAAATGAAAGTCACCTGTGATTGCACACTGAAGAGAGAACTGTTGTTAACAGGTTGGGTATATTTCTCCACACATTTTTCTGTACATATTTAAAGATAACTAACACTAAATTCTGATTATGAACTAGATGCCATGCAATGTGCTTTAAAATGAACTTGTTTTAATCTCACTATGATCCTTTAAGGTAGATACTATTATTATTCCCATTTTATAGACAAGGAAACTGAGTTTTAAAGAGGTTAAATAAGATTTCATTGTTTGTGAGGTGTCTATCAGTCAATCCAGACTGAGTAAAGCTAAAGTAACAGCATCTTCAACATCTCAGTAGCCAACACTAACAAAGGTTTGTTTCTTGCTTATGCTAAAGAGCCATTTCGGCCCTGCTCCCTGTTGTCTTCATTCAAGGACACACACTGAAGCCCAGGGAGCACCTCTATGTGGGACTTAGCTGATCATCCAAATACAGAGAAAAGAGAACACAGCAGAAGCAAATGATGGCCCTTAAAGTGTCTACTTGGAAGGCGTATACCTCACTTCTCTCATTTCATTAGCCAAAGCACATCACAGGACCAGCCTGGTATCAATGAACAGGAAAGAACAACCCTTCCCCAGGGAAGGTCAGTAAATATTTTCAACACTAACACAATCCACTGAACGTGGATGTGTTAATCCAGTCTGCCCTTAGAGCTTAGAAGCTCAACTACTATACATATATATATATATTTTTTAACTCTAATTCTGCACACATTGCTGGGTGATCTCCTTTGATCTTGTCTACATTGGACAGCTTCCTCTCTTTGTTCACATCAACTCAGAGTATTCTTTTTTTAAGGCTGCAGAGTTTCACATGTGATATCCCACCATTCTGCGTGTTGAAATCCCCCTTATCCCCAAGGTCCAGCTCAGAGGCCTCACCCCCAGGATGAATCATTGCTTCTTCAGCTCTCTTGTTGCATTTGGTTTACTTTTGTCATGTACGTGCCTTGTCTCACAGCTACTCATCTGTTTCCTTCACTAGATGTTGAGCACCTTGAAGCAGGACTCGTGTCTATCTAGAGATAAAGATGTTTCTCTCTCTGTGCCTGGGCGTACTTGACAGTGATGAGGTACTATGTTGCTTTTGCAATATAGTGGAATTAGGCTCTTTTGTTTCTCCATCACTTCATTACCTATACCAAAGGTTCTTTTGTATCATTTACATTTAGTGACCTCTTCAGAATTCATGCAGAATTTGTTGTTTAAAGAGGCCCTGAAATAGTTTGCCTTCCCATACTCGTTAAAACCACAGCAGCAATCACAACATCAGGGAAACAAAATGACAAATAGATAGTAATACCTCCCTGCTTACTCCTTAGAGGAAGAGTATTGCAGAAGAAAAACATACCAAATATAATAATTGCTCTCAACTCATATTATCATCAACTTCTCCCCTCCCTTCTCTACAGCAAAAGTTACTAAATGAATGGTAGTTAATCTTTAAGAACAGAGCTTTCAGAACAGTGCTGGGGGCAGGAGCATGGAATAACACCCAAGTGCCAGGAGCACTTGCTAATTATCTAACAGAGGGTCTTGTCATGTACTCAAACATGCAGAACACTCTCAGGGTTGAAAAGCTCCCTTTCTTGTGACCAGAATGTTTATTTTTTTAAGAGAAGCAAGTAAAAAACGGATCCCTAATCTGCATTGCAACTGGGGAGCACCAGACTTTGAAGGAAAGCCCTTCCCTGACACAAAGGCTGTGGCCATCTGGAAGAAAAGCCACCCTCTTAAGCAGATCAGCCGCAGGTCGCATCGCACTGGGAGGATTTGCCCGGAAACAGGCGTCTTGCTGTTATTAACTTACCCCGTCATTAGCAGTAATCAGCGTGTCCTCTCCATCTAATTCTTATTGAGCACCTGTGTAAGTGGCATTGTGTGGCCTCTCCCCAGGGGACCCTGAGGAAAAATGCTGCATCCCCTTCTGTCCCCAAGCCAGCTTTGTCTATAGGAGGTGCTTTGGAAAAGTAGGAGTGAGCAGGGCCCAGAACAACAAAACCCACAGAATTTTAAAAAGCATGATGTGTGTCCAGGTGTACTGTCAAGTCCTTGCTGATAAGAGGATGCTCTCAGGAGCCTCACCCTCCTTCTTCCTGGCCTGTCCCCTGCCCAGACCCCCAGGGGCATGGCCAGATTTCCGCTCTCACCCTGCAGTCTGAGGATGCTCTTGCTGAGGGGGCTCAGGCTGGGGTGTGAAACCAGCTCTGTGCCTGGCCCCAGGGACCGTTATCACCACTCACCACGCTGCTTCCCGTCACGTATCCTGTGCCAGTGCTGTGTCAGACCCATCTTACATTATAAAAAATGTCTTTAGCATCATTTCCTGAGCCTGAACATTTTGCTCGTGTAGCAAAATGACATCTAGGCCGAGAACCCTTTTGCAAGTTTCATGCGGGGTTATGGGGACCACAGATTTCCAGAGGCAGGAGCAAACGCTTTTCTCTTATCAGCACAAGAGTCAGCCCAGCCTTCCTGTCAAACCCCAGCAATTTGCAAACCAGAGCTCGTTTGTGTGCTTTTATCTAAGTAGAAACCTGCTCTTCCAGTTAAAAAAAAAATCATATGAGAAACTCTCCCCACATAATTTAGCATCAGATTATTTTCTGTAGCCATTCCTCCTTCCCAAAGGCTGGGAGGAGGCAGCTCGGAGGCACTAGGGGTATGGCTCAGGGCACAGGTGGTGGGTGTGTTAGTCTCTGTTTAGCCTCAGCCCAGTTTTCTGTAAATAATGCAGTCTGACAAGATTTCTCCTTTCCTTGAGTCTTTCTCCTAACCCTTTCAGCCCTGCTTGCTGACATCATTCTGGTTGGATTTAAATAGCTAACTGTGCCATGTTCTCCCAGATACAAACCATCTGATTGGCCACCTCCCCAGCTGGCCTCTACCTACTGAAAGGCAGGAGGTAGAGCTTTGGGGCCAATGGCTGCCAGAGCTCAGCTGCGGCTGGAGTCCAATGGGTTTTCTGTCACTAAGGGAGGGAGAAACGTAGAGGCACAAGAGGTCTATCCTGTGCATGGCAATACTTGCATGCCTGGGCAATGAACTGTGTTCTGCTAATCTTACCATGTCCTGTGCATAAAGGGAAAAGATAGTGCACAGCCTTTGTTCCCTCCTGTTGAAGTGCAAGCAGATTTATAAAATCAAACTCGGTGGTTAACTGACGGAATAATTTCAAAAAATAATAAAGATGGATAGGAAATCTCTGGAAACTGCAGCCTTTCCCTTTTCATTTTGAGGATAAGTTAGCTACATCCTTGGGGCAGAGAGACGTAGTATAAATATCAAGCTGAGTTTTAACTCCATTGTGCTTAGCAACAAATGCTTTTAATTATTTTAGTGTTTTTTTAAGTAATGAGTTATGAGTTAAACAGTCTGCTAGGCTCTAGTCGTTGCCAATGATTCTTGCAAAGAAAAAGGCTGTAAGAGAAAACTGACTGAGGAAGGTAAGAGTAAGACTAATGTAACTCATTGGAATCATATCATTCTTGAATTTTAATTAAGTAAATTTAAAAGCACTGGAGAGCCATACACACAAATAATAGGCTGAAAGCTACTAGGCTGTGTTCAATACTGCAATCATTGTTCAAAGGAAAACTGAAAAATCTTAACCCTATATGTGCTACATGCAAAAAAAGTACACATTGGGAGCAGGGGGTGGGACACAGAGAGAGCCCTAGCTTCCTATTCAGAAAAGTATTAAAATCCCTGTGGAAGGTGTGAGGTCTACGATAAAATATAATGGAGGTTATTATACACACATACACACTTATGCCTTTACAAAGAGATTAAGCCACAATCAATTTAAAAGATAAGAATAAAATGGAAAACTCATTCCATTTTGTAAGGAATAAAATGAATCCCTGTAAAGTCACGTCTTCGTATGGGTGGATACTTGTAGGGGCTCTCCACTGTGCAAGTAGTCACCTTTTCACTGATTCAGGTCTCTGGCTGGCCCCCACAGCCTGCCAGGCCAGGCCTCGGTCCTCTCACTGATTAGGGTCAAGCACAGAAAAGAATTATACTCGAACCACAGGTGATGGGTCAGAAAAACAATCCATTTTGGACACTGGTGAGGCTGCTAGATGGAACACACTTAACAACCCTAGCAACATCTGAATGCAGGCTTCTAGATTGTAAAGCAAAATCAGATAACCTCGTTATTCCAAATCATTAATACATAACCCATGACTTTACACCTCAGTGCTTCCTAAATGAAATGTGATTTTCCTTGTTGAGATGTAATAACACTCAGTAGGGTGTTAGTTACCTTATTCTTTATACTTTTTGTATACTTAAATTATTTCACAGCTCTTAAGTTGTACATACCTTTCGACCCAATAATTCTACTTACAGGAATTTATTCTATAGAAATGCTTATATATAAGCTTTGTTCAAAGTGACAAAAGATATCAAACAATCTAAAAGTTCTTTAAGAAGAACGGGTACGGATACTGTGCTATATCCAGATGAGGGAAACTAGGTTGCCCATCAAAAGAACAAGGTAGTACTGACTGGAGTAATGTGGAATCATCTCCACAATATGTCATTAAGAGACAAAAGCTAGAAGAACACTGTGGACACAATGCTGCCATATAGATTTTTTTAAAAGCTTATAAGGGAGTATCTCTGGAAGGCTACACCCTACTCCCTAATAGCAGTGGCCTCCACGGAGGGATAGGGTGGCTGGGGCCAGGAATGGAAGAGGAACTTGCTTTTAGTATCATAACCATTTTTTTTTTCTGGTTTAAGTCAGCTTTATTGGGATATACCATTGAATGAATGAATGTTATGCTCTTTTGTACTCTTTGATTTTGTGCATGTAATACAAAAAATAAATTTTAGGGGTAAATATCTGTTTGAGCTCGATTCTTCAGAAGTTCCATGGAATAAAGTATTTACATAAGATACCTTCTTTGGTCTATGAACTAGTGGTAGAAGGCGGCCACTTTGGGAAGATCAGTTATTCTGATCTTAAAGGAAAATGTCCCATGTGTTACTGAGTCACCTGGGAAAGGTGTGAAGGCCCAGCCCATTTCTGAGGTGGGGGGAGGTGGGGAGGGGAGAGGAGAAGGAACGTGACCAGGAGAAGAGAGAGTCTGAGGGCTGCTCTCACTTTGAAGAACTTAAAGCACCTCCACCTATGTTATGATCTGAATGAATGAGTCCCCCAAGATTCATATGCTGAAGCCCTAACCCCTACTGTGATCATATTAGGAGGTGAGGTCTTTGGGAGGTGGCTGAGTTTAGATGAGGACATGAGGGTGGAGCTCTCACGATGGGATTAGTGGCCTTATAAAAAGAAGAAGAGACATCAGAGCTTCCTCTCTCCACTATGTGAGGATACAGTGAGGAGATGGCCACGTGCCAGCCAGAAAGAGGACTTTCCCCAGGACCCAATTGTACTGGAACCCTGATCTCAGACTTCCCAGCCTCCAGAACTGTGGCTGTTTAAGATAGCCAGTGGTATTTTACTGTGGCAGCCCAAACTGACCAACACCACCTAGTACAGAGGATGAGACTAGAAAATTATTTTATAATCATGATATTAAAATTTAAAGAGGGCTTTCTGAAATGCTTGCTTATAGCCCAATATTTCCAGACTCCTCTAAGGAAATATAAGAACTAGTCTGTACTTACGCCAGTTTAATGCTCTAATTGTATTTTCTGTCAGCTTAGGAGGTGGAATTTCATTTCACCTCAAGTGGTTTGAAATTTACAACATCAGCTTGGTTGGGGAACTCTGGCTCCTGCCCTATCAGAAAGGCCCTACGAGGTATGGGCAGCAAAGCTGGAGTACAGGCAGAGTCAAGCCAGTGGGCTGGGAAGTCCCAGCACAGGGACGCAGTGCATGGACTCCACCAGAGAGAGGTGGGCTAGAGGCCAAATGCGTGTGAGGAAGAGGCTGGAGATACTAAATTGGTTTTGCCTGCATGATCTCCAGCATGATCAGCTGATGCCCAAACACTCATGTCATTCTCTAGTTGTTTCACCTTTGTGCAGCCTGTTTCCTGACCTAGAATGAAAGCTTCCCAAGTGGAGAGAATCTTTTTTCCTTCTCCTCCTTCGCTTTTTATCCCCAAGCCCTCAGCAAACATGAAGAAAGAAAAAGGAAGGAAGGAAGGGCAGGGTGAGCAGAACTATTGCCTAAGTGCCAATGGAGTTAAGTATAAGGTAAGATAAGTATACAGTTTAAATTATGCAGAGATAAAATTGCTGAATCTCAGTCTTTTTGACAGTGTATCCAGAGGTGTTATATGGTAGACTGGTGGGTAGAAGCATGGCTTCTGCTCGTCAGCTGACATCAGGAATCACTAAAGCTTAGAGAAGGCAGTCCTGCACCTTCGAGTCTCACCACGTTCACATGGTGAAGGTAAGAGGACTTTCCTGGTGGCCGCAGCTCCACCACTCACTGCCCAGTGTGCAAGCTGGAACACTTCACTCCTTGTGTTCATTTTCCTCATCTATTAATGGCGCTAAGAGTACCTTCCTCACTACAGTTATGGAGAAGACAAAATGTAATATCTTATATACATACAATTATATATTAATATATGTATGGGCTTAACATAATATCAGGCACACAAGACCATATAATATATATATTAACTACTATAATTATTAATATCACTAAACTATTTAAGGTTTCTCCACCTTAAATAGTTTAGTGATATTAACAGTCGGATCACCATTTTACCAAAGGCTCAAGCATTCTCTCAGCTCTGAGTCATGATATGTGTAACAGTGAGTTGCAGATAACAGGGTAATTTACGTTGTTTAATAAAGATGAGATTTAGTCCACATTCTAGTGGCTGTACAGTTCAGAAGTCCATCCAAGAAAAGACCTGAACACACTACATATATAGGGATGTTACTCACTAAAATGTGCTTACAGGAAAAATCCCATTTCCTGTCATAATTATTGCTAGAGAAGGAATTCATGAGAACAGCCTTGTGAAGGCAATATTTGCCATCATACCCTGAGCTCGAGGCAGCCTCACCTTTTGGAAACAGTGTGTGTCCCGACCAAAGGCAGAATAATTCCTATATCAATATATTATATCCATCCAATGGACTCATCTATCTAATGTGAATTCAATTTAGTGGATGCTGCCAGACAGTATTAAATATATTAGTTTGAAAAATTACAGGGAAAGTGTGTTTATAGCAGTTCCATTTTGATTGAATCAATTTTCTAAGTGTTTGTCTTTTAAGAGTCCTAGAAATCTTGTTTGTAGGTGTGCCTCCAAGATAGACTTTGCATTTCACCATCTGCTGCAAGAAAGGACCCCAGAATGTTTTATTTTGGGGCTTCAATAGCTGTCCGGGGGACTGCTATAGGAGAAAAGTGCATCACTTACCACAGACGTTTCCACAAGCAATTATTCCATCCCTTACCTGTATTAATTATTAATTTGTGTATTTTAGAGAGATCAAAGTTACAGCAAAGGGGTTATGATGGGACACGACTAATGAGAAGATCTCAGATACTAAATGGGGATAACCCATATTGATGGCACTAGTTCTGATTAAGATTTTTATGAAAGAAATAATGATAATCCTTTATGAAGCAACTGCCACTGGCCACACTTTGCATGAAGCACTTTATATATACCTTATCATAGTTTCTCATGTCAGTGCTGAAGGGTTTGTTTTATAGATGATGAAACTAAGATTCAGAGAGACTCAGTAAGGTTAAAATAAGTTGCCCAAGTCCCATATCTAGATAATGGCAAAGCTGGCATTGGAACCCAAGTCTAGTGGACCCCAAAGTATATGCTCTTTTGCATCCTACTGACCAATCAGGTTCAATAGGTAAAAACATGAAATATGTGATCTTCCTCCCACCCCACCATTTTCAGAGATATTTGTTTAGCATAAATCCAATCATTTAACAAATATTTATGTTTAAAAATTATAGCCACCATAGGACCATTCTCTATTTTTAAAGGATATGATTGGAGAAGTTATAGTATTTTCTTTATGGAAAATTTTCCCCATCTGGATGAAACTCTATTTCTTCTTTTAAAGATTTAATACCGTTTTTGAGGAGAGTTAACTCCTTTACTTTGTATTAAATGAAAAATCATAACAAAGTACTAGAATATTGATCTGAGAAGTATTCAAAATACAATTTGGAATGAGATCTTTTGTGACAAAAATAAAGATAATGGAGAATAAAATGAGAAAATATAATATTTACAGGGGTCTAGAGAGAGACTACAGAGAATGCAATATTCAAATAGGTAATAGCTAAGGATATTCTAGAATTCATTAAAAAACACAAATTCTCACATTGAAAAAGCACACCAAACATGGAATAGAATAAATAATAAATAAAATAAGCATCACTTAGTTACATATGATGAAAGTATGGAACATCAAAAAAAAAAAAAACAACCTTAGAAAAACTTAAAACAACCAGTAAAAAAAAAAAAGCACATTGTCAAGGAACAACAGTTAGACTGAGAGTTGACATCTCAGCAGCAAAAATTGAGGACAAAATAAAATAGGAAAATATCTTAAGAACTGCTAACCTACAATTCTATACAATTATCATTTAAGAATGAGGGTGGGATAAAGACATTTTCACACAGGGACTAAGAGAGTTTTCCATTCACAGATTCCTTATGAAGGAACTAGATGAAGATGTACTTCAGGGAATAGGAAAAATGAACCAATGAGAAAGGATCCAAGAAGCAATAAATTATCAATGAACCATCTGAGAATAACATTAAGAAACAATTCCATTTATACTGGCATCAAAAAGAATAAACTAATTAGGAATGAATTTAACAAAAGTACAAAACTTGTACTCTGTAAACTATAAAATATTTTTAAAGGAAATTAAAGAATTCCTAAATAAATGGAAAGACATCTCACGTTTATGGATGGAAAGACAATATTGTTAAGATGACAATACTCCATATTATCTATAGATTCAACTCAATGTCTATCAAAATCCCAGATAGCTTTTTGTGCAGAAATTGGGAAGATGGTACCAAAATTCATATGTAAGTCCAGGGACTCCAGAATAATAACCTTGAAAGAAGAGTAAATTTGGAGGACTCACATTAACAGATTTCAAAATTTATTACAAAGTTACAGTAATTAAGATTGCATGATACAGGATTAAGAACAGACATACAGATTAGTGGAATTGAGTCCAAAAATAAATCCTATATTTATAGTCAACTAATTTTCAACAAGAATGCAAGACATTCAATGAGGAACGAATAATCTTTTTCAACAAATGGTACCTGGATAACTGCATAGCCTATGTAAAAGAATGAAATCAGGCCTCTTCCCCACTCTATATACAAAAATTAACTCAAAATGATCATAGACCTAAATGTAAGAGCTAAAAGTATAAAATTCTTAGAAGAAACATAAGGATAAATCTTTGTGACCTTGGGTTAGGCAAAATCATCTCAGATATGATACCAAATGCAGAAGCAACAAAGGAAAAAATATTAATTGTGATTCAAAGAACATCATCAAGAAAATGAAAAGACAATCCACAAGATGGGAAAAAATATTTGTAAATCACGTATCAGAAAAGTGATTTGTATCTATAATATATAAAGAACACTTACAACTCAATAATAAAAAGACAAATAGCCTAATTTAAGAATGGGCAAGGGATCTGAATCCCCAAAGGAAATAGACAAATGACTAATAAACATGAAAAGATGCTTAACATTGTTAGTCATTAGGGAAATGTAAACTAAAACTATGAGACAACACTTGAAAACATTATGGTAAATGAAAGAAGCCAGTCATAAAAGACCATACATTATGTAATGCCATTTCTATGAGTGTCCAGAATAGGCAAATCTATGGATACGGAAAGCAGATCAGTGCTTGCCTAGGGCAGGGAGGAGTGGGAGAAAATGAAGAGTGATAGCTAATGGGTATGAAGTTTCTTTTAAGAGTCATAAAAATGTTCTAAAGTTGATTCTGCTGGTGGTTGTGCAACTCTGTGAATACACTAAAAACCACTGAGTTGTAAACTTTAAATGGTAAATTGTATAATATGTGAATTATATCTCAATAAAGATGTTTTAAAAAGAAGCAATAGAAAGTAAGAAATTTGATAAATATACAGTATATCTAAACAAACACTGAATGGATGAAATAATAGTAACAAAAGCACTAATAAGCTATTAAATGGAACTAAAATACTAGAAATAGACAATATGTGAGAAAAGATGAATGATTAGAGACAAAGCATCTTAAGGTCAATATTTTGTTTGAAAGGAAGATGAGGCGTATTGATTAATCTATAAGATTGAGCAGTATGCTTGCTAAATTTAAAAGTAAATAGGAAAATGGCATTGTTTTATTATTTTTATGGCTGAGTAGTATTCCATTGTATAAATATACTACAACTTCTTTATCCAGTCACCTGTCGATTGTCATTCTAAGTGAAGTAAGCCAGAAAGAGAAAGAAAAATACCATATTACATCACTTATACGTGGAATAAAAAAAAAGACAAACTTATTTACAAAACAGAAACAGACTCAGAAATAGAAAACAAACTTACGGTTACTGGGGGGAAAGGGTGGGAGGGGATAAATTGGGAGTTCGAGATTTACATATACTAACTAACATACATAAAATAGACGAACAAGTTCATACTGTATAGCACAGGGAACTATATTCAATATCTTGTAGTATCTTACGGTGAAAAAGAATATGAAAACAAATATATGTATGTTCATGTATGACTGAAGCATTATGCTGTATACCAGAAATTGAAACAACATTGTAAAAAAATATATATCCAAAAAAAGTAAATAGGAAAAAGTAGAAATATAATCACTTGAAAGAAAAATAACTGATCAGTTTTATAAAAGTCAGAAAAAGGGGTAAAAAAACAACATGTTAAATGGAAAGCAACAAAATAAGATTAAAGAATTAATTCATCACAGTATATAATGACAATATGTAAATGCACCAGTTAAAAGACTGAGGCTCAGATTTAATTTAAATAAATCCAGCTTGTAGTGTTTTTTTAAAAACTGCATTTCTAACTGTTTGTTCCTGGTATTTAGGATGAAATTGCATCTGAACATTTTTCCTTGTCTTGTGCCTGACTTTAAGTGGGATGCTCTCAGCATTTCACCATAAAGAATAATATTTGTTTAGGATTATGGTAGATACTTTTTTCAGGTTAAGGAATTTTCCTTCTATCCCTAGTTCACTAAGAGAAATAATATTCAGAATGTTGAAAGAAAAGACCTGTCAATTTAGAATTCTATACACAGTTAAACTACCACTCGAGAATGAAGATAAAATAAAAAGATGCACCATTGACAATACTGTAAAAAACTATATGGTACTTGGAGTAAGTCTAACAAAAGATGTGAAAAACTTTTACGGAGGAAACTCTAAAAGTTTATTGAAATACGTAAAAGATAACTTTATAAATGGAGTGATAGAACATGTTCATATATGGGAAGACAAGAGCTTAACAGTAGTAGTCTTCCTAAATTCACACTACAAACTTAATAAATTCTATTAAAAATCCCTGGGAAATATTTTTTATTGACCTGTATAAGCAAATCATAAAACCCACTCAGAAGAGTAAAATAATCTTGAAACAGAGAAAGGGTTCACCCTATCAGATATAAAGATTTATCACAAAGTTATAGTAACTAAAATATTTTGATATCAGCATTTAGATAATAGACCAATGGGACAAGTGTCCTGAAAAACCTAGAAACACTAATGCATAGATATGAACATGGAATATGACAGAGGGGACATTACAAATCAGTGAGGAAAGGATGACTATATGATAAACAGCACTGGGACTATTTGGCAGTAATATTTTCAAAGGGAAAAATTAGATTCATATCTCACATGTACAAAAGTAAATTTCAGATAAGAGCTGTAAACATTTAGACAGACTATAGGAAAATATACATGACATCCCAGAAGGGCACAAAGCAAAAATCATCATAGAAAAGTGCTAAATTGAACTACATAATTTTTAAAGACTTCTCCACGATAAATGACATCAATAAAAATGTGAAAAGACAAGCACAGGCTTAGAGAAAATTATCAGCAGCCTACATTTCCAACCAGAGATAACTATCCAAATTATACAATAAATTCCTAAAAATAAGCAAGAAAAAGAAAAGTCATAAAAAGCAGCAAAAAGGCAAAGAATATGAGGAATCAATTTACAGAAGAGGACACTTAGTGGTCAATAGACACATGAAAATACTCTTGACTCCACTAGTCAAGATGATGCAAATTGAAACAAATAGATACTATTTCATACCTATTTGAGTGGAGAAAAAAATTTAAACTCTGACAATACCAACAATACCAATTGTGAGAATGGAGAAAAGAAAATTTTCATCCACTGCTAGTGGAAGTATGATATGATCTAACTACTGAAGACAGCAATGTGGCAATACCTGGTAAAGTTAATGCATAACCTGTGACCAGCAATTCCACCTTCATATGTCTAGAAGTTCACAACAGATACATGGGCCCAAGGAAATACAAACAAAAGAATGTCCTTTTCAGCACTCCATGTAATAGCTAAAAAGTGGAAACAAGCTACCTGACCTTCAGGAGTCAAATGGGTGAATGAGGATATTTATACAATGCAACACTGCACAGCAGTTGACAAGAGTGAACTAGATCTGTATTATCTACATCGATAAATCTAAAATACATAATGATAGGCTAAAAAGATGCCAAGTAATATTTATGTGCAATATTATTTGTATAAAATTTTTAAGAAACATAACAACAGTACGTATTATTTACCCGTACACTAAAGATACCAAAATCTCCCTGGTTATGATTCACATCTCTCAGGTAGAGAGAGAGGTGCCTCCTAATCCAGGTGTCCTAACACTACAGCATCTAGAGAGGTCCTTGAATTTACACGTCATAAAAGGTAACAAGAACGACTAAGCCATTGATGAGGATTAGCATTTATGTGCTTATGTACAAAGAACACTAAAGGGCTTGCTGTGGGTTCTGGTATCAATGGCTGGTTCCTCTGATGAAAACCCTCAACCAGTGGGGCTAAGAGAACTATTCTGGTCCAGCTTCTTGTCTTCCTCTGCAGGTCCTGGGTGGTTCTCTCTCACCCAGCCTGGTTGGCACTGGGAAATCTCTCTCCTGCTTCAGATGTTTTCATCCTTGTGTTTCCTCAGGCACTTATCAGAAGCACAGACCTGACACCCCAAGTTTCACCTGATGATTTCCATACAAACTTCCCTAGCTTAGCGTTGCCTCTCTGATCCATGCCCTGGGTTTATACTTGTGCCTGTTTGGGGGTGCTGCTTCCCTGGGTGGGCTTAGCTTTCCTCTAGGTGCTGCAATATAGGGCACATGGCCCTTATACCCTCTTTGGCTTGGAGTTATAGAACCATAATCCTTCCTGACTTCCTCCATTAAATACACACACACACTTTCACACATAAAAAAATCACATACATATACATACACAACACATTTGTATACATATGCACACAATTGTGCACAAACTCATATACACAAAGAAACACAGACACTCCCTTCTCTGCAACAGAAATCAGGTGGCTCCATCACTCAAAATCCAATATGGGGTCCAGATTTGATTCTATAATGGAATGAGAATAATAGAATTTGCTACTCATGAACATACCAAATATCAAGGACAACTGTGTGATACCACTGGAATCACTGTAACACCATAGATTCCCCCCTCATACAAGCTCAACTTCTGTAAATTTTCTTTTTCACTTTGGGAACAGAATTGACTCAGCTACACTCTTCCGTTCTTATCCATTACCATTACCACATGTGAGACCCTTCTCTAGTTTTATTTTACCTTATTTTCTCCTTTGTGCCCAGTCCCACTCTCCTTTCCCATCCCTCCCACCCCTCACAGGCATGCTGTGTAATGTGTTTGGTATTTGCAAGGTTGTTCTTATCCTATTGTTTTTCTACTAGGTTGGCACAGCAGGATGGTGCTTGTCTCTCATTCATTACGCTAATTCATTTTTATTAAGCAGCCATAAAATTTTAGGTGTTGGGCGGGAGTGGCACCTGCTATGGCACCTAGATGCCAAATGATATAAGCAGATGTTTAGTGTGGTAGTGGGTCCAGAGGTGTCTGTTATTTTCTTTATACACATACTTCAGCTTCCAAGATCATGTACTTATGGGGGGAAAAACTATTCTTTAAATCAGGAAAATGCTCATTTGTAGTGAATGAATTGAGAGTGTTTTTGTCTGCAGGGAGAGGGTGCGGTGACTGTTTCACGAAGACTCCTTTCGGCATCTCTCTGGCCGAACCCCATGTGCAGGCTCCCCTGGAACCTGGCCCGTAGGTGGCAGTCTCCCTTCATCATTCCTGGGCTGCAGATCTCGGGAGAGCAGACTGCAATACCGAGCTCTTTTGCTTTTTCCTTTGAGTTTCCTAATATTTAATGTTTCCTCATGTTTAATGTTCCCTACTATTTAATGTTTAACTTCCTCTCCTCCTCACACAGAGAGTAGAGACTTGATGATGGGAGTGGAACAGGTGACAAAAGAAACTTCATCTGGAACCAGTCAGAGTCACAAGAACCAGATGGCAATGGTTTTGGAGTTGCCCTGAAGCTCTCTTGCAGAACTGCTCTGTAAATGACAACATGGAGTGCCTTTCACTCTAAACAGAAAAGAAAGCCTTCGCAAACGGTCCTGTTTTAAAAAAGCAATCATGTTGATGCAAATCTTTATCCTCTCTGTTTTATCTTGCCCCCACCTCTCTGCCAACACACACTCACAGATTTGGGATCAATCTTTATGAGTGGGTTGCAATCAGACATCCTCCCCCAAAACATGCCCCAGCCTTCACCCAGCTGCTCACAGAACCTATTTGACATGACAGAGAATAGTCACAGAGAGGTGGAGTGTGTGTATGTGTGTATGTGTGTGAGAGAGAGAGAAACAGAGAGAGACAGAGAAAGAGAATCCTCTTGCCCCTCTTGTGCAAAGAATTCTAGATGGAGAGTCAGAAGAAAATCAAGAAAATGCACCCCCTTCTCACCTTCCATTGCACTCACTCTGCACCCCAGAATGAGAACAAATACAGGTGGAGAACTACCCCAGCCCCAGGCCCTTTTGGGGAAGGCTGACCAATGAGTTTCTAATCAGCCAGCACTGTATGTCTGCCCCCGACTCTTTCTGGAGCCAAAGGGAGTTTCAATCATTAGCAAGCGTCAAATCGCGTGAGGATTGTGTCTGTCCAAGATGCCAAATGGAGTGGTTCATTAGCATTTGTAAAAACCACCTCAGCAAAAGTGTAGAACCCACTGCTGGGGTAGGTTTTCTGTATTCCATTTGAATTAGCAAGTAGAATACCTTTTTAATCTTACCAACACCTGGGTTCTGAAAAAGATACCCACTAAGAAAAGGGCTTCCTTGTCTACTGGAAGGAGGATCTCCTTGCTTCTAGGGGCTTTTCCTCCTCAGACTAGAGATCTAGTTGGATGCCTTGACCCCTCTTCCTTCCCCAGAGGTGGGTAGGGCTCAGAGATTGTTGCTTAGGCTTTGGGATAACAAAGATAACAGGAAGTCCTGAGTGTTACAGCCAGCCTTCCTGAATCAGAGGTAGCCAGGGGTTGGCCTATCCTAAAGGGTGCCAAATTCATGTTCCTCCATAGCACAAGACCCTGGAGTAGACGGGTTGTCAGGATTGGTGGAGGGGGTGGAGGTGAAGGGGGCTATGGAGCTGGGAGAAGTGGGGAAGAGACTGAAGAAGAGGTAAAACCTGGCTCAAGTTAAAACTCTACAGAGCAGTGGCCATGACAGGCAAGCCTCTGTCACCACAGGAGCCTTCTTTTGTGATACTGTCTTGAATGTCTGACCACTCTATGGCATGCACCTGGACTCACTGGGTGTGTTTCTGAGAAACCAAAGCCAGTCTCTTCTTGCCAGCTGACTTCAGGGAGACAGTCCCTCCAGTCTAGCTGGGCAGTGTTCAGATGTGCCTGGAGGCTAGAAGCCCTAGGCAGGGTGCAGCCTGTCAGGAGCACTGCTCTCTGGGCATATACCCACAAGGGAGCTGAAGTCACCTCCTTTTCAATCCTAGTTACTTTTGAGGTGGAAAGATCTGATCTTTTATGAGATGGACTTCATCGGGACGGTCCATTGCATTGTCTCAGTGGCCTCATTAGTTTATGACACAGGAAAACATTAGTTGAAACCAATTTGCAAAGACTCTGTAGATGAAAGCGTTGTAAAGAAACAGAATTTCAAGTTAATTTCTTCTATATGAATCAGACCTTAGTTGATTATAGTTTCACGTTGCTTTACCATTCTGCATCTTCCGTTGACCTTGTGGGTGCCTGCCAACATGGGAAATGAATGCAGAAGACCTGAGAACATACAATCTTTCCTCTTTTTAGACCCTTTACCTTGAAAAGTTAGCTCTGTGAATTCAGATTGTTTTTCCCTCATATGAAAAAAGAACTGCTTAACACTACTATCCATCCTCAAAATGTATAAAATAAAGCCTTAGCAGGGTATTTAAATTCTGCTGGAACCTGAGCCCAGCAGCCCTTCCCACTTCATCTCCCACTACTGATGTTTTATCAGACTCATCAGAGTTTTCTTTGAAGTCCCAGGAGTGTTTCCACACCTCCTCTGTCTCTGCCCATCCCTCAGCCCGGGTGCACCCCCCACCCTGCTCCACTTGATGGGATCCTACTTATTCCTCAAGGCCTGTCTCAAAACCGACTTCCTCCAGGAGGCCTTATTCATCTGGAGTAAGTTAACCAGCCCCACTCTGTGCTCTCGTGGGCCCTCTGAACCTCCATCCCACCTGTGCACACAGCCTGATGGGTCAGTAGTCTGCGCATGCACCTGCCTTTCTCCTTCACAAGCCTGAGCATTTGGTAAGAGTTCAAACATGTCTCACTGTATCTCCTCTAATACCCAGCCCAATGTTGCCCAATTAGTAAAGCTCAACCATGTTGGTGAAATCTGCCATCAAACTATGTTAGCTTATAAAAATAAACATAAATGTCAAGCCTGATCCTATCCCATGCAATGTAAGAGGCCCCATGGATTCACTTTTATGGAAGAAAATTAGTCACTGAAAACTAGAAATGAGTTGGCTAATGAAGAGAAAGATGAAGAATGCTCAGCCTCTCTGGAATTCAAAGACTTGTTTGTGAAAACAAGGAAATGCCAAATTTGGCAAATCAAATTAACAGATTTAGAAGAAATTACCATGGTCATCGTTGCCAGGGTCACAGTGAGACATGCACTGTCAGGGCTGCTGGCCATGCAATGAGTACAAACCTCTCTCAAAGTAATTTTATAAAATGTCTCAAGAGTCTTAAAAATCTTCATTCTCCAGCAACACCAACAAGACTATAAGTGATAAGCTGTGATGCAGAAGAAGAGGTGTGTTTGTTAAATGTTCATTGCAGCCAGCATGATTTACATCCTGAAAAGTTGATAATCACCTAAATACCTAATAATATGTAAATGGTTCAATAAGTAATAGTAGATCTGTATAACAGTATGTTGTCCATTAAGATAATTTTTTTTAAAGTGTTTACTATCATGGGAAAATGCATATGATAGAATGCTATCTGAAAAGATAAGGCATAAAACTGAACATGCATTAATACCTCGAGTGTGACGGTATGTGTGTGCATACATGTACATATATGTCTATGTACCTGTGTATGTGTATATAGCTGTGCTATCTAATACAGTAGCCCCAGCCACATATACCCACTGAGTACTTGAAACGTGGCTGTCCAAAGTGAGATGTGAAATACATATGGGTTTTCAAAGACTTTGTAAGAAAAAATAAAGGGCTTTGTTAATAATTTTTATATTGATTATATATTGAATGATAATATTTTAGACATACTGGGTTAAATAAACAGTATTATTAAAGTTAACTTCACCTGTTTCTTTTTACTTTTTTACACGGCTTCTAGAAAATGTAAAATGACATCTGTTGACACATTCTATATCTGTTGGACAGTAAAGATGGAGAAAATTGCTAGTTAAGTTATCCCTGGGTTTTAGAATTATAGGTGATTTTCATTTTGTTATTTAAATGCTTCTGAACTCTGTTTTCTCGATGAGCATATGTTTCTAGTGTTTCACTTCTTTGGGGGAACCTTTTCCAAACTCCCAGACTGGTGTTAGATGCATGCACGACTCTCTACACTTTTCCTCAACAGCACTTATCAGGGTTTGAAATTATATGCTGTCTGACCATTTGGTTCACACCAGCAGGTTATAGGTCCACAAGTCTGGGACCCACATCTGTTTCACTCATCTTTGGGTTCCCAGTGCTTAGCTCAATGCGTAGTATATAGCAAGTATTTAATAAATAGTGGTTGGGTGAATGAATGCATGAGTGAGTGAATAATTTTTTTTAATGTTAGTATTTAAAAACAGTAAAGTCCAAATCATTACAAGTATAAAATCACAGTAAGTCATCATATAAGAGAAGTACATGCAAACTTCAGTAAAGGGATGGTCAGAACAGATTTTAGAGTTGCTGCAGCCACGAGATCTGTTGATGGGAGTGCAACTGATCCAGATTCCCAGCTGCTGCGCTCTGAGTCCACCAACAGTCCTGAGGCTGCCTTCCCAGGCGCTGCTCCCAGCCAATGACTAAGTGGGGCAGGGAGACTTAGGCACACCCATTCCTGTGGGAGGTGAGAGTCTTCTCACTGGTGGTTTTGGCTCAAGGACTCCCACTGGCCTTGTCAGAACTTCCTTCCTTCCTTCCTTCTCTCTCTTCTTCTCAGGGGTCAGACCTTCACCACCATCTGAGGATTTTCCTTGTTATCTCTGGCTTTTCTCCAATAAACTACTTGTGTGCCTAATCTCATCTTGGGATTTTTTTTCCTCAGAGGACCCAAATGATACATTTGCTTCCAAAATTTAAAAATGCATATTATTTACTTTTTTCCAATGGGCATTATATGTACACTGTACAAAATTCAAACAACACAAAATGTAAAAGGTGGGTGTATTGTAAGAGGAAAGTTTCTTTTGCATCCTTTTCCTCCAGCCACCTGTTTACCTTCTAAATTCTCATTCCTTTCCCAGAAGTCAACCTCTAATCTACTTTTTCATACAATTGTTAAAAACAAGACAACAGGCCCCAAATGGAGTCACTTATGCTAAGCTGCACGTCACCAAACCGAGACTTAATTACAATTTTAGCCTCTCCCAGAAATGGAATCTTAAAATAGTCAGTCAGGAGTCACTTGATTGGCACTAGTGAGGTAATCGCTTGAGAGACTCCTGCCATCCCCTAAAGAAAACTGACCTTGACATAACCAATCTGATTTTTGCTAGTACAACCTCCTGGTTCCTGCTCCCTTCTGCCTATAAAATCTTCCATTCTGTACAGCTCCTTAGAACTCCTTTTTATCTGCTAGATTGGATGATGCCTGATTCATGAATTGCTGAATAAAGATAAGATCTTTAAAATCTACTCAGATGAATTTTGTTTTTTTAACACCATATATAATATCCTTATGTTGCTTAAGAGTGTATCTTGACTAGCATTCCATGACAATATATATTACGCCTCATACTTGTTATGGCTCTGTGGCATGCCACTGTATTTCCACATTGATGAACATTTAAGATCTTCCAATCTTTTGCCATGACTATTGTACTTTTGTATATTTACTGTCTTTTCCCTTATGTACAAGTATGTCTGTGTTATAAATTCCTATAGATAAAGTCCTAGAAGTGGACTTACTGGATCAAAGGGTAAGGAAGGATGCTAAATTTTACTGCTGAATTGCTCTCCACAGAGGTTAGACCAATTTATACCCCCATCAGCATGACTTCAACACCCTTGCCAACATAACGTGTTACCAATCTCTTCATCTTTGCTGGTCTGGTAGGTTTAAATGCAGCATTGCATTTATCTTATTATATAAATGAAGTCAAGAATCTTTTCATACTTTTAAGAACCATTTTATTCCTTTTGTGTGAACTATTTTTTGCTACTGGGTGTTTTTGCTCTTTTACAATTGTAAGAGTTCTTATACTTTAAGAAGTTTACAGTTTGGTTGAGATATCAATGTGCTAGATTTTTCCCAATTAGAATTTGACTTGTCTTTATTTTCCTTTATGGTGTTTTTCTTTGGGTTTATCAGGAAGAAATTTTTAAATTTTAAAATTAGTTAGATTTATCATTCTTGTTCCTGTATAGTTTCTATATTTTAGGTTATATTTAGAAAGGCCTTCGTCATTCTGAGATTTTAAAAAATAATTATAAAAACATTTCTGAAAATTATTTTTAAAATATTTTTTAAAATTAAAAATTTCCCATGTTTCCGTCTTCTTTCCTTCCTTCTTCCCTTTCTTCCCTCCTTTTTAATATTTTACTCTTTCATCCCTCTATAATTAATTTTAGTGTAAGGTGTGAATTAGGGATTATGGAAGAGACTAGTATTTGTTAACCAAATCTACTTCCTCTTCTCTTGGGTACATAGCTAGACTACCTTTCCTCTCTTCCCTTGAGTTAGGCATGGACATACGACTGAGTTCTGACCAATGGAATGTGAGGGAAAGCCATGTTACCCTCTTATCTTCTCTCTTTCTCCACCATGTCTACTCACCATGGAGAAGGTTTTGAAGATGGAAGGCGCTGGATGGCCAGGAATATGGGAGGCTTCTAGGAGCTAAAATCTCCTGGCTGATAGCCAGAAAGGAAATGGGGTCTTGTTAGACCCTGAGCTGAGAACCCTGTCAGGCTGTGCCTGGACTTCTGACCTACAGAATGGTGAGTTAATAAGTAGGTGCTGCTTTATGCCGCTAAATCTGTGGTAATTTGTTACGTGGCAACAGAAAATGGATCCATCCTGATATCTATCTTTTTCAGATTTTTTTATGGTTACTTATTATTTGTTTTCTAGTAAACTATATAATCAGCTTATCTAATTATAAAATAATATTCTGATAGTAGTTTTATTATCATTGTTTTACACTTACAGATGAACTTGGGGCAAACTGACATCTTTACAATGCTGAATGTTTCTATTCAAGAATATGTCTTCCCTTTTTATAAAGTATTCATTTGCATTTAAAGTTTTCTCTAAATAGTCCTTAAACAATTTCCTTTTAAATTTGTTCTGAACAGTTTATCTTTTTGTTCCTATTTTACATGAGGTCTTTTTTCCATAACATTTTTAACTGGTTATTGTTTCTACATAATTAGATTATTAATTTCCTAATGTTAACTCTGTACCAAGCTTCCTAAATAAATTTTATTATCATTTAGAATAGATTTTTAGTTGAATCTTTTGGATTTTTCAGAAAACAATCTAAACAATGCTTCAAAGAAGAATTTTACCTCCTACTTCTGAATTTTATACCTGTATTTTTTTTTCCCTTTAATTATGTTGGCTAGTGTTTCCAACATATTGTGAAATAATAATAGTAACAATATATATTGTTGTCTATTTCCTGGCTTTAATAGAATTGTTTCTTTTATTCTGGGTTTTTACATCATATTTATAGGTGAGATTAGGCTTTGATTTTATTTATTTTTGGTGCTATTTTTGTTGGGTTTTAACATCAATCTTACATAGGTTTCATAAAAAAAAATTGCATCTTTGATTCTTTTCCTCCATTCTAGAATAGTTTAAATAGCATTGAAATTTCTGGTTTCTTAAAAATTTTATAGAATTTGCTTGAGAAACTATATAGGCCCATTGCTATTTGGGGGTTAGGTCATTAATAACATTTTCTAATTCATTTATGTTAATTGGCCTGTTTAGACTTCCCTTTCTGTTCTGACTTCTGACCAATTTTGGCAATATATACTTCCAAAGAAACATCCATTTAGCCATTTATTTGCATAATTAAGCAAAGCAACCATTTATAATTCAATTTCATTTTAAAAATTTTGTATATTTGTGTTTTCTCCTTCTTTATGGATTAGGTTACCTAACATCTCTGTATATTATTATTTCCCCTCTAAAGAACCAGATCTTGAACTGACTTATTTGTTAGCACTACTATTTTTCTATTTTCTAATGTAGTAAGTTAAGCTTTTATCTTTAATATTCTCTTCATCTGCTTGACTTAGTTTTACTGTTCTTTTACTGACTTCCAGAACCTGATTCATGATTTATTTTTGTTCTTTTTTGTTTATTGATAAAAATATTTAGAAATTGGAATTTCTTTCTGAGCACTGTTTTACTTGTATACCATAGGTTCTGACATGTAACATACGTGTTACTATTACTTTGTAGATTTTTCTCTACTTCCTAATTTCCTCTTTGATCAAAGAGTTAATGGAGAGCTTAAATTCTCCAAATGGTAATTTTAGATTTGTAATTATTTAAAAATCAATTTCCAGTTTTATTGAAATACTGTCAGAGAATCTGCACTATTTCTACATTTTGCAAGTCAATGAAGTATCTTTTAATCTAATATAGTCACATTTTGTAACTATTGCATGAATACCTTAAAGAAAATGCATTTTGATACAGTATTTGAATATTATTCATGAGATTTAACTTATTAATGTTATTTAGGTCTTTAATATTATTTTTATGTACCTGTCTGTGCTCAGATAAATGAATTAAAATCTTCCTTCTGCCATTAATATTTTTCTATTTCTCTTTGTATGTATATGTAGCCTTTGCTTCATAAATGTGTTGCTATATTATTTACTATATATCTATTTATAATTACTAGGTATTTGTTGTGATTTTCACCTTTATTAGTCTAAAACTTCATGCTTTGTCTTTCTCAATACTTCTTGCCTTAAATTCAACCTTGTTTAATTTTAGCAATGCCAGTTTCTATGTTTTTGTTATTCGCCTTTGCTTTGTAAGATTTTTGCCTATCTTTTATTTTCAAGCTTTTAAAGACATTGTTTTACAAATGTATCTTATCTCAGGCCACAGGGACATTTTAGTCCGCGATCTAGTTTAAGTTTATTACCTTATCTCAGCAGAAAATCTGGGCATTTCTAACCAGACTACTAGAACGTTCTTCTGCCTGCCTTCTGCCCCCTGACTCCAACACCAGCTCCCCTATATTCATTTTTCTAGTCATTTCTGCTCTGCCTTCAAGTGAACTAGTGTGTTAGCCCCCCTCAACACAGGCCTCATACTAGACCACACAAACAACCTCTGAGCCTAAATCAAAATGCAGAACACTTACCTGATAATTGAGTATGAAGATACGTGCTCCTACTTCAGTCTCATAAGTAATGTTTATATAAACCATACAATACAAATGCACACACATTTGGCTCCATTAGGTGGAAAACCTGGGAGGAACATTGTATTTGGGAGCCTCTGATTTGCAGAATTTACTAAATTTATATCGCTTTCCTCATCTGGAGTAAATAAAACTATTGGAAGCTAAACAGACATATATTTGAAACATAAAAGCCCCTGTTTATTCATGGTAAGAGTGGTGACTGAGCAAAGTGCATCATGACTAACTGTCTCAAGTATCTATTTTTGTATAACAAACTAGCCCAAAATTCAGCAGTAAAAGATAACTTACATCATATTATGTTCAAAGATTCTATGGGTCAGGAATTTGGAAAAGGCTACGTCAGAAGAGCTTTTCTCTGCTTCAAAATGTCAGAGTCTCAGCTGGGAAGGTTTGGAAGCAGAGGAACTCAGGACTGGGGACAGGAATCATCTGGAGGCATCTTCACTTATGTGTCTGGTGGTTGATGGCAACTGTTGGCTGGGACCTCAACTGGGCCTATTAGCCAGAACACCTACAACTGGGCTCTCACTGTAACAGGGATTTCTTCACAGCTAATGACCTGTACTTCTCACATGGCAGCTCAGGGCTCCGAAGGCAAGAATCCCAAGAGAACCAGGCAGATGCTATATTGCCTTTTGTAACTTAGCACCAGAAGACACAGAGAGTAATTCTGGCTTTACTCTATTGGCCAACCAGGCACTGAAACTGGTCAATGAGTCATTAAGACCCAGATTCAAGGGGAGGGAATATTTGCCCTACTTCTCATTGGGAGAAGCATCACAGAATTTTCAGACATGTTTTAAACCCACTATACCCTCACTACTCATCATATGGGTCTCTATCTCTCTGTCTCCCTGTCTCTCATTCTCACTTTCTCTCTCTCACACACACCATCACATACAATTACATCCACACTCACAAACTTATGTATAGTTGCTTGTTAATACTTGCTATCAGTGTAGAGTACCAAATTGTAGTGATAGCTGTTGTGGCACTTTGTAAGCAATAACAGCAAAATCAAAAAAGCGAAATATATCAGTTATTGACTAACAGCAAATATAAGATTATTCCATTTCCCAAAATATCTACAAATCACAAGGACAAAAATTTTGGATGAAGTTACACAAGATAAAGCCCAGAGTCATAAGGGTAATATAACTTGCTTTCTGTTTAATTTTCCATGCATTGGGCTGGCTTCAGAGCTTCCCTGACTTCACCCATATTATCCTTTTCTTCACACCTGTAATGGCTTCTTCTTTCCTTGACATAATAATTGTATACCTTTTGTTAAAATTTACTCTAAAAGGATGCAGTGTTTTCTCTCTCCCTGATCCCATGACTGCTAACTTTGCTGTACCCACACCAACCTCCTGTTCATTATCATCACCTTGTTTCCCCCACTCAGTACTTCATTTGGAATGCCAAGACCCATGAGCTATGGTGAGGCATTTCATCCAAGTCTGAAAATGGTGGGAGGAGCAAGAATCCACAATATGTTGCCATTTGACATGACTGTGAGGTGGCAGCCAAGGAGGAGGGTCTGGCATAACTGCCCAAGTGCAAGCAGATTCAGTCAATTGGTGATGACTCCATTTGGAGCAGAACAAGTGGTTGAGGGTCCAAGAGGCAGTGGTGCCAAGAGAGTCTGAGAAGGTGCATAATACGCATGTCCCATCCAGTTGGTAATTCCAGATCTATATCTGCTTTGATTTTTCTCCTTGTCCTCAGACCTACATCTCCAATAGGAAGTCCCAATAGCAGTTCAAAATCAATGTGTCCAAATCCTAATTATTTAACCCACTCTACCAAAACATGCTTCTGTACCATGTTCCTTAACCCAGTGGAGGGTGTCACCATCCATTCACAACCAAGCCTCAAACATGAAGTTATTATGACTTCTCTTTCTCCCTTACTCCTTAACCATCAAATACTCCATATTTGATTTCCTTAATAACTCTCAAGGCAATACAACTGTTCCTACCTCCTTTGCCATCATACAAGAATAGCATTTAAAATGACATCTGACACCTGGGAAGTACTATTGTCCCTCAACTGTACCACTGAAATACATTTCTACCTGCTCTTTCTGCCTATGTGCTTGCTCTCTGTAAACCACTCTCCACACTCCAGAATAATCTTTCTAAAATATAAATCTCATCATATCACTCTCTAATTAATAAGCATTTTGTGGCTCCCTACTGAAACTTAGGATAGAGTCCAACTTCTTTAATGGGGCTTACAATCATCTTCATAGGTTGACCTTGGCCTATTGCTCAAGCCTCAGCTTTTCTCAATTCCCACTCAGTGCTTTAGCCAAACTAAATATTTGTAATTCTCTACAAATGTTATGTCCTCTTTCACCTCTTCTTGTGCTCCACTCTACTTGGAGAACCTTCCCTTTACCACTACCACTCCCCTAGTTTACACCTGTTCATGCTGTGCAACTCAGCTTAGACATTAACTCTAGGAGAGACCTTCCCTGACTACCTGCCCTCACCTGCCACACTATCAGTTATAAATGTGTTCATCAGCTGCAAAGAACAGAATCCTGGCTGACAGCAATTTAAGCAAGTTGGGGGTTATCTTTCACAAGTGGTGAGAAGGTAAGCAGTTGCTGATGTTGGTTTAGCTTTTCAGTGATGACATCAGAGACCCAGGATCCATCTATGTTTCATTCTGTCTAGGTTAGTATTCTACTCTAAATGTGTGGCCTCATGTGTCAAGATGACTCCTCTCATCACATCTATGTTCAAGGAAGGAAGAAAAGAAGGGAAAGCAAAAACTATACCAATAACTTTCCAGCAGAATTCTGTTTATCTCTCATTGGGCATGGCTATGACACATTTCCATTCCAACTGCTAGGAAAGTGGAGAGAGTGAATATTTAGAATTTCTTAGCCTCCATAGTAGAGGATGGCCAGTGAGAAGGAGTTCAGCAATGACTGGTGTGATCTAGCACAGCTGACTACATCGCAAAATGGGTGAACACCCTAGATTGGTGCTTCTGTGGGATCTTTATCATTACCTTCATCATTCCGTGTTATAATTATTCATTTACTAAATTGTCTACCCACTAGACTGTAAGTTCTTTGAGGTATAAACTGCAACTTAGTCGTTTTTGTATCCCCAGCATCTAGCATAGCATCCTAGCACATTGAAAATTCTCAGTAAAATTTGTCTCATATTGAACTGAACTCTATGTTCTAATAACAGCTAGGTTAGTTTACAGGCTATTCACTTTCACATGGTATATGTTCCCACCATACATACAAGATAAAATAGACTACACTCAACAGTTCTGAATGCCCCATTTATAAGCCTTCTACAATAATGCAATACATAATATTGTATTATAATAATATTGTACAATAGTACAATAATAAATTCACTTTCTTATTTTTGAAAAATGTTATTGAATGAAGATATGTATACAATAAAGTACATAAAACTGAAGTGTACAGCTCAGTGAATTTTTTTATATATGCTATATACCCATGTAGCTACTACCTAGAACAATATATAGGACATCTTTTGCACACCAAGCTTTCTCATACTCCTATCATCTGCAAAGGTAACCACTATGACTTCTATCACTATAGATTAGTTTTGCATGCTTATAAACTTTATAGAGGTAGAATCATACAATATGTACTCCATTAGGTCTGGCTTCTTTCACTCAATGCTGTGGCTAGAGATTTACCCATGTTGTAGTGTTATTTTTCATTGCTGAATAGTATTCCATTGAATGGATTGCACCATGATTTATGTATCTACTCTATTGTTGATGGACATTTGAGTGGTGTCCAATTTTTGCTTATTACAAATAGTGTTGAGATGAACATTCCTATAGATATCTTTCTGTTTAATATATACTTAGAAGTGGAATTGCTGATCATAGGGCACTTTAACTTTGGTAGACACGCCAGTTTTTCAAACTTATACCCCTTTTTTACCACTAGCATTTTAGATGATTCGTATCTTCTTCAACATCTGCCTTTGTCAATTATTTAAATTGTAGTCATTGTATTATATGTGGTGTTGTGGTTTTAACTTGCATTACATTTTCATTTAATTTCCCTGATACTAATAATACTGAATATCTTTTTGAATGTCTGCTTAGCATTCTGAGATCCTCTTTTGTAAAGGGCAGTTTAATTCTTTGGTCCTCTTTAAAAAAATGAGCTATGTATGGTATGCTTATGGACATATAGGAAGTCTTTACATGGTCTAGATACAAGTCCACTGTCAACCATATACCTAGCAAGTATCTTCTCCCACTCCATGGGTTGTATTTCCATTTATATAATTAACAAAATTTTTATTTTTAATGAAATCCAATACAGTCAAGTGGATGATTTTTTAATATTCTGAATTGAATTTTTTCAATATTTTCCTTTAAGATAATTAAGATGTTTTCTGTCCTGTTTAAAACATGAATGCCTACCCCCAAGTCCATGAAGATATTCTAGATTATCTTCTAGAAGCTTTGCTGTTTATCTTTCAATTTGCTGTTTATCTTTCACATTTAGATCAGTGATTCAGCTGAAATTGATTTTTGTATATAGTATGAGGTAGGCGTCAAGGTTCAGTTTTTCTCAAATATGTACCCAACTGGCCATCTTCCCCCCATTACCTTGCAGTGGTGCCTTTCCTGAAAATAAAATGACTGAATTTCTGGGTGTGGAATCTCTATTTTGTTCCATTAACCTATTTATCTATACTTGAGAGACATTCTATTTTAGTTACTGTAGCTTTATAATAAATCTTCGTATTTGGTGGTGTTAAGAAAATGTTTTTTCTTCCTTAAGATAGTTTTTGCTATTCTTGGCCTTTTGCCTTTCTGTGTAAATTTTAAAATTTGCTTGTCAATTTCCACAAAAATCTGGGCTTTTGATTTAAATTTTATTTCATTCTCTCAGAGATAATCTTCACTGCTCTGTGCCTTGATGTTTCTCCATGCTGTCAGGCAGTGGTGTTTTAAAGTACATACTTTGTGATTGTTCCTGACAGGAGGATAGTCTTATATCAGCCTCCTCCTTGTAGCCAGAAGCAGAAACCCTTTGCAAACCTTCTCAATACAATTCTATAAAAACAGAAGTTCCATTGTAAGAAATCTATATGACAAAACTTTACTTATATAAAGTTAAAAATCTTATTTTTTGAAACTGGATCCATTCAACTTCCATTGAGAGAAGACACGACTCAAATTGGGTTAAACAAACAAACAAAAAATTGTATTGGCTCACATAATTGAAAATTTCAGGCTCCTAGGAGGATCACTGTATGCCAGATTTCAAATGAAGTCTATCAGGATTCAATCTTATCTCCATCTCTCTGCTCCACTTAATATCGAATGTTGAGGCCATTCTTAAACATGCTCGCGCCCAGAAGATGGCTATCAGCAACTCCCAGAACTACATACTTCCAGGTCCACACCCCAGCAGAAAATGAGTCTTTGTCCCAGAACACCTGGAAAAATCTCATTGGCTCTAACGGGATCACTGCCCATTTCTAAACCAATCACTTTGCCTAAGGAAATTTGATAGAGTGATTAGCTTAGGCCCAGGTCAGGTTCTTGATTCCTGGACCAGGGGCAGAGTCGGCTCCTCCAGAGATCCATGGATTGAGAACGGGGTTAGTGGTAGTTCCCAAGAGGGAAGTTAGGATGTGGTTTCCAGGAGAAAAGTGAAATAGATGCTGGACAACTAAAAGAACAAATATCCCCTAGCCAAATCCAGTCTCTAAATCCATATCATCTGAACATACTTGGGAGATCATATCTTCCAAGGTCATTTCCATGATCCTACTTCTGGGACTGTGACCGCACTCTCTTCACACTGCTACCTGCTTTACACCGTCCTCTCCATCACACACACTCAGCTCTTCATCCCTGGCATGTCCCTCCTCGTGTGTTCTCTTCTTCTCACTCTGAAGTCTTAGCAAGAGTTGGGGGTAAGAGTAGCAGATGGATGAGGTGGTTTCTAGTCCCTCATTGTCACCATTTTCCTTTTTTCTATTTCCTTAACAGGACAAGAGTCAGATGATCAGACTTAGCTTCCTAAATATTCTTTACTGCTATGATTCCAAAAAAGTCACTTCAGTACTCTCTCAATTTCCACAGCTGCAGATGGAGCTAATGATATCTACTTTGCCTCTTTCCAGGCAATAGCTCTAAAGAGTCATATAAATGAGGGAGAGTAAAAGGGTGACAGGTCTGGAGGCTACATCCTTTTAAATGGCTGTTGAGATTTTGTTTGATGCTTCTGCTAGAGACATCTTAAAATGTGAGGGTTTTTTCCAAGCATTTCAATGATTGTGAAGGTTAAGTGAAATATTTTGAAAATGTTTATAGACTCTGAAGCTCTTAGGAGATGTTGAATTGTATGATGGGCTCCAAACAGATCATTAGAAAGCTCTTGTCCCACCCCAAGAATTGTTTGTGTGCATCACTTGTCAAGGGTTTCCACCTCAGGAACAAAAGCACAAGTTTCACTGAAGTCCTCTGGCTTAATCCTCTTAAGAGTCATTGAAGCCTCTCAGAATTGATTCAGAGATCGTCAAGTACCTTCTTAAAACAGAAGGTTCTTTCAGATTTTCTTACTGTTCCTGGTTCTGACAAAGCCACTCAAGTGTTCCCTGCTACCCACCACCATTGCCCATATACCACTTGGAGCCAGAGAATTTGCCCAAGGTTAATCTGCCAGGAAATGGCTGGACAAGGATCTTTCTAGAGTCCACCCTTCCTCCACATGGCCAGCTAGGACAGCTCAGTCACAAGGGGTATTGTTAAGTACGAGGCTGCAGAGGCCTCTGAAACACAGACTTTGTTGGAACCCTGTGAGAGGAAGAAGTGTCTAAGCAAAGGTTGTGTGTGTACAAAGGAAGGGCAGGTCTGGAAGTGGATTCAGGAATATCAGCTCTTAGACTGGTGCAGGTACATAACCCAGGATTGAAGTCATAAGACCAAATGCCTTAATGATCTAAATGCAGAGCCTAGCACAGAGCCTGACTTTATGGATGCTCAGTTGTGCTGATGGTCAGGGTGGAAAGGAACAGATGGACTTAAGAGATGGTCTGGACAGGAGGCAGATAAAATTTGTGACTGGTTGAACATGAAGGATAAAGGGTAATAAAGAGTAAACTATGGCTTTGGGTCTGGGGCACTGGCAGACACAAGGATGTTTGGGTGGGATGATTAAGAGTTCAATGGGTGGGTTTCCAGAGCTCTGGAAACCCTATCAGAGACTGTACAATGTGATGTGGTTTCTTAACAGAAAATTTACATGAAGTTATCATAGGTTTTGACTGTAAAATATTAAGCCAACAGAATATGTCTTATAGAATTTTCCTTTAGACATAGAGTACAAACTATTAGACAGCCCCCATCTCCTCCTTACTAAGGGAACTCTACTTTTGTCTGAGGCAGCAATGAGAGTGACTCAATATTTTCATATTCCAATCTCCCTTGCCAGATGACCATGGAACTAAATCTAGCCAATGAGACATAAGTAGAAACTTTGGGGTTGGACCCAACTAACTGGGATGTGTATTTTGCTCTTGGACTTTTCCCTTTCTCCACTTGCAATGTGGACCTGATGGCTAGCGTTCCAGCAGTCATCTGATGACTACAAGGACAGAAACCACATGCTAAAGATGGCAGATGAAGGAATATGGGTACCTCACGGCATTGTGGAGCCATCATACCAAGCTCTGAGTGCTGTCCCAAAACTTCTATTTAACTTAACATCGAATTTGTTATGTCTGTTTTTCAGATCACTGTCACTCACAGCCAAATGCAATTCCTTGCTGATACACCATTGTCTTAAAAATTATGAAAGATCATTAATTTCAGAATGAGTTTTAGTGTTTTACAAAAGTAATAACAAGAATAAGGTGTTAGTCCTTGATTCGAAATAATAAGCATCAACCCTATAAGCATGTCTATCATGTACAAAAGCTAAAAGGAAGCTTTTGGGGGACCTGTGAAAATAGTCACTAAAACAATCCATGTGTTGTACCTCTTTTCAAAAAGATTGAAAGAACAGCATGTCTCAAATGCTATACAAGTCAACCCCTGCTCGTGACTGTCATTTTGCACTTAAAACCATCTATTACTTTTAGTGCCAAAGAGTCTGATCAATTCAAAAAGCATCCCGGTTCTCATTGTGGTGGAACTGTGTGAAAACAAACTCACTCTTAGCAATCACATCCCAAAAAGATCACAGTTGTTCAGGGGAAGGAGGGAGGCATCAGGCACCCACATCCACATCAGGATCCCTCATCGCTCTTAGAACTGAATGGGAAATTTCTGTTTGACTGAAAGCCATCAGAAAATGGCTGCTTCAACTCTGTTTCTACTTCACGTCCAGCTCCACCCAGTCACTGACTACCTGACCAGCCAGGCCTAACACCATTCTTCAGTGGATGATCTTGGCTTAATCCGGCCCAATTTATAGATAGGATTCACCCCAGGTCAAGGGTAAGGCAAAGCCTTTTGACAGAAACCTGGCTTAGGAGGACCCCCTGTGGATTTGATCAAGGGCAGTAGTGTTTCTTAGAGCAAGGGGGATGGGGTAGGTGGGGAGGGAGTCGAGATGAAACCCAACTGTGGGTTATACAGAACACACAGCACAGGTGTGTATGTCACAGGTATTTTCCAGCCAAAATGCAAATATACCCTTCAGGAAGGTGCCTTAGTCTGAAGCCTATCTAGTTTCAGGCCTGAAGCTCTGGGCATCATCAGTGTTCTCCGGCCCAAGAGCTTCACTGTGTCAGCAGCCTTCGTGGATGCAGAGCTCATTACTCAGGCACCTAAGTAGTTCTGTTTGAAGGGCAAATTTCTTCTCTCCACATTAGTTCAGCTGATCTATTAGGTAATCCAGAACTCGAAAAAGAAAAAGAGAAAAACTTCAACTTTAATTCTATAGATCCCTTAAAATAAAGATACTCCAGTAAAGCCAGGTTCACAGAGTGTGCAGCTCACTTGATTTGCTTAGAACAGACTCCCACTCAAGGGTGAGCCCTTTCAGGAGCTGCCTCTGAATTTCTCCCTGACCCTGAAGTTTTTGGTACTTCAGTGTCCTCAGTTGTGAGATGGAAGTAAAACACATTCAAAAGTCTTGGCAAAGCAACGTTCTTGTCTCCAGGCATATTCAGAAAGAGGGGCAGGGCCTAGAGACCCAACTCCAGATTGGTGAAAAGCGAGTGTAGACATACTTTCCACGCTTTACCTAGGATGGTGGGAAGTGTGTGTTGACAAAGGAAGGCCTGGGCCGCCTCCCCGGCTCCTCACACAAACACAGCGACCTCACAGTCACAGAACGTGTGGAGTTTGCACCGTGTGCGTTCTCTCGTTTCCTGGATCACTGGCGCTGGTCAAGAGATGTCTCAGCTGCAATCCCACACAGTGTGGGAACCCCCATTAAGAGGTCAGGCAGCTGCACATCTGATGAGAAGGAATTCACTGCTTCTCGAGGCCTCCCGCTCCCATTTTTACATCTAAAACTATACAGCCCCCCAGTTTCCATTCATTGGCCTAGTTTCGGCCCTGTGGCCCTCCACCTAGATTATGCACTTCCTCATCCTCCTACTTGATTGATTACATGATGATCACCATCATGTCACCCCAGTGAGTCTTCTCCCTTACAGGCCATAGAACCCCTGACATGGACCATGATTTCCCACCACTTACCTGGCTCCAGTTTGTCAACCACCCTCTTCAAAAGCATTGCTGCGGAGCCCAGTGTTCACATGGCTGTGCACACAAGCTCAAGGTGAGAACTTCTAGGCCCTACGCCTCTGTTGGGAGAGCCCCTGGTTGCACTGACTTCTTTGTCAATCCCCAGCCATATTGAGCCTCCAGTCAACTAAAACTCACATCAATCTTCTTCAGTCTAAACATGTGCCTTTCACTTTCCCAAATCCTTTCTAAGAGGAGGAACGATGTAGATTAATAATAAATGCTGCTCCTGCTGCAATTATTGTGAAACCACAGTACAGTTCTGTCCGTTGACCTTAGAGCTTCCATCCCAACATTTCAACCAGTCTCAAGATTTTCTAGAAATCTGATCTGTCATTTGTCATTATTAGCTATACTTTCCAGCCATGTGGCATCCACAGACTTGATGGGCCTGCTTTTTCTTTCTTTACTCCAGCCATTGATACCTTGTCATGGAAGCTGGCTATCTCTACCCAAGGGGTAAGCAGATGTGATCTAATCTGTCTTATGCTGGGTTTGCTCAAGGTCACACAACAGATCTACACACTGTGGAGGTGGCACTGGAACTCCAGCCTCCTGAAGCCTGGGGTGGAGATTTTCCCACAATGCCATGGGGCTGCTACACGGGATGCTGGCCTCCCTGAGGCCCTGCTATACCCAAGTGGATGCTCATCATCCACTCAGCAGGCAGGGTCTCCACATGCTCGTCAGGGTGAGAAACTGTGTTTATTATCCTGTGTTGGCTGACATGGAAGACCATAGCTACAGACAAAATTGTTCTCCACTCACATTTACTTCTAGACTTCCAGGGTCACTGACCAAACCCAGCTGGTTCCTTACCCTTGACAGACCTGCCTATGCTGCCCAGCTTGCCACCATGGTGTGGACACACTCTGACCTAGGCACTGAGAGACTTGGGCCTCAATGCTTGTTCCATCATGTTTAATTCTTTGACCTTGTCTGACATATGCGACACATCCCTGAGCCTCAGTTTTCTCACCTAAAATAGAGGACACACCACTCTTCCTTACAGGATAGATTTAAACATCGAAGGGGAGAAAGAATATAAACATTTTTTGAAAACTATCCAATGCTTTGAAAAGTATATTGTTATTATCAAATGGGTACAGAGAACTCCAAAATGAGTCAGAACCACTTAAAATTCCTTTTTAAATCAGTTCATTATATCCTATTTATTCATTTCTTTCTCTTTTTTCTCTTAAAAGTCCCAACAAAAACAGAATATTAAGAATGCATGCGGGGAGCACACTGAATACAAATTAACTCTGCAATGTTCTTTAGTCACTTTGGCAGAGAAGTGATACACCTATTAAAATACCCCAGGCAGAGCTGGCACGTACTCTGCTGATAACCCCAGCAGGTGACGACCTTGGCACCATTACAAGGGCAATATTTTCAAATGGATGAACTATTCCTGAACAAAGTGTCCAGTGTACTAGGAATAAACAGTCTTTTCATCAACAAAGCCACGTGTCTTCTGGTTCCAACAACCTTTCCCAGAGATAGTGTCAGAGAGTGGGGAGGACCAGGAAGCAGCACCTCCTGGCAACCTGCCCAGCCTTACTCACCTCTCCTTAAGAATCAGTGACTGAAGGGGGCCTTCAAGCCTCCCTCCTCTGGAGTTTTCATGATGACTTGTCTGCACATTTTCAAAAGTAGGACCCAGTGCTGTCCATTGCTCTCCTGGTCAGACCTCACGGTGTTCCTGGTAGGAGAGCAGATCAGGGAATCAGCCCTCTTCCCATGTCAAATGGAGTCCCAGAGCCTCATGAGCAAAGGTTTGTGCTGGAAACTCACAAACGATATCACCAAGTGTCACGAGGCCAACCCTAGGAGGAGGATACAGGTGTCCCAGGATGGTCCAAAAGAGGGTACATCAGAGACTCTGAAGACAAGACCCTTGAGAGAAAATTCCCTGGGAGAGCAAGAAAGGACTCTGGCTTCACCAGAAATGAAGCACATCTGCAAAACTCAGCCAGTGGGACTCGCTCCCTCCCCTGCGCTGAAGAGGACACAGCTGGCTTGTTTTGCAGTTCCTTCTTTCATCCACACTACAAGTGTTTATTGAGCACCAACTGTATGCCCACCATTGTTCTAGGTTCTGGGGACAAAGAATAAACAAGACAAAGTCCCCACTCTCCTTACATGCTGGTGGGAGTAAGCAAATAATAAAAGAAACCAATAAGTAAATGTCTAGTGTGCCAGATGGTGATGAGTGGGAAGAGGATTGTGAGTGGAGGGGCAGTGGGCATGAGCTTCTGTCAGGGAAGGCCATGCTGTTCATGCAAACTTGACCAGAAGTCTGAAGGAAGTGAAAGATTAGGCTATGAGACTGTATTCCAGGCAAGAATATACTTGAAGCAGCAAAGAAGAGAGTGTTATGGTGTGGAGCCCACCAAGGAGAGAGGCAGAAGAGATGAAGTGAGAGAGGTCATGGGGAGCCAACTCATGCAGGGCCTGAGAGTCCTTTCAAGGACTTTGGCTTTAATTTCAAGTGATCTGGGAAAATACTGGGGGCAGGGGCAAGACTGGAAAAGAAAAGTGAGATAATCTGATTTATGTGTCTAAAGAGCATCCTGGATATTCTATTCAGAACAGCAGAGAGACAGGAAAGAATGTGAACAGGGAGACTATTATAATAGTGCAAGGGTGTAAGCAAGAGAGGAGAGCAGGGGCTTGAACTCAGATGGCACCAGTGCAAGGGTGAGATGAGGCTAGGGACAGTTTTAGGGTGAGACCTGTAGGAACTGTTAATAATGGGATGTGAGAAGTTAGAGACAGAGTCACAGACTGGTCCATTGTTTTGGCTTAAGCCCCTGGGAGGGTGGAGCTAACGTTTTATCAAGAAGGGAAAGATGATGGATGAAGTAGGACTAAGGGCATCAGGAGTCTGGTTGGGAACATGTTAAGTAGGAGGTGTCTAGTAGATGACAAGTAGAGATGTCTTGTTGGCAGGTGGATAAGCAAGTCTTGGGTCCAGGCTACAGATGTAAACATGGGAATCATTATAGTAGACAAGGTATTTAAAGCCAAGCACAAGGGTGATATTAACAGAGGGGTGAGTGCTAACAGAGAAGAGATCCAAGGACTGGGCACTGTGGGCAGTTAACACAAGGGAGAATTAGCAAGGATATTACAGTGAGTTAAGGATTTTTTTTTAATGGAAAAAAAAAAGAGGCCTGAAGAATATGTGAATAAAGGGGGAGGTATAGCTCAGTGGTAAAGTGTAAGCTTAGTGTGCACGGGGAGGTGGGTTCAGTACCCCCATTTAAAAAAAAGGAAAGAATAAGTGAATACAATTTCTTGAGAAGGAACCACTGATCAACTTTGCCAAATGCTATTTGGTCACGTGTGATAATGATGGAGTATTCACTATCAGATTTAGAAATTTGGGGGTCACTGGCAGTTTTATTAGGCAGGTTCACTTCTGTAACAAACAACCCCAAAATCAATGACTTAACACAGGAAAAGCCTTATTTCTCGCTCATGTTACAGTCCCATCAAGTGCTTGGTAGATGGCTTTCCATGTGTTGCTTCAGGTACTCAACTTTCATCTTCAGTGTGTGGCCTCCGTGGTCACCTTGGAAAGGGAAGGGACAGTCCCCATTGAAGCACACCCATGTTCAAATGCCTCAGCCTGAAGGTTCACATTCCCATGCCAAGAACTAGTCACTTGGGCTCATTTATGTGCAAAGAAATTCGGGAATGTCATTTAGTTGTGTCTCCAGAAGGAGTAAACAGTTGTATGACCATCAAGCCAATTTCTTCCAAAATGGCCTTAGTAAGCTCTGTTTTTGGGGATGGTGGGAACAAAAGACTGATTGATGGGCTTTCAAGAGATAGAGGGAAGTAGAGAAATGGGATGGTAGCTAAAATGAGATTTGGAATCAAGAGAGGTTGTGTGTTTTGTCTGCAGCTTGTCTATATGATGGAATGGAAAATGACCCAGTAAAGAGGAAAAAATGCAATAATGCAAAAGAGAGAGGGGCTCACCACTGGAGAATATCCCTGAGTAGGTGGAATGAAAGGGATCTAGCTCTCTTTAAACTTCCTCATGCATAAGAATCCCTTGGAGAGCCAGTTGAAATACAGATTCCCAGGCCCTATCTCAGAAATTCTGATTCAACAGGTCTGGAGTGGGGCTGGAGAACTGGTACTTCTGACAATCTCCCAGGTGATGCTGATGCTGCTAGTCAGGATTGAGGACCACACATTGAGTGTCACTGACAAGCTTGGGAAATTCATCCCTGTACTAGAAGGGAAGGCAGAGCGGATTGGCATTGATGAGGGTAGGCAGGTGGGTGTGGTGGTGGAAATGTGGAACTTGTCAGTTCATTTTTCTATTATCTCAGTGAATCAGGAGGCAAGGCCATCAGCTGGGCGTGAGGATGGGGGAGGAAGACTGGGGGTTTGAGGAAGGAGAAAATGTGAAATCTTTGTCTTGGAGAGAGGGAGAATAGTTGTGTGCCAGGCCAGCACCAAGGATCTACGTGCAGCTGTTATGATGAACTTAAAGCAACACCAGGTAGCCACATCCAGCCGTGCAGGTGCAGACACAGTGGGCAGGGTCATGGTTTTGCCAAGAAGGTACAATGAAGACAGGAGTCAAAGGGGGTTGATTGTGCATTAATGGGCAGAGTGACAATGAGGGACCAGAAAATCAAAGCAGATAAGGAGGGCAGTGAGGGCTTGTGGGTGATGATGAGGTAGTGAAAAGGTGGTAGATCAATTGACTGTGGATCTCCATGAGGCTGAAGAAGCATTGGAGAGAATAGAAGACTGAGATGGAAGGAGAAACTGTGATGGGAGAGTCGGGTGTTTGAAACTGAGATTATGGAGGGAGCACATATGGTAATGGTAACATCAAGGGCATAGCCATGGGCATGAGTGGCCAAGAAATCATAAAGGGCAAGGTTACTGGGAGGAGAGGAAGTTGAGGAACTGGAAGGCTGAGTATTAGAAGGACCACGTTTATGGCTGTTGAAATTACTGACGATTGATTATCAAGAGTATTGTTGGAAGAGCACTGAGAGCTATTGTTTTCAAACTCTCCTTACAGAATCTGGTGCTCTAACGAGGGCAAGAAGTTCTGAAATATAAATTCTAGACCCCCAAGCAAAAGTTTCCCCATGAGTCTCCTAGAACTAACTGCAAAATAAAGAAATGGTCCAACAGGGGCTGCCTGGAGAGAGGCTGAGCCAGCAGACAGGAGCATTGCTCTTGCTGGCCAGTATTGGCCTCAGAAGAGCCCAACTTTCCCCAGCTCTTTCCCTGATTAATTTGAAGAATTAAGAGTGACGGCGAAATGTTGAGAACCTGAGGTGACTCATCACAGCCCGTGAACAATGATGATGTCTCCCCACACATTTTATAGGAAACAGTAGGCTGCTGGCTTATGACGTCTTGGATTTCAGATTTAACTACTGTGCGTGTTCTAGTGCAGAAGAGACTAAATATAGACGTCTAATTAGGAAATCGCAAAGGAATACCAAAGCCGCATCAATGGTGAGCAGAAGAGCCATGAGTTATGAGTGCAGACAGCTCGCTAAGTGAGTGGTACCCCCACCAGAGGACCCCACTCATGACAGGGGTGTCCCAAGAGAAAACATAGCAGCTTCAATACATTATGGAGAATGGACATCCTCCCTTCCTTCACATGCCCGAGCAGAGCTGCACTTCTCAAGAGTCCTCACTGTGTGGACACACTGAATTCTACCCAGCACTGTGCAGTGGGTTCCTCTCTTCCCCTGCATCCCACCCTCCATCAGATCCATCCATCCCTGAGGCAGAAAGGGAGCCCGGACCCATGCTGTCCTCTCTGCTTACCCTCCAGGCCCAAGAATCCACACACAGAACCTGGCCCCTTCCTCTGCGTAGACCATTGTGGCAAATCAACACAGGGGCTGGGTGCAGGGAGGGTGGAATAGGGGCGACTACTCTGGCCACGTATGAATCCCATCTAGAACTGTGTCTGTAGCTGTGTAGTAAGCGAGAGCTAGGAAGAAAACAGGAAGGCAGGAAGAATTCACATCCAAAGCTGTCCTTATCTCTGGATGACAGGATTACAGATGACTTGTCCATTTTTTCATCTGTATTTTCTAAAATGTCTAAAACGAGTATGTGTTACTAACATGTGTGGGAAACTCCTAGTAAACCTGTTGTGTTGTTTGTAAAATGCTTAGTTGGATCCGTTTGCTTTGACGAGACGCCCACTAACCTCGCAAGCCCACCCCAGGCAAACAGCTAAGGGCTCGCCTGGCGCACACCTGGGGCTCAAGTGCAGCATATGGTGCATGACAGTGGCAAGTACAAGAGAGCTGGTGATTCAGTGTTAGTGTCGCCTGGCAGGAGCGCTAAAACCTGAGAGGATGGAAAAGACAAGAAGATGTGGGAGGTGATGCTGTTCTCAGGAGGGAGAGGACACTTCATGTCCCTTCAGTTGGTGATTCTCTGTCTAACCCAGACTGTGTAGGACAGACCGGGATGTCCTCCTGTGATTTAGCTGCCTGGTGAGCAAAGGTCAATGTTATGTTGCACTGGCCAGTGTTACAGAAGAGGACCCTGGGCTACCCAGCTGAATGCTAATTTTATTTTTCCCACTTGGTTTAGATTAAATTCAGAAGTACCCCAAGTACACTGGCTTTGTCCTGAAGGTTGAGGTCAGATTCAAAGACCTCTGGTCCAGTATAAATAAACACACAATGACCTCCAATCAAGGACAGACCCTAGGTAAAATTGTTAAATGAATAAAGTGCATCTTTGGAGCTCTCGCTAAAAAGGAAAGAGTGGCTGCTTCTCCCCAGGGCACCTCACTTTCTAGGGTCCCATGCAGGTAGCCACTGCAGTGCTTCCTCATCTGGAGTCCCCGTCCCCCAGGATTCTCATACTGGACAGGCTCCTGAATCTGAATGCACATGCTGAGGTGCTGTAGCCCATGCCACACCTCCCACCATATCAAAATTGTATCTTAACTTGAGGCTTTTTCTAGAAAGACAAGGCCTTATCCAAATAAACAAAATGCTAATGATAGAAATTTCAGGTGGACCTACAGGGTGCCAGTCAGGGAGAATTGAGGGGATACGGTGAAGGGTCAAGGGGTCCCCTAAAATGACACTTTACTTATACTTAAGTAAGTCTCTGTTAACAAGAATGCTGACTTACTAGAAGGGAATTTTATATGGAGAAGAAAGGAGAAAAGGGAAAATCAACAACATCCATATTCTTTCATTTGCTTTTCTCTATTGTCCTTTGCAAGGGCAAGATGATATGTAGCCCCATGATAATATGCTTCAAGACTTTTTTTTTAATATATGATTTACTGGGACAGTATTTCTCAAAATGTGTTCCAGGGACCCCTGAGGAGTGTCTTTGAGTCAAAACTATTTTCCATTTTAGAGGATCTTTGAGTTCAACACTATTTTCATAACAATAATAGACACAATTTGCCTTTTTCACTCGATTGAGTTTCCCAATCTAGAGGATGTGATGACATTATTGCATCAAAAAATGTGGTCCAAAACATTTAGGAAAAGCTTTTAGATCCACTTAGAGAATTCACAATGTCCAGTAGCATATTAAAGGCTACTATGAGAAGTTTTATAGTAAAAAAAAAAAAATCTGTTTAACCTGGTTTAATATAACATTGCAAATTTACTTGACCACGGAATTTATTTTTGTTTTGTTTTAGTTGTGGTTGCTTGGTTTGGCACCTGTTGCTATCATGTTTCGAGAAATGCTCCTCCAGGGGTAAGAGAGTAAGCCAGGAATCCTTTGGCTAAGGAATTTATTAGAGATCCCTTATGTGGACCAGAAGTGAATAAAGACAGGGCACTGGTATGTCAGGATAGTGCAGTGGTCCAGAGCAGAGCCAGACTGCCTGAGTTCAAATTCTGACTCTGCCTCTTACTAGCTGTGACTTTGGGCAAGTTACTTAACCTCTTTGTGCCTTGTATTCCTCATGCATAAAATGAGAAAGATTATATATCTGTGTGTGTACACACATACACACACACCATATATATCTTCCAACAGTGCCTTGCACATAGTAAACACTAGATAAGAATTCGTTATCATCTATTCCTGTACCAAACATGCTGGGGTCAGTATCTAAAGCTAGGCCACTAACTAGTGATGTGACCCAAGACAAGTCATCTCTCTGCCATGGACTCCATTCTACCCCAGTATCGAATCAGAAAGTGGGCCAAGGCAGTCTCTGAAGCCCCTTTTAGTGCTGATATTCTCTTACTCCACACATTCCTTGCAGAAGGTGGCACTAACCTAGAGCACGACAGGACAAAGAATGTAGAGGGGGAGGGTGGGCTAAGAGCCCCCAGGTCCTGGACAGCATCAACAGAGGATGAAGAGATTCACAAGGTGGGATGGAGTCCATCTGTTCCAGACTTCCGCTTCCTCCTGACCCAGCTTCTCACCCTGCCCAGCTGTGAAGGAGAAAGAAGGTGGGGTCTGCTATTCCTACTACCACCCCCACCACCACCACCCAACCCTCTGACAGCACTACTACCACTTAAAACTGGCTGCTTGAGATGAGGGTCTGGCTACAGAAAGGAATCAGCTCTTTAAACTGGGTTAAAAGGACACAGGGCTTCCAGCTTCCTGGTGGCTTTTTCCCAGTACCCCAGCCTCAGTGAAACCTTTTGGACACCTATCACTGGTAAGACACAACAGTGACTGCCTCTACAAAAATTCCACCAGTGTGACTTCACCACTAACGAGAATGAAGAGAATGCACAGACTAAAAAAACTAAAAATGTTTGTAAAGGAAGAGCTTTGAATTGCTGGCAGCTGTGGGCCAAGGTAGAGGCACCCAATATAATGCTTAAGAGACTAAATTGGGAATATTTGAATGCTTGGTTTTACTTGTGCTTAAAAAAGCCAGTAGCAGCCCAGCTGCCAGATGTTGGAGAACTTCTACACGTAGCTCGCCGGCATGGTATCAGCAACGCTTTTGCAGGTGACCGCATGTCAAAGGGAGATGATGACTTGCTTTCCTAAAACTGCTTCTAGGGAAGGAGCCCAGTGGCTTTCATGTTTCACTTTCACTGAAGTTAAATTCGAGAACACCAGAAAGGATCTCACTTAACTCAGAGAAGATTGGCACTAGGGCTTGTCAGCAAAGGAAGATTTCTGATAACTGTGACTTCATAAGGGCTCAGTTCCCTGTAACTAAGGCTCTGAATAATCATTGAACTACCCTGTCTCTAATTCAGTGTGTCAATTAGGAATTGCTTTTGATTGCTAAGAACAGAACTGGCTTAAACACATAGTGGTTTGGGTTTTTTTTTTTTTTAATGTTATGAGAAATTCAGGTATGGGTAGTTACCAATTGGTTCAGTGGCTCAAGAATCAATTAGAATCAAGAAAAGCAGGTTTGAGTCTTTGTGATTCTTTTAGTCTTTTCTTTGTGGCCTCAGTATGGCTATTGCAGCTCCAGCCATCACATCCACATCCCAAACAACTGGAGGCAGGTAGGATGAAATGGCAAAAAAGTCTTTCCCAGAAGTTCCATCCAACAATTTCTGCTTTCCTTTTCTATAAGAGAGGTAGAGAATCATAGTCTTTTTATTGGCTACATGCCACCTGGATTAACACTGTGGCTCTGTTACTAAGAAAGAAGGAGAGAGTGGATATTACATTAGAAACTAGCACTTTCTGCATAGGGCTTTCTAGAGAGATGTGTTTAGACAAGAAGTTGCTGTCTGGACTGGTTTTTCTGGGAGAGTTCATGATGTGAAAGGGCAGGCATCTGGGGGAGCCTGGGTTTACCCAGGAAGTGGACTTCTGCACCTCTCTCATGCTGAGAGGAGGGATGCTAGTTCCCCTAGTTCCCAAGACAACTTGATTAGGAAAGAAGAGGATTCAGAAAACAGGGAAATCTCTGAAAAGTGGTGGATTCATTCCTTGATCAAAGACAGTGTGCTCAGCACTAAGCCCACAAAATGAGTGTACGCAGACACTGTGGGAGACAGTGTTGCTTGCTGATGGAGTGAAGCAGGCAGTGGACAAAGACTATATGGTTTAGACCCTCCAGAATCTTACTGTTTGGAAGAGGGAGACAAAACATGTAAACTAGACAGTCAGAGAGGTTGCTGTAGACTGAATATTTGTGTACTGCCCATCCCCCCATGAAAATTCTTGTGTTGAAGCCTATTCCCCCAAGGCGATGGTACTAGGAGGAAGGCCTCTGGGAGGTGATTAGGTTGTGAGGGTGGAGCCCTCGTGAATGGGACTGGTGCCCTCATAACAAAGACCCCAGGCAGCTCTCTCAGCCCTTGTGCCCGATGAGGACCCAGTGAGAAGACACAGCCATCTATGAACCAGGAAGCAGACAGACATCGAATCTGCTGGCACCTTGATCTTGGACTTCACAGCCTCCAGAGCCATAACCATGAGAAATACATTTCTGTGGTTTATAAGCTACCCAGTCTGGTATTTTCGTTACAGCAGCTTGAATAGACTAAGATCAAGGCTAAGTGGAATCAGCAGCAGGTACAAAGAAGGGGAGTGAACATCACCAGGATGCTCCCAAGGGAGGCGGAGGACACAGAGTTTTGCTGGATGGCCAGTGCTGGGAGGGGGAGTGTGTCTGGGGAGGGGGAGGGGGTTGTTGCCTCGCCACACAGTGGGGCTCCCTCAACTGGCAAGAGAAGCAGCTCTTGGCCTGAATTCCCAAGGACCACCATGGATCCTAAACAAAATGCCATCCCCTCGTTTTCAGCTCCCCATCCAGCTCTCTAAAAAAAGAAGTCGAATTTAAGATCCAACCAAAACCAGCGAAGGACACATCACACAGAAATACCATAGCCGAGAGCCAAAATACTAACTTCTGTTATAGGCCAGGGAAACGCTTACACTGGTAAGGGTGGGGAATGGATTGAAGAAAGGGGGATGTTTTATCCTGGACTTTCTTCCGCGCTTTTTTCAGATTTGGGAGCAAAAATGGGTTGTGGGGAAAAGAGAAGCAAAGTGAAGTAGTACAAGAGAAAAACAGGTACTATATGTTATCACTTATAGGTGTGGAATCTACAAAATAAAACAAATGAATGAATATAACAAAACAGACTCACAGATTAGAGAACAAACTAATGGTTACCAGTGGGGAGAGAGGATGGGGGATTAAGAGAAACAAACTACTATATATAAAATAAATAAGGTACAAGGATAAATTGTACAGCATGGGAATATAGCCAATATTTTATAACATTAAATGGAGTATAATCTATAAAAATATTGAATTACTATGTTGTACACCTGAAACTAATACAATATTGTAAATCAACTATACTTCAATTTAAAAAATAGCATGTTCTTTTTTTAAAAAAAAAAAAAGAGTAGCTGATTTTGTTCCTTAAGTCTACTTGTTTCCAACTGATATTCCATGCTTCCAGCAGTTACCATATGTTCACAGATTTTAAAATCACAATAAACGTCAGGGTGAGATTCTCTGCAATAATTCCCACTTTTGTTCACTTTCCAGCACCCCCCATCAGATCACATTGCTTAAATAATGACCAGCCCTCCCTCCCCCTGCACAGCAAGGTCACACCTCCTCTCTGTTAATGGCAGTGAGGACAGCCAGTTTGACTCTAGTGGGAGGTTAGTGAAATGATGAGCCAACTGCTGAGCTTCTGATGGGTCATGAAACTTTCTGTCACTAAAACTTGCTTTTCCAATGGTTAGACTTTAAAAACATATCTTCTCCCTAGTAGCATCTTTTAAATGATCACAGCACACAAGAGCAAAGACTGACTCCATCCTGTCCTCCATGTTTCATTTGCATCATGAGAGGCTGAGAGCATGGGAAGCAGTTTGAGGATTGACTCCTGAGGCGGGCTATCTGGGTTTGAATCCTGGCTCTGCCACTTATTCATCTTGTGAAATGGGGCATGTTACTTAACCAGTCGGTGCCTCAATTTTCTCATTTGTACAATGGAGCTAATATTAAGTGTCTACCTTGTAGAACAGTGAGGATTAAATGAACTGACAAATGTAAGCTGATTAGAACTAGATGTTTGTTATTAAATAACTAGCCATGAATGTAATCATGCACTTGTTTACCTTGGTGGCTTCTTAAGGGTGAATCCTTAAGGCTCAAGTCCTGCAGGGACCTGCAGTATATTTGCCCACTTAGATTCCGGGCCAGGAAGAGGCCTGGTCTTCTGCACGCCTACCCTCCCTCACCCTTGCCCTTCCCACCACAAGCATCTTCCACGGTGCACAGAGCAGGCCCACTGGCCAGAGGTGAGTTACTGGCTCCCCATGCTCAACAGCAGAGGAGATGAAGAGACGGGAGGATGGCACAGACCGGAGGGGACAGAGGAAGTGTTCTCAGCTGTTCTTTTTTCTTTTCTGCAAGCCTGGTAGAGAGACCATCTTACACTACTGCAGTATATCGAGACATACAATTATCCGTATGTCTGTTGGAGAAGCAGCCTGCTCGTAGGGGCGAGCAGGCCTGGCCCAGCTCCTGGGGATGCCGAACAGGCTAGCACAGCTACTGAGAGCCTTGCCCAGTGGTCTGGCCTTGAAGGAGCAGCCAGCTCCCCAGAGAGAGTTGGATCTTTTCCATCTAATGAGATTGACTCAAAAAGAACCAAGTTGCTCTCAACACCTGCTCACCCTCTCACAGCTCTGAAGGCCAAGAGGGGAACAGGGAATTGCAGACCACAGGCAAGGAAAGAAAAAGAAGGGGGAAAAAATCAGCAGCCCTTAATTCAGCATCTTCCTCACTGTCCGTTCATGGGAGGAAATCAGTGCTGGACTTAACACGTCTGCCCCTGGGCGGAGAGCCGGAAAACAGCGCAACGGCTCAAAGGGCAGCAGGCAGGAAATGACAGGGGGATCCAGAGAAGCAGCCCCAGAATAATCTCCTTTTTGGTTGGAGCTGCTTGAAATGCATTCCTATGACCTGTACCCACTCTCATTTGTTAAGACTTTTTATGAAAAATGGAACATGGACCCCTGGGCACAAGCAGAACAGCCCAGTCACGTTTCAGAGGAGCTGCAAGGCAGCCTCAGGACCCCCGAGGCACCATGTCAGCCTAGCCACACTGTCTGATGGGCCTCTGGCCTCACCTTTGCTCACTTTGCCTTGGTGCCCAGCCAGGGTCAGCTTCCACAGAGCTCCCAGGACCAGACTCACAGAAGACGGCAGGGACGGGGACATTACAAGAGGAGGTTCTTCAAATCGAATCTCACTCTTCCATTGACTGCTGTAATCAGACCCTCAGATGTTGCCGTAGTGTTTGTAGGAGGCACCTCTCCTGGTGCCTGCCCAGTTTGTTGCAACGGGGATGGACAAAGGATGGCCACGCTGATTTGTGTGAGCCCTGCCCACACTCATGGCTCATCCAACAAGGAGTGAATCCCCAGCCCAGGCTGAACCAATGTGAACAAGGACCCAATAGAAAAGTCTGGGCTCATGGCTTGAGCGGAGGGTGTGTAATTACAGGTGCCACAGAGCGACCATATTTGGCCCTGTAAGCCCGAAAGACAGAAGCCAATCTGCACAGGGAGGGGGAAATGAAAACAGGTGGATACTCGGAGGAGCCAAAGGGAGTGAGTGGCCTGTGTTCTCAGCTATCCAGAGCTCATTTCTGGATCCAGCCCCACTTCCTGCCCACAGGTTCTGAGAGATTCCCCAGTATCCTTTCAACTCGTTGCCTTCTTTTTTGGCTTATTTTTTGGGTTTCTATTACGTGCCTCCAGAACAACTTCCACAAAGGCAGTGATTCAGTTTACTGAACGTTCACTTGTTGTCTTGTTTGTATTTCGTTTCTCACGCCACTCCAAGGAGAAGGCATGGGAGGTATCATCATCTGCATTTTATGGCCAAAGAAGACCAGTCCAATGACCTGAAGGCTCAAGGTCTCCCAGGCAGGGAGATAGTCTTTGACCCAGACCCAGCATCACTTCCACCATGCCCCCTTGTCCTTGAAGGTGTGTCTCCAGGAAAAGGGATACTGGCTCCAAGGTATAATCAGATAAGCACAATCAGATATTTCACAGGAAAATAGAAGCTTGTGCTTGATCATTTGTTGCCACAACTTCATCTTCACGAGCCTCTGCAGACAGAGCTGGCCATGCCTCTGACTTTGACAACAAAGTGCATAGAGAAAGCAGAGAATCTTCCCTCTTATAAAAGAATGTGAAGCCTGTACTATTATGATACTATTTTAGCATCCATCGCACTTTACATTTTTCTCCTTTTCTCCAGGGACATGTAAACAAGGGGCAGACATGTTACATTTCTCCTCCCCGTCTTTGTTTATCCTCACTCTGACGTTTCCCCCCAAAGTAAATTAACTGAGAATTTGGCAATCTCTCCTGCTGGCCTGTCTCCATCTCATGCTCACATGAGCTCATGCACACGCACAGAGCTCATGGATAACATTTTTAAAAACAGCTTTATTGAGATAGTCACATACCATAAAATTCACCCATTTAAAATGTACAATTCAGTGGTTTGGGGTATATTACACTATTTTTTTAACTGTGGTAAATATATACATATAAAATTTGGCATTTTAACCATTTTTAAGTGTACAATTCAGTGGCATTAGTTACATTCACAGTGTTGTTGCAATCAACACCACTATCTATTTCTCATGGATACCATTTTTTGCTGTTTCTCCCTCCCTCCCTTCCTGCTTTTTCTTTCTTTCTTTCTGTTTGTTTTTTAAGGAGAGAGGGAGAGTCCATCTCCCCTCCAGCCCTGGCTTCCCCATGCATCGAATCCCTACTGCACTGCTTCACTTTACATTCCTCTACTAACCAACATAGGCCAAGACTCCAAGGCAAGACGTTGACTTGATCATGTGTGAATTTCTGTCTGCTCCCAAGTCCTCATGACACATTCCGCTTCTGGGATGTCTCCTGGGTGCCAAGCTTCCCTGCGTGAAAGGGAACTGCTGGAGGGCAGGGCTGTGTACCCTCAGGCTCAGTGAACATCTGCAGAGTGGCCTTGGGGGCCTTGGTGGGCAGTGCCCTGCACCAGCCCAGATGCAAGCACCTGTAGGGTTCCTCAAGGAATTTCTCTCCAGCTGAATGTTAGGTTTTGAATGTTTTCTTCCAACTTCATTATTTTTGCTTGCCTCCTGCTACTTCTTATGTGTCCTAACTGGTGTGAGAAACAACCTTCTGGAAATTCAATCTAATTGGATGCTAATGTGGGCTCTGCATTTTCATGCTCTCCCTGGTGGCTGGTGGGGGAAGGTGGATCCTGAAAGGGTGTTAAGTGCCCAATCCTTTTTTCTGGGTCCTAGGGGGAGGCAGTCCCTCCTAGAAATCTACTCAGAGGGGAAGAGAGGGAGGGAGGATGGTGGCTTTCCAGAAGGGAAAGCACAGTTCTCAAGCAGAGTCTGGGGTCTCTGCACGGGACTGACTTATGAACCTGTCTGGAAGGCTCCCCCAAGAGCCCCATTTCCACCAAAATCTATCGTTTGGGGATGTCACTGCTGTCATTCATCATGCACGTGGACAATCAACAACCCAGTCTCCTTGTGAGGGTCTTCTGTGTAATTAAATGAGCTTGCCTGACAGCCCCCCAAAGGCGGGGGGTAATAGCTCTCAATGTAAAATGGCTATTCTCTAATCCTGAGTGATGGCATGCTGTTGCTAGGTGCCTATTTTTCTGCCTCTCAAATATAAAGTGACTAATGGGGTGTATTTCATAACACACCTGCAAATAACTAGTTATTCTTATACTTCAGTCCCCTTTAAGATATATTATAATCTGCCAACACTTCGACTACGTGCTAGTACGCAAATTAGGCGTAATAAAGGAAGAAACTCTTTGCTCTTGAAAAATCATATTTACAAGGTTAACGAGATTTATATATTACATCAGGGAACCGGGGTCAGAATGCAAGACTTTTTAAATGTAATAGTTGACAACAATAAAGATTCTCCGGTGTTCTTCCCTGCACAGGATGAAAACTTTTCATCTCTGCTGAGGTTTAATGAGATGAAAAAAATTCCCATAAAATCAAAACACGTAGACTCCAACTTCAGGAACAAGGCAGACATTCTAAGTTGAATGTTTTTGATTGGCGGTGCCAAAACAGGAGTGGGGTTTAAAAACATGTAACTTTGCATTTTAAAAAATCAGGTTAAATTAAATGTTTCAGTGAGTTATCCATGTAAGCCAGGAAAGTGGGTACTTTTTTTTTTTTTTGAATAAAAGGGGAAATACCAGGAAAATTCAATCTAATAAAAGAAAATACACACACAAAAAAAAGAAAAAAGGAAAAAATTTACATACATATGCACATATGCACACTGCATAGAATTATGAAGTACTCTATAAACAAGCAGGAAAATGTTCTGAACCCAATCTGGTCAAACAATGGGAAGTTATGATTTAGCAAATATTCTGATTATAGGAAACCATCTCTATCTTGGAGTATATGCCTACTTAGTGTTAAAATAGAAACATAACTAAGTTTGTACTTGCTCAAGAATCAGGTATCAGGAAAACTTACTCAACACTAAAACACTTCTGATGATTAAGTTATCAGTGATGACTCAAAAGGCACTTTTGGATCTTGCAGCACTAGGGACCATTATTATAGACATGAAGTTACAACTGTCTTTGTAGTCATCATATGCCAGTGCTGAATAACAGAGTTCCAGCTGATAGGATGTTGGATTAATCAGATGTCAATGTTCTGGAAAGGTTTTAAGAGGCCTGCCATGGTGGATCCACCCAGCACACCCAGAATGGGGCCAGGTCCAGGCCAGTTATGCTCCTTACTGGGTACACCTGGACATAGTCCTGGGCACATGCTGACACGTACTGGATGAGTGTTTGTTGAATAAATCTTCTAGCTGAATGTATTAGTGAATAACAGAAAGTTAAATTGGAATTTTTCTGTTGTTTGGGAACTTCAGCTGATGCCCAAAGGTGAGATGGGTAACAAGTGGCCCCATATGCTAAAGAGAGATGCAGCTTCCATCCATGTAAGACTTGTTAAGGGTTAGCCAAAACAAGAGCTATAGATGATATAGATACATAGATACAGTTTTAGATTGATTGTAAGGGAGTTTTAGTAAGAAGTATTATGCATTTATTTATTTTCCTTTTCTTCTCCTTCAAGGAGGGGAGGGAGTGCTTCCCTATCCTTGAACCAAGTGAGGACAGCTCTGAGAGGACCACTCAAAGAGTGGGGGAGTCTGCCAGGAGCAGAGATTAAATCTCCCTTCCTGGTGGTTACTTGCTGAGCTGTGGGGTCTTTGTGGGCCTGCCCCAGTGGCACCATTTTGGGAGAACAAAAATTCTTTGGTGAGGCCTATACTTCCAGAGCTTGCTGAGACAATAGGTGAAAAGTTTCTCTGTGGACCATGTGAACCCTAAAGATGGTAGCTAGGCTTGAGTCCTCTTGACAGGACCAGCCAAGGGCCTTGACCACCAAGGAGAAGTGAAACAGGCATTAGATGCCATGTGGGGTCTCCCACTGGCCCTGGAGCTGAAGGGGAGTCCTAAGAGTCAGCCAGAGAGGCACTGCAAGGCACAGGCCCTGAATGGGATGGGGCAGGGCCAAGGAACCCACTAAAGTGCCTTACAAGGGAAAGAACCAGTCCCTGAGCATCTGTACTCAGGATACCAATGGCTGCATTACAGCAGATCCAGCCAGGTAAAAGACATTTTTGCTTCTTCTCCTCTTCTCTCTGCTCTTCCTCTACTTACGGGAGTCAGAAGCAGCTAGTGGAAAGCAAGAGACAATGCAATAATAAAAGACTGTGCAACCTTTTTGAGCTTTGGTCAAACCTGAGCCCACAGAAGAGGAAATAGCTTTGAATTTGGCAGGAAATAGTTGAAAATGTATACTAAACCAAGCTTTTTAATACTCTAACATGAGGACAGTTCATTAATACCTGGAAGGGATTGAATAGTTCTGGGATCTGCCAGGGATATTGACCAGTGAAAGATTTGACAGATCAAGTTGGAAGGGCAGTGACGAGAGAGAGAGAGAAAAAAGAAGCAATTTCCTGGTTATATCCCACCAAGTCCAGCCCATTTGATAAACTGGTTATAAGTGAATGAATAAATGAAATCATTTCCATATAATTTAGTTGGTACTATGGCCACCTGTCTAGTGCCCTGTTCACCCTACCTGCGTCCAGATGACGTCCTCCCTTCAGCTGTGGATAGAAGATGGGAGGGGACCTCTCCACCAGCTTCAAGGTGTGGCTGGGAAAAGTCACCCGGTCTGTGAGTCAGGGAAGGTTGCCCTCTTGCATGCCTGACTCTCCGCCATGTGCTGTGGCTTGATCACTCATTACCACCTTATCAGACTCTGTGACTGCTAAGTGTTACTTTGACCCCAATAAGAAATGACTTTCAGCGGGCAAGTCAGCCAAGTGCCCGGGTGTGACATCACCCTATGTTTGGTGCAGGACGTCTCCACTCCAGGCTGCTCAGGACACTCCCAGGACAATACACCTGAGAACATGGTAAGGAGTGTGGAAACCTCTCTCCCGGGTCTCTGGGTGTTACAGGGACCAACCCTGTGTGAGAAGGCAGAATTGTTCCTCCTTTCACCATCTCTCCCTAGACACACACAGCACGAGTTCTTTTGCAGAGGCATCCGTGAAGTTATATTGGCAAGAAGATCCCTTCTAACCGTGCTCTTTAAGTGCAGGGCTCACAGTGGCCTCCATGGCATCGTCCCCATTTTTCTTTTGTAACCTAATTCCACTGCCCAGAACTGACCGATCACTTGTTGGTCTCTTCTTCTAGGGCCAAGAGTTTCCTTTTACTCATGATTCTACATTAGGGTACAGAATAAAACCTCAATAAATGCTGGCTTAGTAAAAGAACTTGATTTGCTCTGATGGGTCTCCCTGAGACAGGTGGAGTTAGGGAACAGATTCTTCTTCCAGAGGGAGTAGCAGACGCATAGATGGGGGGAGGCAGAAGGGTTCAGCCAAGGTCCCAGGTGATGCAGGAGAACAAGTGACAACAGAGCAGGGTGTTGGGCATGGAAAAATAACCATGAAGCCAAATTTCTTGGTAAACGCAAGTCAAAAGCTAGTTGCCTGGAGGTCAGGGCAACTGCTCAGAGCGCACACTCAACACAGAGCCCCAGACAGTCATGATGCCACCACCTCTGTTTAGTGGCATTTTGTAGGTTATCATATGGTTTGCACGGCAACCCAAGGGGAGAGAAGCGGATATTACTCTCCACATTTTACAGGTCCAGAGAGGTTACATGACATTCCTGAGGGCACACAGCCACTAAAGGAAGTAGTGTGATGACCTCAGGTCACATGATCCCGTATCTGTGAGCTTCCCACCAAACCTGATCAAACCCAACTGTACACAAGCATATGAAGCATTTCTGGACCTGGATGCCCCTTCTAGTTACAGGACAGTGTTAGGAGAGACGTCACTCTGTTTTTATGTATCCTTTAGAGGTTCCCTCAGCTCTTCCCTGGAAGGGCCCACCAGGCAGGCAGTGCTCTCACTCCCAGGAAGAACCACATGCAGTCCCTCTTCCTGGGTCCCCAGTTGTAGCGCGGGATCCTGTTTGCAGAATCCTGCTCCAGGTTGGGCTCCACAGCTTGTGCTGAGCCTGGACAGGACAGATTGTTGGGACACAGGAGTAGCTCTGCAGCCAACACACTTGCCGTATGGGAGAGACTGCCGTGCCAAGGCTGTCATTTTCCACTCCAAAACACTGGGTGAGAAGCAAGGCCAGCAGCATCCTGCCCTTGGTGCCTCAGATATGCAAGCTTTTGTTTCCACCAGCAATACCCAATGTATTTCATTCTCTTCGGAGAAGCGTCTCAGCATAAAGATAAAAAAGTCCCTGAAATCTGGCATATTCAGGGTCTCATTTACAAAGCTGGGACCAGAAGGTGGAATGGCTTTCGAGGTTTTGTTCAGATTGCTGAAAGAGATGCCAAAAGATGTCTTTTTTATGTTCAGTTGGCTCCTTCTTTTAATGCCAATACCAGCTTAATGCTGAAGGTAACAATGACATGCTGGGATATCTTGCCCAGTGAATTTTTAAAAAGAAATTTAGGGGGAGGGCCTGAAATTACTTTTTGTTTTTTAATGACAAAGCATCTTTAGACAGGCTAAATGTGACAAAATAAATAAGTAAATACCAGTTCAGAGACTTCGATTTACCGAAACTCATTTTAAAAGCAAGAAGAGACACGAAAGGCCAAAATTCTACTCAAATTCAAATAGTTTCCAAGGAAAATTCCTGTAACCTTGAAGAATAATAAATGCTCATGGATATATTTGGGATTTCTGAATGGTAGGACTGTTTCCCGAGAGCATTTTAAACATCCCCAGTGAAAAATAAGAACAAGGCCTAAATTGTTTGGTAAAGAGCAAAGAACCCTTTGGTTTCAGAAAAAGAGTAGGGAGACTGTAAGAGTCAAAAATGCTGGAAGGGGCTGGAGTTTCACATGAAATATGAATGATGGTAGTTTTTTGCCAGAAAACTTTTTACTCAGTGCCACATGCAAAAAATGTATATTACAAACAATTTTTAAAGTCCATTTCATGCCATCGTGCATCCTATGAGTTTGCACTTTGCTTTTGAGCCCAGTACAAGGAGTGAAGGTCTGGCACTCTGCTGGGTGGCGCCTCCCAGGCACAGAGCCAAGCCCTTGTTTGCAGGACCCTGGGTGTCTGTTATTCATAGCCCCATCCCTGCCTAGACCCCCGTCCATCCTGAGACAGTGGAGCTGCTATGCCGTTATCATTTATTCTCTCCAGCATTTCTAAGTCCCTCCAACCTCAAAATCAGACATTACTGTGGACTCTAAGAGGGATCCACGGTAGGATGACATACATTGCTGCCCTCAAGTAGTTCATAATCCACTGGGTGGACAAGTGTCATGTGACAAACATAGGAGGTAAAATAATAGTTAGCATCATTCGATGAATGTAATAAAGTCCAAGCATTTTGAAAATGCCGACAAGAGAGCAACTCCCTCCATCTGAAAGACTGGGGAAGACGTCATTCAAGCAGGGTCAGTGCAAAGAAAACTTGAGGGGTGAATCAGGGTTTGGCAGAGAGAGAGAAGCAGGCAGAAAGAGCACAGAAGGAACACAGGCCTGGAGCCTGGATGTGCCCGGCACCTTCAGGGAATCTCCAAATCCTCTGTGCCTGGTACGAACGTGCAGGGGAGTTTGGGATGTGCCTTGGGAGGTTTGCTCACTGCGATAAGGACTCAGAGTTAATTCTGGAGGTGAAGGGGGCCAACTGTTGGGAGCAAAGGCATTATGAGGGTCAGGGGACCTAGAGGCCTCTGAGACAGCACACACTCCTATGCTCATGGCCTGGCTTGTGTAATGAGCGGGAAGATGTGTCCATAACTTTCTCTAGTTTCTCAAAAGTCCTCACGGTTCTGAGGCCAACTTCTGGGGCCAGGCCGGGGAAGAATCTCACTGCCACCCTTCTCCCCAGTTCTCCATCTACAGCCCAATCACTGGGCACAAAAGATGCCTCCTGTGCAGCCTCCCCCGACTTGAATCACATTAAAATAGAGACCCGCAGAGGGAGGCGGGTTCTAGACACAGGTGGCCACATTGGGCCTCCTCCTGGGACCTTCCGGTGGTATCAGGCTTCTAAACTACCTAAGGGTTTTTATTTACCCATATTTTAATGTCAAATGAATGGAGAATTGTCCAGTAACTTTTGCTACCAGGTTTAGATTTCAAACTTTCCCCCTTTGGCAACATCGTCTCAATTGTTTAAAACAAATCCACGATTTCCCTGCTCCTGCAGTCGCTCAAAACCAGACAGATCCCAGCTCCTCATCCCATCTCTGTCCCTCACCACCGCAGCCTTTTCAGTTTTTTATTTAGTAAGAGGAAATGTGGCTTTCTCCCCTTCACTCCACTCTGACACTTGCCTTATCGAGCCAGGCTGTAAATCTTGTCCTTGGAGCCCTTTGTTCTACAGACCAACAGTAGCAATGGAGTTTTCCAGAACAAGGTCCATGCTCTATCTGAAATTAGTTTTAGCTGTTTTGCTACAACCACTAACCATTATTGCAAACAGATTGCTCATTCGAATCCCCCTTCCTAGAGAGCTGTGGGTTCCAGGAAATGGGGAAGAGGTGCCACAGAATCTGGGCAAGGGAGAGGGCTGTTGGTTGGATCCAAATCAAAGCCCCTTCGAAGACTGGAGAGAGAAGGGCCTCGCCAAAGGGTGGCTTCCAGAGTGCTATGGCTGATTTTGGAAGTATAGAGGCTAGAAACCTGAAACACCACTCAGAAATGATTTATTTCCTAGATTTAAAACATGCAAACTTAGGAGAAGGGATAGAGTTCAGTGGTAGAGCACATGCTTAGCATGCACGAGGTCCTGAATTCAATCCCCAGTACCACCATTAAAATAAATAAATAAATAAATAAATACCTAATTACTCCCCCCAAAAAAGTTATAAAGTGTTAAAAAAAAAAAAAAAGAAAAAGAAAAAGAAAACCATGCATACTTAACCAGCAAGCATTTGTTACTATGTGCCAGGCACTGGGTCAGATTTAGAGACTCAGGAATGTGTGTGTATGTGCACCTTCATCTGCACTGCCCTCCCCCGCATGTGCCTTTCCTCTCCCTCACCTGACTGTGATCTTACAAGGTGTAGGTGCTCAACTCACCTGTGACACTCCCCTCCACCCCCTGACTCACTCACAGTCCGGAGTATGGTTCTTGCATGCAGTAGATGTCAGTGACTGTGTGCTAGAGAACTGGCTTGTTCAAAGGTTGAACTCTATGTACCAGACACTGTATCAAGTCCCGAAGACAGATAGACAAATAAAGCTCAGTGCCTGCATGCCAGAAGCTAAATGACCTTGGTGGACATGAAGGGAAGAGCTAACATTTACGTAAAATAATCTAAGACCTAAACAAAGGAGGAGATAAACAGGCATTGAAAAGGTCTGGCAAAACTTCGCTTTGATTGGCAGGGCGAAAGTGCTCACATTACCCGGACTGAGGGCAAGGAGCTAGTCTGCTTACTTCCTCCCCCTCTGGTAGAGCCAAAAGGAAAGACAACCACATCCTTACTCCAGCAGAAGAATGTGCCCAGACACTAACCCCTTCCTCTCTCCCATCCCATCTGTGAGGCTCTGGCAGCTGGGACACTCAGAAACACAGAAGCCAGGACACACACTGCCATAGTTTTGCTCAGAAACACAGAAAGGTCAGGACACCCCAGTGTCCTGGGGACAAATGCACTGGGAAGAATAAGATAGGAGGAGGTTGATTTGCACAGAAAGTCTAGAGGTTTTCAGAACTTTCTCAAAGTCAAGCAAGTACACGCACATGAACGTACACACACACACACATCTATTATCTATCTATCTATCTATCTATCTATCTATCTATCTATCTATCCATCCATCTATCATCCATCCTTTGCCCTTTCCACTTTGCTTTCAGAAGTAAAAATAAAGAAAACCAAGGACTAGAATATTTACGGGGTGAAAGGAACTGGGGCCAGGTGGGGGTGGGGCTTCCTGTTTTGATACAGACTGTAAACCAAGGACCACAGCTCTCTCTCCTCACCCTCTCCCTGGAAGCAAGCCCTGCACCCCGCCCCCCGCTTTGTTCTTCTTATAAAAAAATCCCTGGCTTCGTGAGAAAAGTAAAACAAAACACATATTACAAAATCTGTGCAATCCCATCTAATTTGAGTTTCTTTCTGAGTAATACCATCATTCCTACACTCATCACCCTCCTCCCACCCAATACTTTCTAATTTTAGAGTTAAGAGCATGGAACTTGACACAGGATATGTTTCCATTTACCATGAAAGGCATGCTTCTCCACAAACAACTCCAGGGCAGACTTGGAAAACAGGTTTAAAGACTAGACTTGTACAAGTTTGGCATGGCAATTCTCTGGAAATGTCCACCATCCCAGCAAGAGGCAGGAAGCATCGAGAACGAATATGTGTTCTGGCTTCTTTCAAGTGAAATGATTTAATTTTAAGAGTTTCAATTCATAAAATAGCCCCAGCTAATTTTCCAAGGAAAACGAGCATATTTTGTTTTTCTTCATTCTTCAAAGAATATTGGGACCATGAAAAGAATTTATACTGAATTTTCTTAAAAGACTTAATTGGGCAATACTGCTATTGCTTTTATGAAGGAATATAGTAGAATGGTGAAAGAAACAAGTTTAATAGGGATAGAAACATTTTTTGTGATTCAGAAGTTAGAGATTGGTTTAGGCTTCATGATATTCACCAATAAAAAATAAACAGGAAGGAACCCTTCAGCAGGCTATAGTTCATTTCTGTAGTTTTGAAGACTTATACATTTAGAAGGAGAAATATCTTCTATTTCTATAGAAGAAAAGACCAAGTCTTCCATTGTGAAGCTGACATTTTTATACCTACACAGATGTCCTCTTTACCTAAACTGTAGGTCAGTTCCTTTTATTGCCACTGATATAGTCAAATTATCAACATTTTCCTTTAATCATCATTTTATAAGAGGAAAAGTCAGAAAACATTCTCAATGCAGTTTTTAAAAAATCACACAGGGCTCCGACCTGTTTAGTGTCCATGTCACCCTCCTCTCACCTGCCTGCCCCCTCTATCCCCCATCCCCCAAGGTGGGCAGCACAGCTCCTGGTATACAGGCCCAGATGTTTGACTCGATTTTCTCTCCACTCCAGAGCTGCTACCCCAACAAAAAGCACTTTCTGCCCCCATGACCAGCTCCTGGGCAGAAAACGGGCTTCCCAGTTCCTCCCCTTCTACCTCATTCCTCAAAACAAGCAAATCAGAGATCAGTTCCCCTTCATTTAAAGAACTTACTGCTAAATCCCTTTGTGGAATGGATGGCAGTGCTGAAAGTAACAAGGATGAGGAAGAGATAAAAGCTTAAGGAATTGCCTCACCTCTCCAAGGCATGTCCCTGATTAGCGTTTGAATTCTTCCTTCTTATGTGGCCTGAAGGAGCTTCCTTCCATTGGTGATGGATGTTGGGAAAACCTGTAGAGATTGGAAGCCAAGTTAAATATGATCTGGCTTCCCTGCTGGAAGAATTGATCAGCAGAATACTTGGCTATTGCCTAAGGCACCCACCCAGGATGCCAGACACCGATGCCCCTCCATCTTGGGCCTGCAGCAGACTAAATAATCACAGATCTGTTTCCTAGCAAGCCTGGATGCTGCCCCAGAATCCTTCTTAACAAGGTGCTATAGTTGGCCCCTAGCAGCTCTTTGGATTTGGCATGGGATGGACTTATCTGTCATTTCTGTCCCACCCTGTCACATATCCTGGGTGCTCTGAGTGGGATACAGTCATCACCATTTATAAAGGCTGTATCCACCTTGCAGGAAAGTTTGGCTGCTTTGCCTCTTGTCTTACGAAGGGTCATCCAACAGATAAGCATTCAGCCTACTTGGCTCGCTCCCCTGTGGAGTGTCAGGCCAGAGGTTTTTATCAAATCTTAACATTTACCCAATTAGCTAGTGCATATGAATTAGTCAGGGGCTAAATACCTGCCTATAAGAAATCTGAGACATAGAAAAGGGAGTCGGCTTAATGCAGATGGAACAGTTTATTCATGTTCATGGAGAAGGCAGGTGGGCTCACCTTCTACTGGGTCCTCATCTGAAGACCTGTGAACCTGATGGTTCAGGCTCCCCTTGAGTATGAAGGGGTGGAGGAAGTGATGAAGGCAGTGACTTTCCTTCATGCTCATACCTCCCTTGTGGCCGTTTATGGGGCTCCTGGAAGAAGTTAAAGCAAAGCGTGCACATCTAGTTTATTTTAATGCAGGCAAATGGCTGGGTTTTAGAAGTTTGGGAAGATTTCCTAAGTGGCTTCTTCAGATCCAGGTCTTGTTAGCATTAACGTGCCTTGATGTGGTCCACATGGTTGTACCTTCTTACGATGATAATATAAATCAACTGAATGCACGGAGTTGTGCCTGCCAGGGAGGAGAGCATTTCTAATGTGAACATGGAAGTACAGGCATGTGGTTTCAAAAGGAAACAGAAACAGCCTTTCTTCCCCATTCCTGAACTGCTCTGGGTGCCACAAAGTCACAGATTTGAACAACTGCAGGGCTAACTGGTGGAAATGAAGTCATAATTTAAGGAGAGAATCACAGATTAAATGATGTGAATCATGCCTATGTTTCTCTGGCTGCCTCTGGAGTTTAAGCATGGGGGTGTAGCCAAATTATTAAGCATCTGTCCCATGAGGGTGACTCAGTTTCATCGGTTTGATCACCTAGATGACACAAACGATATTCCCAGAATCTTGGAGATGCATAGCAGAACAAGACTTGAATTGTCTGCCATGAACTAAACTCTATGCCTCACTTATAAATTAGCTGGAATGAAGTTAAAAGTCACCACTAGTAATGTAAACCTACACCCAGCACTGAGACATGGTTTGGATTTAATACATACCATAGTCCTGAGGATGGTTCAGGCTTCTAAATACCAATAATCTCTTGGCTACATCTGATTAAAGACTAATTCTGGGCCTCTAAGTGCTTTGGACTGTTTTTGTGTTTCTGATAAACAGCCAAATTCATTTACCAATTAAAGCTTTCATGCAGCACCCATGCACTACATACAGATTTCTGATGGAATGGTTTACAAATGAGAAGAAAAAAAAAAGAAAACGAAAAACAAAAACCAAAAAACCCACACACTCTTCTCTTAAGGTAAAACCTAGGCCTAACTTCCCTGGATTCTTCATATTCCAAAACTATTTATCCTTTTAACTCATTTTTCTTTCAATTTCCAGCAAGCTATTTTTTATTTAAATTCAAAATATCATAAGGCTTAGGTTCCTGACTCCAGTGTGAAAGAAACCCCTTCTAGGTTCACTGCCATTTGCCTAGCTGGAATGACTGACCCACCCAGTGACTAGGGAGGGCCCCGTTTTCACTGTTTCAGAGCATCAGCCCCCTCACCAACCCAGCGCTCCGGTTTTCTGCAGTGTCTCACTTCTTATCTCCTCACAGGCCCTCTCCTCTCCCTGCAAGTGACTCTTTGAAATCCCCATTTTAATCCATAAAAATAGAAGGAAAAAATGAACTTTTCTGCCAAGAAAGAGTCTTCTCAGCATATCTTTAACAGGAATACCTCAGCCTTCATTCTGAAGCTTCTGAGGACTTGGAACTATTCCCTTCATCATTTTGCCCTCCATTCCTGGACACTAGTGAGTCCTGACCAGCATCTCCCATCCTCCCAGGCTGAGGTCTCTGGCTTTTCTGTGTGCTTCACTCTCAGCCAAATGAGTCCCGAGTCGCCAGAAAAGTTGGCAACTTTTTCCTTCCTGGTGCATAACAGGAAGAATGGGGAAAAATAATTAACTGAAAAAGAATCCCAGATAGTTCATTTCTAGATGTGGCTCCGACTCCCTCTGTGGCATTAAGAAGGTCAGGTCCAGTGTCACTGGTCTTACTTCCTCATCTCTCACAGAAGGGGTGGGACCAGAAGACCTCTAAGGCCTCACCCAGGTCCAGCAAGATAGACCCTACCCTCCCTCAGTGAGCCCTGAAAGTGGCCTCCTCAGAACTGACCCCTCAGGGCTGGGGGCCAAGTGGCTGGTTCTACTCTGAGAATGCATGGGAGGGGCAGTTAGGGGGAAGAGCAGAATTACAGAAGTAGGTAGGGCAGCCAGCTAGCACTTTGAAAAAGTACAGATAAAACAAGGAAAGAGAAAAACAAACTGTATAATCTCATTATATGTGGACTCTAAAAATACCACACTCACAGAAACAGAACAGCTGGTTGGTTGCTAAGGGCAGGGGGTGGGGGTAGGGGAAATGGGTGAAGGTGGTCAAAAGGTACAAACTTTCAGTTAGAAGAAGACTAAATTTTGGGGATGTATAATACAGCATGGCGACTAGAGTTAACAATACTGCACTGTATCTACAACTAAGAGTAAAAAGCTGCTAAGGGTAGATTTTTAAAGTTTTCATCACACAAAAAATTTCACTATGTGAGGTGATGGATATGTTAACTAACCTTATTGTGGTGATCATTCTGCAATACATACATATATAAAGTCACTACCTTGTACAGCTTAAACTTACACGTTATAAGAGAATTACATCTTAATAAAGCTGGGGGAAAAAACAGTAAGGACAGCCAACAGGCACATGAAAGGATGCTTAAAATAGTGAATGATTAGAGAAATGTAAATCAAATCACCTGTGAGATATCACCTCACACCTGTCAGAATGGCTATCATCAAAAGGAACATATAAATGTTGGTGAGGATGTAGAGAACAGGGAACCTTCGTACACCTGTTGGTAGGAATGTAAATTGGTGCAGCCACTTTGGAAAACAGTATGCAGGTTCCCCAAAAAACTAAGAATAGAATTACCATATGACCCAGCAATTCCACTCCTGAGTATGTATCTGGAAAAAAAGAAAACACCAATTTGAAAAGATCCATGCACCCCAATGTTCATAGCAGCATCATTTACAATTGCCAAGATATAGAAGCAACCTAAGTGTCCATCAATAGACGAATGGATAAATAAGATGTGGTATATTTACATATACAAATGAATAGTACTCAGTCATAAAAAAGGATGAAATTTTGCCATTTGCAACAACATGGATGGAACTGGAGGGTATTATGCTAAGTGAAATAAGTCAGATAAAGACAAACACTGTGTATCACTTATATGTGGAATCTAAAAAATACAACAAACTAGTAAGTATAACAAAAAAGAAGCAGACTCTCAGATATAGAAAACAAACTAGTGGTTACAAGTGGCGGGGGGGAGCTGGCAGAGGTAGGGGATTAAGAGGTACTAACTACCATATATAAAGTAAATAAGCTACAAGGATATATTGTACAGCACAGGAGATACAGCCAATATTTTATAATGACTATAAGTGGAGTATAACCTTTAAAAATTGTGAATCACTGTGTTGTACACCTGAAACTTATATAATATTGTAAATCAACTATACCTCAATAAAAAAAAACTATGCTATTAAAAAAAAGAAACAGAAAAAAACTCAATAAGGATTGAACATTTATATGGCACTTCAGAGTTTAGACAGGCTTTCACTTACATTATCTTTTGAGGAGCATTTCTTAAAGAAGTATGTCTCCCTGTTTAAAAAAGCAAACAACAAAAACCTCAAGCCTCTTAGCATCAATTTAAATTATTTCACTATGTTTCTTGACTATGCCTGAACAAAATATAAGCTAGATATGAAATTTAATAAAAACTCCTTGAACTTTATGGCACTTATGTAAGTGTCTGGTTTTGCTGAAGCTAAATTGGCAACACCAGATTAAATGGTAGGTTTAATGTGGGTCTGCGTTGGCTTCTGCATTTGGCCTCAGGAATAGTAGTATTGGCAGAGGAAAACTGTACGCCAGGTATATGGTGGGAACAGCATTCATAACTGCAGAGCTTTTTTTGCCACTTCAGGGTCATCAGTTCATATTTAACCAAAATTCTGCCAAGAACGAGCCTTGAAAGGCAGCTCTAACCATGGCCATCCCAGACCTCTGCCTCTTCCACTTGAAGATAAGTTCATGTTTTGATGGCCAATTCTTGCTGCAAGCTGTTAGATAAAAACGGGAAAGACACGGGTGTGCGTCATACATCTGCATGCATGTGCATGTGCGCTTTTGAGCCTGGCAGGCTTTTCTTGCCACGTGCTCCGTGGAGGCCCAGGTCTCCCGCCTCACCAGGGGTGACCCCAAAGAGCCAGGCGGCACTCAGGTCTTGGTGGTCACCCTGATGAGGCTCATATAATTTGGGGGATCATCACTGGAGAAATCTCAGTGCTATATAGACCTGTTGAGAAGTGGTGGTCTGAGGTATGAGATCATATTTTGTTTTAGAGTCCTACCCCTGCTTTTTTATAACACTGTCACCAAATCACAAGTCACCAAACCTATCTGCACATCAATTTCTTCATCTAAGGGATTAGAAACATTAATCTCTAATTGCCCTTCTAATTACAGGATTGCTACAACGCACTGGTTCTCAAAGTGTGATACTCAGAACAGCAGTGTCAGCAGCATCAGCAGCAAAGGGAATTAAAATGCCAACTCTTAGGCCCCACCCTAGACCTACAGAACCAAGAACTCTGCGTTGTGGGCAATGTGTGTTTGAACAAGCCCCACCAAGTGACTCTGATGCTCTCTAGCGTCTGAGAAGCACTCTTATAAAGAAAGGAGATAATGAATGCAAACAGCAATCCCAACATCCTCATTTTGAGAACTACCGCACTCCAAAAATGCTGGTGGCTATTGTGACACCCAGGCTCCCTTTAAAACACAAATACCCCTAACATGAGGAACACCTTATGCTTTAACATGTATCAGTCATTCTCTGCAAGCATGGCAGGCAGTTAGCTAAGAATGAACCCTTTCTAGAATAGAAAGTTTGGAAGGCTGAGAGTCTGTGGCAGACAAGGGTCTAGGAGGGAGAAAGAAGGGAAGGGTTTGGAGCCACACAGATGGGTCATGTTCCAGCTCTCTGCCACTTAGCAGCTACATGACCTTAGGCAAGTTACTTAAAGTATATCATAACAACAATAATGACCTCTAAGGATTAAATGACAATGCACGCCAAGCACTCAGCTCAGTGCATGGTTTACACAGGTATTCAATATGTAATACCCATCATTAGTAGCAGGCTGTCCAAGCTACTTAAGACTACCATCCAGGACCACACTGCTCACTGCTCCTCCCTACGATCCTGTCTATTATTGTTATTATCCTCATTATCACCATCAACATCCTCACCCTTTCTGCCCCAGAGCCTCCTGACCTTAGGCTTAAGACTGCCACTCTAAGGTGTCCTGGAAAAGTTAACCACTAAGGAAGGATAGTGGGATTTCCCAGAACGGCATGGCTGCCCCAAAGGGTAGGTTGGTGGTGCTCTGGTCCCTAGAAGTGGCACTGGTGTGTACCCCAATTTGAAGCTTGAAAGATGGCAGGCAACCCAAGGAACAAGTCCTTTCTCTATGTTCACTCCCTTCTCTGGTGTGGAGGTGTGGCAGGTACAGCCTGAGATGGGTAGAGGAGCCCATTTACAGCTTTTATCCATTGTTAACCTCTTGTAGATCCGGCTCACCCAGATTTTATCTCTCAGGTGGTTCCAGCCACATGTCTGCCCAGGTTCAGGCCTCTGAGATGGATCATTGGGCTCGATTTGTCTTTTCTGGGATGACTCAGGGCCTGCTGGCTGAGAGTCTCCCTCAGCTCCCCTCCCACTGATGAGAGGAGGTGAGATTCCTTCTGGTTTAGTAAGGGCAATCCTTGACGCTGCCTTTTGTTACCCATCCACAGTGGGAATTCTCCTTTAATGAACAGACCAGAATGGGGGATGGGGTGGTGACATGTGAGCAGGGCTGATTCCACAATGGCCAGGACACAGGTGAGGGACCAGGGGCAGGCCTGGCCCCAGCACACCGAGTGGGACACTACCTCCTGGGCCTGCTTGGTCAGCCCTGCCTGCCCCTCCCACTCAGGCTGCACCTGCTCGGCACCTCACTTGCCCAAACAGCTGGAGGGAGATGCCGGGGCCAGTGGGGAAGGCAGAGGACTGGTGAAGAGACAGAGTAACTGAGTGCTCGATGATTCTGACTAGATACCGATGGAAGCTGCAAGCAGGCCAGGCAGTGCTAGATGCTCCTGCTCCATCCAGCCCTCCACAGAGAGCCCTGGGGATGCCATACCTCCAGGCAGTGTCCCACAGTTGACATGCACTGTCTCACCTTTTTAAAATTAGACCAGTAGCAGGAAAGTAGTATGAACCTTACCCGCAGCTCAGGATGGTTAAGGGACATGTCTGGGTCACATGATGGGAAGGGAAAGAATTTGGACTCAATCCCATGAGGCTTGACTCCCAAACCTATCCATTTTCACTGGTTTTTAAACTTCTTGTCAAAAAAAAAATTTCTGAACATTGAAAAGGAATATAAAATTCTATGTATCTCTCTGTAGTATCTTTGCAACTTCCTGTGAATCTGTAATTATTTCAAAATAAAAAGTTAAAAAAAACCTATGTGGGGCCTCAGTGTATAGACTCTATCAACGAGACACTATGAGAAATCAGGAGAATGGGTCCTCCTCTGAGGACAGTGTTCAAAAAGAGCCCCAGGGGTTCCTGGGGGCTGGAAATGCTCTGTTTCTAGATCTGGGTTGGCTCCACAGATGTGTAGAGTTGGTAAAAATCTCACTGAGCTGCACATTATGGTAGGTGCACTTTTCTATGTAAATATAAAACTTTAAAAGTTAAAAATATATCCAAGTGGAGGTGCTTTGGTTGAACAGGAAGAGTGGTTGGGATTTGTTCAGTTTCTCCTACATCCCCATTAATCCCCTAAGAACTCCAGGGTTCTATGGAACACAGTTTGGAATCTGGGTCCTAACTTCTCCACAGGAGTGACTGGGTCAGAGGACCTCAGCTCTCCAGGACCAGAGCTGATTGTCCCAATGCCATTTCCCATTATCTGGTTACAAACTGTAGCCCTCGGCTAAAAACAACCATTCAAATGCACGTAAAGATGAGTTTGATCCTGGATGTGGAGGATACCCTAAAAAAGATGCTGAGCAAAAAAAACAAACAGCAGGCTCTAAGTTTCCCCCAGAGAAGCTGGTATCTCCACTTAGGTAGGGCAGCCTTACGCTGAAACTATAAACTTAGAGTGAAGGATTCCCAAAGAAAACTGGGTTGTTGTTGTTTTAAGGTTTTATGACTTGAAAGGGAGTGGTTCAGACTTAAAATCACAAGAGCTGAAAATAATGGCCATTCAATATATTCTGCAAGTAAAAGGCACTGACAAGACAAACAATCAAGCCTCCCTCACGTTCTAAGTCGGCCCTGTACTTCATTTCCACTTGATTCAGCTTTTACGAAGTTTTCCGGGTAGATGGTGCACTTTTGATCAGCATGCCTTAGCAGGTGATTTTTCCCCTCATGCCTGGAGGACATGGTTAACATTTTTCCCTTTAATCCACCAAGTCAGTTTCCACTGTTCCCTGCCCACTACTGTACCTGGAATCAGCAGTAGCTGCCAACACACAGCCAGGGGCAGAAGTTAGCCCAGTGTGAGGTTAATTGGACCAAATTGAAGCCATTACAGTTTAACAGATCCTCTCAGAAGTCTATGGGAGGAACGCATAAGTGGGCTCCCCCAGACTTGGGGAAGTTTGGACGTGAACTCACTCTTGCCCTTTACTATAGCAGGGGCCCCAGTTTTACGTGTCAAACAGTCACTCTCCAGGCTGCTGTGGGATGAGGTTGTTAGACAAAGGATAATCTTTTATGAGCCCCTGTTTCTAGAAGAGGCTACTCCTTGAGGAATTTAGGAAATCATAAAAACAGTGAATCAGACTAATGATCCAGAAGGGAGGGAGGGCTGGGGAGGAGAGGAATGGCATGCAGGTGTCAGGGTCTTCTACTTGGTGACGTGGCTTTTCTGCTGAGTTCTTTCCAGTTCGATAACACTCCACTTAACCTCAAGGAAAGCAGAGTTTTGTTTTACTGAATTTTCAGGCTAAGTGGAAAATTATTTTTTGGTACATGGTTTGTCATTGGAGCACCATGTTTTCTGCCATTTCTGTCCAGAGCACTCTTTACCTTGGGACTTCTCCTTTGTAAAATATAGGCAGGGAGGTTCCAGTTGGCCAAAGTGTAAGTAGCCAATGACAGCACACAGCTTGTCATAAAAGCCAACCCTGCAGAGACAGCCTTCATCAACGGGTTCATCTAGACCAGGAAGGTAATAAGCATGGTCCCTCTGTGCTTTCAGGACATCCCACTTGTTGGGTACAATTGTGGGAGGCTTATTTTAATACTGACACACCAGAAACCTTCCAGAGAAGAGACCAGCGTGGTAACGTGTCTGGGAGCTGTGTCAGTTTGCAGAGAATGTCCACGTGCAGCCCAGAGGAGAGAAGACTTATCTGGGGGTGGGGAGTCCCTAGGGGAAGAGCTATGACCTCTGGGCGATGGCTCTAATGAGTGTTTGTTCAATACCAAACTCCTAGATAGGGTTGCCCCACACCCCAGTCACTCATCTAAACACTGCACATACAATGAATACATTTAAGGTTCACAGCACTCTTAGGAGTACTAACTCTTATTATCATCCTCATTTTACAGATGTAAAAACAAGCACAGAGAAGTTAAGTAACTTGCCCAAAGTCATAGCTAGTAAGCAATGCAGCCAAGATTTGTAGCCAGATCTGTTAATGCCAAAATCCACACACTTTTTTAAGAGGCCCAGGTTGGGACATTCAGAGATAAGCTCAGACACATGATGCTCACAGTCACGTACCAGGACAGGAATAGCCTGAGCTGGAGGGTGGGGAGGGACAAGGGGCAGGAGACCTGCTGCTTCCTCTCACCTGGGAGACAGCTTAGTGTCACAGGCTACTGTAATGGGAACTGAGGCCAGGGTTGAGGAACACATTTGGAAGGCTGTGTGTGTGGCCACCACCCCTTGTCCAGCTCAGGCCCTTTTCTCTCTTTCCTGGGCCACCAGCCTCCTCTGACTTCATTATCTCCTCTTCACTGCCCAGAGAAATCTACTCAAACCACCAACCTGCCCATGTCACTCGCCTGCTCTATATCCTTCATCACTGCCCTCCTCTCAGAGTCAAAGCCCAAATCACCCAAGGCCAGACTCGTCTAGACCTCAGGTCCTCAAGCCCCCACGCTCATTTGTCCTAGCTCACTCTCGTATGCCAAGCTATTCATGTCAAATCAAGCTTTTAAATGGGGGTAATTGTGAGTGTGTATGTCTCAGTGCTTTTCTTTCTTGTTCAAGCTCTAGGTGGTCCAGTCACCTCCTCCCAAGATCTATCCATGCAGGGTCAGCACAGTGCTTGTCACATTGTAGGACTTAGTCGATATTTGCTGAATTTGTATTTAACAAGCATATAATTTACGTTCTCATTTAAGTCACTGATGAAATGCCAAGCAGAAGTGGGCCAGGGCAGAGGCAGGTGGCTGTCAGCAGACACCACCCTCTGGGTGATGTCAGGCCCTTCATCCACACCATCTGGGTCATCCACCTGCATCTTCTTGCAGCCCATGCACCTCCGCACCTCCAGGTCCTGTTCACCAGGCACCATGGGAGCACATCAAATGCCTGTTAATGTTCCTTCAACCAGTACTTACACGCTCCTTTGCTCTCCCAAGCCAAGAGCCCTTTATAAAAAGAAAGCAAAAACTCATCTTGACAGAACTTCATGCTTTTAGCGGTCCCTCTTCTTTAAGTTCTCAAAAGTCTCTTAAGTTATTTTACTACTTGATGAACTGATCCTTAGGAAACTGGGAACAAGCTCTGAACAAATGGGCCAGGAAAGGTGTAATTTTTTTTCAGCTTTGCTAAGGTTAACTGATATTCAATAAACCGCAAAAATTAAAATTATACAAGTTGATGAGTTTGGGCAAAAGTTTACCCCATGAAACTATTACCACAATCAAGATAATGAACAGTTTACTTCCATAACCGCCAAAGGTTTCCTTGTGCCCCTGTGTAACCTACCCCTTTCTCTACCTCCAACCTAAGGCAGCCACTGATCTGCTTTCTATCACAATAGATTAGGGTGCATGTTTAAAAACTTGAAATAAATGGAATCATACCGTATGTATTTTTAGGAGGAGGTGTCTGGCTTCTTTCAGTCAGCCTAATGATTTTAAGATTCATCCATGTTTGTGCATGTAGTAATTGTTCCCTTTCTTGCTAAGAAGCATTCTATTATTGATATACTACAATTTCTTTATCCATTACCTATGATAAACATTTCGGTTGTTACCCATTTGGAATCATTTCAAATAAGGCTGCTATGAATGTTTGTGTACAGCCTTCTGTAGACATATGTTTTCATTTCTCTTGGGTAAATACCCAGGAATAGAATACCTGGGTCATTTGGAAGATGGATATTTAGCTTTTTAAGAGACTACCGAACTATCTTTCAAAGTAGGTACACTAAGCTATCTTGATTACTGTGACTCTACAATGTCTTGAAATTAGGTAGAGTAAGTCCTCCAATTTCGTTCTTTTTAAAGTTAGCTTTAGTTATTCTATGTCCCTTTACATTTCCATGTACATTTTAGAATAAGCTTGTGAATTTTTACAAAAGATCTTCCTGGGATTTTGATTGAGAATACACTGAATCTGTAAATCAATTTAAGGAGAATATTGAGTCTTCCAATCAATGAACACACAATATATAGCTTTCCATTTAATTTTATCCTCTTTAATTACTCTCAGTGACAATCTGTAGTTCTCAGCATGGAAGACTCAAAAATCTTTTATTAGATTTATTCATAACTTCTTTATGTTTTGTGGCACCATTATAAATCGAATTGCTTTTTTAAAATCTCATTTTCCAATTGCTGCTAGTGTAAAAGAATACAATTGATTTTCTTATAATAATTTTATATTCTGCAACTGTACTAAATTCATTTATTAGTTCTATTAGTTCTATTATAGATTCTTTGGGATTTTATATACAAACAATTATAACATCTGCAAATAGGGACAGTTTTATTTGTTCTTTCTTAATCTTTATGCCTTTTATTTCTTTTTCTTGTCTGATTGCAATGTCTAGGCTCTCTGGTATAACACTGAATATAAGTGAAAGCAGGCATCCTTGCCTTGTTTCTGATCTTAGGGAGAAAGTTTAATCTTTCACTATTAAGTATAATGTTAGCTATTGGGTTTTTTTAGATGCTCTTTATGAACTCAAAGTTTCTAGTTGCTCAGTTTTTAGCATTAATGGGTGCTGAATTTTATCAAATGCTTTTTTGTCACTGGTTAAAATGATTAGATGGTTTTCCTCCTAAGCATCTTAGTCCTTTCAGGCTGCTATATCAAAATGCCAGAGTTGGGGTGGTATTAAACAACATAACTTATTTCTCACAGTTGTGGAGGCTGGGAAGCCCAAGATCAAGGTACTAGCAGATTCAACGTCCGGTGACGGCTCACTTCCTGATTCATAGATGACTGTGTATTCACTGTGTTCTCACATGGCAGAAGGGATAAGGGAGCTCTCTGGGACTTCTTTTATGCTCCACCCTTATGAGCTCATTCTCTCCCAGTGGCCCCACCTCCTAATACCATCACCCTGGGGATTAGGTTTCAACATACCAATTTTGCGGAGACACAAACATTCAGTCTACGACACTAGGACAGGTGTAACTCTATGGAGGTATGATGGAGGCAAGAAAAGGTGTGGAGTATGAGATCTATAGAAAGCTCCAGACATCTTGGTGAAGAGGAGTGAACGTGATAGAAGGATTAGAAAGAGCACAACTTTTCAGTCAGCTGACCCGGACTTTGAGACTCAGTTGTACATGTTACTACAAGCAAGTTTATGACTTTGAGCCTCAGTCTGCTCATCTGTTAAGATGGAGAAAATAACACCTATCTTGAAATAATACCTATCTTGTTGCGGTGAGGATTAAAACGAAAGATACACACATAGTGGGTAGCATATATAAAAACAGACACTCTTGCATCTATATACATCCAAAAATTAATTATTTTTTGGTTAAACAAGATGCTGGTATATCTGAATCCAGAAGATACAGAACCCATCTTTTATGAGAAGTCCATCTTTCCCAATCATAGGTTAAAAAAATTCCTGATGACTAAATGTATAGTCACAGAACAACCCCATTTTGAATTTCCAAAATTATCACAGCAATTGGTGTCATCCAATCCTTGGATAGATTACACTGGAAGTAGGATAATTTAGCATATCTCAAAGTATGTTGTATCAAATCAGGGATATGAAAAGTGTGACATGAATAAAAGGGTCCTTTTTATTAAGTGGTCAAGTAAGTGTGCAAATACCAAGTTTATCATAAACATCATTTTTAAAATCACAGGACTTTAAGATGCTAATGTGCAATGTGAATCTCCAAGAGGAATATACAGGCTGCAGAGTTTCCCAAACATATTTGATTTCAGGGCTCTCTCAGTTCACTTTCTCTTTTGTTCTAAAAGGACAAACTTTAGGAAAGCCTGATATAGTTTAACTTATGCCTCAGTGGCATCACATTTCAAAAGTTTTAACCTTCAAATCAAACATTTTTAGAAAAATTCAGGCACATTCACACTTTGCAGCCTTCCACAGAGCTCAGCCCTTAGTAAGCAATCACTAAGTAGGATTACATTATTGTTAGGCAGTATTATCCCTATTTTACAAATGAGAAGAAACCTAACAGAGAATGCAAACTACTTTTGTGTATTTCATCTGAATTACTCATCTCAACTTCCCTGTACTGTAGGCATCATCATCTCCATTTGATAGTAGTGGGAGAAGTTAAGAGACTTGTCCAAGATCACACAGCTAATGGGAGAGTAAGAGTTCAGTCTTCTAGACCTAGGGTGGAAGGTCATCATGGTTGCCTCCATCCATCTGAGGTGAGATGATCACTGGGACAAAAAGGGACAGAGACACAAATGCAAGTTCCTCCAGGAAGATGGCACCATGCAGGTGCTGCTGACTCACCCCCATCTAACATCCCTTCCAGGTGGGCCCTAGGGGGCAAGAGGGAATGAATGTGTAGGTGTTAAAGAACTTCCTAAACAAAAGGTCTTTGTTTTCTGGAGACACCAGATACTGCCAGGAGGTAAGTCATTTGTCACTCATTTCTGCAATCTGGGGCTTGGAACATGACAGCTTTCAGATTCATAAAGCTTTTCCCAAAGCCCTTGTTGACCTAACTGCCTACATCTGACCTGTGCCTTTACAGAGGAAGTAGGCAGAAGTCCTCCACTCAGATGTTCACATGAAAATTCTCCACTACTCCTAGCCCTGCCCAGGTTTAAGCTGAATGAGAAGGGAAGGGGGGATAACACAAGCCTTGAAAATTTAGGAAATTGTGGGTAAAGGAAGGTGGGGAAAATGTTACCCTGACATTCAAAATTAAAAGTTGTCATAAGGTGGTTACTCAATTGTATTAATTGGCAAGTAATTGCCCGAGTGTGGGGAAGAAAAGACCTCATCACAGGAAGCTGAGTGTAATTTAGTAATCCTCCTGAGACACGCAGCAGACACTGGCCTCAGATGTTTGGAAATCTGACTTTAAATGTAATCTGTGGGTGGAGGGGGGAACTCAGGAGTGCCTTTATTTTGAATATGCTGAACATCACCACACTCTTCCAAGTTTAGATTTGAATGTCTTAATGTGGGGCAGGGAAGGGAGCAAAAGGCAGTGAACTGTTAGCTCCCCCAAACAAATGATGCAGCTTCTTTCTTAATAACAAAACAACTTAATAAATCATCTAGCAGCTTTCTTGGGTCCAGTGGTCCATATATAAAGGCCACCTAGAGTAAGGGAATAAAAAGCAGAGATCAAAATGAAAAATAAATCAGAGACTGTAGAAATGGACCTATAAAATAAATGGCTCCCAAAATCCAGGTTGGCAGTCTTATCCTCTGTAGGTTCCTAGATCTACTTGGGAATCTGATGAACACAAATATAAATGCACACAACTTTGTGTGCATTTGTAAACCTAAGGTGCTCACTATCCCACTGTGGCCTTACCATAGACCTTCTGGGCATGTAGAGTTGAGATTTAGAAGTCCTAATCTTGGCAGAAACCAGCTTTAAACTGGCAAGTGGCATTATGATTCTCTCATTTCGTTTTGAGATAATTAGCTGAGACAACTTTTAGAGCTCCATTTGGGACCACTCCAAGAAATCATTTCACTTAATCATCTGAGGTAGTCTATTAAATATTGGCTGTTCTGAAAAATTGGCCTGCAACCTGCCAATACTGGTGACTTATTCGAACTGATAAAAGACACTCACCTACAGGATGGATGTGGATCCCATTAACCCCTCTCTGGCTGGGGTGCAAATATTGAACTCAGTGGCCTGGTGTAATGAGGTGGGGTTTGGGATGGAATCCTCAAATGCCACCAACTATTGATTCCCAGGAAATTGATTTTTTTCCCTAGCACACAGAGAGATAGTCTAATTTGATGAGCATCATCTCCCATGCAGCAGGTCATCAGCAAAGAGTGGGGTGGGAGTACCTCGGACTCCAGGGGAAATACTCAGATTCCCCATCCTAAACTGGAGCTGGTATCACTCCTCCACTCCTTGGCCGTGGACCTACATGGACTCCCCACCATGGCCAGGCTCAAAAGGTGAAATTGGTGAGCTTTAACATTCTACTCGTAGGTCTTAGCTGCCTTTTGGGTTCATTCAAGGAGTCAGAGAGAGAAAGAAGACTTCCCTGACAAGCGACAGAGTCTCTCTCCCCATACCCGAGCAAGGAAGGCACTTCCTAAATCCTTTTGACGCTGTCAGCTCATTCCAGAACAACAGACTCAGAGATGTATTTGGGTCTTCCTACCTGGGACAGGTTCCACTGCCTGGTACAACAATTTTTTCTGAACCAAGATGGGGGCTAGGAGGCCTCCTGGTCTGGTGTGCAAAGGTGTCTGCAGAAGGTCAGATGAGCTGGGGATGGGCAGGTCTGGGAAGCAGCAGATCACCATAGCCACACTGCACAATGAAAATTGTGAACCAGAATCTGAATGGCGCACAGCTGGTGTCTTGGCACACTTCTGCAGGCAGCAGTTTAGGACCTTGTTTGGGGGCAGAATGACTGGAGTCCTGCCATAAATCAGATTGCACCTTGCACTAGAGTCTAGTCCACGTAAGTGTTTCAGGTGGAAAATTAAACACAAGAATTCTTAAAGTTGAGAAAAACTGTACCATGAACTTACTCCCCACCCTCTCTACCCTCCCCCACCTCCCACTCCACGAATTGGGAAAAGACTGGAGTTCCCTGCCTTGGGAACAAATCACCCCAGTCTAGCTTGTGAGGCAACAGACTTGCCTGGGAGACGCTGATTTAAGGTTTTAAGAGAGAAGTGAAGACAAAAACAGGGAGGAACAGAGAGAGGGAGAGAGAGAAGGGCAGAATTATTTGCTTTGGTATTAAGTAGATTAAATCTACATGTTGTCTAAAAAGAGCAGGCATTTCCTTTCAGCCTGGCTTCTTGTTTCTCAAAAAATCATAGTATCTCATCCAGCTTTCCATTAAGCCTCACATTTGAACTCCATGTTCAGCAGTCTGAATGGCAGTCTGGCATGGACTCTGAGATTTCTTTCTATTCAGATTTTCTGAAAATACTGAAAACGAGAGTTTAAAAAGTTATATTTATTTAGGGCTCCCTAGCAATGAGGAGGTGGCTGCTGGAGGCCAGGGCCAGTCTCAGCCCCGAACTCTCCTTCCACTGCCGCCCACAGTACATCAAGTGGGAGTCCAAGACAGTTGTCCAAGAATTGTTTCCAAAAGGCAGGAAGGCACATTAGAAAAACAACAGACTTGGGAGTGAAACAGACTGAAATCACTTACTAGCTTAGAAAATCATGTAGCCTCCTAGACAGTTTCCTCTCTATAGAAATGACTGTTATATCCATGAATTTGGGTCTGAATAATAAAACTGATGCTATATGAAACCAACTAATATGTAATAGTGCTCAGTGCATACTGATTTCAGTGTTAGGAAAACAGAAACTGACTTCAGAGGATGTAAAACAGGAAGAATTTAATGCAAGAAATTGATTACACAGGTGCACAGGTGACAGAAAAGATTAGGAAGTCAACCAGAGGACAGTGAGGCAACCCAGAGATGAGAGATCAGTAGGAAGCCACCACTGCCCGAGGCTGCAGAGACACAGGGAAGAGGAGGGCTCTCCAAGGCCAAGCACCAAGGTCACTGGGAGGAAACTGAGGCCACCACAGGAGTCAGGGTCACAGGAGAGACAGTTGCCAGAGATGACATCTGAGGCCAAGAAGGAGGGGAAGAATACGGTGCTTCCTCCTGCCTCCACCCACCCACACTCCAATCTCTTGCCAAGCCTCCAACTGGCAGCACCAGGCTGGCAGTCTGCTGACCCACCCCCCTGGGAAGCACAGCCTACAGGGCCTGCTCCCTGCCAAGCAGAGCAGAGGGGAGGCTGAGGAGCAGGCCTGGGGGTAAGTGGGCCCAGGCCTAGCACTGGAGACCAGCAGTCTCGACACAGCCTGGCCTCCCCATGTTGAAGCCTCCCCAGGCTCAGAGCTGCCGGTTCCATGGCTGCGGGCCTACGGCTGTGCCCCTGCTCTCCTTCTCTCTCTCCAGGCATCACCACCTCTGTCACTCTCTAAACTGACCTTGGGGTAGAGAGATCTCCCTCCCTCTTTCTAAGTAGGGCTTCTAGAAGGCAAACACACAGCCCCCACTCTAAACCCATCTCTCTGGGCAGGGCAGGCTGGGCAGCAGCTGGAGGGGAGGCAGGCAGAATTTCAAGGGCTAACGAGCACAGTGCTGCCCTCAGGCCTCAGCTGAGGGAAGGGGAGAGGTCCCTGCTCTGGACTTCACCTTGAAAAGCCAAGGATTCCAAGAACCCTTGGAAGGGCCACCACCCTTCATGCTCTGGGTGTCCAGGACACCGGAATTCCCTGCCCATACAGCCTAGAGAGTGTTTGCAGGGCCTGATTGGCCTCATCCCCTGGTCTGTCCTCCCAAAGGTGAATGTGCCATAGTGCAAGGGTCCTTTGACCATTTGCAGGAGTGTGGGGGTGGATGGGGAGCTGTAATTTTAACATAGCTTACACACCACATGGCTGGGGTGGCCACACACTTGCACATGAAGCCCCTCATGGTGAGGGGTGCATCTGGGGAGTGAAAAGAAGGGGCAAGTCTGTACGTCAGGGCCTGGGGGCCACAGCCAGCTCTTTCTATGCATGAGTTTCCAGAGCAGAATTCTAAGAGTTCTACATTTGAACCTGGCCTTCCAGGTGGTTATGAAGGTGGAAATGTTGAGTTTTGAGGGTAGAATACACACACACACACACACACACACACACATATATATAATTTCTTTTTAGCAGCTGTTAGTTTGATTTGTAACTTTCATGTATGGGGGCTGCCATTTATACTCTGGCCACAGCTCCCGCACATGTTAAGGATGTGCCTGGGCCAGAGTGGTTTGTTCTTTAACTGAAGACTTTTTGTGGGCTCTCACAGCATGGGGCTCAAGGAAGGAGGGCAGAGGAGGCAGGCCCAGACCCACAGATGCTCACGACCAGGGATGTGCAAGGCAGGGAGGGAGGTTCGGGGTTTCTGAACCTGGTGTCAGCAGCCCTCTGGAGACAACTCCCTTAGGCTTTGGGTACTCTCTGATTTTTTAAACCCTAACATTTATGGAATATGGCAGACTTTGTTCTAAACTATTTCATGTGTTGTCACATTTAATCCCCTTACGAGGTAATATTATTATCCCATTTCACAGATAAGGAAACAGACAAGGAGATTAAGCAGCTTGCCCAAGGCACAGCTGGGATTCATGCTCTGAAGTCTCAAGTTGGGCTCTTAACTGCACACTCTACTGCCTCCCACTCTGGGAGAACCGTATGTGGATGTCCAGGACTCCATCAAGCACCTGAAGAATTCTCCAACCCTCCCCAACCCCCAGCCCCCCGGACAGAGAGGGACCACTTGCTTCATTCTCCCACACATTTAAAGACAGTGTTTGCATCCTCCTCAAAGCCTTCTCTTTTCCTGGCTGAATGCGCCCATCTCTTTGCTTTTCTTCATGTGCCAGAGCATCTAGACTCTTACTGCCCAGCTTGCTCCTTGGTTGGGTCACTCCATCCTATCCCATTGGCTCTTCTGAGGTGTGGGACCCAGAACTGAAACCCATGTTCACATTAACTGATCTGCCCTGTGTGAGCAGAATTAGGAAATCGTTTCTGCCCATTATACCTGTAAAAACCCAGCAGGAGAGAGATTAGCTCTGGGGGCAGCCAGACCCTCTCCACACACGTTTGCTGGACTCCGACTCTAGGAATGAGAGTCCCTACCCTCAGAGGGGGCATCCTGTGAAGGAGGCAGGTGGGAGAACTGGTCATTGGAACAAAACATGGTGAGTGCCATGAGGGGGCACAGAAGAATAAGTGTTCTGTGACAGGGCAGTTGGGACCCCGAGAGGCTCCACCTGGATCTTTCAGAGTGAATAGGAATCCATCAGGTGACCTAGAGGAGAGGTGGGTGGGAACAGTAAGTGCAGAAGTACGGAGGTGTGCAAGGACATGGTATATTCCAGAGCCTGTCCAGTGATAAGTAGCCAGATCACATCTGGATCCCATCCTAGGGAAGGACAGAGCATCCTGAAGGCAGTGGGGAGCCATGCCTCTTACCATGGCTTGATTCTGTTAACTCATATGGAGCTTTTACTCCACTGAAAGCCTTAAGTCCTTTTCACCTTGTGTCAGATTTGTTAAACTTAAGTCCAAAACTTTCTATTTATTCCAATTAAGTTTCATGCTATTAGATCCTGCCCATTATTTCAGTCTGCCTGGGTCCTATTTCTGCAACAAACTGTTCATTATCTCTCCCAGTGCTGCATCATCTGCCCTTGATGTTACTGATAAAAATATCCAAAATAGCAGGCTTGGGGCAGAGACTTGGTGCCTACCACTATAGACTACCTCAGAGTTACCATCAGTTTCTCAGGGTACATATTCACTCAGTTATGAGTTCTTCCAAATAAAAGCACCTTTAGTTCACTACTTGCCAATTCTGTCTACAAGCAAGTCATGAGACATCATCAGCTGGCCTGCTAAGCTCCAGATATACCACATCATCAACATCTTCCTGATCTACCAGCCCAGCAACTCCATTAGAAGAGGAAATGAGGTGAGACCAGCATGATTTGTTTCGAGTGGACCCTATAGCTCTTTAGGGATCTGTACTCCTATTTTTAAGGGGCACAAACCATCTGCCCAGTGGCATACACTACAATTTTATTGGGGCTCCCCTCATACCTACGGGTATGTAGTTTGCAGAATCTAAAGTGTTTTCCCTTTTGAAAACCAGGACTTCTGCCCACTGTTGGGCTCTCTTATATTTGCTATAACCTATGAAAGATTAACAACTGCTACGGGGCAAGCTAGGCACCCGTGCTCTCCCAGGTCTGGGCCTGGGCTAGGTGCACAGGTTGGGGAAGGAGTGTAGGACTCCCCTCCAACCCTGTCCTGCTCCTCGGGCATCTTCTCATCAACCTTGGGTTCCAATTCCAACTCAGTCAAGCTATTTTCTCCTTTCAGACTGAAGGTTATTTTTGAAAGAGAAAAGGGCCTCAGGAGTTTGGCATTTTGTCAAAACTCTCTTTAGTGGTTTGTATTACAGGCTGAAGAGTTTGAACTTGATCTGGTGAGTAGAGAAGTCACTGATGATTTTTGAAAACAGGAGTGACATGGTCCTATTTTAGGTGAGGAGTTTTAAGGTTTTTGATTCTTTCCCATCATTAGTACGTTGCTCTTAGCATAAATATTTACACTAGCAATTGCCTATAAGCATAACAGGTGGCACAAAATACACTAGTGAAGGCTGATCATTTTATCTTTAGTGTGAGGCAGAAAGGGGAAGGGGCTCTGAGTAGGATTTGGAGTCTGACAGACCTGGGTTTAGATACCAACTCCATCATTTAAAGGCAGAGGACCTTAAACAAGCATCTTACCACCTCTGAGCCCCAGTTTTCTCATCTGTAAAGTGGGAATAAATAATTGTTTCCACCTCACATGGTGGATGTGAGGGTGGAGATCACGAGTGTAAAGTGCCCGGCTCCATAGGTAAAGTGCTCAAGAAGTGGTTCTTCATCGGAATCCCTCATCTTACATGTTATGATTACACAGTGGTCACCCTGCAGAATTCCCAAGCACCTCCAAGACCAGGGGGTGCACCCCTACTGCAGCCTGAGAAGAGCAGGGCTCCGTGGAAGCAGCTGCTGCCCAGATGCAGAGGTGGTGCCTGCCAAGGCCCCAAGCCCTGAGTGACACACAGAGGAGGCTGGCACCAAATTTCTAGAGTCCTGATTGCCAGCCCCAGACTACTTGGCTCCACCTGGGTGTGTGTGTATCAGGAGTTGCAGAGTTAATGGCTGGGGGAACCGGTTTTAAAATGCACCCTTGGGAGTCAGTCTAAGCGATTCTTCAGAGAAGACTGGAGCCAGGACCAGAGGCACCAGGCCCCAGAAATAGCGTGTTCCCACAGCCCCACCTGAGATACCCACGGCTTCCAGCATGTGTGGCCTATCACCCCCCACACCTGGGCCATCTCCTCCCACCCCTGTGGGTGTACAGAGAAGGAAAATGAAATAGGCCTGGGAAGGTAAAGCTGGTGAAGGTGCCAGCCACCCCTCCATCCCACTGTCATTCCCAGCTCCTAGGTAGGCCTTCAAGCTGAGCAAAATGGAGTTGGATAATGCACGTGCCTACTCTGACTTCTGACTTGGGAAGGGCCTGTTTAGGCCATCAGCTTATCCTGGCCAGAAGTAGCCACATTTTCTTTTCACTGAACACATTTCCATCCAGATGCCTAGTTCTTTAACTACAAGATGAATTCTCCCATACCTGCTCCAACCCTGTCAAGAATCCCTGAACTCTTTAAACACTAACATAGTATATTGGGCAAAATCCCAAGGGCTTCCAAAGGATGACTTGTTTAGTCCTCACCTTATGCCTATGATGTGAGTACTATTACTGCTCTCATTTTACAGATGAGAAAACTGAGGCACCTGAGAGCTCAGGTACCTTGCCCAAAGCCACATAGCTAAGCAAGTGGCAGAGATGGAATTTGAACTCTTGAAGCTTGCTCTGCACTATATTCTATTTCCTCTCTTGTGATAGAAAGTTGGGGACTTGGAGACCTGGCAGGGACAACTGCCAGTCACTGGGCTCCAGTTCACTTCCTCTTGGGGACCTCATCCAAGTAAAAATAACCCCAGACTCTCTAGTGACTAGGTTCATTTGGACTTCTAAAATCTCTGGAGCAGGATACAGGCAGAGCAGAACCCACTCCCCACCCTGCTCTCATTGCTCCCTACACACACACACACTCCTCTCACTCTTCCTTTTGAGTCCAGGCAGCAGCCACAACCCTTGGCCACTGAAGTCTTAACTCTCTTTTTAAAAATTGTGGTTAAAAAAAAAAAAATATATATATATATATATATATATATATATATATATAAAATTACCATCTTAACCATTTTTCAGTGGTGAGTTCAGTAGTGTTAAGAATATTCACATTGCTGTGAAACAGAGCTCCAGAACTTGCAAACTTGAAACTTGCAAACCTGAAACTAAACCCATTAAAAAGCAAGCCTCCTTTTCCCTCCCCCTCCCCCATCCCCTAGAAACTACCATGCTCCCTTCTGTTTCTATGAGTTTGACTAGTTTAGATACCTCACAGAAGTGGAATCTGTCTTTTTGTGACTGGTTTATCTCACTTAGCATAATGTCCTCCAGGTTCATCCATGTTGTAACACGTGACAGGAAGGCTTTTTATGGCTGAATAATATTTCATTGTGTGTGGAGACCATCTTCTGTTTATCCACTCATCTATCGATGGGCACTTCAGTGGCTCCCACCTCTTGGCTATTGTGAATAGCACTGAAGTGAACACGGGTGTGCAAATATCTCATTGAGACCCTGCTTTCAGTTCTTCTGGATATATGCCCATGAGTGGGGACTGTTGAATCACATGGTAGTTATATTTTTAATTTTTTAAGGATCTCCATATTGTTTTTCATAGAAGCTGCGCCATTTTATATTCCCACAGACAGAGCACGAAGGTTCTAATTTCTCCACATCCATGCCAACATTTGTTATTTTCTAGGTTCTGTATGTTATTATCTCTGTTGGGTGTTCGGTGTGGAGCCTTAACTCTTGAGCACGGAGTCCTGCACAGACTGACTGGAGTCTTGGGCCTCCCAATGCTAGGAGTGAACCTCACACATGACAAGAACTCCTGTTACATTTTCCCCATGGCCAAAGAAGCCAAATGATTCTTGCCAACTTGTTGGAAAGCCTTGGGCATTATAGCTTAACTTAGAGAATCCCTGAGGAACTGCTATGGTTCAGTGAACTTTCCTGGGTAAGCAGTGTTCTCAGTGGGTGCTGAGTTAATGATCGTGGAACGTAAGCTCCACGCAGGCAGAGACATTTGTCTTGGTCATCTCTGCATTCCCAGCACATGGCATATAGTAAGCGCTCAAAAAATATCTGCTGAATAAACAAAGAAATGGCTAGCTTTCTAAACCTGTGGAAAGAAGTCCCTCTGAGCTAACGTGGTCCACAATGGTGGCCTTTTGCAGCCTGTGGTTCCCACCTTTGGTGGCTTGCAGACTGTTTTTCACACTAGCCCCAGCTGTCCCTCTCTCCTTGCTAAAGCATTATGCACCTGGCTTCCAGCCACTGCCCATTCCTGTTACTCCTCTCTCTTGAGAATGACTCTGGACTTCGTCATTCTGACAGGGCCAACAGGGAGAGAGTTTTAAAAGTTTGAGAAGGGATGCCTTAGAGGGAGGTTTTGGCAGGCAGTGATAAATTGTCAGCTCTGCTTCAAGAAAAACAAAGTGTATCTGTCCTTGCTCCTTGCAGGGCAGATTTTTAACAATCTCAGCACTTTTTTGTACAAACAATGAGATCTAGCAGTCCACCAACCCCACCTCTAGACACAAAGACACTTTAGTGAGGAATAAGAACGGAAGAGTTTCAAGTAATACAGACACAACACAACTTGTGGGAAGAGTTTTGCCAACCCCAGCGTCATACTCTGATGTCACAGTCTATGGAATTCAGTTAGAGAACACTTATTGTGTGCCTGGCAATGTTCTGAGTGCTTTACAAACACTCCCTCATTTAATCCTCCCAACAATCTTGAGGGACATATATTAATGTCATGCCCATTGTACAGACGGGAAAATCAAGCTACTGAGAAATCAGGTCACCTGCTTGTGGTCACAGAGCTGGCTGGGATTTGGATCCAGGTGTGTAGGTTTAGAGTCTGGGCTCTTAACTGTGAACTGCGTTGGCTCTCTTTAGTCATTTAACAATTCGTTTGTGAATTCAACAACCACTTATACAAAGCCTGCTACCTGGCAGGTGTCACCCCTAGCAGTGAACAAAACACAAGCCTCACCCTCCAAGGCTTTCAGTCTAACAAAGTTGTTCACTCCACATGGTCTTGTCTATGAAAGCAGACCAGGGTAAGTGGGAATCTAGACCCACAAATCGCCAAACCAAATTCAAATTCATTTCTCGATCAAGAGAGTCTTGAGTGTGTGCTTAGCATGCATGAGGTCCTGGATTCAATCCCAAGTATTTCCATTTAAAAATAAATAAACTGAATTACCTCCCCTCCCACTGAAAAATAAAATAAGTAAAAATAAGAGGAATGATATAAATAAATAAATAAATAAATAAGAGTAAAAAGAAGGAGAGAGAGTCCTGACAAACTACCTCTCAGAAGTTAAAATTTAATCTTTTTTGAAGAAAACAGCTCTAGGTATAGGTGTGTTCTAAACGGTGACTCTGGCCTCAGGAAGAGATTCAAGAGCATTCAAACTGACAGGAGAGATTGCTGGCACCGCTGCTGCGCCCTCCACGGGAAGCCCACCTGCTGACCAAAGAACCAACTAAAGCCGAGATTTCCTCGTGAAAATGCCAAATGAAGCCATGTGTAACATCAACTGATAGTTGTATCAGTCAAATTCCTGCCCTGGAGTAGGATGGAAGGCTGCCCTTAGCTTCTCTGGGGCAACCAGCCAGGTAGCACTTTGTCATCAACTCAAATAAACCATGGGTTCTGGGTGTGCAAACTTAAAAACCAGAATGGCAAGTAGCCTGCATTCCACAGACATCCTGGGGACAGACGGAACACTCACATGTCTCACTGCCATGCAGCGGGGCAGCTCAGAACATAGGCCTGGGTCATCCCGGCTCCTCAGCTCACACCAGCAAATCACCTTTTCTCTTTCAGTCTGTACATCTGTAAAACGGGACCAATTTCTAATCATATACCTTCCACGTGGGGTGGATGTAAGAATGAAAAGAGAGAATCTTACCGAGTACGTAGTTGTACAACACAAGGCCAGAGAAAGGTACCATAAGTATTAACTATTGTTATTATATTATTATATATTATCTGTAAATAATTTCAATAGTTTTGAAATTCACCACATTTAAATGACTGTGCTAGGAACACTTGATGGGAGTATTTGTTATATAGTGCTTGAAGTTAACACATTATCCCCATCAGAAACGTGGTAAGTCTGAGGCCCATTTTTTTAAATTTTCAATCAGGTAACAATAAGAGCAGGACCCCCAACTTCCAGTTCAAGGTTCTACCCAGTAGCTCAAACTCCCTCCCTTCAACCCTGGCTTCAGTCCATTTCATATATTCAAAATCAGAGTGCTCTGCCTACCCACTCATCGTGACTTGCAGGTTTGTCTTAGTTGGCTTCCCCAGAAGGCAGACTTTGCGTACAAGTAATTTATCAAGGAGGTACCCCTAGCGGTAACCAGTAAGGGGAGCAGCACAAGGAAGGAGAGAAGGCCCAGCCAGAGTGGAGTCTCAGCAAAGTCTCACAGACGGCAGCTTTAGACTGACCCTGCAGGGGACTTGCCTGTGTACACCTGAGTCATCCCTGCCAGAGGGGATGGGAAATGCAGACAGGGGAAAGGCAGACAGTAGATGTGGCGGTGTCCCTGTTCACCATCCTTCCCAGTGACATACTTGGGGGAAGCTGTGTTTCTCATGGTCACAACTTTAGGTTCTGGGGGTCTAGAGCACCTCATTTTCAGAAGGGAGACAGAGAAAGAGTCCACTAACCTGAATCTATGGCAACCACTTGGTCATTTGGGGGGGTTCTCATACTGTAAACCATTAGGCAAAGAAAGCAGTTGCTGTCCTGGTAGGGATAATTAACCCTGATCATCTGTTGGAGGCTCTGTCCCTACTACCATGGGCCAAGCAGGAGTATGTGTGGAACTCAGAGCCACTCAAGGTTACTCCTCCGCCCAGTGTTAACTATGACCTAGCACTTAAAGCCAGCATGGCCATGCCAACTGGAGCTCAGACTCTTCATGGATGAAGGGCTGGGTCACCCCAACAAAAGAACAACCAGCAGAAGTGCCAGTCAGCTGAGGGTGGTGGGTAGAGGAGGGTTATGTAAACATCAGTTGCCAACAGTCTAGCTGTAGAAGGTGAGGACTGTAAATTGTCCAACTAACTCACTGCTTGTAAGTTTTCCCTATAAATCGTAGCCAGTCTCCATCATGAAGATTCCATGATTAGATGGAGTGAACCTGAATGTGGGATGTGACTGAACACTGTCTTCCACCAGTCCTCTCAGATCCCTTTTTGTGGTGTTTGTTCACTCCTGGCTTCCATGTGTTTAGCTTCCCAGCCCCACTCCTGAAACCAACAATCATAGGTTGGGTTCCCCAGAGCAGGTCCCAGATGAGGATTTGTGCACATGTGATGTAGGGACACTGGCGGAAAGGGGGGGGGGGTGGTGGTGAAGGACAGGCCAAGGAGGAGCGCAGGCCAGAGCTCACAGAGGGTGGCTGGGGCCTGAGCCCTTGGGCTGTAAGTCACACTCCAGGCTCTCTCTCCCTGGAGCCAAGGCAGCTCCGGCGCTCCAGGGGCCATCCGCCAAACTAACCACAGAGCTAACTTTGGAAGTGAAAGCACAGCAAAGCCTGGGGTGCACAAGAAATGGCAAAAAGGGACTGGGGGGAGTATGGGTAGGGCACTGGCATTTTCTGTTACCAGCTTTTCTACATAAAAGCTTTTGGAGTTGCTTTGCTACCAGTAAGAATGAATTTGGGCCAAAAAGCCAGAAACCAGGAGAGAACGGTCAGTCTGTTCCAACAGGACCAAAAGATCACATGTGCCCAGCTCAGCCCCCAAGGGTCGGGGAGCAAGGGAAGGCAGATGCACAGGCCTGCCCTCCGGAATATCCCCTCCAGCTGCAGAGAGGAGAAGCCACCTGTGGACTTCTGAAACCACAGCCCAGCAAGCCCCCAGGAGGTCTATTATTACAGGGCAGAAGGGAAGTACGTGCCCCAGGAGATTAGAGACTGGCAAGGTCACTCTGAACCCAAGAGGTGAAAAAACAAATCAAAATAGACAGAGAATTGGCATTGACAAGTTCAAGACACAATTTGTTTCTTCAAGTTACACTTAAGTTTTGCTTGGGCTTAAAGTTATTTTCAAGCCAGGCAGATTTCCAAGAGTCGAAAGCTGTTTTGAGAGCAGCCACATTCATGGGCTCATTCATTGTGTCTTTCGGGACACACTTAGGGAACGCCTGCTCTGTAAACAAGGATGGGGTTGGGCACCTGGCTGGTGAAAAAATAGACAGCAGCCCTGCCCTTGTGGAGTTTCTGGTTTACTAGGGAGACAATCACTAAATAAATAAATACACTCATAGATACGGAAGTACAAATTGTGATGGCATCTTGGAGGAAAAGAATGTAGAATGTCACAACAGAGAATAGCAGGGTGAACCAAATTAACTTCGTTTGTCAAAAAAGATCCCTCTGAGGAGGTGGCTTGTAAATCAAGGCCTGAGGACGAGTACGTGTTGGTGGATTGGCCTTCCTGGGCAGAAAGAACAGCCTGGAGTTGGGTTGCCCTGAGGGTCAAACAAACCAAAGCATGCAAACAAATTAAAGCACCCCCAACCCCTCTGAAGGAGCCAAGCAGAAGCTTAAGCGTGTTTCTGTACATGTGTCGTGGGAGTGGAGTTTCCAGAGGGAAATGAGGCCTGGAGTGGTGAACATTCACCCAGAAACCTGCTTTGGGTCAGATACTTAAATCAGACCAAAACAATGAACCTTCTGATAAAAGACAAGTCAGAGTCGTCTCAGCCTATAGCCCTGCACAACTCCAGGGAGCGCCATGCACACTGCAACCTCTATGAAGACGGCCCCAAGAGTGGGCAGTGTGCAGCTTGTGCACCATAATGTGAGTTTACAACTAGAATTAGTGGGAAAGGAGCTCTCTGGAGAAGTCAGTAGAATGCTTCAACTGTTTGGGAGAAAGGAGGTCAGCTTAAGCAATGGGTTTTTATTTTGTGAAGAAGCTGGAGGCTCATGAGGCAAAACAATGAAAATGGAAGTTTAAGATGTATTGAGATAGAAAGATTTTCTTCTACAAAGAAAAAAATGTTTGTGGAGCTTTCTGCTGGACAGATAATACTGAGGAAAATAGACAAGCTCCTACCTTCATAAAGCTTACAGTCTAGTGGGGGAGGAAAGACATTAATGTAAATAATATAAAAACAAATGTGCCCTTGTACGCTGAGAAGAGGCATGCAGAAGAGGCACCCCAGGTAGGGTGGGGGTTTGGGGGTGGGCGCCAGGCCCTGACTAAGTCTGAAGTGTGTGTCAGGACAACTTCTCTGAGAAAGTAATATTTCAACTGAAATCAAAAGGATGAGCAAAGGTTAATCAGGCAAAGGAGATGGAGATTCAGAGATTCCTAAACTTGTTTGACCACAAAATCCTTCTATCCCAGGGCACCTTACTGCACTAGACAAATCTTTTCTGACAGTAAACTAAAGTAACCAGAACACCATCATTTTTTGTTTGTTTGTTGTGTGCTTCCTTTGAAGATAAAACCAACAGTAGTACTACCTTACATTTAAACAGTGTAGTGTGTCACACTTGACCAGGTGCTTTTGTATCGCTTCTTATTCAGCTCCCAAAACAACCCTGAGTGGGTGGTGGTAGTTCCCCCACACACAGGCAAGTTCAGATAGGTGGAGTGGCATGCCCAGCACCCGCCATCTCACAGCTGGTGAGGGGCAGGCCTGGAACTAAAGCCAAGGACAACCAGGTCACCAACTCCCAGAGCATGTTAAGTTTTACGACCTTGACTGCTCCCACACACAAACACATGGTCATTAACAATATTATTAACTGAATAGCTGTGAGCTGATGCTTGGATCCTCAGAGCCTTCATCTGATAGCTGAAAAGTCTATCTATGCTTCTGAATCAGGCTGCTGGCCTGCTTCCTCTTAAGAACCTAAGGATGGCTACACTGAGTCAGACCCAAGGTCTACCTGCAATGGAAGCACACAGTTGTCCTCATGGAGGTCAGCTTTAAAGGCTAGAGCCACGTCCCAAGCATCCTGCTTATCTTCAATAGCCAATTATGGATCTAACACCTTCAAATGTACCTAAAACTTGGGGAAAAAAAAAAAAAACCTATTTGTTATTTTATCACCACTTGGGCTAGTGAGGTTTATAAGTTAATTCTTCCTGTTGTAAAATCTTTTTATTTATCTTGTAAATGTCTATTGAAAATTAGGTTGTTGGGAAAACAAATATATGTATGTATATGTATAGACTGAAACATGCTGTACACCAGAAATTGACACAACATTGTAAACTGGCTTTACTTCAATCAAAAAATAAAAAAAAAGAAAAAAGAAAAAAAGATCAGGATAACAGAAAAAAATTAGGATAGAAAGCACTATCATAGATAGTTATAATTTTAAAATATTTGACTAGCTAATCATTAGATTGTTGAATAACTGATTTAAATTTAGTTGATCTGAAAATTATATTTGAAGTTTATAGCTATAATATTTTGTCTTCCATTGTAGATTAGTAACTAAATAATCTTTGTAAACTTTGTAAAATTAAAAAAGAAAGAAAGAAAATTAGGCTGTTGGAAGAAATAAATTTCTCAAGAAGGGAGGATTACCTTTAGAGGTAAGACAAACCAAGACTACCTTCTAACTTGACCACAGAACTCCTCTTTTTGTAGAATTAAATATATGCTCCTATTAGTGATCTCCTTAAGTAATATCTGGGAATTACGCTTCTGCTTAGCAATTCTCTCAGCAGATAGACACTGAATGTCCATTTTTGGCAAAGATCTGTGCTGGCTGTAGTGGGGTAACATAAAATACTCTCCCCATAAGGAGTTTTGGGGTTTTTTCAATATATAAATTTTTATTAAATTATAAGTGATCAGAAAGGTACATAAACCCTAAATTTTCACAAAATAACTATGCTTAAGTAACTATCACCAAAACCAAGAAATAGAACTTTTTATCAGCTCCCTAAAATCTACCTGTGCCCTCTTCTGACACTACACCACCTCTCCCTGAGGTAATCAGTATTCTGACCACATATTAGTCTCCCATTGTTGTTTTAACAAATTACCACAAACTTAATGACTTAAAACAATGCATATTTATTCTCTTACAGCTCTGGAGAACAGAAATCGAAAATCAGTCTCACAGGGCTAAAATCAAGGTGTTGGCAGGGCTGGTTCCCTCCAGAGGCTTCTAGGGGAGAATCTGTTTCCTTCTCTTTCCCAGCTTCTAAGGGACAGCTGCCTTTCCTGATTTATAGCCCCTTTCCTGTATCTTCAAAGCCAGAATCGTTAATCTCCTCCCTGACCCTGGTCCTCCTGCTCCCTCTTATTAGGACATTTATAATTAGATTGAGCTCACCTGGATAATCAAAGCTAATCTCTCTGTCTCAGAATCCTTAATTAAATCACATCTGCAAACTCTTTTACCATATAAGGTAATACATCCACAGGTTTACGGGACTAAGATGTAGACATCTTTGGGGATCCACTGTTCACCCTACACAGACTCTAACATCATAGATCCTTTTGCTTTTTTTTTTTTTTTTAACTTTATGGAAATGGAACCACACACTCCTTTAATGATGTTTGATTTTTAAAAGTTTTAAATTTTGGTGTAGTCTAGCTTATCAATCTTTGGTTTTAAAGTTAGTGTGCTTGTGTCTTTTTAAAGAACTATTTGCCTACCCCAAATAATGAAGATGTCTTCATTTCTTCTAGTTGCTATAAATTTTTACTTATCACATTTAAACCTATAGTTCCCTCAGAATTAGTTTTACTGGATAGTGTGAGGTAGTTATTAAGGTCCTTCTTCTTTTTTTTTTTTTTTTTTCCACTGATATGGATACCCAAATGGCTTAGTATGATTTTGGAAAGATTGCCTTTCTCTCATTGGTTTGCACTGCTACTTTTGTCTTAATCAAACATCTGTTTAGCACCATACCACACTGTCTTAATTATTGTTGCTTTAAAATAAGTCCAGATAACCTTTGGTGCAAGTTCTCCAATTTTGTCCTCCTTCAAGATTATCTTGGTGTTCTTGGCCTTTTGCAATGTCATATACATTTTAGAATCAGTTTCCCAATTTCTTGGAATTTGATTGAGACCACACTGAATCTCTAGATTATTTGGCAGAGCAACTGTACAATTCTGAGCCCTCTACTCCCTGAATATTATTTGGGTTTTAACTTATTTCCATGACATCTTATTCTTTTTGGACAAAGTTGTTGCACATCTTCCATTGGATTTATTTTTCTAGGGATGTATTGTTTTTTATGCTGTTATTACAATGCTATAACATTTAAATTTTTCATTTTCTGATTATTATTGGCATATAAATACAGTTGATTTTTATATTGATCTTACATTGAGCTAGTTTGCTAAATTCATTTACTAATTTATATAGCCTGTAAGTTCTTTTGGATCTTCTCTCTCTAGTTATATATATATCAATAATATGTATATATACATATATTTCTATATGTTATCTATGATGCTGATGAATAGTGGCAGTTTTATTTCTTCCTTTTTCATCATCAGACATTTTTTTTTCTTGCCTTATTGCATTAGCTGTGAACCTCCAGCCTAATGTTGAATAGATGTGATAACAGACCTCTTTGTCTCATTTTCTAGTTAGGGGGATTATGAAGTTTGTTATAGGGTTATCTATGGGTACCTTTCACAGGATCAAGGAAGCTCCTTATGTTTCTAGTTTCTAGCTAAGAATTTTTAAAAAATCGTGAATGAGTGTTGAATTTTATTTAAATGTTTTTTCTGTACCTATCAAGATATTGGTAAGATCTCCCCCTTTATTCTGTTCATGTGGTAAATTACAGTAATTGAATTATCTTAGCCTTTTGAAATAATTTCAGACTTACATAAGAGTTACAGAAATAGTACAGAGTTCCCATATACCTTACACTTAGCTGCCTCTGATGCTCATTTTATATAACCAGGGAACCATTGTCAAAACTTAAATAATTAACACCAGTGGAATACTTTAAACTATACTATATAATTTATTCAGAATTTACTAGTTTTTCAAATTTTTTTCTGTTCCAGGATCTCATATTGCATTTAGTTGTCATGTCTCCTCAGTCTGCTCTAATCTGTGACAGTTTCTTACTTTGAGGCTTTGCATTTTTGAGAAATATACTACAGAGATGATGTGCTCTTCCCAGTGCATCACATCAGGGGTACATGGTATCTCTTATCAGTAACGTCAACCTTGATCACTGCCAGCATTAATTGAGTTTTTAATGTTAAACTTCCCTTATACTCTTGGAATAAACTAAAATTGGTTATGATATTTTAGGATAATGTTTTGAATAGGATATTTGCATCTATGATTGTTAGAGAGTTTGGTTTGTAATTTTCCTTTTCTGTAGTACCTTTATACCTGGTATTTATCAGGATTTGTTGTCAAGGTTAAACTGGCTCCATAAAACAGGGTAGTAACTATTTCCTCTTTATTTTCTGGGAGAGTTCATGGTTTATGTAAGACTGCTGCTATTTCTTCCCTAAATACTTGATGAATCCATTGATGAAGTCATCTGGAGTTTTAAGGGCAGGTTTTAAATTATAGATTCGATAATTATAGGACTATTTAGATTTCTATTTTCCCTTGTCTCAGCTTTGGTATAGTGTCTTTCCAAAGAACTTACCCAATTCATATTTTTAAATTTATTGGCAGAAACGTACTCATCATATCCTTATTGTCTCTTTAAGTATCTGTATGATCTGTGGTAAGATGCTCTTTTTCTTTACTTATACTTTGTTTTTTTCTCTTTTCCTTGATTATTCTTGCCAGAGGTTTATCAATATTATTGATCTTTTCGTAGCACTAACTTTTAGTTTGGTTGATTCTTTCATTGCACATTTGTTTACTATTAACTTTTTGCTTTTATTTTTATTATGTTCTACTTTCTAGAGTTTAACTTGCTGAGTGCCCCCCATCCCCGGCTAATTTCTTGAGACAGATTCTTACTTACATAGCTGATTTTCAACCTTTCTTCTTCTTTAACATGCGCTTTTGATGCTATAAATTACTGCTCCCAACCTCCAAACACAACTTTAACTGAATCCCATATATTTTGATAGGTTATATTATCATTTAATTACAATATTTTCTCTTTTTTCTTTGATCCACATATTGTTTAGAAGTGTATCACTTAATTTCTAAAAATGTGGGGATTATCTAAGTATTATTTGTTACTAATTTCTACCTGAATTTTACTGTGGTTGTAAAACCATAAATTCTCCCAGAGAATAAAAAAAGAAAGAACACTTACTACTCATTTTATGACAGCAATGTAACCTTAACATCAAAACCTGACAAAGATATTGTGTAGGGAAAAAAAAGAAAGAAATCAATTTAAATTTTCTGAAATTTACTGAGATTTGTTTTATGGACCAGCATACAGTCAATTTTGGTAAATGTACCATGTGTACTCAAAATCTTAAAAGTATATTCTGCAATTGAGTGAAGTATTCTATATCTGGTAATTGGGTCACATTTGCATTTGTTAATTATGTTGTTCAAATCTTTTGTATCTGTGTGGGGTAATTTTCTTTTGTTTTGACTGTTCGTTTCAAAAGTTAGTGAGAGAAGTAAAAGATGTATTAAAATCTCTCATTATAATTGTGGATCTGTCCATTTCTCCTTTTAGTTCTGGTTTGTCAATTTTGCTTTGTAAAATTTGAAGATGTACTATTAGGTGAAATTTAGATTGTTATATCTTCCAAATGGAATGAAATTTTTATCCTTTTGAAATGTGCTTCATTTCTTGTAAAGCTTCTTGCCTTTGACTGGCATTAGTATAATCATACCAGTTTTCTTTTACTTAGTTTTTTTTCTTTCTTTTACTTTTATTTTTCCTGTATGCTTATATTTGGGTGTAATGGTATGTTTATTTTTAATCCAGTCTGATAATCTTTGTCGTTAATTAAAGTACTTAATCTGTTTACATTTAATATACTTACTAACATATTTGGGTTTAAATCTAATCATTTTATTTGTTTGCTAGTTATTTTAATTGTTCTGTTTTTCCCCCTTACCTCCTTTTGCATTAATCAAGTATTTTTTAATTATTCTATTTCCCTCTTCTATTAACTAGTTATTGATTCTTTTATTATCCTTTTATTGGTTATTTAGAACTAAAGATTACAACATGCATCCTTGACTTACTAAAGTTCAATGAAGTACTTTTTTCAACTCATAGATAACATTAAGGACATTGGGATACCTTAACTCCTTTTCCTACTTCTTATATTTCGTGTATTGTTGTGTATTTTAATTCTACATATATTCTAACTTTCTCAAGATACTATTTTATACAATCAATTTTAATCTAGATTTTCCCATATGTTTACTTTTTACAGTGCTCTTCATTCCTTTCTGCATCTTCTTGACTCCATCTGGGATTCTTCTTCTACCTGAAAAATTGTTTATTCTTCCCTTGGTGTCTGTCAACTAGCTATAAATCATCTGTTTTTGTTTGGCTGGAAATATCCTTATTTCACTTTTATTTATTTTTTAAAATTTTTTCGGTGGGTAATTAGGTTTGTTTGTTTGTTTTAATGGAAGTACTAGGGATTGAACCTAGGACCTGGTGCTTAGCATGCACGTACTCTACCACTGAGCTATACTCTCCCCACTTCACTTTTATTTTTGAATAATAACTTCTCTGGGTATAGAATTTTAGTTTGGCTGTCATTTTCTTCTAGCCTTTTAAAGATGTCATTTCACTATTTTTTGGCTTCCATTGATTTCGTTGAAAATTGGCTGTCTTATTGTATCTCTTAGTTTGTTTTATTTTTATTTATTTATATTTTAACACAAGCTGCTTTTACAGTTTTTTCTTTGTTTCTTTGGCTGTATTACTATAATGTGCCTGTAGTTGTGGATTTCTTTGTATTTGCCTGCTTGGGGTTTGTAGCACTTTTTGAATCTGTAGCTTCATGTTTGTCAGTTCTTAAATCCTCAGATTATTTTCTCTTCAACTCTTCCTTCTGTTACATCATCCTTTCCTTCCAGGACTCTAATTATACAAAGTTTACACTGGGTTCAATATATCCCCTAGGCTCTTTTCTGTATTTCACAAACTTTTTATCTTGTAATTGCAGTGACGTCTGCATATTTCCTTCTGGCTTATATTCACATTCATGAATCATCTCTTCAGTTGTGCATAATCTGGTTTTAAACCCTTACATTGAGTTTTTCTTTTCAGTCCTAGAATTTTCATTTGATTCTTTTAAAAAGAGATTCAACATTTATGTTTAAATTATACCATTTTTTTCTGTTGGTTTTCACTTATCTGCTCCTATCTTCTGGTATGCTGGGTATTTTGTGTGTGTGTACATATACTGTGAATGAAAAATTTTAGCAATTATCACTGCTACTCCTCACCCTTCCGTATCTTCTAGCCAAGGCAATGAACAGCGTGAGCCTCGTTCTTGCTATTGGATAAAATTCTATTTAGTTCCCTCTATACTCCAGAACATTTTGTTTCTGCCAGTGGAAGCAGTCTGGGGTAGTTGAAACATAGGCCATAGAATAAGTAGCCTTGGGTCAAATCTTGGCCTCAACTGCTTCCTGGGTGACCTTGGGCAAATTATTTTACCTCTCTGAGCTTCAACATCCCCACTGTGAAATGGGGATGATGATAGTAATAGTTATCAAGATGACATGAGGTAATGCTAGGGAAGCAGTTGGCAAAAAAAATAAGTAAATAAATAAATGTTGGCTATGGCTCCTATTTAATTTAGGGTCCTGTAGCGTGCAGGAAGGACTTACACTATTCTCATCTGTTGAATTCCTCATTTGAGAGGCAGCCTCAGGAGTGCTGTGGGAAGGGAAGGAAGGCTGGAAAACATAGGATCTTCCTTGAGTTCATGGGTGACCATAGTTTAGTCCAACAGTAATGGTGCTCCTAAGGCTGATATCTACATCTTTTCAGAGAAATGTTACAAAATTTATTAATATGGGTGCTCATCAGCCAAGTTTCTTGTTTTCACTCCTCCCTGGGAGGAAACTGGTTGTATTTCAGAGACATTACAGGTCTCCATTCCCTCCCACCTCTCCCCTTCAGAAACACCAAGGTTGGGAGGGCCTTAAATTGATCACGAACAGATGATGACTTCCCACCCTGGTGGTCAGAAGTGCTCCTCCATGGAGCTTGGCACCTCTGCTCATCAAAATCTCTCCTCAGTAATTAATTATTTAGCTCTTAATGTGAACTGAATGAATGTGTCATTTCACCTAAGTGCATTTGCATTTGACACCTTACCTTCACTCTGGATTGAAAGGCTCGTGTCCCCATGAAAGCCAAGGAACAGCATTAAGAAGGGGACATAGCGGACAGACACGAGTCAGAAGACACCTGTCCCCACTTCCAGGTCTCATTAGCTGTGTGGCTTTAGTTAATTTATTTTTCTCTCCTTGCCCTCAACATCCTCATCAAAGGTTCTCTCAAATCCCTACCAGCTCTAAAAACTATCTGGGAAAGTAGTTTTAGTTGGAGGACCTGAAGTGGGCCCAGAAATCACAGTCAGGCACCTACAGTCATCCCATTGCCTACCTGACCCTGGAAGTGTTCAAGGCACCGATGGGACCCCTCACTGCCCCTCCCCCAGCCCCCTGGGAGTCCCTCCTCCTCCCCAGGGCCTCTTCTGAGCCAAGCTCCGAGGGCAGGCGAGGCCACTCCAGCATCTTGTGGCACTACCCCCTTTCCTCCCCTCCCCTCAGGATCCTCGTTTCCTGTCTCACAGATTTACGATGCAGTTCAAAGAAGGGGGGATGATATAACGCTTTCCTGCTCCCTCCCTCTCCCAACCGACTTAGTCTAACTGGCTGAGGGCCAAGCGGTTTTGTTCTCCGCAACCTCCTGTTTGTAAAAATGCTCCAGGCCCCAACCCCCCCACTGTGACATGGCGACGTGGCGTCAGCTCCCAAACCCCCTGGTCAGGCTTTCACTCCTGGGCAGGAAGGAGGCCGCTCTGGAGTCTAATTAAATGCTGAGGAAATAAACCACGGGCTTCAATTTTAGCTCTGAAAATAGCTAGGACCCAGGATTCCTCTCTCTGGCCTGAGCTGAGATGAGGCCAGGGCCTTCTGGGCCTGGGCTGTGGGGTTTTCAAGAGGAAACTCAACAGGAAGGAGAGGACGCGGGTCGAGGAGTATGAGGATCCCACAGAGGCTCAAGGGTGCAGAAGCCAGTGGGAGAAGCCTTCAGGCAGAGGGTGACTCAAGTCCCAGGGGGATGGGCTATGCTGTCCCCTCCATCCCTACCTGGCATGCTCTTCCCTGCTTCTAGAATGTGCTGACTCCAGCCTGCTGGACACCCAGGAGTTCTGGGTCCCGATGAATGCATGCCTGAGCCCCCTGAGGCTCAGAGTGCTAAGCTCTGGCCAACACTGAGATAATTCTCTAGGCAGATCATAGAACACACATCACAGTTCTGTGCATAATCAATCCTCTTGGGTAATGAGGGTGAGGAAAACATCAACAAATGGATATGGGGAAATAAAACCTTCTGTGCAATGTGTTACTGGCTCAGTTAGACTGGCTCCTGAGCATCTTCCTGTCCACCTTGCCTGGAAGGAGAGAGACCAGCCTGCTGAGGGAGACAGGCTGGGAACCACTACTTACACCTGCCAAGGAGAAGAGGGGCCGGCCGTGAGAACTAGGGCATGTCAGAGGGACATGAGCTTTGCCATCTGGGTACCTCCTGGGTCATCCACACCCTCCCAACTCTTCTCACACTATACCCTCATTGGTGGTCCATCTCCTGATTAGACCATGGACGCATGGGAAGCACTACATTCTCTCCTCCCCTCCCCTACTACCTGCCACATAGGAGGTGCTGGGCTTAAATGTTTTTGTTCTTTTTCAACTTTCCCTTTGTAACAGCCAGAATTGAATTTGCTTTGTGTTGTCACAAGCACTCTTACCTCAGCATCAAAGGGACAAGGCGTGAAGCCATGATCAAGAACAAGTTTAACTTTGACATTTTGTAAAAGGTCATTCTTGGGGTGGGTGGGGGGTGGAAGAACAAGCTAAATGAGTTTGGGGAACAAGCTTACCTGGGTGCCTTCTGCACACCCGGATGACCCAGAGGGACAGCACAACTGGGGCGATACCTCTAGTACCAGTGGTGCCGTGAACAGAAACATCACGTGTGCCTAAAACTAAGCCAATGCTCACTGCTTCTTTGGACTAGTTGGAATAGAAAGGAAGGAGAAACTCAAAGGAAATCAAACTCAAAGGGCAGGAGTGAGGGCTCTTATCTGCCACTGCTTTGCAAGAGCTTTTCCATCAGGACAAAAATGCTGAGCAGGCGATTCCCTAGACAAAAGCCCCTTCAGCTCGTTCTTGGAGAGATCTTCAGAGCTGCTGCTTCTCTTCAGATTTATTCACTCCCGCCATCAAGGGGTGTGCAGCAGCTACCACAGCTACATGTGGTAGGTGCAGTGGGGGCACAGCCAACCACCTGAGTCATTACAATACAGTGTGACAACTACAAAACAGTGTGACCTGCATGGAGGACAGGAGGCTAAGGAGGGACAGGGCAGAGGTAGCTACGGCTGGCTGCCTGGCAGTCAGAGAAGGCTCCCCAGAGAAGGTGGAGGGTGCCAGGCCTTCTCCAGGCCCACTGCCCCTCTGCCCCTCCTCCAACCCAGCAGCACTGATGCTCTTGTAAGGGGGCCTGATGCCAGGGGAGACAGACTGGCAGTTTGAGGACACATTTCATCCTCTGGAGACCTGCTGGCACCCTGGTCTCCTGCTTCTCTGCTCTTAGGAGCCTCCTCGGGCCTGCCTGTTCCTAACAGAACCTTCTCTTGGAGTCTGAGGCCAGAATACAGGCTACACTGGTAATAATAATAATAATAACGCTGAGGGGCGGGGGGGAAGCAGTGGAGCCGAGGAGAAACACCACTTTACCCTTAAGCCCTACCCTGTGGGTAACTGTCTCAACCCCCAACTGTGCTTGTGGAGACTGTAGCTCCGTGTGGCCAAACCACAAAGTCCCCATTTGGAAGATCCCGTTTCCTAACCACCTTGGCCCAACATCAATAGCAATATTGCCCCACGAGGAGCAGCAAGCCATTTACTGCAAAAACCACCAGCGCCAGGGCTCAAAACCCACGTTCAGACACGAAGAACTCCCCTCTGGAGTGTAAAACCAAGTTCAGAATTAAGAAAAACAAAATCTGCAGACCAAGTTTCCTCCAAGGAGACACCCTCAGCGCCCCTCCTCACAGCTGCCTAGGCCTTCTTCCCGGGCTGGCCCCTCGTTAGGAACTAATGGTCCCCAGCTGTGCCAGCTTCCAGGCCTCCTCCTTAACCCCTTGGTTTCCTCCATTACTGTCAGAAGAAAATTGGGCCTCAGAAATCCCAGGCCGAGCTGAGAGCAGAGAGCACTCACCACGCAGAGTTCATGGTGTGCCTATTCTAAGGTTTCTCCTAATAAACCAAATTAATAATTGCTGCCATTTGTGGGGTACATTGTATGCCTTAATCACTTGCATTTTTAGCTCTTCTGAGACCTCTTATCTTTGCAAACACAGTAGGAGGTAGGAGTTGTTTCACCCATCTTGTGAATGAGAACATGGGGGCCAGCAAGATGTGATTTAAACTCTCCCTGTTCTCTTTATGCGCACCCTAACACTTACTCTGAGCAAGAGTTGATTCTCCAATGTGTGCATTAAAGAGATAATCGCCACTCTTGCATTATCCATCTGTAGAGGTTTTAAAACTTTAAAACGAGAAAACACTGGGCTGAGAATCAGAAGACCCAGATTTTCTCCCCAACCAAGGCTCTTGTTGACTTTGGACAAATACCAGCTTCCTTGAGCTCCCACAACCTTATCTTCAAAATAATGCAAGTAAAAATATCTGCCTTTCTTCCCTCTTGGGCTTGTTGGAAGATCAAATAGATCCCAGCTGGGCAAAAGCATCATAAACCTTCGAGAAGAAGGGCGATGACAGTGGAAGCCACCCTCTGCCCCCTGGGGACACGACACATTCCAAGAGAGGAGAGACTCACCCTGATGGTTTCACAGTGAGTTTGGGGGCCTGACATTCCAAGAGTCTTTCATTTTATTTGTGAGAAACAGACTCAGAGGTCCTCTGTCAGATCCTGTTATCTTTATGATTTTGGAGAACCTGTGGTTTATTCTAATGACACACTTTAAGTCCTCCCTGGCTGAACCTAGCCTGATAAAAAGGTGACCCATTGGCAGGAACCATGTGTGAGTCACTGTCTTCAACTCACCACCTACCCTCTCTTATCATACTGGCACTATATCAGATTTTTCCTCTCCCGTGGAAAAGAATCAGTTAAACTAAGATCAACTCAGAAACAACCCAAATTCCTTCAGCTGGCAAATGGATAAACACCTGTGGTACCTTAATTCATACAATGGAATATTACTCAGCAACAAAAGGAGTGAAATACTGCTACCTATCACAAATGCTTTCTGCCAAGTGAAAGGGGCCAGACTCCAAAGGCTGTGTATTATATGATTCCATTTATGTGACAGTCTGGAAGAGGCAGAACTCTAGGGATGGGACCAGATCAGTGGTCACCGGGGGTAAGTGCTCAGGACAGATTTGACTAGAAGGAGTTAGGGAGCACAAGGGAGTTCTTGCAGGGCAATGGAACTGTTCTGTATTGTGATTATGGTAGCGGTTACAGGACTCTATGCATTTAAACTCTTCTATCTCCCTCTAGTCCATTTAAGGACCCTAATGATAACGTTGGGCAGATAATCTTATTTTGAAATTCATTAATTAGCAACCTAAAGCCCCCCTTGCCATATAACCTAAGACATTCACAGGCCCCAGGGGTTGGGACACGAACATCTTTTTGTGGGGGGCATTATTCTGTCTACTACAGAGGATGCCCCAAATGGATGAGCATTTTCACTTTAACCACCAGGGATTTTCAAACTTTAGTGTACTAAATGTCCGGAAAGCCAAAATTTTAGGCTCTGTTGGATTCTAATTCAGCACTTTTGAAATGGACCCAAGGATCCTGAATTTTCAGTAAGCTCCCTCCTTCCTGACATACATGATCCAAGGGGTAAATTTTGTAGAATCTGCTTTTTTTTTTTTTTTTTGTCTTTGGGTAGGGTATAATGGTTACATTTTAGACACCTAATTTTAAAAAATTTATGATCTATGATTTACTGAGTAATTCAAATATCCTAATAAATATAGGTGAGTGTAGCAAGCACTTTCTATGTGCCAGATCTATTCTAAGCGCTGTCCATGCATATCTCATTTAATCCTCACACTAACATGATGAGATATGGTTATTATTGTCTCTGTTTTGCAGAGTAGATAACTAAGGCACAGGGGTTTAGGTAACTTACCAAAGGCAAAGTACTTACACAGACAAAGCCAGAGGCCTACCCATTCCCTTCCTTCACCCACCTCCAAAGGTGGAGTTAGCCCTGGGCATAGCCAAGGGTTGGGGCTGTACTTTTACACTCAAGGAGGTACAAACAGAGCAATTAAAAGCCTCAAACTACCTGGTTAGGTTGTCTTTAATTCTTCTCCACGTACCAGTCACGACAATGCCATGGTCAGGAAGAAATCTGTTCAGGAAATGCCAACCCGGGAACAGCGACGTCAGAGCATTCCTTCTCGCTCGCTCGCTCGCTCGCTCTCACACGCACGCGTGGACGCACAGACGCATGCACGGACGCACAGATGCACGCACGCACGCATACACGCACGCACACACGCGTACGTGCACGCCGGAGGATAGGCTACCTTTATTATAGAGGCGGGTTGCGAGATGCTGCAACTCCCTGCACCCTTCAGACCAGCTGCGGGTCGCCCTGGCCTCCTGTCTGTGTCTGAGAGAACTTCCAGCTGGGACTCTGTGAGCCCCTGTGAGCCCCTGTCTCATCTCACTTCTTCAGGATGGAAACTGGAGAGACTCATGTAAGAGCAGGCGGGTTACAGGGCTGACAGCTGTCTAGGGTGCACCACCTGGTCTGAAATGGGCACCAAAGAACAAGCCACTCTCTCCCCACTCCCCCTGCCACTCCCCACCTCCCCACTCTGCCTCCTTCATCTCCACCCCCAGTTTCCTCTTCCGTCCTTTTCCTTTTCTCCATCTCCTTAGGATGCCTTCTCTACCTCAACTCTCTCCCTAGGGTCTCACTGCCTTAACTGTGTGTGGCTTTGGAGGCCTGGGCAGAGAGGTAGGTTGCAACCAGAAATCATGAGTCTTTAAGCCCACTTTAGACTCTGTCCCGGTTTCTCCTTTGAAAAATGAATGTATGAACATTTGCCAACTTCCTGACCCAAAGCAGCATCTTTGGTTCTGAAACCTGCCTTGTGGTCTGATAGGGTGCTCCGTGTCCGGGCTTTTCCTGACACCTTATGAAATACAGAGTGTTCGCGAGGTGACCTTTGCAGATGGGGAAACTGATGCTCAGAGAAGGGGAGATGACTCACTCGAGGCGACACAGCATTTAGTGGCTGAGCCAGGACCAGAAACAAGTTTTCCAACTGTGTCTTGCCAGGACATTTAAGTTCTTCATGATGATGATAATGATTCTATGGTCCACGGCACAGTATGCGGCTACTGCCAACAGGTCCTGAAGAACATCAAAGAAGATAAGGACAGAAAAACCTTAAAGTTGGTTACCTTTTATGACTAATTGCTATGCAATCTAGTTATACAGATGGGGTTCATTAATATGTCAGATTTTGTTTTATGTTTTTATATGATGAAAAACCAACACCCCATGGGATGTGGGCCAATGGGCTGTGTATAAAGAGAGGACTTTTAAAAAAAATTTTTAAAAACATTTTTATTGAAGTATAGTTGATTTACAATATTGTGTTAGTTTCTGGTATACAGCAGAATGATTCAGTTATATGTATTCTTTATCATATTTTTTTCATTATGGTTTATTACAGGATTTTGAATATAGTTCCCTGTGATATACAGTAGGGCCTTGTTGTTTATTTATTTTATAAATAGTACTTTGTATCTGCTAATCCCAAACTCCTAATTTGTCCCTTCCCCCTCCCTGCCTTTCCCCTTTGGTAGTCGTAAGTTTATTTTCTATGTCTGTGTGTCTATTTCAGTTATGTCAATAAGTTTATTTGCATCATATTTTATATTCCACATATAAGTGGTATCATATGATATTTGTCTTTCTCTGTCTCATTTACTTCACTTAGTATGATGATCTCTAGGTCCATATGTTGTTGCAAATGATATTAATTCATTCTTTTTAATGGCTGAGTAATATTCCATCATGTATATGTTCCACATCTTTACCTAGTCATCTGCTGATGGACATTTAGGTTGCTTCCATGTCTTGGCTATTATAAATAATTCTACTGTGAATACTGGGGTGCATGTATCTTTTTGAATTAGAGATTCCTTTGGATATATGCTCAGGAGTGGGATTGTTGGAGCATATGGCAACCCTATTTTTAGTTTTTAAAGGGATCTCCAAACTGTTTTCCATAGTGGCTGCACCAAATTACATTCCCACCAGGAGTGTAGGAGGGTTCTGTTTAAGAGAAAGGACTTCTGATGAAGGGGTTGCTGCTAACTTGCTGGAAAGGAGCTGCAGTGCTTCCTGGGCACCCTCTCAGGTCATCCTCATGATCTGAGACACAGGCAGCCTTGTTCATTCCCATTTCACAAATGAGAAAACAGAGGCCCAGAGAAGTTAACGGACTCGCCTGTCATCATTCAGCTAGTGAATGGCAGGGCTGGTTCCAACCAAGGTCTGTCCCAATCCAAAGTTGAGTTTCCCTCCCCTACTCCATGACACCAGCTCCCTATAGAGACAAAAAGAGCTTAGTTGAACAGTAACTCAGTTTCCTCTTCTGTAAAAGCCTGCCTCCTGGTTTCTGTGTTCACTAAGGAGAGCCCCACCCCCATGCCCAGTCCAGGTGCTAAACTGCACTGCCAGGCAGGAGGAGTGCTTGTGGGGCACCAGCCTGCAGGAGAGTGTCAGAGCTTTTCCTTTGGAGGAGCAAGTCCCCTGACTTGGGAAGAGGAGCCAGTCAGACCCTTGAGGCCCCCAAGCCCCACCGCGCCCCTCCTGGGGACAGCCCTGCTTTGCAAGCTGGAAGCCTTGTGCAGGGGCATCAGTGGGTCAGGGCCGGGCTAAGGAGCACAGCTCTCCCCATGCCCAGCCAGGCTGTTCTCCAGCCAGTTGTGCAATCTTGCTATGAATAGGTCTAGGTGTGTGGTTGGTGCCAAAGAGACCAGACTTGTTTCCTTCGGGTAACAGCTCTCCTCTGGAATTCTGGGAGGTAACGGAGCACAGCTGTGAGGTCAGGCTGCTGACCCCAAGCTGGGCGGGCCAAGCTGGTGGCGTGAGGGGCGGAGTCTGTGGCCAGACTAGATGGGCAGGCTGGCAGCATGCCTCTTCAGTGTGCTGGCACCCAGACAGGTGTTCAACTCAAGTACCGAGAACTTTTCTTCCTCCCTAGTGATCCCCACCCAGGCCACCCTGAGTCTGCCCCTCAAGCATCTTCCATCCTCCACCCCTCACTCTGGCCAGGCCCTCAGTACCTCAGGTGGGGACTGCAAACAAAGAAGCTGGGAGTGGAAGAGGGAAAGAGAGACTTGCAAGTTAATTTTTAAAACTTTAAAAAATATCAGGCTATGGGAAACCAGGGCTTCTCATCTATTGTTGGTGTTGTGGATTGGTACACAGGAGGGTGATTTGGTCCATCTATCAAAATTGCAAATATGTATGTGTCTTTTGCCCCAGTAACTCCTCCTTTGGGTGTTAGCCCTACAAAAATTCTGATATGTGTATGTAATATAGTTATAAGGTTATTCACTGCAGTGTTGTTGATAATAACAAATGTTTAGAAACAATGTCCAGTGTCTGTCAATAGAGGACTGCTGGTTAAATGAATTGTGATACAAGGACACAATGGAATACTATTCAGCTCTAAAAATTAGGAGGCTTTCTAAGTACTGGTATTTCCTCCATCTATGAGGAAATCATTCACAAAGCAAGATACCCAACAGTGTGTATAATGTATTTTTTGTGTCATAAAAAGGGGAAAGTAAGAATTTATGTTTTTATTCCTTGCAGATGCATAAGCAATTCTGGAAGGATACACAAGAAACTGAAGTGGGAGGGAATGGGCAGAGAACTAGACAGGGATGGGAAGAGAACATTCCCTGTGTGTATCAATATGCTTTCTAACTTTTGAATCGTGAATGCACTACCTTTGAAAATATTTCAAAATACAGTGCAACAAATGAAGATAATCTTCACAAAAAAATTCCATAACCTAATTGACAGATACAATGGATATTTGTCTTCTGGGGACAAGTTCTGGCATGAGCATAGTCCTCTACTTGGGGGTTTACCCAATGGACATATCTTGGTGAGAGGAAGAGTCCCTTCTCCCCTACTGGAGCGGGACCCACAGTGGCCCAGGAACAGTGTTAGCTTATTCATGGAGCCAGCAGTTGAGGTCCTGAGTCTAGCTTTGAGGCCAAAAGTGTCCAGGACACAAGAATTATTTCAATGTTTGCATTTTACCTTTTAGTACCTCTTCTCAGCCAGTTTACACTGGTATATGGTATTTCTATTTGCTTTTTACTTTTCTTATGTTATAAAAGCACTAGATAATTACATTTCTAAGCATGTATCTGATATAAACATATAGTTTTTATAATTATTATTTTAACAAAGGCATACTATTCCTTTTTTCTGATTAGATAATTCCTATACTAATGTTGAAGATGTTAATAGGAGGAAATTATGGAAACCCAAAGTTATGACGACACAACTTTGCAACGGTATCATTCATTTATCAGATTCCTTTTAAACAGTATCGTCCTCTCATTATCACTACTGTTACTCCCTAATCCCCTTCTCCCACCTTATTCCTTATTCCCTCTGGTCTCAGAAGCGGGGTCAAAGCCAGCCTCTCCGCCTGGCTTTTAGAAACTACATTTAGCTTTATAAAAATAACACCCTCCCACTTTGATAAGTTAAAATTGTATGCAAGAAGAGTTGAAAGCCAAGGTCCCTTGCCTCTGTCCCCAGACTGAACCATAACCAAGTTTTCTGTGATTTCTTCTGGATTGGGGCTCTCTGGCTGGAAAATCACCAGTGTGCAGAGCTACTGACCCCTCAGCCTTTGGAGTGGGCAGTAGGGCCATTGCTGGGAGAGACCTGAGACTAGGCAGCTCTCTCTGTCATCCTGGCACATCATAGGGGCTGGTGGGATGGAGGGAGGTAGGACCACAGAAGTGGGCCTGTGCCAATACAAGAACATCCAGATTTTTCTCCCTGAGTAGGAGTGGGGATGTTTGTAGTGTTTCTAGTAGGTGCTCAAGGAAGGAGGGCAAAAGCTGTTTTGAGCCATTACTATGTAACAGACACTAGGCAGATCTACAGACACACAGACACAATCTCATTTTCTCCAAGTCTTAAGTATTACTGAGAGTTTTTCTCTTTTAACGTTCAAATGAGGAAAATTCAGGGGGAAGGATGCTCCTTCCTCCAGCTTCAAGGTGTCTAGTCCTCGGAGCCCAGCACCAGTGCTTCTCTTTGATGGAAGCAGAGGGAGGGTGGGTCCCCTGGGGACGCAGTTCTCTTTACCTGCACCCTTCAAACACTCCCCTACCCATGCCCATCTCAGGCTGAGCTGGGAGGCACCCAGGGCACCAGACAGCTCCCCACCCCTTTCCTGTTGCCACCTCCCTTGTCCCACATCCTAGGGGAGTGGCAATGGGGACAGAGGGTGGAGTGTCTGGCAGACCATGGTTGTGAACTCTATGCTCTACCTTCCTCCACCTGTGACCTTTGTATCCAGCTGTGCTGGGGGATGACTTGCCCAATACATGTCACATGTGCTAGATTAAAGGTTTGCCCTCACTACTCAAACATTTGTGAAATCAAATCCTTGAAGTTAGCTTAATCAGTGCAAATTCTCCTTTTAAACAAGAAGCTGAGGTAGGGGAATGGGTAAGAATTAGCTCTTCTTCAAGGTGGAACAGGTCAGTTGATTCCTTGAGGATAAACTCATGCAGGGCGGGGCTTGGGTCCTAGTTCCCTCGGTACCCGTAGTAGCCTCTGACCCACTGCCACACTTGACGACTTAGTAACTGTTGTTCATTAAGTTAACTTTAATTACTTTTAGTTGAATTTTTACCTGGTTTGGAGGAATACTCTACTGAGAATCTTGTGATACCTGGTGTTGGATTTCCAGCTGTAATCTTTTGGGAGACAGATCAAAACTGGGAAGCAATTTCAAATGAAATCCCTTCTAGATGGCTCTGATACTAGAAGATGGTAAGGGTTTACCTTTATGGGTAATGAAAACAACGGTAAGGAGAAACTTGAAATTCTTTTTTACCTACTTGATCCGAAATGAGTCCCTTGTGCTGCTTAGGACGTTGAACCCAAAAGCCAAATAATTTTTATAACATCGATTAAAAGGAAAAACACAATCCAGGCTACTAAGAATAGTTTTTACAGTAGGGTGGAGTTCCCCCTAACTTAGCTGAGAAACTCTAAATGTAGAGGAAACATCTATGCTATTGCCACCAGCAGCCTGAGGTATCATGTTTGACTTTCCATAGGGAGGATGGCACTATGATGACTGATGTTCATCTGCTGGATTCACGTGAGCAGGAACTCCTTAGGGCTAAAACTTTGATAGGTCAAGACCTCTGACACTCAGTGAGGGCAGAGTCTAAATCTCACCTCCCTATGTAAATGTCCCTCCAGGGCGATGTGGCTTGGGCCCGCCCGTAAATGGCTCTCAGCCACCATGAACGCCGTAAATCTGCTTTATTAAATTGTCTGGTTGCCTGTGGACGTCAAAAGTGGGTCAGAGAAAAAGTTTGCTGGATTCATTTCGTTAGTTTAGAGATCTCAGGATAAAATCTCTGCTCTGTGCCTCCCCCAGCCTGTGAAGTTAATTCCACAGGAAGACCTTGAGACAAACTCAGCTGTTTCACTGCTGGGGTTAAAGAAAGGGGGAGGGAGAACAAAAACTTCTTGGAGTAAGACAGAGTGTCATTGATGCTTTATTTACATGCGTCACCATCTCTTTTACAAACTAGATTACGGTTTTAAATGGAATACACAAGGCATTATCTACAAACACCAAGGAAATTTAAGTACTGCATCTCTATGTCATTTGGAAAGGAGAAGATCCCCAAATCAAACTGGTTTTGATTCTTGTGAAGAAAGGTGGTAGAGTTAATTCATGGCAACATATGGTTAGACAAAATCCTCCGTAAGAATGCAATATGATAGTGTTCGCTTTGAAAGAAAGGATGAGGTGCTTCAAACCAAAGTATCAACTGCATGACTCTTAGGTGCTTGAATATGGCCATGCACCATATTTAATTCTAGTTTATATGGGGTATGAGCAAGAAATTGAAACAGGTAAGACAGTTTTACAGATACTGTATACAGATTTTTTTTCCATTCATGCAACTTTTTTCTTAAAAAAAGTTAAACATGTGAAGCCAAAACATACATTTTTTTTAATATTAACTAATTTTTCTGGTCCTCCTTCACATCTGTTTACATTTCCTGTGTAGGAAAAGTATATTGAAAGAAGATTGATTGCCAGGCAATGAGATAATTTTTAGAGAAATAAGTGACCAGACAGTGTTTTTTTTTTAAGCAGCCGCACAAATATTTCTGGAGTGTGGCAGATGCCTCAGAACCAATCATTCATCAAAGAAAAATACATACAAATAAAACTAAACAGGAAAATATTCACTCAAATTGCATAAAATATGACCCACTAAAGATCTAGATCAAATATAATACACAGTCGTCCCTTGGTATCTGTGGGGGATCGGTTTCAGGACCTCCACAGATACCAAAATCCATGGATGCTCAAATCTCTTATATAAAACAGCGTAGCACAGTCAGCTCTCCATATCCACGGCTGGTTGAATTCTCAGATGCAGCACCGTGTATACAGAGAGCCGACTATTCTTTTCAGTGACTTGGGCATCTGCGTTAAGATCCTGTTTGACAGACATGATTTCACAAGGACTGCACTTTCCCCTCCTTGTGCCCTGCAGCCCCTGGTCTCCAGGAGAGACTGGCTTTTTCGTACCTCTTTGCCAGTGATTGCATTTCTACAAAAAATTTTTTCTTAAAAAAAAGAAGTTATGCCTAATCATACAACGTTCTCCAAACACAGCAAGAAAAAAGAAATCAGAGTTCAGAGCTGTCACGGTTTTATTTCTGCTTTTAGAGAAAGGGTAACGTTTTTACTCCCCCTCAGCAGCCCTTGGCATCCGCACGCACAACAGCCCTGGCTGTTTGACTGCTTTCCTCTTGACAGTCTTTCCAAGAGATTCAGATGCTCCTTCCTCTTTATGTGGGGTTCATGAGATAGACTTCCTACCATCTTTAACAAGGTCAGAAGCCACCTGTAATGACACCCTGAGACTGGGCATATCTGTCCTGAGCAGTGAGTCACCAGGTCCTCTCCGGGTGGGGAAGTGACACACATACACACACACACCAAAACACCACCACACACAACACACATACACACGTGTGCCTGTACTACACGTGTGTGCATGCTCCTCCTGTAAGCAGGAAAGACAAACTTCTGAAATTTTAAAAACTATATTTCAGCAATCATCATGTCATAGGGATGCAATAAAGGAAATCAGGTTTGTTCACAGTTAGTGGGATCCTGGTGGTCAGTCCTCATGCCAGAGCAGTGAAGGCTTGTGGTAAAGCTCTTGTCTAACTTTGGTAAAAGGTAACTGGTTTTGGAGCTCTGATAAGAACAAGGGAGCCTCAGAGTGCTGGTCACATTTTCTATACTGTCATTCTTCTTTCTAACTTCTCATCAAAAAGGGGAAGGCTCCCTAGGCTTATTTAGGGGCTGAGAGTAGCCTTGGATAGTTCTTATTAGGATGCAAACATTACAGCTGCCAGGCCCCAGCGGCTACTAAGTATTCCACTGAGATGCTCAGAAAACTTCCTGGGAGGGGCCCGTGACACTCAGAACTCCACGTGGTCGGCCCTTCCTGAAAGTAGGGTCTTTATAGAAGAGGCAGAGGGCTTAGGTGGCACCCCTGCACAGTTTGACTGGCTTAGGACCCAGCTAGTCTAAGAGAGCCTGGCCTCTGGGTGAGTGGCCAGCAGAGGGTGGCCAGGAGTGAGAGTGGGGCTGCTGTGATCCTGGACAGGCCTAACTGCTCCATTCTTGCCAGACTCCTCCTAGGACTGATGCTTCGACTCTGCCCTGATCTCAGCCATCTATGACCCTCTAGGTATAGATGCTGTTAGAGTTACCTAAAAATCCCCTTCCTCCCCATTTCCTGATGTGCTCTGTGGCTATCCTGCTCTTATACTGCCTCTGTCCCTCCCTCAGCTGTTTTAGATTAAATTATAATCTGGTTCTAGGACATTTTGTAAGACATTCTGCCTGAAATCTAACAAACATCGAGAAAAAAAGAGTAAGTGAGATGCCACATGTCTGAAAGGAATTCAGCATTTTAAAGTCGAAACACATTTGAAGGTTGCCTCTCTTACTCCTAAAGTAGTTCCAGGGGGGTATGAAGCTGCAAAGGCAAACAGCTATTTTGTTAAGTTTTCTTGTTTCTTTGAGTTCAGGGGAGAAATTCTCAGGGCCCTCGTGTTGGAAGCACTCCGGATTCTCCCTTGTGTCCCATATCCCCCACCCCACCCCGAGCTATTGCCACTGTCTCTCAACTGTGTCTCCACTCAGGGTAGCATCACTTAGGAACCCAGAGAGGCAGCCCTCTTTTGGTGACACTGGCCAGTTCTTGTGCACAGCTGACTACCAAAGAATCAAGGAAGTGGCTAGCATTATTACAAAGGAATAAAGTAAGCAAAAGTCTGTCTCACTGACAAGCAGACCATGTAAATAGAATACATATTTGAAAAAACGATACATACTTTCAAAATGAAGATTATAAACTTGTAGCAGTTTAGGAAAGGCGATATGCTACAGGTCTACTATAACCACAATTGCACAACAATTTACAGATTCAGTAAAAGGCAGGGTGAAATCAACAGGGCCATTGCTCAAACATGACAACTCAAGTGAGGCGGGAGAGACGAGTGACAACACCAAATGGAACTTTCATTATGCTAAGAGCTGTTATCACCACCGGTGTCACCCCCAGAGGAATTAGGAAGCCAAGGTACACAAGGGGGCCCCTGGTGGCCGGTGATGCGGTGCAGGGGGTTGGGTGGCACATCTGTGTTGGTGGAAGGGAGTCAGTGCCCACTGCACGGTGCAAGCGTCAGCGAGAACTCATGCAGGGAGGTCTGTGCTGAAATACTAGCCTGTATTCCTAACATCCATGCAGAATGTTCCATTTTTGTACTGTACATGATAAAATATATTTATACATTTATATGCCTGATGCTGTTTATGCAAAGAAAAGAGTCTTCATATATCACTTTGGAGAAGTATGCGTATGCTGTGCTAATCAGAGCGTCATTACACCAGTTTCATATGTACCAAAGGTGTGCCCAACTATTCTGTCTACTAAAGAGAGTAACTAATATAATCACACTTTCCGGGTTAAACAGAAAGCACCTATACAGCACCATAACTTTTTGAAAAGAAAAAATGAAATCCATAGAAGCAGGAGAGTGGAGGCGAGGAAAGGTCAAAACTGCCCTATCTTGCACTTCCATTGTGTCACTTGTACAATTACAATCTAAGAGTATATATATTTAAAAAAATCAGTTTCTACGCTACTGCCTCTCACTCATACACATCTAGTAGGTCAGATTATACAGAGCAAGGCTGAAAATAATCAAGGGTGTGCATTTAGGGAAATAGTGACTTGCGTACTTTTCACACATTTCTCACTGCAGGCTTCACGCTCACCTGTAAGTTCATTTCTTCTGCAAAGCAAAATGGAACTACTTTTTTTTCTTTTCTCCTTAAAACTAAATTTGTTAGTGGCATTTGGCAATGAGCAGACAGCTGAGGTGATTTCTTCCTTGAAAAAATCCTAATTTCTAACCAACATACCACCACGGTTGACTGTGGTAGCTGAGGATACTGACAGGAGACCACAGGCCCTACTGATCTGACAACAGCAGACCAGGTGTCAGGGGACGAGCCCCCCCCCCCACCCCGCCCCGACTCAGAACCGAGCACACGGGGTGGGACGCCACACCCCATTCATTTTGCCTACGCAGGGCTCCGTCCTGGACCAGGGCAGGGTGCACGGCAAACACTTGTGCCATTGTTCAGTTTTTAGAAAAGGAGTTTTCTACAAAACAAAAGAAGAAAGAAAATCCCCCTCTAGTTTATGTAATGCATTATTTTGGGGAGTTCCATAAACGCTTGTGACGCCCAAAGCCAGCACTGTACCTGGTACATTTTCCTTCTGTTTTTAAATTTGCCAGAGGAAGCATGATTAACATTTTAACATAAAAAGACTGCAAGTTAATGTATGTGAGAAACTTAAAGTCAAAGGAAAACAAACACAGAAACAACACTTAAAACATCCCATTAACCATCTCGATATTAAAACACCACAGGATGGCCCGAGGGCTCACGGTGTGCTCTGAACAGGGTGGGCGGTGCTGGCAGGGTGCTGTCCTTTGCTGGCAGGTGGCTGTCACCCCGTACAAGGAAGATTTTGCATACTTGATAGAGTTCTGTTGCCGAGGGTAAGTGCTTCACCCGGGGTAAGGGGCCGTTAACAGTCTCTGCTGGGTTAGGAAATGGCGCGGGCTCACAAAGGTGTTAAGCTGTAAACGGTATCACTGTCCACTTGCTGAGAGCAGATTTGGCAAAGGGTTTTTCTCTGTAGGTCTTGTGTCAGTTTGAGGGTCTATAGGAGGAGAAAAGAAAATCAGAGACGGTGAAGAACATTCAGATGGCAAGAGTGGGCGGCTCAGGGTCTCACCTCATCAGCTTCCATCCCCTCTCATACCTCTGGTCAAGAGCACTCGCAGTAAAGCTTTTTTGTTGCACTAGCTTTAAAGATCTGAAAACCTAAGGACAAAGCATGGAGATCACTTACCTTGTATCTGTGCTTTATCACACAATGCCCTCAGGTTAAAAAGCATAGAGGAACCAGGGTCATTCACTTGGGGAGGTTAACAAAAGCAAGGTAAATCAGGGTGTCTCAGTGGCCCCTGCCAGGTTAGGGAGGGCCAGGGTGCAGATGGGGTTTTGCCCTAGTGTGTGGATTGAGGGGTGTCCAGGGACATGGGACTTTCATGCTAAAACCCCAAGCACACCAGCTGTGCTTTTCTGGTTCTCCCCCACTGGCTATGTGGACTGACCAACCTTGCCTACCACCCTGCCCATTGATACCCCAAGACCAGGGGAGTTGAAATAGCCACTTTCTACAAAGGCTTCATCAGTCTGCCCTGCTGGGGGTGGGGTGGGGGTGGGCAATCTCGACTTCCCTCACTATAAAAGAAGTAATCTCTAAGTGGGCTATCTTAGGAATCTGCTTTTTATATTAAAAATCTGCAGAGAAAAAAATTATACACAAATATGGCCCCCAAAAACCTCCCACAAAACATCCCTTTAACAATTAACATTATTATTATGCCTCAGTCTTCAAATGGTAAATCCTCTCAAAGCATCTGAATGTATACAAACCTTACCAGACTTCATGCCACCATTGAGCCAGGAAAAGTTAGAGGATTAACAAAAAAAAGTATACTCGTAGAGATGTAGCTAAAGGAACTGACATGATAGGCTTCAGGACCTTTTGTTCATGGAGACAGTGTTAGCAGTCATGGCCGGAAAAAAATGGCTCTGGGCCAAGAAATGGAGAGAAAAGCGGTAGTGAAGCAACATGAACTCAGGATTGTCTCACCAGGTTAGGTGAACAAGTGATGAAAAATGCATCAGGAAGCTCTCACACACATTATGTACATTTGCTTCTCTCCTCTTTAAAGAAAAAAGTATCTTAAATTCACTTGGAATTTTCACAAACGTACAATTCTGTTCCATGGCTGGGCTGCTTGGCAGTCTTACCTTTTATTACCAATACTCAGAAAAGGCAGCAAGGCTTAGTATTTGCAACATTCCATACCCTTGGTCGCAGTTAGCCTCGCTATAGCTCCAAACAGGAGAACTTAGGTTGTTTTACTGGCGGCAGAGACAATGAAGCAGGAAAAGGCCCCTACTTCCTACCCCTTCCCCAAATATTTAGCTTCCCTGGCTGACGGCTTTCCTGGAGGTATTCTTTGCTTGGGAAGGGTACTAGGCAATGTTATCCTGGACTATAAAATAATTGATTTCAGAGGGAGAAAAAGTAAAACAGGTACCAGCTCTCAGGATCTGCGAGGGACTGAGCCTGCCAGAGTCAGGACTTGTCTAGCTCCTTCACCTGGGACCCAGAGGCATGAAGGGACGGGTGCAGATATGGTTCTTGGGGAGGGGATTCGGTTTTTTTCTTCACAATAACGTTTAATAAACCACAATCTAAGATCACTAAGCAATTAGTCATCAGGGGACTATGGTCCCCAAATCCCGATCCTGACTTACTGTAAGTACCAAGAGAGAAGCTGTAAGGTATTACCTAATTCAGACCCCATCCCCCGGTTCCCTTTGGTGTTAATTATTCAGCCATGGAAACCACTGCATGCTGGGAGGGTGACACACTTCACTCCCCAGTACAAAAGCAGAGCACGCAGCTTGCTCTAGTGCTAGTGCTGGGTCAGCATACGAGGGAAGAAGGCAGGGGGCACCTATGACCCCCCCAATGTGGCATTATTCTAACAGGACAGGGCATCAGCCCTGAAACCAGGGGCAGGAGGCCCATGTCGGCCAGCCTAGAGCAACAACCATCACAATCCTAGGGCCAAATTCTCATCCCCTTATGGAAAGGTCCAGAATCTTCAGGGAAATTCATCGTTAAGAACAGAAATACTGATCATTACTCTTTCCTTCTTCGTAGAATGGGCTTAGGACTCCTTGTGGCACTAGCTCCTGGCATGCCCCCAAGGTCTCACCAGCATGCCTTGGAACTGCTCAGGGAGTGGCCTGTGCCTGGAGGGTTTGCTGGGAGAGGCCAGGCCCAGGTTAAGAGGCCACTCTCACAGAGGACAGACTGAACAGAGAAACTCCCACTCCACAGGACAGAAAGGAGACTTGTTTCTCTGCAGTAGAGGGCAAATAGTTTGTAAAATACTGTGAAAACATAAAAGAACCAGATAAATGTTGAAGAGAAATGCACTCATTGTTCTAAGACAAACACCAGGACTCCCACTCACTGGGACGACCTTAGGATTAAAAATCGTCGTAAGGAAAGCAGCACCCCCACCACCTTAGATTTTTAACCGCTCTTTGGTGGCTCAGTGTTTGCACGTGTTCATCTGACTCCATCAAGGTCTGAAAGCATAGAGGGAGCACATTAAGTGGTGGGAATTCAGTGATACTTAGGCTGGGGACAAGTTTCCTGCATCTCAAGGATGCTCTCACCACTCTTACATTCTTTAAAGTAAGACAGTTTCGTTAACTGTAGTTGACGTGTGTATGATGATGCCCTTGTAAGTCTAAAAACATCAGGTTAAGCCAAACTTTTGGAAGGAAAAGGAAGCATACAGCTGAAGGGAAGTGCAGCTATCATTCTGCAGTTATTAGGCAATGGGCCAACTAACGATAAATATGAAAATGTCCTGTCCCATCAGTGACTTTCATTAACAGGAAGAAAACCTCCCTCTGCCCAATAAATAAGTTTGAAATCAGGCTGTTGATGCAAGGAAAATGAAATGGGGAAACCAAATGATGAGGCCCATTCTAAAAATATCTATGGATGCTGTCACCTGGTCTCTGGTGAAAGTAAGTCCCTCTATAATCTTGGCATCTGTAGGGAGACAAGTTTCTGCCTTAATTATCACCACTAAACCACATGATGTTCTAAGAAAGGGTAACGCCTCCAAAAAAACTGTACACAAAACATAACCCCCATCAACTTTCATCTGGGAATAAAACAAACGTTCCGACTGCTGTCCTCCCACAACTTAACTCCATAAATTTGGATTTCTCAGCAGTTTTTATCTTCTTGGCAGAGAGGGAAGGAACAGGACCCCGATACCAAATATGACAGGGAAGGAAATAAAGCCAGGGGGGATGAAATGCTCACTTCCACACATCCGTAAAGGCTATCCCCTGCTTTCCCAGCTAAAACTAAAAGACGTTTGGAGGAAAGTCTGCCTGAAACATCAAATTAAAGTGAAACACCACTTTCCTCACTCTTTAAACATAAAGATAATTTGAGCCAAACTTGCAACTCTTCAGCTGGGGACTAAATATGGAACATTGAGGATAGAAAAGGAAACGAATTAATGTTCACTGGAGCTGACAGGGAAACTTCAGGCGGCGTCCAGAGACCGGGTGGGGTTTCAGAGTATGGCTTCTCCATCCGAGCAGAGAGCTGCCTGCCAGCCCACCTGCATCTCTGCTTCACCCTGAGGGGTCGGAGGGACACTCAGCCCATCATAGACCACAGCCACCTGCCAGCAGCCAAGGCTTCTGCTGGTGTCACCCCAGGAAAAACATCATTCTTTGCAGGGCTTTGCTTAGGCGGCCACATCTAATTCTGAAGCACCAAAACGGCAGCAGCTCCAGTGGAGCTAATCTTTATGGCCCCAGCATGAAGCAACTCAAGGAAACACCTAATGGGCACAACAGCCTGGCTTAATTTGGTAATTTTTCACTATCTTCCAGGCTGGAATGGGTGATAAAGAGGACTCATGGAAGTGTGTGAACACCAGCCTGGTGGTCCCAGATAGCCGGGGCCTTGCTGATTAAAATGCACCTCTTTGCCTGCAGCGCTGGCCCAACCGAGGCCTCCTCCATGACAAATTGGGAAGGCACATCAGGGGGGAGGGGCAGCTTTACACAAACATGTTTGGGCAAATGCTGTCAACCTGCCATTTTAGACACTGAACAGTTTATGAGGGGAAAGAGCAGGCAAGGAAGAAGTTCTGGCCAGGCTGGAGGCCAAATCTGTACTCAGCTGAGAAGCCTCTGCTAAAGCAAAGTCAGGTTTCGAGGAAGAAGGGCCCACAGGCTCTGGTGCTCTCCAGTGGGCAAGTACTGAGGGAGAAGGTGGGATGTTACAGGGAAGCTTAAGATAAACTCTTCATGGCAAAGGTGACACTCTGGAAGATACTGAAAACATACTCAGTATACATTTTTTTTTTAAGTTTCACTTGTGTAAAAGCTTGCCCTGTGTAAGCACTTCTTTCTCCTCCTTCCCTCCCTCCCAGGCACTCCTGGGTTTCTCCAGGTGGCAGGTCCGTGAAGGCTGGTGACAGGCCCCTGAAGAGCGTTTGCCTCCAGAACCCTTCAGAACCTGGACCTGGTGCGGATGCCCTCCAGCCAGCCCACGTGCTGTGCCGATGAAACATGGAAACACGAGGAGAGGAGCAGCCACCCTGGCACTTCACGGCTGAGGGACAAAGAGGGGGTGACCTGCACAGAGTACTGACATCCCTCCTGTTTCAACTGCAGGGATTAACAACGGTTAATGTAAGTTTAGCTGAAGAATGTCCCATCTCTGTCTTTCTAGTGGGGCAGAGACTATGTTGACCAATATTCTTCGTGCATCCAGACTTGAACGTGGTGATCTGAGCAGAAATATGATACACATTGATTTATTATCAAGAACAAAGCTGCAGAGATGTCATATTTTCTTAAGATTCTTAGATTTTCAAACCACACAGAACAACTTACAAAGTTTGGGATTACATTCTTTTAAAGAACTGTCTTCAAGCTGAAAGACTTTAAGGGGCCTTTAGACCCTCTCTGGATGCATGCTTCCTTAACCTTAATTACAACAGCCCAAAACCCTGGCTGGCAGAGACCTGCGGGCTCAAGGCTCTGCTGCCCTCATCCCGGCTTTCCCGCCTACTCCTGCCGATGGGAACCCACCCTCCTCACCTGATGGGTCAGGTTCAAGCCCTTTGCCTGGTTTGCTCTCCTCACCCAAACAGCCTGACAGCTCCTCTGGCCCCACCCTCCCCAGGCTGCCCTCTACTAAACTAAGCCACTTACCTGGCGCCTCATCATACAGAGCCTGGAATGGTTACTTTCCATGCACGCTGAATTCCCAATATACTTAAAGCAGAGTAAAGCATTCAAATCAAATCAAACAATCGTGGAGCATCTACTATTTCAAGAGCACTGTCTTAGACATGGTATTTATCCACAAGAAGTGCATATTCCAGTCAGGGACACAAAATATTCTTGATGTCCCAGGTAGCCTGGAAAGTTGAAATAGAGGAGAGGCAAGCAATAAATCTTGGCTGAATAAATGAATGAACCACACTCCTGGAGCAGCCCTCTCTTCCTCTCTGCCAGTTCAAATACTTAACGTCCCTTTAAGCATTACAGCTTTCACGAAGCATTTTAAGCCTACATTTGCTAAGAGTTAATCTTATTTGAATCCAGACAGAACCTACTGCTTGTGGGACAAGACCTAGAATTTTAATGCCCTCTTTCTGGGAGGACGATGGCCTCTGATTCAGTTTCTAAAACTCTTATTTCTTATAAGACAAAACCTCCTAAGTATCAATACAAGACACAGTTTTAACATCCAACTAATTTAACTTTTAAAGTAATTAGTAAAAGTTTAAATAGTAAGCATGTAATAAAGAATTTACCTTCTCCCATCCTTCTGTACATCTACCATGCACACTATTACCAGCCCGCCAAGTTAAGAGTCTTGCTACTCTCTCAAATTGCTGTCACTACTAAAGTGATTTCACCATTTACAAAAAAGGGAACTGCAGTCCAGGAGGAAATGCTTAAAGCCATAAACCATGACCTGACTCTCACAATGTTTATGTCTGCTGGGTGTGGGGGGATGACTACACAGCGTGTGACTCCAAGTGTGTGACTCTTCACTGCATTTACTGGCCAGAGTTGGGGGGGGGGGTGTGCAGTCACACCTCTGGACTGGGATGCCCTACAGCCCTGGGGGCTGGGTGCAAGTGTAGCTGTGGAACCCCAGCCCTTCTAAGAGTTCTGCTCCCAAGCACAGGAAAGCAGGGTCTCTGAGGTCGTCTTTCCCTGCTTTAGACATGCAGAGTTTTGAAGACAATCTAAATTTTCCAAAAGTGATTCTGAAATTGAAAACACAAAATCAGCTATTTTAGTTCCACAAATAGTCCAAACCACTCGTCCGCCTGCAAGGTATGACCAGGACATGCAGGCAACACAGATTGTGGTCAAGAAGCAACCACCACACCAGCGCAACAGAGGAAGGAATCCAAGAAGGAAGTGAAAGGAGGGTCTCAGAGTGACTCCAAGATGGACAGAGACAAAGGACTGTCGTTCTGATGGCAGTGGTCTGGCGGGAGTGCAGATCCCAGGAGGGAGGTGGATCCACATTATCGGTGGCCGGGGTGGCCCTCTTCTCCCCGCTCAGCCTGACCAGCACTGTGGTGGTGAGTGCCAGGGTCTCCCTGCCATGGGCCCCAACCCGGGCCAGCAGAACAACCTGAGTTGACTGGGGCTGAGCAGGGAGTGCTTTGGCACTCAGGCGGCAGGGACACCACCACCTAAGGGACACTTTCTAACAGATCTACCAGTCAACACATATTTTGGGTTACTTAGAGGTGTGCTGGGCTGTATCGCTTTCTGATCATTTCTGAACATACAAATGACCAATGGAAGTTCTAAGTACAGTGACATATACATAAATGGAAGCCCAGGGCAAATTAATTTAAAAGTTCAACCTCAGAACTTCTGGCCTCTTCTTGGCCATTAATTTCTGCTAAGGAATCAAACTGAACATGCCAAAGAGACATGAATACTTAAAAAGTCTTATGGTCCAGACTTCTTTCATCAGAGAGAAATAGAAAAGAGAGGGAAGGGTCGGGGGAGGGAGACAGAGAGAGGGACAGAGAGAGAGAACATACTGATAAGCAAACCTTCAGTCAAACCAGGACTGGCAGTTACAGTTTTATACTCAGAAACACTAGAACTACTCTCTGAGGGCTTTGTGACTAAGTAATTCTCATCCTTTAATAAATGTCATAGATTTTTGCAAAAAAAAAAAAAAAAAAAGAGGTTACTAAAAAAACCCAGAAAATCTAGAATTACAGAGTAAGGTCCATTCTATCACTGGGAAGAGAAACAAAACAAAATACCCGCAACCAAGTGGGCAGTAGCTCTTCTGAGTGGTGTTTCAGCTCCAGGCTTGGCCCAGCCTCTCTAGTAGGACAGCTCCTGGAAAACAGCCCAATTTCTCTGGGTTTCCATCGAACTTAGAGTTGGGAGATCTTAAGGATACAGCGACCATATTTTCTAAACTCCAAATTGTGTCATATTAGTCAATAAGGTGATAAACCGGCAGCTCTTAGGGAGGCGGGGTCCACCGCCAGACCACTGCCAGCGTCACACCACTTATTGTGTGGCGATCTTTCTGCTCCCAGGAAAACTGGAACAGCTCTTCATTTCTCTGCATGGCTGGGATGGCCTGGTGGTGGGACGGGGAAGATCAGATTTTCAGGCTCTCTCCCAAGAGGAAGAAGCTCCACTGTGAGGTAGCAGAGAAGGGGCAGGGCAAGGCTTCCCCTCAGCAGAGTGTGCCCCTGTGGAGAGACAGGTCCCCTAAGGAAAGCGGGCTGAACAGCTAGGATTTCTCAGGCAACCCTTTAAAGATGCTAATGGAACACTTTGGGTACCACATTCCTCTGTTAGTGAAAAAGTAGCCTCTATCCTTGGTACCCCTAACCTGGTAGGCAGGACTTTTACGGAACATCAAAGGTTTCACACAACAGGCAATTGGTGTACCTTTTTAATGAAAAGAAGCCTAATTGATTCCAGTTTATTGCGGAAAGTAGTTGCTCTTTCTGCCAATAGTGTAAGACTGGCTTGGGTGCTTCCTTTATCCGTATTAACCTCTGGAGCCATTTAAATAACAATAAACATTAAGTAACTTCTTAAAAAGTTGCCAAAGGACATTAGGCCACATCAGAGCTAGTCCTTATAAGAGCTCTGTGGGGTAGGTTTCCATTTTAACCCCATTTTACAGATAAGCAAACTGAGACTCAAGAGAAATTGAGTGACTTGACTCCGTGATACATATCCGTGAAAACGGCAGCCTTCTGCTCCAGATCCAGTTCCTAATGCAGAGACATTATTTAACTTGGGGTGGGTTGCAGGGGAGGCTTTTTAAATCCACAGCTCCCCTCAGAGTAGAGTCCCCGGGACAGCGAGCTGGGAGAGAGTGGCTGGCTCATGTGCAACTGTGATGAACCAGTTCTAGAAATCAAACATAAGCTAAAGCAAGTGTCCAGCAGGGCTTTTAACAGGAACCAGCATCCAAATTTAGTCTGAACTCTGCCCTATTAGTAAAGAGCCTAGTTTTTCAGCCCCCAGACAAAGACAGGTGGGACAGACCACGTGATAACAGAACAGGACATGCTGAAAGCAGGCTTGTCCCAGAAAACCAAGCATGCAAAGTTGCCACACTGCCAGGGATCCTTTGCTCCAGCCTTGCATGAAAAGCAGTCTTTTCCTCCATGACAATGGTCGCCACCACCACTGCACCACCTTCCCAGCCAGGCCATGCACACCTTGAAGGGTAGAGTAATTTACCTCCCTCTATCCCCTGTGGCCAGCACACTGCAGGTACTCAATAAATGAACTGTGTTTAATGAGTTCAGACTCTTCTCCAGCATGTCTACCAACGTGTGGCCTGCCATTTTGCCAGGCAGCCAGCTCATCCAAGAGTAGAACCCACCCCATGGCTGAGAAAAGCTTGATATAAGACAAGGCCATACAGAAAACTCAGTAAGAATCAAGAGAGAAAAAAGCAGAGTCCCTAGTTCTCAAAGGGTTGCTGACCTCTTTCAGGATCTTTAGAGGATTCCTTAGGACACTGGTCCTATGGTTTCTGGAAGAAGAAGGGTTTGATTCAAGACGTCAAATAAACTTCGGAAACTCTGCAATCCAATCCTAGAAGGTTCATAATGTATATTAACTTCTGTGGCTCCAAGAAGTCCTGCAGGAAACAGCCCTCTTTCACTTTATTTAACACGGCGCTCCTCGAACATTTGACCACAGAATCAATCCACTTTCCATATAACCCACATAAACAGCCATAAATATCCTGAGGGCCGAGTATTTTGTGAAACATTGAGAAACACTGACCCACGGGACCTCTAAATATCTGAAGTGTCACTAACTCACAATGCAAAATTTTCATTCACTTTAGTTGTTTAAAATTTAAACTTCAAAACAATTTGGAGGGTGGGGAAAGCAGTATTTTCAAATCAAATGAACACATCAACAAAATCAGCATGAAGTAGGTGATGTCTCTTGCAGGAATCTCCATTTTGGAGTGAAAACCCAGCATTAAGACAGACATGTGTCTCCACGTCAGGAAGAGAAGGGAGTCAGTAAACATCCTCCCACCAGCCCAGGGCCCAGGCGGGCCTCTGGCAGGCCAATCTACCTGGCCAGGGCACAGAGGTAGGTCCCGACAAGCCCCCTTCTCCCATTTCTGTACAGAAAGGTCAGCCTATGAGAAGCAGGCCCCTGGGGGAAGACTATTCTTGTAGAAAATGTTATTTATAAGATGTTGAATATTGAGTGAATATTGAGCATTATAAACACTCTGAAAAGAGGCATTTATTGGGAGCTTAGTGTATAAGAATTTCCAGTAGTAATTCTGGTGATTTTCACTCCATTTATTTATGCTCCAGATAAGCTCTGTGGCTAAAAGACACCTTCTAGAAAGCCATTTATAAGTGCAATTGCTCGAAGAGCAAGAGTCACTCAGGCTCTGTCCCCATGCTTAGCAGGCCAGCCAGAGGTGACCACAGGTGCATTATAAAGCCAACAGGCCCAGGAAGCGCAGCCTTAGTGCTGGATGTCACTGCTTTCCAGGGAAAAGGCTGTATGTAAGGAGTGTACCAGCCTCTGCACAGAAAATCCCTTTTCATAGCTGGGTCAATTTTCCTTCACGGTTATCAACACTAAAGATCCAGATAGCCATTCTCTCCAAAAATGATAGTTCAGCCTTCAGGCTTTTAAAAAGGTAGGAATAAAGATCCCTGCAGATGCAGAATTCTCGAGGCCGGCATATTATAACCAAAGACCAGACTACAGTTCAGAAGTACAAGTAACAGTATAATTCTCCACACGATACGTACCATATGTTATATTCCCTAACACAAATAACTACATCAACAAAAGCAAGACATAGGTAGCCTATAGTATTGCCTGTATTTGGTTAGAATTAGTCCTGTCCTCCAACATGAATATTTAAAGACATAATGGAATCACAGCATTGAAACATCAGTCCAACAAGTATCAAAGATTTGCTTTTTTTTGGGAGGAAGCCTAAATTTAAATTCCAAATGGCTTCCAACACTGGAACCTGCTGTTTCCACACTAGTATGCCACTGTTTCTTTATAGTTCCATGTCATCACATATTAGCATTACATGTCCCTTACTAGGGCCATTGCATAGACAGAATGTTACATTTCAGGTTTAAAATTATACATACTATGCACCTTTAAAACTATGGTTTTGCTAAAAAAAAAAATACAACAAACTAGTGAATATAACAAAAAAGATGCCGACTCACAGATATAGAGAACCAGTGTGGGAGAGGGAAGGAGGGAGGGGCAAGATAGGGGTAAGGAATTAAGAGGTATAAACTATTAGGTATAAAATAAGCTACAAGGATATATTGTACAACATGGAGACTACAGCCAATATTTTATAACTATAAATGGAATAAAAACTTTAAAATTATGAATTAGTATACTATATACCTATTACTTACATAATATTGTATTATAGTTCAATTAAAAATAAATCTTATTGGTTAAAAAAAACCCTCTATGATTCTGTCCTCTTTTGACAGATGAGAAACCTACTATTCCAGGAGATTCATCAGTGGTGTGGCCAGTAGCAGAAAGAGGAGGAGAAATACCTCTCTCCTCTCCACCTAGGCTTTTCCCAGTTGTTTTCCAGTCCTTATCATTAAGTAGTTTAAAACCCAATTAAATACTGGGCTGTTCCCTTAGGGTCCCCAAATGCCAAAAGATGAAGATGAACAAAATAAAGCATGTGAATTTAGTCATCTTTTGACATCAATACTACAGTAAGACTGAAACTGCTTTCCCCCTGAGAGCAGACACACGTCAGTCTCAGGAGGGCTTACGGGACACTGGGCCTGGCAGCCGCCATACTCGGCCCCAGACGTGCCTGCTGCCAACGTCTAAGTGTGTGCACCAAGCTTCAGGAGTGCCTGGGAGAAGAAAGTGCCCTTCACACCCTAGTAGCTGGCACTCATAAGAAGTACGGTTATTTTTTCTTTTCCAGATAGACCCAAAGGGCAAAGGTTTTCACACGTGATCTAAAATGAATGACATGTGTGAAACACCCAGCCCTCCAGAGAAGCATCTCACCACAACGCCCCAGCAAGACTGCCTGTCAAGTGGACAGAACTGCTCCATTAACTCCACAAGCAGACAGCTCCCACCTAGGGTCACATGACCTTCAGTTAGTAAGCCTAGAGAATACCATAACTACTGGTTAAAAAAAAAAAAAGGCAAACCAAGGAAGTCATCATAGAACAAGTCTTGGGAAGCTGGGGTGGTTTATTTGGGAAAAGTGAGTTCTGAGATTGTGACTTAAGGCCTATTTTGTGAATTTAGGGAAATCTTCAACAAAGTGATAGGCACAAGTTAAGTTTAAAAGTAAAGAATATACATTAGGTCATATACGTAGGCTCCTGGCTATTTAGAGGAGCAATTCATTCCAAAGCAAGATGGAAACATGAAACCCAGAAACCAGACTCCCTCAAAGCCTCTCACTGTCTTTAGGATGTTTCTTCTCTTGCTCTGGTCATACTGAGCTGGTTTACATTTACAAAAAATTGATGACTTTTCATATATATTTTTTTCTTAAAAAAAAATTTTTTTTTTAAAGTACAGGTACTGGGATTGAACCCAGGACTTTGAACATGCTAAGCATGTGCTCTACCTCTGAACTATACCCACCCCCTCAACTTTTCATATTTTTCACTTATGAAATATCTTCTCAAAAAAATTTTACACAAAATGTTTCAAGAAAAAGGTGACTAACCATAAGAGTCCATGAGGGCAAAATAATAAAATGTGTAATCTCAGAAGTATTTATTATCAATAATAATTATCAATAATTCATTAAATATATTTTTAAAACTTAAGTATTTAAATCTCCTTTAAAATATTTCTATACAATCTTTTAGAATTACACAGACAACAAAGGTCTGTTATTCACCCAAAAGGAAAACCTATACTTGAAAAATTAGACAATAATTGGTAGTACATTTTCTTCTGAACTTGTCCTTTTCAGTGAACTAGAAAGTAACCTCTTACAACTAAACCAAAATTAAAACCTACTTGTGTCTTTAGAAGCCACAATCACATCCCTCTTCTTAAAGGAAGGCAAACTGTTCTTCTAAAAGCCAAATATCTAAATTTCTCAAGGCGAGTCTCCACCAGTCCGAGTGCTGGCTGCATGAACGGGTGTCACCCTATTTAGCTTCTGTTGCAGACTTTTTACCATCTCAAGGTCTATTAAGTGACTGGAAACATGTCTGAGTGCCATTAGGAGCCTGTTCCTGCCTGGGAGAGCAGAGACGCTGAGCATCACGACTCTCCTGACATTCCCCTTTCTACAACTACTCATGACCTGGCGGAGCTCACCATAGGAGACCCTTGTAATTCCTTCACCAGGGCAGAGGGTTAAACAAAACTCAGCTTTTTATGGCTTTGAATCCCATTTCTCTTTCACATCACTTAAAGGAGAGTGTTAAGTAGCTTGCTGACATCTTAAAAAAAAAAAGGAACTGGGGCATAGAACAGAGCCCCTGAACATGGCAGAGTCTGGGGTTGCATCTGTTGGCAGAAGACCCCAGTGCTCATCCTACTACTTGAGGAGGAGAGTTTCAGAGCAAGTGTGTGTACTACCTGCTACTCTGGCTCCAGTTCAGAGTACTTCTCATTTTTACCATCTAGACATTACTAGGAAGAACAATCATGGTTCAAATCATTCCAGAAATAGGGATTCTGGGTCCAGCTGTGTGGCCCTGGGCAAACTATTTAACCTCTCTGGGCTCCCTGTTTACTCACCTGTCAATCAGTATGTTCACCTAATTACACCGTACATACTTCAGCCCACTGCAGTTTTACAAAGCACTTTCACACATTTCAGCACATTTGATTTTTGAAATAACTCCATGAAGTAACAGGGGCTATTATCCTCATTTTATAAAACTAGAAATTGAGGCTCAGAGGCTAAGTGACACACTCCCAATAGCAGCCAGAAAGTAGCAGAAGTGGGACTTCTGAACCCTCAACTTCTGATTCCAACCAAATGCTTTGCTTGCCACATCATGTTGCATGATCTTTCTGGTTCCAACAGAATTAAAATGCCACAATTTAAAAAAATCTGTCACCATTTGCAACCCTTGTCACTGTTTGGAACCTGACATCATATATATGTTGGGGAACAAGAATTGAATGAGTTAAGTGCTCTCTCACATTAAAACTTCTATTTTCAATTTAATTTTTTTACTCTTTTAAATGCTTTGATGCTGAGTGCTAACTAACAAAGATGCTTAGTACCATGGTGAAGAATCTAACAGATCTTGCTTCTGGTGGAAAAACTCCTGTATGAAAGAGTCCAGAATACATAGCCTACAGTTAAATTAGAAGTACCTAAAAATTGTGACTTTACTGGGGGAAAAAAAGATGTAGAAATCACAGCATGGAAGATCGGCAATGGCAGCACTGGACGTGAGAGTCTAAGAAAGTCCTCTGGCTGGATCCTCAGCCTTGATGTTTGTGTGACCTAAGGTCCCCTACCTCCCTTCCCTTCCATCCTCATCCATCCATCTGGCAGAAGGACTTGTGTTACAGGGCAGCGAGGGTGACCAGATACAAAGAAGGAAACCTCTGAACATGTGTTCTTTTCACTGGCAGTAAAAGTCCTGAGCTGTCAGCAAATTGTGGAGAGGGGCACCTGACAGCTCTATTTGTCTTGCAGGTACAAATTGGAATGAACCGGTTGGGAGCCAGGTTACGATGCACCACATAAATAAAAGACAGCGCCCCCCCCCCACCACCCCTCTGGTATCACTATGCCATAGCACTGGGCACTGACCTGCTCTGCCCACTTCCCCTTTCCTCAGTGAGCCTTCAGCCTGGCACCCAGCTCTGAGATGAGGCCTGCTTAGCACCAGTGAAGCTCCCCACGTTCAAACCAACAACGTTCTGTGTGGAGATGAGGGAATCAAAGTTAAAATCCAACCCATCAGCATCCATGAGTTCGCTACGGATAATGGACTCCATGTCACATTCCAAGCTCCCATTGAACATATCCAGGTCCAAGTCGCTGGGGAACTTCTCATGGCCCATGACAGGGAGGTTTGCACTAGTTGAGTACAAGGAGGAGCCTGAGAGAGAGTCCGAGAGGGTTTGCATAGACTGGCTGACAGAAGACTGCTGCTGGTGTTTGGCTGACCCGAGGCTGCTGGAGTCGCTCAAGCCCATGTTGCTGACGGAATTCGACAAGGCACGGCTGCCACCGAGAGCGCCCTGGGTTTGGTGCTGGTGGTGGAGCAAGTTCTGATTGACCAAACTCCCCTGGTTAGGCTGGGCGGCAAAGGACATCATTGGGTCACTGCGAAGCATCACGTTCCGGCGGGAGTTCTGGGCAGACACAGCGGTGCTGGCCTGAGACATCAAGGGGTCCGACTGGGTCATCATGACATCACTGTGGCTGAGTGAGTCCGACGTGAGCAGGTCCTGGAGTGTCTGGTTGCCATAGTGTGACATGGAAGAGAAGGTGGCTGGCTTGTTTTCTTGGATGGTCTGCATGGGAGACTGGCGCAGGGAGTTCAGAGAGGAGGGTCCAAACACCGTGCTGTTAAAGGAGCTGGTGGGGGAGCCCAGGCCGGAGCCCTTAGTGGTGTATGGGAAGCTGGAGCTGCGCTGCATAAGCCCCCCAGGGGGTGATGGCTGGGACGAGGGGAGCGTGATGTTGTCCAACAGGTCGTCCATGAGGTTATCGGCCAGCCCATCATTCAAATTCATGGTGCCCGCCATGTCGGTCAGCCGGGGCAGCTCCACGGTGCACGGCTTATTTACGGAGGGTGACAGGCTGGCCGAACTGCTGTAGAGCATGGGGGAGAGTGGCGCGTCATCGTCCTGGACATCATCCAACTCTGTGCTTGCCAGGATGGGGGACAGGCGGCCGCTGACCGTGCTGGCGTTGGAATTGGTGCGAGAGCGGAAGTCGGTCCAGGCATCCAGCTCATCGCTGCTGCGCGACGTGGGGCTGCCGGGCCACTTGGAGAGCTGGGAGGGGCTGTCGTCTGCTGACTCCGGGGCCGTCTGCAGGGCTGCCTTCTTCTTGGCTGCGCGGCCACGGCTCTTGGTGTACTTGTTGCTGTTGTCCATGGAGACAGCACGCCTCCGGGGCGCCTTTCCGCTCTTCCCTCCGTCCGGGTTGATGATCCACCAAGAGCTCTTGCCGGTCCCTTCATTCTGGACCCGCATAAACCGGCTGTGCAGCGACAGGTTGTGCCGGATAGAGTTCTGCAAAGAGAAGGGAGAATGCAGAAGATGAGCCGGAATGGTCCGAAACTGAGCTCCCTGAAGAAGCAGTTATTAATCAGACTCATTTCTTAAAGCCTCAATTTCAGAGGCTTAAAAAAAAAAAAAAAAAAAACAAGCATCTTGGAATTAAATGACAACACTGTAAATGAAAAGTTCCATATTTGGGGGGTGGGACATGGTTTCAAATCCAGGAGATATATAGGAGTTCACTGACATTGTTTTTCTTAAGTTCTTAAGTTTCACTGTCCTCTCTGAAATTGTATTTCCCATACTGAAGTTCATACATACAATGTATTACCACACCATCTCTCCCTGCACTTTGCAACAAACCTCCCTGGCTCTCTGAGGGCAATTAATCACCTGGGGGACTATTTTATTCTCTCATGGTTCCCTCCTCCTCTAGCAGAGGCAGCACCCACCTTTTCTTAACCACCTCTATGAACTCAGAACTGGTGTGAATGTTTACCTAACCATTCTGTGACTCCATCTCCTCCTGCCACAATTTCACACCTGTCTGACAGGCATAAGAAAAAAAAAAAAAAGGTAGAGTAGTAGGTAGAGTAGGATTTGCTGAGTTGACAGAAGAAGTAGGCAAGTTTTCCATTCAGAAAAATGCTAAATATTTTATATAGACACCCCATTCCTCAAGGCAATGTGGTCTGAGCATAGTAACTTCCTTCCAAAGAGTACAGTATAGAAATTGAGGAGGGGTAGTAACTCTACAGTGAAGAAATCTGACATCTCAGCAGGTGATCAAGGCCAACATCAACAGGGCGAGGTCAGGCTGATAACATGTGCTCTTGATATAATGGGATGAAAATGGCACCTTCCTCTGTGGTCTTCCTTCCAAAACCCATCACCCCAGTCTAACCATGAGAAAAACAGCAGACAAATCCCAAATAAGGGACATTTAAGAATGCTTGTCCAGTACTCCTCAAAGCTGTCAGATCCACAAGGACCTTTAGGAAACATGATGACTAAATGTATGTAATGTGGTATCCAGGATGGGATGCTGGGTCAGAAAAAGGACATTTGGCAAAACTAAGGAAACGTGAATAAAGCACAGACCTTAGTTAATAATAATAATGTATCAATATTGCTCATTAGGTGTGACAAATGTCCCAAACTAATATAAGATGTTAACAACAGGGGAAACTTGATGTTGCTACCCAACATCAAAAACTCTCTGGGCTAGTTTTGCAGCTTTTCTGTAAATCTAAAACCACATTGAAAGGTTTCTTTTAAAAAGAGAAAAGAAAAAAGGGAAAAATATCTTGAAAACCTAACAAATGCACTCATCTTAAGAATCTTCCTCCTTGCTTGGTAGATAAGCCCAGTTAACAGAGATGACCCAGATTCAGTCCTATCTCTGCCACCGACCAACCATATGACCTTGAACAAATCATTTAATCTGTCTGCAACAACTTCAGTTCTCCATCTTCATTACAGCCATCACATCCAAACCATCCCTCCCTAACAGGGATGACGTAAGGATGATATATGATACTCCACTTCAGGAGCCAGTCATGCTACCAAGTCAGGATGTTCTTACTATCATAAAGCACAGAGTCCATGGTGGAGAGAGCCCATCGCCTGGGGCAGGCTCATTTTAATCAGTAAAATGCCTCATATGCAGTAAAAGAGAGGAGTTGATAGTATATGCCACATCTGGAACAGCACCTGCAGGCCAGATGAGTTTTTATTTGCAAGTTAAAGACAAGATATTGCCTACTGCTGTCTATTAAATATGAACTATCCTAAAAGTTACCGTAGTAAAAAAAAAATTGGCAATCACCAACTGTATTTATGTAGAAGATACAAATACATGTGTTCTACCAGAATGTTTCTAAAACACAGAAAGTCAGCAGGATTTCACCATACGTAAATAACCCAAAATACTTTGAGAGTTTCCCATGTATATGTTCCCACGCAAGGAGGGCTGACAGATTCGGCTGGGCAATAAGCAATAGCAACCATGGGCCATATCCAGGCATTTCTACCACGGCTGCAAAGATGCATTTGAAAGAAGAAAACAGGCAACATGCTGAGTATCTGATAAGACAAATGTTGCCCAGGAGACGATATATTCTGCTTCCCCTTTCACTCTTACTGTTTTTAAAATAATGGCATCTCTACTAATGGTTCACAAATTACATTTCTTTAAAAAGTAAAACACTTTCTCTATAATAGATATGAAGGGTGCTCTTAAAACTCACTCCACAGGGTTCAAAAAGCAGGCAAGTGCAAGGCAGCTCTACTACTGAGTACTCAGATGACTAGATATATTAAGGAAAAACTCAAACTCAAGCTTCTTGGTGAAAAAGCAGGGAGGTTTTGCAGCTATGTGGGGCAATGTGGATTCTGGCCGGATTACCCCTCCCCTGGCCAGCCCCAGCCCCCTGTGCTCTAGATTTTGGAAATAGTTCATAGCAATACCCAGAATTAACAAAGACCAATCATAAGTATCCAGTTATCCCCCTTTTAAAAAGCATTTGGAGGACAATACTCTTCAAGGTATTTTTACTTTCACCAATTCCAAACCAACTGAGGAAAAAAGTAAAACACTTCAGAGACCTCCAAAATGCCCTATTGGATTTTCTAATGGTCATTACAACTCTAAACCCAAACAATGCATATGTGTGATTTTATAAAATTACCAGCTAATATTGGTTAGAATTTGGGGGGAGAAATCAAGCTTCTACAAGGTCTTGTGATAAAGGGTCTGGAATACACACTGAGGACGAGAACCACCGGGTGTCGGGGCCAAGGTCCCTAACTGTAAGGCTGAGGAATGAGAGCCTGCCTGACTACAGCACTGTCAGCTACTGGGCCAGGTTTTAGATTCCTCGTCTCTAATCCTAATAAACCTGCAAAGTTGGTGTCTTCATCATATATGTGAAGGTTCAGGCTGAGAGATACTATTAAATAACCTACAGAAGGCCACACAACTCCCGTTTGTAAGAACCAAAACTGAAATTTGTTCTCCCAACTCCAATGCTTTTCCTACAACCTTTCACAGGTCTGTCCTTGAATTATTCAGAAGTCATCATTTCAACGATCCGTGCTAATATCTAAAGAAAGAAACATTTAAGAAAGGTGGAGGATACAAAGGCTCAGTCTTATGACTGTAATTTTGTTTGCGAAAGAGTTGAGAGTAAAAATTTGGTAGGTCTTTCCTAAAAACTTCTTAAAAGAAAATCTTTCAGAAGAGCAAGCCTGAAAGCAAAGGCGCGTCGACAGCCTATGCCTGCATTTTTGTACTAAGGCACCTGTTGTAGCTTTCATTCTAGAGAGGACAGTGGTTACCAGACAAACCAATATAAATGGCCCTTAGATTCTGAAACAAAACCCAATCTATTGAATAGGTGATTAGATTCAGTGTCCAATCTTAGCTCAGCTCTTGTTTTAGAGGTTACTTACTAGTGGCAGAATACATTCCCTAAGGCCACCCCCACAACATTCATGCTTTTCCAGTTACATTACTAAAACAGCACAAACAAAAACTATGTCACCACCATCCTCACAGTCCCCTGTTTCAGTGGCCTTCTATCCACTGGAGCTGGGCAGCCTTCCATTTATAAAATCCATAATCTGAAGTGGGGGCCTCGGGTGGGGGAACGACAGAGGCCAATCAATGTGGCCCGTCGGTCCATTTGTAGCTCAATGTCCCTCCCCTAACAAGGTCAGGTACCAGAAATGTACTCTGCTGTCTTGCCCCACAGGTCATAATTCTAATCACTAGGTTCTCTAACTAAATTTTGGTGAAGCAGGAATAGGTAAATAAATGAATGCCAGAGAAAGTATCAGAACTGCAATGTTTTCCCACATCTTCCCTGGTAACAGAAGTCAATGGTGATGTGATTTCTGTATGATTTCAAACAGCCTCTCCCTTGCCTCAAACCCAGGAATGAAGAAGTGGAATTTACAAAAATAGATAAGTCAATTATAAAATTCTCTTATGATCTATAGTTTAAGTTCTCTAAATTAGGGAAGAGAAGTTCTCTTCATAAGGGGGCTTTTAAAATTAGTTTCCAATGTGTATGTTTTAAACCATACAGCTACTGTTAAAAATATTCTATGGTTTTCCACTAGTTCTAAATTTCTAAGATTTTACATTAGTTTGGAGGTTGGGAACTGAGGGTAAAGGAGGAATGTTTTGATAGGACAAGAGTAATTTTTCTCATCACATCTAAATACACACATTGTGAACTATGCTGTGAGGCAGACCAGTGTTAATTGGCCAAGGTACCAAGGATGTGCTTTCCTTAAGGTTAAGGTGATAAGGTAAATGTTACCCGCCAGGACTCCCACTACTGGAGCTCAGGCCACTGTGTCATCACATTTGCTTACTAAAGCAGCCAAGAAGTCACTATAACCCAACCCCAAACCATGTGAATTGTTCTGGTTATTTAAAACCACAACTAAGAAATCCAGAGACTGATGAATTATAGCAAACATCTCTAGGAAGAAACTTTTGTCAGGGACAAATAGGCCAGTATTTTTTTTTTCCCCAGCTTGGGCCCAAAGATGTAGAGAACCCTGAAAGTAACTGTAACACAATGTGTCTAAAGAGATAGCAGAGATAAGAATATTCTTCATTTCATTTTTACGTCAATCTTCTCCTTTACAAAACAATTTACACTGAAGCAAGGTCTGCAATGGGGCAGAAGTGCTTTAGGTGTGGTTAATTAGTAACAGAGCTGGCAAACCTGTCCTGTGTGATTGCAGCTGCCATTAGTGGCCTAATCCTTCAAGGCAGGATGTGCAGAAGGTGTGTGAAGGGAAGGAGGTGGCAGGAGGGAATGCACCTTTCACAGCCGTGCTGACTGCAACGGGGTGGGCCACAGCCTAGAGATCCCTTTGTTGGGCCCTCCTTGAAGAAATTAGTATAAAGATGACTGTCCTCATCAGAATCTGGTAATTCTTTTTCTTGCTATAATGAAGACAGTTTTCTAATGCAAGATACATTTATCCCTAATGCTAAAGTGCACATAGTCACACTGGTTGTAAGGACAGAAGGACCCAAAATAGATTAGATTAAGTGTCAGAGAGAGCTGCCTGAAATGAGTAAGTATTCCACCAATACTTCACAAAGCGGGTAATTCACACATGCGATTTAAGGTGGCCAATGGAGGGAGGCAGACTTCGATGTTAGCCAGGTAGGAGCTGGATTCCTGGTCCTGGCATTTGTCCTGTGGCCGTGGGCTTAACCTCAGTTGCCCCTTACATAAAACGGGGATAAAAACACCCTTTCTGACTAACTCCGGGATCTTTGGGAAGATTAAGAGAAATTACGCATACAAAGTACTCATCGGAGTGCCAAGCAACAAAAGAGGCTCTCAATGATCAGATCCCACATATGGAAGCAGTGACATCACAAACGTTCACTTACTGTTTTCCGAGCATCATACACTTTAAGCCAAAAGGTGAGAGGGCGGCTCCTTCCAGGAAAAGACTTCAAACTCTTAAAAGTATTTCAAAGGTGCTCAGGGGTAGCTGGCAATTTCCCAACTGTTACTACCCTATGTCCGCTCCAGCCCCTTCCAACCCATGTTTACCTTGTAAAGACTGTCCACTAACCCAGACACCAGCTGCATGTGCTTCCCCTGGAACACAGAGAGGGTTTTGTCTGGAAGCAACATGTGGTATCAATTTATCTTTCTCAGCAACGGCAACAAGGAATCCACTGACTTTAAAAATAAAAAGGGAGTTGTGTAATTTAACTCTCAAAGGCCTTTGCCTTTTTTTTTTTTTTCTTCTTTTTTTTTTTTGCAGGGGTGTGTGTGTGGGGGTGGGGATGGTATTTCAAAATGACATATGGTTGTCAGCTCCCAAACCAGATTCATTGCTTCCCACCAGCAAATTGCAGGCATCACCCTGGTCCTCAGGAGGGATTTTGGAGGGGACAATCCATGAAGGACTGGTTTTAAACCCAGTACTCATCCACCTTGCACGCAGGACCAGCATTTCAAGTAGGTCTCTGCTTTGACTTGTGGGCACCAATAATTCAGAATGAGGCTGCCAAAGGCTTGAATCTTAATACATGCATCTGCCGAACGGGGAGATGATAAAGGTCACGTGAAAAGCCCAGTGAAAACCATGAGTCCTGGGACACTGCTTTTGATTTATAATGACAGGCTCTTTCAAAGGCACTTCTCTGGACGAGGCCCTAATTTCTCTTAAGTATCAGTTCTCCACCCTGGCTGTCTCTTGCAGTCACCTGGGGAGACTTTAAGTACTCACTCTTAGAGACTGATGTAGGTAAGGAGGCCTGGGTAGAGGTACATTGTTAAAGCTCCCCAGATTATTCCAATGTGCAATTAGAGCTGACAGTCACTGGAATTGCCCCCTTATGTTTCTACTGGCTGAGACTCTGCATCTAAGCTAATGATCCCTAGTCTTCCCGGGTCCGGTGACACAACACAGCAGATGATCTTTAATTCCAAGTTTCCACCATTTAGAAGGTAAGAATGAGAATTAGGCTCACAGACTAAAGCTGTGCTTACAGATACAGAGTAAAATGGAGAGTTAGAGCAATTTTTCAGATCACTGGGGTCCAGATATCTTTTTTATTTATAAAAAAAGGTAGGGGGAAGGGTCCTTGACCTTGCACTGCCTTGTAGACAGTTTTCCTTTCTGCCCTTTGCCACTTCTCCGCCCAGCATGGATAGGCACAGGCAGAAAAGGGCAAGTGGACTTGTGGCAAAAGTTAGAAGTGATATCAGCTGAAGAAGGCATGAGCTGGGACAGTAACTGATCCCTGTAATTTTCAGAACCCTCCCTGAATTAGCATGCAACCTCACATAATCCCTTTTATGATAGACCGTCCTTCACACAAAATGCCAAAAAGACAGACTGCATAAAAATAACCACTGAAAAAGCCATACCCCAATCCTGAGGTACTTATTAGCTTCCATTGTGCGGAATGCAGCAAAGTATTACTTAATGAACGAACTTCCCTGAGAACCAAAGTACATATGCAGACAGCCTCAAGAACATTAATAATAATCACACAGTTTCTCTTTCCTTGACTGTACAAAATACTACATCACTGCATCCAGTGCAAAGACCCTGGGGGATTCACAGGGGGAGGCATTGCAAAGGGTCAAGCAGTGCCTCCATCTGAGGGAGAAATGAAAGGGATGGTTCTTATTAGATATTAGACATTTAGCTGGCTTATCATCTTCCCTACATTTTATCTGCTTTGGGGCTAACTTGTTCAAAAGCAATATGCAAAGTACAACACACAAAACAGACCTGAAGTCAGAGTTATTCTTTCTGACTATGTGGAATACCAGCTATAGTAGCCAAACAAGCCTTCAGTCAGAGAAGAAAACTTCAACATTCACATAAAGGATAGCATAATCAACCCTGATTGTAAGACAAGTTCCAGGCTAGCTCCACTCTTAGTCTTGTCTAAAACACTAAAAGTTTAAATCATTAAGGGACTTATTTTAAAAAGATGATGTTCTAAAATAAATATTGTCAGGAATTTGGCTGATGGATTAAATTTTCAGCTAGAAACAAGATTTCTGTTAAATTTGCTGACAATAATCCTCTACCCAGAGAGACTCCTTGGAAAACTAACGTTTGTTTCAAGTATTCATGCAGTCAGCAACAGGTTCTGGTCCATCCTTCAGAGGAACAAAATAATGATAACCTGATGAATAGCAAAATGAACCCATTTCCTACCCAAGCAACATGAGATCCATGAAGCCTTCTTTCGAAGAGGAAGGGCTAGGCAGACAATTTGTTCTGCCCTCAAGTGAGAAAGAAATCCTAGATGGGAAGAAAGTTCTCTGAAAGAGCTACCACACTATTATAGACAGTTTGGTTAGGTTTTCCAGTGTGGATTTCATTTTCATATTTTTTTTTATTTTTTTCATTTAGCGACCTATCCAAGCCCTTCCACAGCTGTTTCTGCTCTTGGAGGGCAAGAGGGAACATTCCATTCCTCCCAGCCAAACCTGCACTTCCGGCACACAGAGAACCCTGGCAGCCTTGCACCCTCTGCCCACACCCACTCCCCGCCCCCAAACGCTCCTGCTTCCAGCCCACGTCCCCACAGGCTAAGGAAGCAGAAACTCACTGCATGCAGTCAACGGAAAGTCTCCAGAAAGCAGGCTAACACGGCTGCATTTGGCCGCCCCTGCTCTCTCTCTCTGTCCAGGCCTCTTCCTGATGTGATTGAATCCTTTTCCCTTCCCAAAAGGGGCTCAGCAAACACACGCTCCTTAAATTCCCCTTTAAGATCACACGGGACTAGCCATGCAAAATGGATGCCTCAAAGGCTTAAAAGCCATGAAGATACAGAACATTCTTGAAACTGACTCCGCAAAGTACAACAAAGTGGAACAGAAATTATTTTATTATTAACATAATTTTCACTTAGATTAAAAAAAAAGTAAGCTGTAAGTTTTTCCAGTTTGAAAACTTATTGTGGGTGGAAATGGAGAGAAAAAATAAAGGACATTGGAAACACACACCCAGAATTCAGGAGTACATCAGAGTCTAATCACTTTCACAGCACTATGTAAGTGATCATCCGGGCAGGAAGCTCAGCAAAAAGTAGTACTGTGGAAAATGGAGAGGGCTGTGAAACCCATCTAGTAACAAGTAGCCTTACCTTTACAGTGAAAGAAACTGAAGAGATACAAAGAGATACAAGAAACAAAGAAACAAAGAGATACAAGGCATACCTTGAATTCAATCAGCTAAGAAGTGACAACCAAGCTGAAACAAACTCAGATCTCCCGGCCTTGAGGTATTATAATATCTCCTAGAAACATCATTAGTCCCGATGTCTAAACTACCACGACAACTGAAAGGCTGAAGTGCAGGGAGCACAAAGGATGGATAACATCTACCATCAAAATAGAGTCTACTTCACCTTCAGGCTGAAGGAACTTGTATTTGGTGCCTACCAGGGACAACGTTCTGTGCCTGACAAATCTAATCTCATTTTATTTTCATGGCAAGACTGTTGGGAGGAAATGGAGGTGCAAAACAGTAACTCTCTATAGGCAACGGTGCCAGGAATCAAGCCCAAGGCTAACTTCTGTAGCAAAGTGCTCACCACTGCACTGTGTGTGTCCCTCTAAAGTCACCAAACTGCCCAAGGAAAGAGGCACAACTCACAGGTGACCAAGGAATGTGAAGCTTTCAAGACTACACAAACCTGTATCATTGACTTCAACATTCCAGCTCTAAGTTTCCATACATGGTCCTGAGAACTATGAAAGGGAGGGGAAAGGTGGAACAATGACTAGCCACCAAGCAAGGCTTGTTGGAATGGGATCATTTCTAGAAATGACCCCTTTTGACTCAGACACGCCCCAAAGGGGACACTATGGACACGTCTTACCTAGACCTGGGATTACTACTTGTAGGGAATGATCAAACAGGATCACTGCCATAAACTGTTAAGTGTCCAGGTCTTCCTCAGTGGCATGCCTGGTTGCCTCTGTGCTCAGGGAGCATCACCTCGTGGCTGAGTCAAGCCCGTTTACCTAGTTGTCCCTGGCAGGCCTATCCAAGCCCCCAAACAGCTGGCACCAAGCTACAGGTCCTCAGGCCAGGAACATCAGGCAAATGTCTGTTTTGCCCTGGACCTTGCTACTACAAGGCTTAATCTGAAACAGGGACTCAGCTCTATACTATTTAAAACATGTAATTAGTTTATTATTGAGTCAGAGAAGAGTAGCCTGCTTTCAGACTATGTGAATTTTAAAATATGATGCCTTTTGCCTGCCAACTGACAGCACGATCAGGATGCTTCTGTTCATCTTCAATCAAGAACTGGTAGAAAACTGTTTTAAGGCTTCACATGTATGCTATTTTATTATTTGTCTTCTGGCATCAAAACCTGCAGAAACAAAAATCACTGACAATGCAAGTGCATTAGAAGGATGGATGTAGAGGTGCTGAGTGGGTGAGTTAGATAGCTTGAGAGTTTGACATCTGAAATCCAGGAAAACTGCCTTTCTGTTCTTAGTTTACAATCCCTTCCTTCACGTGGAACTCACTGGCTTCAGCATCACACATACAAACGTTGATTGTTTCCAGCGCTTCAGATGTTATGGTTCAGAAAAAATGCTTCTTTTCTGTCTTGTTATTTCAAGAGCAACAAACTTCTTTTTTGGTAGCTCTGAAATATATGCCAACGTGTGGGAACAGTCACACAGCTACGCACAGGTCCACACCCTGGAAAGGCTGGAGGGGTGGAGGCACACTTTTCAGTTAGGGCAGGAAAAAGCTGGGGCTCCTATTTACAGAACAGACAAATGTAGATGCATCTGGAAGCAGGCTACCTTCCAAGTGTCAGTGTTAATTATTCTAATAGTCATCAAAAATCAAGGTGTTACCAATGAAAGAAGCAGAGAGAGAAAGTAAATGCCACGGAACAGAGTATCTCATGTTGGCTACTGCAAACACAACCACCAATGGACTTTTTCTTTACAGGATAAACAGTACAACAGTTAACTCTGCAAAATCACTCAGGCCTGCAGCACCCTCCCCACCCCCCACCCCACTGCCAACACCCAGTGAATTTCCCAGTGAAACTCAGCTAACAGGGAATCTCCTGAGGAACTGCTTCCTTTACACCAAAACCTCACGCATTTCACTGTACTGGTTTTGTAAGATTTCTTCTTGTTTAAAACCACAGGATGCAAAAGTGGCTGATGACCAATATAATGATATTGCCAAATGCTGAGTGAATCAACCACTTATTCCAGGACACTCCTGGGTGCCAATTACACATACAGATGAGCACCAGCCAGCTCCAAAGTCCACATGAAATGATCAAATAAAGAACAGAGAGGATATTTCCACTGACCAAAGAACCAGACATGCATTCCATTTTTCTAAAGAAAACATTCATTGAGCCATTCTGATACTGTGCATTTTAATTTATAATCTAGGATGTGCTTAAACATGCAAGTTAATAGTAGCACTACTCCCCAAATTATGATGAATGAAGTGGGTTGAATGTGCATGGGATAAATCACAGTTGTTCTAAAAACCGACAAGAATGCAATATTCTGGTACTAATATATCCTGGGCTGTAATCTACTTTGTGTACACTGCTAGGTAAGCTTGAAGGCACTTAAGAAACTGGAAGCACTAGCATCGGTAGTGTAATATCTGTCACAAAGGGCAGGAGGGATCATATTAACCGGCAAGGATACCCCATAAGAGTCTGTAAGACATAAGAGACTATTCAAGAGTGTGGTGGAGAGTGGGGGCTGAGCCACCCCTCACTCAGCAGGTGTCACAGTGCTCCAGCGGGGCCCACTGGCTCCCACACACTAGCTGTCAGTGATTCCAAGACCACTCCTGAGGATGCAGGACCCCTGGGCCTTATAACTGCCTCCTTCGTTGAGTCTGACTTGGCAGGTTTAGCCCTCAGATTCTCTCCCCCAACTTCCTGGGGCCTATCATCCAGACTCCCTGAAGTTTCCAATTCTTTCCCCTCAGGTTGTTCATCTGCTAACAGGAAATGCATGCGAGCTCATAGCACAACAGGGACTAGGTCTTCCCCTATGACTTAACAAATCATTGTGCATACGGGGCCCACTGAAGTTAATCCCTTCACATCAAGACAAGGAAGGAAAAACACACAAGAACAGATGTTGCTGAGCCATTTCAGGTTCAAAGGTAGCTTCACGTAACATACTTCCGACTCTCTGAGGCATTACGTGGAATAATATCACCCTATATTACCTGTTTCTCCAGCAACAGGTTCATCAGGTTCTTTCAAACAGCCATGACCTCAGCAATTTCCCCAAGTAAGAAAGACAGCCAAGTCCTGATGTCAATTTGTGGATAGAACAGGAAGTAACACTGAGCTTCTTCTAAGTTTAACAAATCCAAGTTGGGAGGCAATTCTCCATAGGTCTCTGATGTATCTGCATGTCCTGCATGCAAAGTACTAATGGCTTTCTGCTTTGGACTATCATTCAAGGATGTCTGCATTTGCACAGTGAACAGCCTTGAAAGACTGACAGCATCGTCCTCCAGTGCAAAGGGCAGATACGCCTATTGCTCATTACAGAAGATTTAGGATCCCCACACTCAGGGTTCCTCTCCCTTTAACAGAACCCATGGCATATGCAGGCATCAACCTGGGCTCATCTGTGCCACTCACTCCCATGGGAGTTGGAAGCGAGGATGGAGCTGACACAAAATATGCTGCTGTTCACGCTGCTTGCTGGGCCACGAGAGAGTAATAAATTCCTCTGCTTCTGACCCAAGAGTCTCGTGGCTGGTAGGGTCAAATCTCAGACTCTCCCAGTTCTTGAGTCTACTGCTTTGGTTTATGAACTGCTGACATTTCCTTAACTACAACAGATAAAACTGGGCAATTCATCTCCAGCTAACTTTCTTCTCTATTTCTATCTAAAAGAGAAGGAACACAAGATAATGGGGCAGGGGGGATGAGGTCACAAGGAAGAGGCAGGCACATGCGGCTCCAGCATTTTGAATGCTCTGACCTGGCTCTGCTGAGGACCCATAAAGCTTGATGAAAGCAAACCATTAATAAAGGAGGCGCAGGGAAAAAAGAGGAGCTCCCGAATGCAGTCACTCTGCAGCATTGCAGCTGCATCAGTTGCCATCTTTTTCAGCCATTGCTCAACGCTGCGGTTTGCTTGTGAAGAGTAGACTGCATCCTGTCCACCTTCCCCATTTCCTGGACTACCGATTGCCCCACTGCACAGCAGTCCTCCGGATAATGTCTGTTGGGTTTCTGCAGGGGCCAGATCTACATCGGGAGCCCCGGGCCATTCTCAGACAGAATAATTTCTCCTTAGTCTCCATGACTTGCCCATGGGCTGCCCTAAATCTAACCCTGATGGAAATGCTTTCAAGGTCTCCCTCCTGGCCACAGCGACTGTCGTTGTAACCTGTCACGTAGGCACAAGCCCAGGATTCCCTCCTCCTTCCAGGCTAGCTCTCCCACATACATTTTCTTCATTCCTCGGACAGTACTTAGCAGTTTCAGACGTGCGGAAATGAAGACCGGAGAGGCAGTTCCCGTGAACCAAGAGCAAAACACAGGCACACACACATTTACATACTCTCTCCAAGTTTCCAAAAGAGTTAATTTTCTAGCTTATTAAATATGAACCAGGAGCCTCTACTGTGAAATAAAAAAATCTTCAAGATTTCGTGCTGTACAGTTTTCAACTACTGATTTAAGCCAGACAAGTTCTGGTACATAGGAAATTGGTATTTTCTTTTCCCTCCCCTTTCCTCTTGGATAACCTACTTCTATTCTTGGCAGAAGGAGGCGTATATTTACTATAGTGCTCACATGCACCTACATGTCCAATGCCTCTGTAATGATACTGGATCATTGCCATATGGCCAAATAATGTGCCCTTTGAGAAATAATGATCAATTAGAGTGCTATAAAATGGGCCAGCAGTTCTACTCTGCTCACACTGTGTGGTATTTTGGCCACCAAACACAACCAGCTTTCTTTGGTTCTTTTTACATCAATCAGAAAATTACGTTAATTTGCTCTGACACTATTTGTGGATATATGTGGAAAAGAATGCAGGGGTCCAGGAGTGAATTAGAGTCAACCTGCTCTACGTGGGCAGCAGGTCCCCGCACAGGCACTCCAGATACTAGCATTGTATGGGGACCCCAGCCTGGGCTGGGCAGCAAGAGCTACATCAGTAAGGAATTATTAGCAACAACTTGCAAGTAATCAATTTTTAGTGCTTTCAGTCTAGAGCAGCTGCCAAAAGAATTCGGTAAAAGCCATCATTTTAAAAACACCAATTTAAGCTACAGTACGAAATTCTTGCTATAGTAAATAGGTTTTATTTTGTATCTCCAGGTCTATATAGGAGGTCTAAAAATAGAAAAAAAATAAAGGTTTAAAATTTAGATACTATTTGGACATTTTAAAAGTCTTACAGGTTTTTCTGTCCTTCTTCCCGACAGCTAGCTCTCTTTTATGTGGTACTATGTTTGGTGATAATTATTAAACCATTTCTTGAGAGGGAAGGTACATAAAAATATGGAGAAGTTACATAAGCTCATAACAGAAGAAAACCTGGGAAGAGTTAAACAGAAGAAAGCACAACTACATCTTTTTTTTCTACGTTGAAGGTGCCTGATACATGGAAGACTCTCAATACACTTTCCTGAAAGGATAAATGAATTTCCCCTTTATTTTCTCTTTTGAACTAAACCACGCTGAATAAGGTTAGCATCTGCAATACAATTCAGGAAGTGTAAACACTCCTTTCCTAGGTCCTCCATCTCCAAGGAAATCTACCTATAGCATTAAAAGTCACAGTAAATAATCAGATTTAAATAAATTTAAGTCTGCTGTAAATTTCACAAGCACTTAGAAAATAAAAATGTAGACATTCATTTTATTAGAAATCACACTCATGCTTTGAGTGAACTACACAATTTAAACACATTAGGAGAGAATATTTTATCTTTAATTAAGATTCAGGATTTTTTTTTGGTAACTGTGGGAAAATAAACATTTGGATTAATTGGTAAAAAGTGTTAAGTCGGTGCAAGCTTTTTTTTTAAAAATCAGAATCTATTGATATTAAAAGTGTACATAACTTTTGACTGAGTGGAATAGACCTTTTCTCCTTTTCTTCCTTACTACTAATGTTGATTTTTAGCTGAGCACATGGCTGCTCAGAAAAGAACAAGACCAAACTCCCCGGCCTTCCTTGAAGTTAGATGTGGACATGTGACTCAGTTCTGGGCCAACGATAGTGGGAATTCTGCGCAACTTCCAGCAAGACTGTTTAGAGGCAGCTGACTCAGATGAGAGAGCTTTTTGTTCTGCTTTTCTCCCTTCTGTTGGCCAACTTCTAGATGGGCCATGAGGGGACCTTGAAGGTGAAAGCCACCTGCCACGGTGGGACAGAATATAAGAGGCGGCGGCTCCTCCATCACGTCTAAATGTGGCCGTATCTGCCCTAGACTTCCTTTACACGAAAATAACTCAATGTTAAACTTGGGTTTTCTGTTATCCATAGCACACCTAATCCTCACTGACAGACACCAAAACTCTATTTTTAGGAATTAATCTTATTGATACACCCTTCTACATACACACATTACCTCCCTCCCTCCTTCTCCCTCTCCCCACCACCCTCAACTTTTGCATATATTAGATTGATAATGGAAAATAGCTGACTACAAAATTACAGGTATTAATGGCAATTAGAGGTTTCTAATCGCATCAAGTGCATATGAAATAATGCAACAGAAACACCGAGCAAGAGAGGCCCTTCTGGGCTTGTCTCCCAACTTGATGCATGAGTCATCAGGCATTTTGCAAGTGCTTTCCAATGAATGATGGTGTGTGTGCCACTGTCTTCCTGTGTTACAAGGCTGTCAGGGCAAGCGGTGATCCTTGTGGCCCCTTCTAAATTTTTCGAATTTCTGATATGGAGGCCACTATGGATAGGGACTCAGCACATTTGCAAATGAAGAGGCTGGACTATGGTGAGGCTCTTAACACTTCTTGTTTTGGGTCCACCTGGGTTGCAAGAGAAAGCACTTTTGGGGTTTCAAGATATGAAAATGAATTGTGGGAATTATGGCTCCACATACATCTCACATGTGAGATATATGGTCTTAGTTTCTTGGAATTGATTTTATGATAAGATAATATGTAAGGATATTTCCACCAACCATGAGAATTATGCCAGGCCATGTCTTAGCAATGATTTTCACAAAACTATCAGAAACAACCTCAACAGCCAGTGAGCAAAGAATTTCTAGAACATAATACAATGTTCTAACTTGGACAAAGGCTTGCTCTTTTGACTTTGGAGCAACATAAAATGAATGGAAAATAAGGCAGACACAGTGACATACCAGTCTCTACTCAAGCTCAGAGCATTAATCCAAAAAATAAAAATGCTATCCAATAAGAAACCAGCAGTCTCATATCTGGACATCATGGAATAGCATCCAGCAGGAGTATTGAAAATAAAAAAAAAGCAACTCTGTACTCCCACTGAACCAAACTGTGGTCAGTTATCTATCCCTAAAAAGAATGTTCAAAAATCAGGAAATGAATAAACGAAGAAATCTATCACAAAGCTATTCCAATGTTCTGAATAATGAATGCTACATAAGAATAGAAACTTTATTGCATTAAGATACCACATGACCGTCTCAATTTTTCATGTCTAAAGGCTGGATATTGAAAACTGTTGTCTATGAAGGCCTATTCAATAGGGCAGCATTACAAATGTTTAATCATGCTGCCTAATTCCATTGAAATGTAAGAAGAAACATGCTGGTCATGAATATTCCCAATTAGGTGAGTACTTGCTGGGCTGTAGTCACTGACTGTTGGTGAAAACAGAACCATCCCCAGGAGAAGAAGAAAAGATGGGCGATTTACTCAGAGGAAAGGAGGTGACTTAGTAAACATATATAAGATGTCTTATATACATCTCACCGATAAATACTGCATTGTTACTCTCCAAGCCTGTGTGGGATGAAAAGGATTATTTCAGAGTTTAAACTGTCCCTTCCAACATCTTTTAACCCCTTCTTAATATGCTGTTGAGTCCATTCCTTCATAAACAAACCTATAAAGTCTTGGCTCTGAAAAGGCCCTTGTGGCATCAGCAACACTCTGCTAGCGGGTAAGGCGACTGGGCCAGGACCACCAACCTCTCTGGTGTCTCCCATGAAACTCCCAGCACAGGGCTGGGCACTCTTTTTCACTAAGCTGCAACCACCCTTAACCCTCAAGGAAACTTTAAAAAGTGAAAAACCCTCCAAATCACAATAAATGTTTAATGGACTAACAGCTGTTTTTCAAAGTGATTTTTAGTTTACTAACATTTTGTCCTTACGTATAAATGTCCTACATCAAGTCGCAACTTCCTTTTACTAAGGGATTTGAGCAATCCCCCCTGGATGTTCCATCCTGATCACTTCCCAAGAGCTAGCACCTGGTGCGTCTGTTAGTCTTCTGATCATTAACTTTGAGGGTGCTGTCACTTGAAGGTGACCACACTAGAGATAAAAGGGAAATGGCAAAATTTCATAGGACTTCCCCTGACTCAGAAGGTAGATCTAGGGTGGCAGGAGGTCGAAGGAGTAACAACAAAGGGGCAGCCTCTCCCTCCAGCCTCACCGGAACTATCAGAAGTAGAGGGGCCTCACATACACACAGTCATTCAAACAGGTATTTGCGGAGGTCCTTCCATGCACCAGGTATACAAACACTGGTGAACAAGATGTGGTCCCTGGTCTCATTCATAGACTTTACAGTTTTGTGGGGTGAGGGGGAGATAAGGGACAGATAGTAATTAAACAGATACATATATAATTACAAACTGTGAAAAGTGCTCTGAAGGAAAACAATAGGGTACCACAAGGGAAAATAACAGGGTTGGTTGGATGGACCTAAGATTTAGACTGGAAAGTCAAGGAAGACCTAAATCTGCAGGATGCGCAGCCAAGTAAAGAAAGTCATTGGAGTGGATGGGTTTACTAGAGAGAAAAAGGAAGAAGAATCTGAGATGTTCTCCTTGAAATCATGCAACATGAGGTCAGGTAGAGGATGAGGACCCAAATGAACAGGAGCCACCAGACAGGAGGGGGGCAAGGCGACCATGACTGTGAGAACATAACACTTCCAGAAGGAGACTGCAGTCACCGCTGAAAGGTGCAGAAAGAGGAGGAGGAAAAGATGTCCATGAGTTTTGGCAATAGAGGTAACACTGGTGACTTTGGTAACAGCAGCATCTGGAGTGCTAGGGGCAGAAGCCAGGGAAGATGTGAGCAAGGGATAATAAATCATAAATCAAAATCATAAAGCTAACATTTATTGAGTGCTTATTATGTGCTAAGCACTGTTCTAACAATAGGGGTAATATTATCTCCTGTTTTGCAAATGAGAACAGTGAAGCTTGAGAAAATCTATCCAAGACTGCATGCTATGCATAGAGGACCCAGGATTAGAACTCCAGGAGTCTGGCTCGAGTCCAAACACTATGCAATGAAAGGGGTGAGAGGGAACCAGACCCAGGGCCTATGGGCTGGGACTGGCATTGTTCTTGAGTCTCATGCAGGCCTTTCCCAGCAGAGGACATGGATGAATGGGCTCCACTGGTACAACAGCCACAGGATTGTCCTTCCAACCCTGGGAAAATAATGACTATCTAAGGAACGTTACATCCCAGAATGCACAGTTTGCAATTTTCCACTACTCATCAGTAGAGAGACCCCTGAAAATTATGTCACCTTAGAGATGCCCTGAGGGGCAAACACAGCTGGAGGCTATGCTGGAGTCAGGTCTTACCAGCCCCTGCTCCACACTGTCACTCTCTGCAGTTTGGCTTCAGACAACACATGCTTTATCAGTGGGCTCCATTGCCACAGGCTGGGCAGGGGCAAAGCAAAGCAAAACACACGTCTTCTCCCTCTACAGTTTAGTCAGGAAGGAAAGTTAAGTGATGAGGAGAAATTGTTGGATTGCTGTTGAGTGGTCCTTTCAATCTGTAGCCAGGAAAACAAACATACAGATATAAACAAAACGGAGCAACTGTGGATTTCTTCAGAGGTCTGCTCATCTTGTTTTCAGGACCTAGCAACCCCACTGCCTTTACTTTCACCTCGTATCATTTTGAGGTACCTGAGAGGGGGGTGCTAGACCTGAGACAGCCTCAGTGGTCAACACCAGTCATGTAAGTAAGCTAGGGTCCTTGGGTAGCCTCCCTAAGCCTTCCCGACCTCTTCCTCCTTCCTCATCCTTTCTGCCTTCAGACCGTTTAACATTGACTAAGTCCAAAAACGTCAAGTTGGTCCTGGGTAAAGAAGATACCTATTGTTTACCCAGTAAAATTATGAGAATGAATGAAAAATGAAGTCATCCCTGTAGACTAGCACTACACAAAAACTGGGGTGAAATAAAATTCCTCCTATAGTAAATTTCTTGTAGAGATTCCCAAAAGGTGAGGAAATGAAAGTCTGAAAACCTGCATAATATTTAATGAGTTATTCTCTCTGGATTAGGAAGTGGAGAACACATAGAAATTCTTTAGCTAGGAATTTTAGGTGCACTTATCGGATCATGTGAAATATACATTATGTTCTAGATTCTTACAAATGAGCTCCAACTGTATACAAAGGACTAGAAACAAGCCACAGCAATAACAGGGGCTGAAGCTGCATTAGTTGGGGATGAATGAGCTTGGGGACCACTAACTGGACTTCCCTCTACTCAGACAGGGATGAGACAGTCCTTCCTATGACTCTTCCAGCAACTGTCCAAAACAGTGTTTGAATGGCTGCGTCTGCACTCCCCAGTCCTCAGGTCCCATTCTGCTTGCTATGGGGGCAAACAAGCCACTAAAGGGAAGAGAAGGCCCAAAAACAAATTAAAGGGAATTACACTTTACATCTGGATCAAGCAGTCATCACAACTCTGTCTGGTTGGTAAGTCAAGTATTATTACCATCCTATTTAATGTGGGAGAAAAAAAGGCACAGAGAAGTTAAGACAGAATTTTAGAACGGTAAGGCACTTCAGAGATCAGCTAACCCAGAGGTGTTTAAACTGCTTGGTAGATTCATGGAGGTCCTGTAGGGCCTTAGGTGAGGGAAGCAGACCAAGTTACCAAAACTCAATGCAGCAAATTTACCAAATTTGATTGCTTTCAAAAGCATTTTCAGAAATGTTTTAATAGCATTAGTAAGAGTGTTTGCCTTTTACTCTTGATGATGATTTTAAAATAAATCAGTAACAAATTCAAAGGCATCTTAAGGAAGTCAAAATCAGCTAAAACAATCCCATCACACTGAAATACTCAGTTTTGTTTCTAACCAGTAACAACGGGGAGCTCAGGGCCTAAAACGGTGCCCAGCACATAGCAGGGCCAAACAGATATTTGTTGAATGAACTTATGAGTGAATGCGATCTATCAACTTTATAGAAACACCCAACATAAAAGTGGGTACAACCATTCAAAATAGTAGAAAGGAAGCCTGGAAGGCATTAATGAGCTGTATGATTAATAGCCAATTTCAAATCTTCTAACTGTACATATGAAATTATGAAGGATCAAAAAACTCAAATTAATTAAATATCCTAAACATGGTATATATAACAGATGCTAAAAGGTTCACATAGCTGCAAATGATGGGAAAAAAATTAAACATCAGGATAAATGGAATTACTTCCACATGAAATACTGACATTTCTGTTACTGATGAAGCCTATCTTTATGAATTTAATATGTGCATAGTGTTCATAAAAGTATAGTGCGCTGCCATTAAAGCATCTGGTGACCTAACACAGAGGCCTACGTGAGGAAACACAGGGCCAGCCTGGGGATCAGGGAGTATCTCTGTTTTAATTCAGCCCATATGTGTTGCTGCTCAAATTATGGCACCTGAAAAATTCTCCTGCCAAAGACAATCTTCATGCCCACTGCAGCACAGCTAGGCTTCTCAGCAGTCTTGCGTGTTTTCAAAGCCTCAACCTTTCTTATTAACACACATCATCATCTCTGCCTCTCTCCTCCAGTAAAAACGATCTGCTTGCGTCCTTCCACAAATCCCTCTGGAAACACCACCTCTCCTCCTCCTCACTACCCATCGCTTCCTTCAAAGTCCAGCTCGAAGCTCACTGCTTGCAGCAAGGCTGGTTGCAGCCCATTCAGGTCACTGCTGTGGGCTTGCCTCTGGAAGAAAGAACTTCACATTTGAAAGCATAACTATCTTACCTTCTGTGGTCTGCAGTTTTGAACCAGTCTCCATCTCACAGGTGTATGGTTTTTTGTCTGCTGCAGCCTCCTCATGTAGATTGTAAACTCATGTAGACCCAACGAGTATGTTTTCTACTTTTTCTGTTCCTCAGAGCAACTGACACAGTTGGATATATGCAATGTGTTGGTCAATCAATATTTAGAAAGTAAAAACTTCGGTAAATAGCTACACTATAGGACTGGGACCACAATACATTGATCATCCAAGATTTGTCCTCTTAAACTTCACCACACTTTTCAGGGAGAGCTAGTTCATACTTAATTCATTCAAATTAACTATAAAAGGAAGGTGCCTAAGTAACTGGCTGAAACAGGGTCTAGCTCCACTTGCTCCTTTCTGAAGGGCCCCTGCCGCTGCTGTCACCGGGGGTCGCTGCACTCACGCTGAAGCAGGGTTTTCTGTCCCAAGGAATGCTTTCTGAGCAGAGCATGGTAAGAAACGAGACAGTCTCATCTGGCTTTCTCACATTTCAGTGCAATGCACTTGTGACCCACAAACTGAGCTTCAGATTTTATTTACAACACCATACGCTCTATATACATGGCGATGAGAGTTCTTCCAAAAAGTCAAAAAGCTAACGCGTGAATAGCATAGCAACCAATAGTGTTCCTTCCTTCCCCAGAGGGTCCTGGGGAAGAGATGATGCTTTGCATGTGAAAGGAAGCAGGACCTGGGCCTCACCTGAGGCTGCTGAGAGAGGTGGACGCCCTATCTTCAGGTCAGAGGAGCAGACCAGTGCCTGGGCTCCAGGCCTCTCCAGTGAGAAAGGACAGATCCCGAGGTGACCTGTCCTCTGGGTCCATTAATGTGAAAGTCTCCTGTCACAGCCCGCGTGTCAGAGGGTGTGCAGCCTCCTCACGCTCATCTAAGGCCATGCAGATGGTGCTACATGGTAGTGGGAAAGGGTTCTGGAAATGAACAGCCCAGACCCGTTAGCCAGGACAAGATGCCACGTTTCTGGCCTTTTTCCTATGTCAACTTGGAACAACGTTAAGATGAGAGAAATTACTGTTCACTTTTTCTAAAGAGCCTGGACCTCTAATCTAAACCAGTAAGTCATCTTTAAAAACTGCAACGCACATCACTGTGCTGGGTCCTCTTGCTCTTTGTGCTAACCACATGCTCCTCTTAGAAAACAAACAAGTCAAATCCAAAACTCCCACAACATGGGGCTTGCTAAAGGGGTGTCTGGTCCTCCAGGTGTGGGCAGTGAGAGGAGGCTGGGAATCACAGCCCACTTTCCAGAAATTACTTTTCGCATCACCTGAATACAGTCCTAAATAAAATGTCCTGAAATGTCAGAACTGGAAGAGACTTTCAGACACCACCTCGCCCTAACCCATCATTTCAGAGACGGGAACACCAGAGTACGGAGAACGGAACTGACTTGCACAGAGCCCCACGCTACTGGTTAAGGGCTGGCCAGGGCCCACACCCAGGTTTCCTGGCTCTGACGCCAAGGTTTGTTCTCCCTCTATACCAGTGGTTTTCAAACCTTATGTTCAATAGAAGAATCCTTTTCCCAAGTGAAATCAGAGAGCAAGTAAAAGTGGCAACACTCTGGTTCAGGTGGGAGCTGGAAGACCCAGAGGCCCTTCCCACAGCCCCGACCTTCCTTCGGCCCTGCAGCCCCTTTGAGGATCTCTGTGGTCTCCTGGGACTGCATTTGAAAACCACCGCTCATACACCACATTCTTCCCTTACACTTTGCACACCTAAAAATGCCATATGGATTGGGGGCAGGGGGTAAATATAACACACAAATGACATTACTGAAAAGTTAGAAAACAAAGTAAAAAGTTACATTCCAACTTCCCTAACTTAACCATTGTTGATAGTTTGGCATATTTTATTTTCATTTTTTCCCTAAGTATATTTGTTTTACAAATATGAAAACATTATTTTCTGTCCTGTTTTACAGACTTGACATTTAGACCTACATTTGCTTAACAAATTAAATTCTTATTAACATAAGAATTTCAGAATTTTTTTGATAAATGCCTACCTTTGGAAATATGTCAGAAAATCTAGACAATCATTCAACTGAAGTGAGGAAAAAAGCTTTTTTTAAGAGAGATAATATTAGCTAAGGAGGAGTCAACCAAAAAGCTACTGAAGAGGAGACAGAAAAAAACCAGGACAAGAGAACAGGACACAATGCCGACTTCCATGGAGACAGAAAAATTCAGTGGGGAGGAGAGATGCTGAGAAAGTCTCAGTGGAAAGGCAGCCTTAGAGAACCACGACTCCAGAAAAATGAACTATTCTGATCTTTATCAACAGTCTGTGATGTGTAGTAAAACCAAACAGGCTTAACTCATCTAACAACACTTTTGTACATCCATGAGGACACTCAGAGGTGAATCAAACCATTCTGTTAGACACTTAAATCCATAACAAGGTACACGTAGAACAGGACTCTAAGACAAAGCCCTCTGCCTAGTTTCCAGCTTTCCAACTTTGTGTCCTAGATTTCGTCACTGGACCCAGCAGCACCTCAAGAAGCTACTGATTCACATGCTTGCGTGAACTCGTCAAATTTAAATATATTGTTTCAAGGTGGTGCTAAACTACTGGCCAAGCAGTTAAGGAAGACAAATGTGGGCAACATAAAAATAACCTCTCAGTTTTATGTGTGTTCTTTTAATACTTCAGTTTATTTTATTTTTTAGGGGTCAGCGTTGGGGAAAACTTTATCAAAGAATGACAAAGTCGGAAATTAAATCAAAGGGCAAAGGAAGTGTAGCAGAACCCTGCCCCACATCCAGGAAACTTCTTCCTCTGCAGAAGTCTGCATCTCTCCCCTGTCCCTTCCTGCACGTCACGTCTTCAGATCTGTTTACAGGGCTGCTCAATCAGAACAGCTGGGATTTAAACAGAGGCAGTTCAGTGGGCCCGCCTGGGAGGAAGCTGCAGGGCTGCCCATGTTGCCTGGGTCTTGTAACCACTCAAACTCTTCCAGGGAATGCAAACGAGCCTGCACGGACACAGCACGTGAAGTGAGTCCTCCCCAGAAATACAGCTCACACTGATGGCGGCCAGTCCAGAGGTCTTTGCTTCCCGTGGTTTCTCACTGGGCACACGCCAAAGGGAGGTCCCTTCACTCCAACACTCATCCTCACAAACTTCCAGAACACATCCTAGTGACCTCCATCTCTATTTAGAGGAGGCCACTTCCCAAGACATACGGTGACGGGCTGCTCTGGTCTTCTAGTCACCTCGGTCCTCAGACTCTAGGATACCAGCAGCCGGTGCTCAAAGCAGGGTCTCTGAGAGGCTTGGCTCCTGCCTATGCACCCCTTCCACAGCCCCATGTGGGCTCAACAAGGCCTTTGCTCTGTTAGTAGGACATTTAACCTGTAAGGTATGTTGGGTTCATCCTTTCCCGCTATTACATGAGTTATCTGGAGTGTAGGAAACAGTGAGCTCCTGTTCAGAGGTTCAGTGAACAGAAATACCCCAGAAATGAACATCTTACATCTGTGCTCCCTACGAGATCGAGTTAATGTTTTGTGTGCGCATTACATGCCCACTGCCCCCAACACCTACAAGTACACTCAGTCATACACAGAATGGGGCCTGGGCACAAGGATCACTCCCACCTCCGAGTCTTCCTCCCCAGAAGCAGGCGGGGAGGTGTGGAGGTGCTGAGGACATTTGGAAGCTGGCCATGAACCCAGCCATGGGTCTTCCCACTCCCCAGACTAAGGGCTTGCCTGCCAGGCTGAGGGGTGACACAGCTGAATCCTGCTTTGTGTGGAAAGGCTGGAAACAAGATTACCACATGGACAACCAATCAGTAGTAGAACCAGCTTTCTTTTTTTTTCTGAGAAGTCTTATCAAGGGAGCCAAATTATACACAAAAGATATGCTTTTTAAAAAATCTCTCTTTTCCTTGTTGTCTCTAAACCCTCAAGTCACTGTAACTAACTCATCCTCCATGACTTGGCCCAACCCTTCTCATGAAGGCAACAGGTCAGCATATTCTAGAAAACAGTGCCCTAGCTAACTGCTTTTAATACTGACTCCCTTACCTCCAAATCTCCTGACTCCTGGGGGCTTTTGCCACCACAGCTGCACGAGGGGCCGTGCTGGCCACAGTGTGAAGTCAAGCTGGCTCAGGTTATGCATCTCCAACAGAAAGAGACGGCACCGCTCAGCACCCCCAAGGCCTGGCTCCTGACATGTCTAAAAATACTTCCTGATTGGGAGTTCGAGATTTGCAGGTACTAAATACTATGTATAAAATAGATAAACAAGTTTCTACTGTATAGCACAGGGAACTATATTCAATATCTTGTAGTACCCTACAATGAAAAAGAATATGAAAATGAACATATGTATGTATGACTGAAACATTATGCTGTACACCAGAAACTGATGTAACATTTAAACTGACTATACTCCAATTAAAAAAGTTACTTCTTGATATGGAATCATAGCACTATTATTCTTTTTATTGTGATATATTTTAAACAAGAAAAAAAAAACTACACAGAATATTACAAACACACATGTACCCACTGCTCAACTTTAATACATCTTAGTATTTTACCGTAACTGCTTCAAATAACTTTTTAAAAAATAAACAAAATATTACAGATACAGGTGAAACACCCTGTATATCTATTTCCTGTTCATTTCACTTCTCTTCCACCTTCCTCAGAGGTAACCACTATCCTAAAGTTAGTATTTATTATTTTTTTATAAAACTTAAAATTTTTACTATACACGTATATATGCATAAATAATACATAATAGTCTTTGCACTTAAAACTTTATATAAATGGCATCACACTATCTTTCTGTTATGCAACTTGCATTTTTTGCTCGATTTTTAAAAAAACTTTCTTATGGAAAGTTTCAAATATATGCAAAAGTAGAAAACAATGTTACAATAAATCCATACCTATTCATCAACCAGTCTGAAGAGCAATCTTACTACATCCATATATAGAGATTATTATATCTATCCCCCATCCACTCAATCCCCTTTCTGCCATCCCCCACCAAGTTATTCTGAAACAAATCCCATATACGAACAACTTTTAAATGTCTAGTTTCTACTGGAGTTGGCTTTTGTTCTTAAGAGAAGCCAAGGCAGAAGAGAAAAAAAAATACAAATACACAACCTAGTTTCAACCATTCTAGGAATTACAGCTGGCCCTCCCTACCTGTTGGTTCTGCATCAACAGATTCAACCAACTTTGGATCAAAAAATCCAGAAAGTTCCAAAAAGCAAAACTTGAATCTGCCATACACTGGCATCTATTTTACAGTGTTTACACTGTATTTATAACTATTTACATTGTCTTAGGTATTGTAAGTATGCTAGAGATGATTTAAAGTATATGGAAAGATGTGCATAGTTTATATACAAACACTATGTCATTTTACATAAGGGACCTGAGCATACACAGAATTTGGTGTCTGTGGATTTTAGAATCCATGGGGGTCCTGGAACCAGCCCCCCATGGATTCCAAAGGATGACTGTAGAGCTCAAATCATTAGCAAATGAATTCAACAGGGCAATAAAGAATGCCAGCTTTGGTTAGGGCCCAACATTTGAAACATGAGCCCTTCCCAGTGACTGTGAGGCAGGGAGGAGGTCATTCCTGAACCTTTCCATTGCTACTCAGTCTTATCTGTGAATACTTGAATAGTCGAATACAGATGAATATCCTCTTCTCACCTAGAGAGAAACCCCATCCTCACCCTCTTTCCCATAGTCGACACTTCAACCGCATCTCTAAATAAATTTACACATACACATAACAGCAGTTGTTCATGTTTACCAAGTGCTTTCTTTGTGCCAGGAATTTTGTTCATGGCCAAAGTTGCACTGTTAACCATTTTACAGATGAGAAAACTGTGCCCAGAGGAGTTAAGTAATTCTCCCAAGGTCAAACAGCTAAGAAGTGGAACCACTTACTCAACTGAGGTGGATGGGCTCCAGGGCCCATGTAACAACCCGTCACAGCCTCCTTAGCACAAGGACCAGTTCCCAATGAAATGCAAAGAAGCCACATCCTTGAACATTTGGAGGCAATCAAAACTTCACTAGCAAGTATGTGATAAAAATCAGAGAAACTGAGCCAGAATGAAGGCTGTCTGTGGACTGTTTTGGGCAGTTGGTTCTCAGCTCTATGACACTCATAGACTTCCCCTTTTAAGAGGCTGCAATCAAATGGACTTCTGTGAAAGAAAAGTGAAAAACAGTACAAAGGTAGAGAAAAGCCATTCATGAGTACAGCTTTCCCCCATCAAATTTACCCTCAACAGCCACTTGTTAACAGGGAACTGAAAAAGAGTAGATCATGCTCTTAATGCCTGAAAACATGTGACCTCCCTTCATCTTGAGAATGTGGTATCGCCCTATCAAAGAGCCCATTGTACTGCCTGTACAAAAGGGGGCAGAATTATAGTGACCTAAGTATTTGACCTTCATGCAGTAAATGCATCAAAGCTTGGTCCCTACAATTTTTGGTGATTTATAACAGAAATTGGTTTTTAAGAAAGAAATGTCACTTTGCTTTTAAGACAAAATCCAGAATTCTACTGAGCAGCTTTATATATATGTATGTATGTATGTGTGTGTATATATATATATATATATATATATATATCTTAAATGTTATGTTGTCTATAAACAATCTTTTTTAAAAAATGAGTTAGCAGATAAGATAAACCTTTCACTTCTATTTGCCAATGCAACACACACACACACATACACACTTCTCCCTATCCATACCCCCAGCGCCAGAGCCAAAGTTCCTTATCCAATGTGGACTAGGATTTTTCCACTGTGATCACATTGTTTAGTTGCAATTTCTAAATAAGGGTAAACACTACTGCCCCAATGTCTCATTTTATTTATTCAATGAGTATTTAACTGAGCACTGCATTAAATATTGAAATACAACAGTGAATAAGATATTCCTTGAAAGCTTTTAATTTGAATATATAAAGGAATTTCCTCTTTTGCTTCCATTCTTGACTTATGAAGCCTGAGTTGAGAGAATATCTAGTTGAAATTCTACTTTCTTATGGGGAAAAAAAATTTACAGAGGTTGGGACTGGGTAGAGACAGGTAAAAAGATTGGAATATAACAGATACTTTTTCAGAGGTTTCAGGTAATGGTTTTATAAAAGCCACATGAACAATTTCAAAGCTCCAGCTTCATTCTTGATAAAGTGTAAACCTCTCCATAATATCCCTCCAAAGAAGGGAAAGAAATACAAAGGTGTTCACTAGAGTTGGAAGTTTTCTACACTGTACTGTTTCCGTGCTCTAAATTTACATGGGTCGGGCAGTAGGAGGTGGAGACACAGAGCTGGTTGACACCGGTGATCCTCCAGTTCAAATACGGTGCCAGCTTTCTCTTTTACCAAGAACTGTACTTGCCTTTTGTGTGTCTCACTGACCGGGTATGGGAAGTCATAGGGATGTCTGCAGGTCCTGTCCCAGGTGCACTAAAAGGCACCTACAGCAATGCTACCATACTTTGAATAATGCAATGCATGGTGGGTTACGGGAGAGGTAAAAGTTACTTTGGAAAGACGTAAAGGAAATAAAACTGCAGTGGAAAAGTGCGCAGTTGCTATTGTAAGTGAGAAGTATTACGTTTCTGTATTAACTTTTTCAGAGTGCTAAAATTTCAAAGGCTTCTTAGGTAGTCTCTCCTGATTCACTGGGTATTCACTGACTGGCTAACTCTTGCTTCCTGGCACCCAGCTACACTTTACTTATCCTCTGTCAGGCTGCTGGTCACACTCTGCTTCCAAAAAGGAATGTAGGGCATCTCTGCAGTCCCCAGAGTGCCTAGCCCTGTGTCTAAGCCAAACTCAGGGCTCACTAATAAAGATTTTTCTTTAATTAAATTAAGGAGGTTTTCCCTGGTGTGAAGCAATGTGAAGGACATAGCACTACGAAGAAGGCTGAACCTGAGCCCCTAGCCCCTAGAGCAAGAGCTGATTTCCAGTTTTAGGAAATTCAAGCGATAGAGGAACAAGATAATGACACAAGAAAACTGATATATCCAGAATGCGGGACATTCTGCAGGACAACTGACCCAGTTTCTGCAGCAAGTCAATGGCATGAAAAAAGAAAGGGGGAGGGGTGGGGGGGGCGCTCTTGATTAAGAGACCTAACAACCCAATGCCACGTGTGGACCCTGTTTGAATTCTAACAAAACAACTATAAAAAAAACCACTTTTTTAAAACACACACAAATTTTTTTTATTATAAACTCGGCAATAGATGATACCAACAAAATATAATAAATATAATCATGATAATGGCACTGTGGCTATGTAAGAACGTCTGTGTCTTTCCAAGAGGCCCCCTGAAGCATATAGATGTAAAACTGGCCTAGGATTTGCTTTAAAATTCTTTAGAAAGGAAAAAAGAAAAAGAATAGATTAAGCAAATATGACAAAATTCTTATTACAGTTGAATATATATTCTGTACTTTAGAACATGTTTGAATTTTTTCATAAGTAACTTTTAAATTTAAGGAGACTCAAAAGCAGTAATTTAAAATTGGGTGCATAAATGAAGCAAATATTTTCAAACCTCTCTGATTACATTCTCATGCCTATCAGTGAGGTAGTTTAAACCAGCACACTGTTCATAGATCCTCCCCCCTAAGGCTTTGGGGAAGGGGAAAATGGTAGAACAGGTGTGCAAAAGTCAGCTCTCTGACAAGCTGCTGGAGACACCCTGACAGTCAGATCCTGAGGGAGGGTCTGCTCCTGAGAACACCCAGAAATGAGACAAGTTCACTTCTGAGCTGGTTCACTCCACAGACAAAAATCAACTTTCTTTTCTGATCACTTCTACTAAATATTTTTTATAAGGAAAAAACATTTTACATACAGTCAGATGAGTAATAAATAGTAATTCTATAAGCAGTGCCCAGCCTTACACACTTTCTTCAGGAGACCACTCACACGATTCTGATACCAAGAAGGACATCAATTACACCCAGGCCCCAGGAAGCAGCTCTGAAAGAGAGATGCTGATAAACTTAGGCAGGGCAAGAGGGTAACACAAAAGGGTACGTGACTGTACGCACAGCACCACACTTTTCACGGGGTTATTATCTAAATTCCTATTCAGAGGAGCTTGAAGAGTTCTACTTCGTTCATAAAAAAAAGTTTGAGAAAATCACGTAAGTAGTAGGTTCCTCACTTATTTAATGTCTTCTGTAAGAAATCAAAAATGTGTTTTTTAAAGACTATAGAATAATTATGTAAAGAGGAGAAAAGTCCTCAGCCAGCACTATCGTGTCTCCATACAAACTAACCTGGGCCCTTCTCTTTACACTCGTTCCCCTCACTCCCAAGAAAATAAAACCCCAAAGTGCACACAGATCGAGGGGTTAGGTGTTTACAGAGCAGAGGTGAAAATGACCACATGTGTAAGTCAGGTCCCTAAAGAAAGTAATACCCCTTTTATCTGAAGGCAGCCTGAAAAGTAAAACTGGTATTTCCCACCCTCACCAGCCTGCATCAGCATTCAGAATTTGCAGACTAAACTTCAACAGTGCAGAAGCAGCGTCTGTCTTGCTCACCAACACATCCCCAGGTGCTCAGCACGTAACACACTCCAATGAATGTGAGTAAATGCAGCCATAATCCCAACCACCTCAGCCTTCTTCTGTCCTCTTAAAACTGGAAGACTTACTTTATCATCATGGACATCAATATTTTCTAAGTCTCACAGATTGAGTTTAACAAAGCAGTACAATTAAATATATTTTAGAAAGACTACTATTGCAATGTCTAAAACAAATGGGCTCGGACACTTATACATGCTTTTAAACACACACACACACACACACACACACACACACACACACACACACACACTCCTCTATCCAATGAAAAGCAATAAAGGAACCTAGAGTTCTTGATTATTTTATGCATTCTAATCAATTAACAAACGCAGCCGCCTTTTTGTAATGACTCCTTGAGAAAGAACAGCTCCTTGACAGCAACAGAAGAGAAAGCAGGAACAAAGAACAGTAGAGTTTGAGAAAGTCTGGTAGAACTTTTTCTTATTTTTAGAGTGAAACAAGTCATCAAGAGTTAGAGAGAGAAGTGGCAAGACCCATGCATGAGCTGACCTAACTGAGGAGGTGGAAATGTAGAACTAGCTGACCCAACAAGCTAGACCTGAGTCACGAGATCACAAGAAAATTAACCTAACAGGATAGGCAAAGCTGCCTTCTGCCGTGTCCTGCCCATTCCAAAGCACAGACGTCCGGACGATCCCATCAGACACAAGCGCCCCACCGCTTCCTAGTTCAACCAGGTTCTAAATGTCACCCTGAACACCCAGAAGGTTCCCATTCTCTTGAAAATCTCACAGCCACAAAGGCATCCCTCAGACACTGTCTCTCCCTCAAATCGAACACATTCGCTTTTCCCCATCCATCCATCTCCACCTTGTGTCTCAACCTCACCTCTGGCCACCCAGACCTGATACCTTCTCTATCCTCTCGGGTTTGCTCCTTACTCCCTATTTTCACCATTCTGCCCTCATTCTCCCTTTCCCTTCCAACCTGCTCCTCCTCTCCCCTTCTCCAGTCTGTATCCAGAAGCCGGTTCTGAAGCCACTTGTCGTTTACCACTAAACTAGAGGAAACAATCTTCTCCAAGGAAGGCCCAACACAGGGTTTAAACCAATACAATGTTTAAAAACTGGTCACATTAAAAACTGTTTTAAACCTCTTCAAGGATGATGTGGAAGTAGTAAGGAGGCCCCCAAAACTTCAAGTGGGCTTTTTCACTTTCAGGGCCAGAAGTGCAGAATGTATATAACCAGGCAAATGTATCCAAATCAACCTCCTGGTCTGTATTTCTCATCCTTTTATCATGGGTTCACCGTTAAGGCCTCAGGGATTTATGGATTTTAAAAGATCTCTTTTCACTGGTTTATTATCTAAATTCTTTTCAAAGGTGCTTAAAGACAAGTGCTACTTTATTCATAAGAAAGTCAGAGAAAAGCACATAAAGAGCAGTTACCTCACTTGCCAGGGGGGAAAAAGAAGTGTTTTTAAAGATTACAGAATAATACTGCTGAAAGAGAGGTTTTACTATGAAACAAATATTCTACCTCCTCTTAATCCCTTCTGAAAAGAGAATATTTGCTTATACCATTATCATCCTTTGATTTCACAATGCCATCAAAAGTACATGATGGTAAGATGGTAAGAGGAGAGATAAACAGAAAACCTCCCTCTAAACTGGCATCAAACTGATACCGCAAACTACCAAACCTCTCCCTGCTGATTCTACTGTGTCTCCCCTACCAGGCTTGATTCCATCATGGCTCAGATCTTAAGAAATCACAGGAAGAAGGTGCCAGAAAATCATACAACTGTCATCCTCAACCTTACTTGCCTTTCCTACCGAACTGAACTGGAGATGGCCTTAGAAGGGTCCTTCACAATCTAGAAGGCACCTTTGATCCCTTGCCCTTGAGAATATTGCCCGCTTCCTCTGATCTACCTTCCCTGCTTGGCACTTCTGACTGCTGTAGGTGATTACTACAATTCACCACTGATAGTAAAGGATAAGTTTTAATTTATTTTTTCCTAGGAACTATGCTAAGCACTTAATATGCTTAACCTGAATGTAATCCTCAACTGGGGTTTTACCTCTGAGAAATGGGGGCATAGAGAGGTTACAGAACTTGCTCAAGGTCTTAGCCAGTAAGTCAAGGAGTTAAGACTAGGACCCAGGTCTGTCCTAAAACCCAAACTCTAAAACATTACACAATCTTAGGCAGAAAGGATCCTCCAAGTCTCCATCCCAACTGCAGAAGCTCAAAGTCCCCCAGAGATCAGAAGACCACCAGCACTCCTTGTAGAAAAACCTTTTCACCTGCCTAAGCTTTCTCCCACCTTCTGCCTTTGCCTGCCAGTGCCTAGTGTGGGAGGAAGGAGGTGTCCTCCCCACCCTGTCCCGGGGTAGAATACTGTTCCACCTCTTCCTAATTATAAGGGATGGAGAGTGTAGGTTTAAATGCTTTCAACACCATGGAACCTGCTTAGAAACCTTGATGGAGCCTCCTTCCTCCTGTCTGTCCCCACCTCATGTCCTGGATGAAGCAAATGGACCAGAGAAGTCATGCACTGGGCAACAAAACTCCACGGTGAAACACCACTCTTCTTCCCCATCCAGGCCCCTTTGAAGGACCACCCAAGTGTCCTGTCGCTGCCAGTTCTTCTCTTGTGTGGGAGAAAAAGGTTGAGAAAATGGGTTACTGTGGATTAGCCATTAGAAAGCCCCTGCTGAGCTCATGCTTTATCTTAGTTAATACTTAAATATGCAAGTCAGAAACTTCAAATTCATACAGGACTTTTGGAGGATGGGAGAAGAGTGCACAGAGACAATCTTGTCATTTTTCTTGGCATGGAGCAGCCCAATAATGATAATTTCAGTACAATACTTTATACTGAAAAGCATATTTTGATACTGACAGTAAAAACAGAGAACTAAAATATATGGTATCTTCCCATATCTCCGTGGAGTAAGAACCAAGGGGCAAGTATCAAAGAATGAGAATGGTTACTGCTGATTGAGCACTCCGTCTCTGCCAGACTCTGCACTGGACATTTTCTGGACATTATTTCACTCAACCTTCATAAGGCTGTGCAGTTTTTATCATAAAGAGGAAACTAAGGCTTAGGGACTCTACTATCAAAGTAATTATACAGCACTTACCACGTGCTGGACTTCATTCCAGGCACTTTATGTGCGTATATGGACTCCTTTAATCCTCACAACAGTCCTATGTGGTAGGTGATACTGTTGAGAGATGAGCAAACTTAAGAGGCAGTCACTTGCCCCAAGGCCAGCTGGTAAGTAAAATTTAAACCCAGGCACTCAAAGCTCCACCATCTGTGCTCTTGTCAGTGAGCTAGACTACAAATGTATTACCTCCATTTTTGTTTTACCTTTTTTTATTTTTTTCCTTTGCTGTTATTTCTCCATTAAGACTGCAAGCTCTTGGAGAATAGGCACCACTCTTTACATCACACTCTGCAATCAGTAGCGTGAACCAGCTAAGGCAGAGCCATCAGCAAATACAGCTGACCTTTGAACAATGCGAGCTGAGGGTGTGTGTTACTCTGCATATAATTTATAGCTGGCCCCCCACATCCATGGTTCCTCCCAACTTGCAGGTTCAACCAACCATCACAGATCATTCAACTGCAATATTTACTACTGAAAAATATCCACATATAAGTGGACCCATGCAAGTGCAAATCCACCTTGTTCAAGGGTCAACTGTAATTGAGTCCAGTACAACACAGAGATGGATCTGACTGTTGGGAACGCCTTGCTTAGGACTGGTACCCCAGTCCAGGCCTCTAGCAACTCCCACCTCAGCAGCCCCCGAAGCCCCCTGACAAGCCTGGGTTCATTCTGGGGATATGTGAAGGCAGACTGGTACAGACTGAAAATGACCTAACATAAAGGTTAGATTCCTTTACTCCCCATTTCCAAACCACTGGGGAGCACAGCAACTAGGCATCAGCTCCATCCCCTGCCTGACATCCACAGGAGCTCAAAGTCCTCCCTCCTGTCAGACCCAGGAGTGACCTCAGAAGCCACCATCGACCAGCATGTCAGCATGCAAGAGGGCATCCACCAACCAGCCCTGCCCGACGGCATAAAGAACACGCCCCTGTCCTGACACCCAAGGCCTCTCACAGGCTCCTGCTCAGCTCCGGGCAGACCTCTTCCCTTCCTCCCCACTATCTACCCTTGCCTGGGTTTTTCACTCCTCTGACAACTGTTTCTGGAGCACCCACCACACACTAGGCTCTCTGGAAGGGGCTAGAAATACAGAGTGAACTAGAGACACAGAGTCTGTGCCCTCATGGAGCTCATCATCCTCTTCACCTTAAGAAGCTCTGGTCCTCACTCAAGGCTCAGTTCACATGCCACCTCCTATGTGAAACCTTTGTGGATACCCTTCATTTTCAGCAACTGGCTGATAGTTATGTCCGTGTAGTAGATTTAAGAATCACCTCAATTCCTAATCAAGACACTGGCATGGCCAGTTGGCCAGGCCAACTGCCATTAAAAATGGGGAAAAAAAAAAAGTTGGGGAACATAAAATTCCAGATAAAAGAAAGCAAGATTATTCTCAAAGGACATTTCGCTCTGAAATATGCAGAATGGCAAAGGTTAAAAAAAAAAAAGTCTATGAAATCAATGATTCCCGGGAAGAACAACAACAACAAAAATCTCAGAAGGCAGAGACCCTGAACCACTGTAACTTAAAAACAGTTTTATCTTGTTCTCCTTGGCTACATAGTTCTTCATTTCAATAATCAGTGTCCTGCCTATGTATCTCTGATACATGTGCTCAAGTCATTAAGTAACCTAGGAACATGGATTAAAATAATGAGGCTTGCGCCTCAAGGTAGTAGCAGGTATTTCAGAAAACGACCACTTGCTAGGAGGACGAGTTGCTACAGGTACCTGGGCCGGCAACACGACCAGTGAGTTCTGACACCCCAGGAAAGAAAGCCAGCGTCCTTGGAGATCACACTGCAGTAACTTCAAGTCGACCCAGGCTTACCTATCTTGTACTGTAGGAAAATACAGGAATTACACATAAGTGCAATTTTCATAAACTAACGTTTATCTCTCAATGCCAAAACACTAAAACGTCAGCCAATTTAAAACAGTGTACTAGACATAAATTAACATTTTCTGGGTATCTAGAGTCATACTGAAGTGTGCACCTACACGAAATAGCCTCAGACAACTTCCTCTCCTCAAAGCCTGCTTTGTGTAGCTTCCTCCTGCCACCCCCAGCCCCACCTCCCCGTAACCAGCTGTCTACCTAAGAAGAACCCAAAGGAAAAGCAGATAACTCAGCTTATGCAACACACCGGCTGAATTTAGACACAATTCTAAGTCATCATGCTCTGGTCTCCCTTATAAGGAGGTGAGAGGCAGGGAAAGAAACCATAACACACTAAGCACTGGTGCAGTGGAGGCACCATCTCAGCATTCCATAACCCCACTTAAACAACCCAGCACACAGTAATACTATTTCTATTTTAGAGGTAAGGTAAGTGAGTCCTGGTGAAGTTGGTGGCTCACTCCAGGTCTCACAGCTGGTAGCAGCAGGGTGGGGCTGGGTCCCAGCCTTCTGACTCCAAGTCACATCATCCCTCTGTTCCACCAAAGGTGAGTCAGGGAAGTGAAGATCTTGCCAGAAGACCCTGACTCAAACTGTAGAGCTTAGAACTCTTCTCACCCCAACCTCACAGAGGAAAGATTTCTTTAGTTTTAGAGAAATAATTCCTTTTACCATTGTATCTTTCAGATGTTAACATTTATTGGCCAGTGCAAATGATTCATGTAGCAAAGACAAGTACTTCTACCAGACACAAGAATGCACTTTTAACTAGGGTGCTGTGAGCAATGTAGGATCTTTACTACAGTTTTCATTGACAAACCTAAAGAAATTAATTGCTATGACTTTACGAAAGGGGAGACCACTTAACTAATGACCTAACAAAATTGTTACTTCAAACATTATTTTAAAATTGAGCAAGCTCACCAAGAAGCATGGAATTATTTGGAAATTGAACTTCTCACAGGAAACTAAATAAAAGTTAAGAAAATCATAACTACAAGTATATGCCAGTTCATTATATATGGCTTTATCAATACTCTTGCTTAAATTACAACAAATACCAGATAAAATATTTAATCCTCTACACACAGCATGTGTTCAGTGAATACTTTTTAGAGTTCTTAGTTTTTAGTTGGAGTCTTTAAAAATGTCAAGTAGTTGCAAAAAATATGATAAACATGAGAAACACCAGCACTCACTCAGTTCAGGGGATACACTTGTGATTCTTTGACCCTCACTTTTATGCATAGAAAAAAAGTTTTTTAAAGGAGATTAAAATACATCTAAAGCTTTACAAAAGTGTAATATCAACTTTTTATTTTATATTTTGAGTATTTCCTGCCAAAATGAAGTAGCAATTTAAATTCATCTTTCCAAGCCCACATACAGGATTTTACCCTGAAACTACAAATCTTTTCCAAAAAGAGCACTCATCTTTGACCTATAGCTTCATTCCTGCTGCTTTTTATTAAGCAAGCAACCTACTGGTCTGATAAACTTGCTAATTTCCCCCTTTGCATCTTGAAATATAATTATAAAACCTAACCCGAGCACTTGGAAATGTACCTAAGGAGTCACATCTTCCTAGAGTAAACTAAGAGGTTTTTTTTGTTGTTTTTTTTAATCATTAGTCTATCCTAAAAAATGTCTCCTCAGAACAAGGAAAGGAGATACACATCCTAAATCCTATCATCCTTGGGCTTCCAAGCTCAGACACAAGTCCCTGGGAAGCACAGGTACAGTCTGATCTGGACCTTGGTCTCTAAGCAAGAGAAAGAACTTCTCCCCGGAACATTCCCAAAATATCAGGTTCATGGAAAGAATGAAATTTCCTTGTTCCAAGACACAATCTTCTGATGTTTTCATCTTTTGTATACAAACCAAATGTCAAAATCTTCGTGGTATGATGGCTCCTACCTACCCATTAACTTGATGCTGATTTTCACGGAGGAATACAGATTTCTCCATTACTTCAAAATCCAATTAACAAACAAACCAACACAACTTTGCAGGTTGTTGCCTTTTTTTTTTTTTTTTTTTTTTTGATGAAAGGAGGAAACTCTTGCATCAACTGTTCCCAAAGAAGGAAACATCAAGAATGGTCAGTATCATGAACAGAGGAAGACTTTTCTTGTTAAGACCAGTGTATGAACCCACAGCCAAAGACCTGAATTTTATTAGCTGATAACCTTTTACTCCTTAATGAACTGGCACAAACTGGCATATATACTTGATTTGTTACAACTGTGTTTTCTACCAAGGTCAGAAGATTGACAGAGGTATATTCCTTTGCCTTCCTGGAAAAAGGCTGTGTGGTATCTTATACCTAACAACATCAAAAAAGCAAATACCTGAGAGCAAGAAGTCTGACAAGGCCTGCCCAGGGGAGACACAAGACTTTCCATAACTGAAGGCCAGGCCCAGCGGCCACAATCGGGGTGAGCCCTCAGTTCTGAACCTGGGACTGCACTGAGTTGTCCTTAGGGAGGAACCTGGAGGTGGCAAATGTCTCCACCCAAACTGAGGAGAGACATAAAGGAAAGATTTGCATGTGCAGGTGGGTTCACAAAAACCTACTCACCACAAGTATCTTCTACTCACCCACAAGATATCCTCCAACTCCTATCCACACTCACCGATGACCCAGAAACCACGAAAGGAAGCCAGCTTACTAGCTCATCAGGGAAGACTCCAGAGGCATCTAGGGCTCAGGGTGTCCACCCTAACCCCTCCTGAGGGCCAGCCCTGAAGCACACAGAATCCTCCCCAAACCAGACTCTGGAAACCATCAGCAGACTCTGGCAGGCTTCCAAGGCACGCTTTAGTCCTGTGATGTGCCCAAGACGAGAAAGGGAACCATGCCCCAGAGCGGAGGCGCGCACGCAGCACCTGCCCAGCTCAGACCTCCCTCTGGGGCTGTCCCTGTCCTGGAAGTGGCTGGCCCTCCTGCTGCCTCCGCTGCAGCTCAGGAAGGAGAATGCTTACATTTTTTTTTTTTTTTGCCTTAATAAAAGGCCCTCTTATGCATGATTCCAGGACTCCAAAGAAGCATGTTTCTGAGAGAAAGTTCCTGAGACATGGTGCACAGGAGGCCCTGTCTCTCTCACAGACATCACACAAAATGAGTCACTTCATCTACGTCTGCTGCTGCCGCCTCTGCTCAGAGCAAACGAGTCAGGCAAATGGACCCACATGGGATCTGCAGAAACTGGATGAATAAGATTCTCACAGCATTGGGGAGGGAAGGGTTCAGGGAGAATGCCTGCTGCTTCCACACATGCTGGCTCCTTCCCCAGAGGAGCAGAAAGGCTCCCCTCAGTGTCTGTGTGGTTGTGGGGAAAAGGGGGCACAGGGGAAATACTGGGAAGGGGAAGGAGAGAGAGATGCTGAAAAACCAAAAACACCAAAAAATATATACATTAGTGGGGAAAATAATCTCAACTCAACCATATCCTCATAACTCTCCAAGAAACAGGACTCCTTCCTCTGATTTGATCCCAAGCAGAAATTGTACTGAACAAGATCCATCTTCCTTCCTTCCTCCACCTTCTCTTAGCTGATTCAAGTGCACTCTCGGGTATAGGGCAAACCTCAAGGCAGAAAGTTTCCACTCTCCCCGGCTCTCCTGGTCCCCAGGAGGAAATTAAGGAGAGCTGCCCTAACCACTCCTCAAAGCGCCAGATGCCTCTGCTTCCTTCTTCCTGACTCTCCAGACAGAACTTGCAGTTTACTCCTCAGCGGCATCCGGCCCATGACCATCCCTAAGGTCATATACATTTGACTGCATGAGCCTGAAGCCAAATTCAGGAGAAGCCCTCCTAGCATGCCCTGCCACTAGGCACTGCCTACCTGGCAGGCACTGAGTGGCCTGACTTAGGGCAGCTCAAGACCTCCTGCTTCCAATTTTCTCCCCTCGCAAGTTGTGAAATGGCCAGGGCTCCCGTCAGGATTCAGGCAAGGTTTCTCTGCCTTGGCACTACTGACATTTCGAGCTGAAGGATTCTCTGCGGTGGGGGCTGTCCTGTACCCTGGAGTATGTTTAGTAGCCTCCCTGGCCTCTACCCAGGCTCCAGTAGCAGCTCTCCAGTGTCTAAATGTCCCCTGGGAGTAAAAAACACACACTCTCTCTCTCTCTCACACACACACATGCACACACATGCTCGTGTGTGCGCGCGCGCACACACACACACACACACACACACAGGTTTAAGGTATCACTTCTACCTATTCTCTTTGTAAGTTCCTGTTTTTTTCAGGGGAGAAGACATGAGCTGCTACAAGCTACTAAGACTTTTTGGTGTGGATAAATCTATGCTCTGAGAGGCATATATCCTGACAAGGACGTGATTACACTGAGGGCTGGGCCTTCGTAGCAGGGGGGAGGGGGAGATAGGAATGGAGAATGCCACCAGCAGGAAACATGGTACAAAAAGAAACAGCTGTCCCCTACCCCGCCATTTGCAGCTGCCTTCCCCCTGTTTATGAGGGAACAGAATGGAATCCATATCTCTGTCTTATCCAAAGAATTCAGGCTTGATGCTGTAAGAAGCTACAGAACCTCGCAAAGACTGAACTTCACCAAACATCCATGATTAAAGGGTCAGAGTGGGCCTGGCCAATGAAATGAAGCCAACAATTACAGCATTTCTGCCTGAGAACTGTCTCTAGGAGCCCTTGGTCAGCACCCTGGTGCCCCCATAGAAAACTGAGGCCAAGACACAAGTCTACGATGTGGAGTGATTCTGGTGGTGGCCTCACAGGGACCCGAGATCACACTGAAAAAGCAACCAGACACTTATTCTAGGGGCTCTAGATGATATCCAAAAGGGTAAAACATCATTCCTATCCTCAAGTTGCTGATAATCAAGTTGGGAAGAGAAAAGAGTAATTACATATTCATCACCACCACCACCTAACAGCAGCAGCTGAAGTTTACTAGAAGCTTATAATGTGCCAAGCTCCATGCAAGTCACTTTGTATCCATTATCTTTTCTAATCCTTAAAACAACCCTATAACATAGGGAGTATTACTATCCCCATTCCAGAGCTGAGAAAAATTGAGGTTCAGTGTCTGCTTGCCCAAAGTCACAGAGCTAGTAAGTGGCAGAGATGAGTTTCAAACACAGATCCCTTTAATTCCAGGCTCATTTATAACCAATGCGCAATGCTGTGCTAAAGACCACAACACCACAGGAGCGCACGAGGGCCAGAATGCTGGGGACTGGTAGACTGCTGGGATTCTCAAGGAGAGCCAAGGATTGGGGTTGGCAAAGGAGAAGAAAAAGTGCTACCAAACCAAAAAGTTCTTTAAAAATTAGCTCCAGATCTCACAGCAGCCTAATCAGCTATTGGAAACATTATTGCCCACAAGAGAAATCAGTCTTTCCTAAAAGCATTTAGGTGTTGGAATGAGGGGGGTGCTGCCCGCAGGCACAAATGAAGGCCAGTAAGTACTGGTTCTTCTTCCAGGGATAAGGATCACCCTTTCTGTTGGGTTTAAAGCTTTAACTTTCTTTTCACAACCACATCCAGTGCTCTAGGTCAGTGGATCTTCATCTTGTGGAGTCATGGCTCTTCTGAGATTCCGGTGAATGCTATGTACCCACTTTCAGAAAAACGTCCATACGCACATCCTCTGTATACCTTTTTAAGAACTCTTAAAAGGCATTTACACTTTGTAAGGGCAGGAGGATGCAAATATCTAATTTGGCCTAGGTTTGGATTTGACTTTTTGCAGGCATTTTCATCCTAATGATCCATCTACTCCTATCAAAGCAGCTCAGTCCTGATCTGAATTTGGCCACTGTGGTGAGAGTCATTCCAATGATTTTTCCCTGAAGTAGCTGAGGGCCATCATGCACTACACATACAGTTAATTCTTTCCTCCACACGTTGCCTCATAAATTGTATTTCGAACGTGACTCCTGACGTAGCCTTAGAAATGACCAAGGAAGGCCCCAGTTTCATTTAAAGGCAGCCAACGCCTCTGTGACTCACGCGAGCAGTCAGTCAGCAGGGCAACCAGCTTACTCACGGGAGCAAGGGATCCACTCCGTCACCCTGATGACTACAGCCTGGATGAACTGCTGCTTCTCATGGGCAGCTCCTAGCTTTTCAGGCAGAGCAAGCACATGCAAGCCTGGTTTCCAAAATGCTTAATGGCAGTTACACTGGTTTGGTGATTCACTAAGCAGTACAGGATGTGCCCAATTATATACTCTATTTTTTCCCAATCTTATTTCATAAACTCCAATTTCATAAGAACATAGTTTCTCAATTCAAACAAATTACCCAATGTGAACAACTGAAATACTAGTTATCACCAAAATTTTGTTTGGAAGTGGAAGTATAAATAAGACATGATTTTAATAAGCACTTTAATAGTTTTGGTTGTGCCATTCATTCAAACATTTAAGAAGCACCTACATTTTGGATATTGCGGCAGGTCACAAGCATAGTAAGAATCATTTGCTGAGTGTCAGTAACCAGGTAGGCCCTGTATCAAATAAAACAACTTTAATTAAGTAAAAATTTAAATTTTCTTCTCTTCTACTCCCACCCCAGATTAAAGACTACAACTTGAAATTTTTAGTAATAAGCTACCAACAGCAGCTGCCATTGAAAAATAAAAGAAAATTTTTACTATAAACAAATTATTAGTTCTGCCCAAGACAAATAATAACTTGGTGTTCTCATCTGCAGACTCAGAAACATGACTTCATGATACAAATGACCCCAGCTCCACCAGAAAAGTTCCATGCCTTCAAACACGGAGCCCTTTCCATCTACAAAGCACTATAAAGTACTTCCACCTGTAAAGAAATACAGGGGTCTTGTCTGTAAAAAGCAAGTGACTTTAGTTTCTAGGGAAAACATCTATATCCCAGATGGAATAGACTGAGGCTACTTACCATCAAGTATTTTCCTCCTAAAGAAACTGTCCCCTTCCTATTTAAGGAAAAGAGCAGGCAGAAAAAAAAAGTACTATTACATGTGTTGAGGAAAAATGTTTCACATATAAAAACAAATCAAAAAGGCAACATGAAACTGTGCAGGACCCTAAGACAGGAATCAGTCAATGATGCTGTGTATTTCTGGGCTCCTGAATACAAGCATGGTCTGTTTTTCTGATCCTAAAAATATAATGAAAGGATTTAATTAACTTAAAGATCTAACAGAGGACACTCTTAGAATTGGTCTGGGAAATAAACGATGCTCTCAGGCAAAGAATGTTATTTAAGTATTCTGCCCTAAGAATGATCGGTGGAGACTGACTCCATAGGGCTTGCTCCTGTAATTCAACCTGTAAGAAACCCAGGCAGGTTTAGGAAATGGGGCTGCAAGAAGGCAGTGACATGTCTTAGCTTGGCATGTATGGAAGACTCATTTGTCAGGCTCTGCAACCAAGCTTAAGTGAGATTTAAGAGTAAGACACGCCAAATTAAAACTCTTAAGGACCATTAATCACACCCTCATGACTTCAGATACAGCCTACATATGCTTATGTAGGTCTGGTCTTTATTCTTAATCAGAGCTTGTAAGTATTAGCTTCCCACTGCAACAGCCTATGAGAGGAACTATTTCAAAGTGGGGGGATCAATGGTTCAGCCCATTCATTATTTTAAGTAATTAAATAATACAGATGTGGCTATGAAATTTTTGTTATTCTTAGACACAAATAAACAGATGGTCAGTGAAGAAATGAGATAAATTTTACAGCTGAGAATATACTGTATCCCACTTCTAGTTTCTGAATGTCAAAGCTTGAGAGAGAAATCCAAGAACCCAACTAGTAACCAGAATAGGAAACATATTTTTATTTCACTTGTTTGGCATGCTCCAACCATTAAGAAGCAGGAATAAGGAGAAGTAATGTCTAGCAGAGTACTCAGAGGGTATTTAATAAATATTACCTGGATGACTAAAAGGGACAATTATTCAAACAATGAGCAGCACATTGAAGATTCAGGTATCTCTTCTTTAAACCACAAATGCCTTAAGTTAGAAAGTAAAGGTACCATTTTTGTGGATAGGTGGAATGCTTTCTGACTTGGTCCCACACAAACTCCTCTTTTCCTCTGTATAAGGTTCTGATTTAAACAGTTAATACAGTAGCAGATTTTAGCATCAACAAGTCCATGGAGTCCAGCCATGATGGGGTAACAGCTAGAAAACCAGACAAAATATATGAAACAATTGTTTTCAGACACTGGACAAAAGGCAATATAGAACTTTTTTTAAAGATCTTTTTGTTTTTTTGTTCGGGTGTTTTTTGGGGAAGTAATTAGGTGTATCTATTTATTTTAATGGAGGTACTGGGGATTGAACCCAGGACCTTATGCATGCTAAGCACATGTTCTGCCACTGAGCTAAACCCTCCCTGGAGCATAGAACTTAATTTCTGAGAAGGGTGAAACAAGTGAGGCAAGACCAATGATTGCCTGAACTTAGTGCCAGGAGGCAGTTTCCAAGCCACAGCACAAAGAAGGGGAAACTCAGAGGACAGCAGTCACACTGAGTTGCGGGGTAGAGATCAATATTCATAGAGGTCAAGATGGATGATCTGGCAAGATAGCACTCCTGGGAGGAAGGGGCAGCATAGAGGTCTCCTAGGGTCAGGCTGAATTCTGACCCATATAAAAGGAGACTATTTAAAGCTGGGGAGAAAAGCACTAGAAAACAGTTGGTTTAAGAAGTCCAGAGCTCACACTGGGCTAGGAATAGTTCATGGCCCCACCAGTAAGAGTGAAAATAATTCCTGATACACATGGCATCAGATAAAATCCTCAGACGAGTACCACCTTATTACTGGAACTAAATCATCCCTAAACTAACAGCTGCTCTGGACCCACCCTAACAAAGCCTAAAAACTAGCTTCAAAATGATACAACTAAGTCCCAGTAACTTGACTGCATCCCAGAACAAAGTCCAGCACTATTTAAAGGAGTACAACAAAATCTAGCACCCAACAATGTATGTCTGGTATCCAAGCAAAAATCATTAGGCAGGCAAAGGAAGAAGAAATTATGACCCATACCCAGCAGAATAATCAATAGAAACAGACCCAGAAATAACAAGAGATAATGGAATTAGCCAACAAAAGAGTATTAAACAAGTTACTATACTGGTATAACTTCTTTGGGAACAGCTTGGCAATTCCTTAAAAGGTTAAACATAGAGTTATCATATGAGTTAGCAATTCCCTAGGTACATACCCAAAAGAAATGAAAATGTATGCCCACAGAAAAACCTGTACACAAATGTTCAAAGCAGCATTATTCATAACAGCCAAAAAGTAGAAACAATCCAAATGTCCATCAACTGATGAATGAGTAAAATGTGGTACATCCATACAATGGAATATTATTCAGCAATAAAAAGGAATGAAGTACTGAACATGCTACAACATGGATGAATCTTGAAACTATTACGCTAAGTGAAAAAAAAAAAAAGGCACCATAGAACACATATTATATGATTCCATTAATGTGAGGTATCCTAAATAATTACATCTATAGAGACAGAAAGTAGATTAGTGATTGCCTAGGCTGGAGAGGAGGACAGAATGGGAAGTGACTGCTAATGGGTATAGAGTTTCTCTGAGGGGTGACAAAAATGATCTAAAATTAGACTGTGGGTGTGATTGCACAACTCTGTTAATATACTAAAAGCCATTGATTTATGCACTTTAAGCGGGTAAATTATACACCTATGTGATTATGTCCCAACAAAGCTATTAAAAAGTTATTATAAATATACTCCATGTGAAATAAAAGCAAAAGGAAGCAGAGAAATGGTAGATACAAAATAAACAAATCCAGTGGCACTTCCAGTGAAGAAAAATACAAGATCTAAAATAAAAAATACACTGTTAGGATTAATAGCAGATGAGACACTGCAGAAGATTAGGAAACTTTAAGAAACAACAATAGAAACCATACAAAATGAAGGACAGAGAGACTGAGAAAGACTGAAAAACAATTAACAAAGTATCAGTGACTGGTGGGACAATATTAAGTTGTATAATATACATGTAATTAGGGTCAAAAAGAGGAGAGGCCGAGAGGACAGGAAAAATCATTTTTAAATAATGGTAATTTTTTTAAAATGTTGATAAAACCCAAAATTCCACAGATCCAAGAAAACTTGACAAATCCTAAGTAGAATAAAGAAAATCACAAGAAGGTACATCACATCAAAACTAGTGATAAAGAAAAGAATTTAAAAGTCAGAGAAAAAAAGACACTAAAAAGAATAAAGACAGAATGAGAGCAAACTGCTTTTCAGAAACTATGTACGACAGGAGACAATGGAGGAACATCCTTAACTAGGGAGGGGGAAAGCTATCATCCTAGAACTCCATACCAAGTAAAAATGAAGATAATATTCAGACAAATAGAAGCTTAGAGAATTCACTGCCAGCAGAGCTGCACTACAAGAAATGTTAAAAGAAAGTTCATCAAGCAAAAAGAAAATGACACCATCTAGATGGACATCTGAATTTAAACAAAGGAATGAAGAGCTGGAAATTATCAATAATTGGGTAAATATAAAGATTTTTTCTCATTTTTAATATTTTTAAAAGACAATGACTATTTAAAGCAAAATAATAATAATATATCATGGGGGTTATAATATATGTAGAAGTAAAGTATGAATAAATAATTTAAGAAAGGAGAAATGGCAGTTTATTGTTTCAAGGATCTTACACTCTATGTAAACTGGTATATTATTTGCAGATTGACTATAATCAGTTAAAGATGTGCAAAGGCTAGAGCAACTATTACAAAATAACAGAGGTACAGCTAATAAGCCAAGGGTAGAGATAATAGGGATTCATTTAAACAAAACAACAACTTAAAAGGAGGCAGGCAAGAGGAGAAAAGATACAAAGAACACATAGGACAAACAGAAAACTAACACCACCAAGGGTAGGTTGAAACCCAAAGAAATCAAAATTACATTATATGAAATAGTCTTGTAAAAAAAATCTCCGAATAAAAGGTAGAGATTGGCAGATTGGATCAAACAAGAGCAACAATAACAAAAATAAGACCCAACTACATGCTGTTTACATATATATAGACACAGATAAATTAAATACGACACAGATAGGTTAAAAGTATAAGAGGAAAAAAGATATCCCACTAAAATACTAATCAAAAGAAAGCTGGGGTAACTACATTAACATCAGCTCAAAATACACTGCAGATGAAGAGGGACACTGCATAATAACAAAGGAGTCAACATATCAGGAGGATATAACAACCTTAAATGTTTGTCAGTAATGAATTTCAAAATTCATGAAGCAAAAACAAATGAAAAGAGGAGACAAATCCACAATTATGGCTGGTTATTTCAACAACTGCTTCACAGTAGTTGACAGAACAAGAAGTCACAAAATGAAGTTGACAGCCTTGATCTAATTGGCACTTACAGAACATACCACCCAAAACAGCATATAAACATTCTTTTCAAGTACACATAAAGCATTCACCGAGACAATCATATTCTAGGTCATAAAATAACTCTCAATAAATTTAAAAAGGATTGAAATCATACCAAGTAGGTTTTCTGACCACAAAAGGATTAAGTTAGAAAACAATAATAGAATGATAACTGGAAAATCCTCCAAATACTTGGAAATTAAATAATCCATTTCTAAATAAACTATGCAAGTCAAAGAAGAAATCACAAGGTAAAATAAAAAGTATTTTGAACTGAATATAAAAATAAACACACACTGTTGGATGTAGCTAAAACAGCTGTCTGCAAGAAATTTATTATCTTTTAATGTTTATGTTAGGAAGAAGAAAAGCCTCAAATAAATGATCTAAGCTTCCATCTTAAGTTATCAGGAGAAAAGCAAATTAAACCCACAATAATCAGTAAGAAAGAAATAATAAAGAGAAGAAATTATGGAACTAAAAACATAAAAGCAATAGAGAAAAATCAGTGATACCAAATGTTAATTTTTGAAAAGATCAATATCATGTGGCTCTAGCCAGACTAATAAAGAAGAAAGAGAAATAAGACAAATTATCAACATCAGGAATAAAAACAAAAACACTACAGATCACACATGTACTAAAAAGATAATAAGGGAATAATAAAACACCTTTATTATTATAAACTTGACAACTTAGATGAAATGGAAAAATTTCTAAAAAGACCCAAAATACCAAAACTCATTCAAGAAAAAAACAGAAAAGTCAATAACAGCACTTTGTCTATTAAATAAATTAAATTAGTAGTTAAAAACTACACACACACACACACAAAACTCCAGGCTCTGAAGGATTCACTCTTCAATTTTACCAATACTTTGAAAAAGAGATAATACAAATTCTACCAGGAAGCAGAAGAGGGGACAATTTCGAACTCATTTTATGAGACTACCACTACCCTGATACCAAAACCAGAAAAAGATTTTACTTCAAGAATGCAAGTTTGGTTTAACACTGAAAATCAATCAATGCATTTCATATTAAAAGACTAAAAAAGAAAAACCATATGATCCTATCAATAAATGTGGAAAAAGCATCAGATAAAATTCAATATCTAATCATGATTTTAAAAAAGAAAAGAAATTTAACAAACTATGATTAAGAGGAATTTCCTCAACTTGATAAAGGGCACACATGAAAAACTTATACCTAACATCATACTTAACAGTGAAAGAGTGAATGTTTTCCTTAAGATTGAGAACATGACAAGGATTTCTCACCACTTCTATTCAAAATGTACTAGAGATCCTGGCCAGTGGAATAAAGCAAGAAAAAAAAAGACACATATGAATGAAAGGAAGATAGAAAACTTTCTTTATTCACATATATGATCAAAGTAGAAAATTCTAAGGAAACTACAAAAAAACGAAATTAGAATATGTGAGTTTAGCAAAGCTGCAAGAGATAAGGTCAATATACAAAAATCAACTATATTTCTATATTCCAGAAATGAACAACTGGAAGGTATAATTTTGAAAAATAATTTTCAATAGCATCAAAACATTAAGTACTTAGCGATAAATTCTACAGCATATGTGCAAGATCTATACTCTGAAACATATAATACATCCGGGAGAAATTAGACTAGACCCAGAATAGTCTGAACAACTTCGAAAAAGAACTAAGTCAGAAGATTTATACTATCTGATTTCAAGACTTATTATAAAGCTAAAGTAATAATGACAGTATGGTATTGGTATAAGAAAAGATATGTACATCAGTATAACAGAAAAAATAGTCCAGAGATATACTAAGATGTCAAGATAGCTCAATGGATATATTAACAACATACTAGAACTAACTCCAATTTCAATACTCTATGTTCACCACTGCCTTGAAAGAATTAGATAGGATAGATAGTGTTTTGGCTAATGATAAAACTAAAGAGATCCAGACCCAGCACTTCACAACTCTGTCCCAGGTCATGCAGCCACCAAAGCAGCTAAACCTGGCCTAGAACCCAGGTTCTAGGTGAATGAATGGTGGACATCACCCCCAATCAACATGTCCATTCCTACTCACCATGTTTTCCTAGAACAACCCAGAAGACCAGTCTTATCTCTTAAGCCCTCGCTGAAACAAAACCTTTTGGAAGCGACGTGACAATTTACAATTTATTTTTGGGCAAATGCTAAAAATAGTAAGGCTTAGAGAGAATCAATCTACTCAACTTACCAGTTATAAACCATTGCTTTACTGGATGTGAATTACGGTAGGCCAATCTTAAAGACATTTAAGAACTAACCTCTAATAACCTCTTCTGCATCATATCCTCTGCAAACTGTCCATTTGGATTAAGGCAAAATCTTGAGTTCCAGCGAACAAACGTTCACAGCTGGAGGAAGCGCTCTGGCTACCTCAGTGTTAAAAGGAAACACACTATACTGCTGAGCATTAATTGCTCCAGCAGCTATCCTGAAGTTGAAACAGATCTGTCCTAGGAATTCAGGGCTAATTTTCTGACCCTGAGAGGGTAGGAGTAAAGAAAAAGAAAAAAGTTCAGCTTTTCAATTTTTTTTCTCTCTGAGAATAGCATGTTTCTCTTCAAACTTTGAAGAACTGAGGATTACATATGTTAAACCCTAAAAAGTATCAAGGCCAAAAGAAGAGCTTTTAAATTGTTTTCTACTTATAAACACACACCGGAATGGTTTTAAAATAAACCCAAAGACAGCTAAAAGGGATCCTAAGTGGTACACTCTGTTCAGAACCCCTGGAGTTGGCTAACAGGTAGGATATTTGGTTTCCTGATTTCTGTCAGGGTATTTTTGTTTCCGGATTTTGTTTTTGATAGAGAAACTGCAGAAGCATCAGAAAATGGTTGGTTTTTGCTTTTTTTTACCCAAGTTCTGAAAAGTTCTCTGAGTATCCTTCTACTTTGTTTGGACTGTGTCTCTAATCTAGTTCATGATCCATTTCCCTCTGGGGGAAGAAAAGATAATTCCCAGTTAGACTACACCTTTTTGGTAGGACTACTTGTAATATCAGAAAATAAGTCTGTGAAAGCCAATTCTTAATCATCGTTAAATAAAATAGGAGTGTCAATTTATCTACACACCAAGTTTTCCAAGGGTCTGAACTAGAGATGTCACTCAAGTGTTCTAAAGATGATTCTGAGTATAAACAAACACTTACATTTAAAATAGAGAAAGGAGGTGATCTTGAGGCCAACTGGGAGTATGCAGATGAAGTTCTACATTACTCCTAATGATCAAATGAGGGAGCTAAAACAGAATTTTTACATACCTTTCAGCTTTGACATTCTATGATCTCAATGTCCTTGGAAAATGGCAGCAAATAGAATAAATAGTACTGAAGGGCAGACCTGCCATCAACTTGCAAAACACTGCTGTGCTGCACCAAGAAACTGCTAATGATCAAGATTAGCTCTTCCAGGATAATCCACAGTTAAAGAATACACATTTCAGTGCCTGCCACGTAGTAGGCATCAATAAACATTCACTGAGTGAATAAATAAATTTCTTCCTTAACATTTGAAATAAAGTATCCAAAGAACTTAATCTGTGAGCGCTGAAAGGATGCTTATATCCTACTACATGTCAGGATGGCAGAAAAATAAGAACATGGGGCTTCCCTTGGGCTTTGGAGACTGAGCACAATTTATCCAGCTATCTGGGCATCTGAATAGAGCAAGACAAACAGGTCTAGAAACAAATGCATCTAACAATCCCATTTTCAAGACATGTAACCTTACCAGGGTCAAAAAACACGGTATTAGCGAAACAAATTTCTGAGAAGGGAGTGTAGGGAAGGTTATTCTTCTACAGTATTTCAATCTGTGATTTAAAAAAAAAAAACTTTCATCTCCTAAGTATGCCCTTTGGGGTATGAAAGACAAACATACAAGTTAATAATTAAAAAGTCCAGTTCTAAATTCCGTTGAGTCTGAGAACCAACGATGACACCTTGCCCTTCAATATCCTACCATCCTAAGGGTTCATTTGTTTTCTAACACAACAAAACAAAAAAACCAACAAAAACCAACATGGACACTTGCTCGTTGAACTACTCCTGTTGAGCTGTCTTTATGGGACCTGAGCCCTGAGCCCTGAACCCTGGTATCACAGCAGGCAGCAAAAATGAGAATCACACACAACAGTGGCCAAACAGCCAGCTTTTAAAAGTTGTGCAAATCAGAAGGTGCTAAAGGTAATCAAAAGACGCATTTTAACAACTTGAAATGTATACAGACTGATCACTAAGCCCCTGGTAAAAGCAGGACAGGCTGGTAAGAGCACTGGCTCCCTGGCTTTCTGAACCAGCCTGTTCACAAGACTGCCTCCCAGGAAGAAGAAGGAGAACGTTTGGAATGGAGTTTCCTTAATTACGGCGTAGTAGAACTATGCAGACACATCAAATTCGAGAAAACTTTTTCCCCCCTGTTTTCCTTTTGATTTTTGTTCTACCAGTGGCCCTGCCACTGTGCGTCAAGAACCCAAAGAGTTTGGGGTGAGGGGGAGGAATGTCACAATTGCAGAGGCCTGATTACTATGCAGAAAACGCCACCCTACCACACAGACGTGCCAACGAACCGCCCTTGGGAAGAGGAGCCAGGGTACAGTCCATGGCGGTGAACAAAAGGGGTGATGCACTGTGGAATTAGTTTTAGAAAGAACTCATCACCAGTTTCTGGATTTCTAGGCAAGAGCAGCAATTAGTCAGAGAGAAACATTACTGACAACCAAGGAAGAGGCCCTGATCAGCCTCCTATCAAACTACATAGAATGCCAGTCCTCAAACTTTGATACCAAATCAGGTGTATTCCCATCCTGCACACCTCCCTTGAGTTTATATTGTTCTGTTTCAGACAGAAGTTATTTTGGGGCACAAACTGTTTTAATTTACCTATAATTCATATATTAGAAAAAATTAAGACATTTTTATCAATGACAATTTGCAAAGCAGTTAATTATCAAGTATCATATGCTCACATTACAAGATTAAAAATAGTTGTTTTTCTGGTCTTTTGAGTGAACTGAAAGTACCACATTTTACAAAGTAATTGCATCCTGTGACTTATCCCTTCAATCTAATTTTCTTCTAATTTCCTGTCCTACCTCAACCTCATGCTCCAATTCTATGCTCCCCTCCTCAGCCATCCTAGCCAAATCCCTCATTTTACCTAAGCAGGTAATCGAAACAGGAAACATCCCAATATTCCTTGTGCTAAAACTAAAAAGAAAAATAAACGAATGTTCTCTTTCTAGGGTGATTCCAATCATCCCCAAACCATCTGTGAAATTAAGATAATTCATTCTGAAATTCTACCCTTTATTTACTGGAAGTGGCATCTTAGACAAGTTTCTAATTGATCTAAGCCTGCTTCCTTCTCTGAGAAATGAGTAATTTTCAAGGTGTGGGTTAGAAACAGTATATGTAAAGGACCCAGTGCGGTGTGTGATACACTGTGTGTGCTCAAAAAAAGTAGCAGTAGTTAAACAGAAGCCTCCGCATAATAAAGAGTATGACTGTGAGCTTCATTTATCTCAATTAAAAGTTTATTTTGGCCTCAGCTACATTTTAAGCTTAAAAATAAAACTTGGTAAAGCCAAGGCCATGCCCTTGGAAAACAGTGTGAAGAACATGTGCAAAACAGAAGCACTTGGCTTTAAATACCCCTTTCTGTCTTCTCACTGGGCCATTACAATCCTCAGGTGAGCTGTATCACGAGAAAATGGGAGAGTCTCAAAATCAACACCCGCTCTGGACATTCAGAGGTGGCACATGAAAACCTCTCCATGGGGATAAGCCAGAGCTAAGACAATTCTCCAGGTGAAAGAAAGAAAGGAAAGAAAAGAAAGAAAGGAAGAAAAAGAGAGAGAGAGAAATAAGGAAGGAAAGGAAAGAAGAAAGGAAGGAAGGAAGGAAGAGAGAAAGAAAAGGAAGAAAAGAAAGGAAGAAAAAGCCCAAACAGGGAAAAAAAAAACCCCAGCAACCCCAAAAATCAACCTTCAAAAACTTTAGGAAACCTGAAACATCCAGGCTGGCTGTTTTCTTTGGCTGAATTCACAGGCTGTTGTTCCAACTTCAATTCTAACACAGACTCTAAAACTGTAACACTTATTTGTTGTTCAAACACAATAATGAACAATGAATGGGAACTGACCATTCCATGTTCACAAACAGGTCAGTGCCAGACATTATGAACTAATAAATCATGTGAAACCACCACACTCCAATACAGTTTAAGAGCAGAACTATTTACTCACTTCAGGCAAAGGCACGGTCACTGTTAAACGTTATCCAAATCCAAAAAGTACACAAAATATATCAGGAAGTTCTTCCACATAGTCACCCAAAGGTATAATAATCCACAAAAATTTAACCTGTCACTAAAGAGGGCAAGGGAACCCAATGATTTTCGCCTCATTTATGCACCAAGAAATGTATTGTTGTCTTTCAGTTCCTCTTTATTACTTATTACACCCACCATAATTCTAGATTTTCATAATCAAACCTTTCCTGAAATATCTATACAGTAAATCTTGTTTATTTAAAGTGTAAGTTTTTCTCTCCTCAAGCACCTTCTGATCTCCTCAATAAATTAATTTTCATGATGCTGACTCACCTCCAAAGAACCACTCAGATTAGAATCAAGTATCATCATTTTAGTCAAAATGGTCTGCATGTCTGATGCTACTGTTTGCATTTAATCCAATGCTATACATATTCTTTCAGGTTAGCTTAAGTCGCCATGCCTAGTCAATTTTGTAGTCAAAGATTCTTCTAGGAGTTCTCAGGCCTGTAGACATTTCCATGATCATTACAAAAATACTTCTCTTTTAATTAAAATATTGCCTATAATGTGCCATGTACAGAAAATTTTATTTCAAAAATAAAACTAAACTCTGAGCTTCAATAAAGTTGATAGATTCCAGGGCCCTTCTAATGTCCTGAAGGAAAATGACAATACACACTACATTTGGCAAAAGCTGGACTGGCTGAGTTCAAAGAAAATGCTCTACCCAAAACTCCCCCAGGGATCACTCCTCTCTCCCCCATTAAGCAGAGCCCCCTTCCTGCATTCTCAGGTTATATATAACACCTGGAGATAAGAATGACCAACCCCAATGTTCACAGCAGCACTTTTACAATAGCCAAGACATGGAAACAACGTAAATTATCTATTGACAGATGACTGGATAAAGATGTTGTGTGTGTGTGTGTATATGTGCACACACATACAACATTTATGTATGCACACATACAATGGAATACTATTCAGCCATAAAAAGAATGAAATAACGCCATCTGCAGCAACATAGATGGACTTAGAGGTTATCATAAAAAGTAAGTCAGAGAAAGGCAAATATATAATATCACTTACATGGGGAATCTAAAACAATGATACAAATGAACTTATTTACAAAACAGACTCAGACATAGAAAACAAACTCATGGTTACTAAAGGGGAAAGATGGGAGGATAAAATAGAAATTTGGAATTAACAGATACATACTATAATATATAAAACAGATAAGATGGGACTACTGTATAGTACAGGGAACTATATTCAATATCTTGTAATAACCTACAATGGAAAAGAATCTGAAAAAGAATATATATATAACCAAATCACTTAACTGTATACCTGAAACATTGTAAATTAACTATACTTCAGTTTTAAAATCTACAAATAATGAGAGTCAATCATATAACATTTACTGGGTACTTACTTGTAAGCCAAATACTAGGTTAAGACACTGATTTCAGGGAAATTTCATAATAAACCCATTTTATAGATTAAAATAAAGAATGACCAACTTGATGTTCAATACAACACTTTCTTTCCTAGGCCAAAATGCATGTAAACTTACTAGGTCTAGATACTTAATGTTAACATCATCAATCCTGTAGGAATCAGGATAATTAGAAAAAAGGACAAGAAAAGAGATGCTTTTCTTTGTCATCCCTGAAAAACTGAATAGTTTTCATGAATGATGCTTTACTTGATCTACTCATTTTGTCATGCTCATTATTAGCCTTCAGCTATGAACTTACAGAAGGTATCTCAAATGGCTGAATAAGGATTTCTTGTAACTTTAAAAAGAGAAATGCCAGATTCTGCCAGCCTCCTTTATCCATTTATTTGTAAGAAGGAGGTCTTTCTTTGTCATGGGACATCAAAATTTAGCACCAAACAAGTTAGCAAGCACAATCTCTTCTGAAATTGTCCAACCTTTTGTAAGAGTGATTTGCCATTCTAACAGTAAAACAATTTTTTACTGAAATCAGCCTGATTCATATTAAATATAGTACCACAGGTAAAGAAGAAAAAACAAATAATTATAGATCTTGAAACACAAAAAGAAAAAAAAAGTCTTACCTTGGAAGGAATGTCAGTTTGCCACATTCCAACCAATTTTCAAACCAAAGATTTCATTTATCTCAGAAAGACACAAATAGATTTCCTGGGTTTTAGTAGCTATCTTATTCCTTGAAAATCACTGCCTAATCAAACAGAAAGAAATACTAAAACACTTCAGCGTAAGAAAGAGGAAGAAAAGCATCTTACCACCCTTTATATTTAACAGTTCCATTAAAAGACTATACTTAAATCTCACTTCTAAGAGCTTCAGATGGGCAGAGAACACACAGACACACACAGACACACACACCCATATTGTTTATATTAATCAGCTTTTATAAAAAGTGATTCACATCTCAAAGGTTTTTCTTTTTTTACGGACTTGTCTAGCTCTTCTGGATGAATATGAGGTACAAATAGGAGACAATACATACGAAAAGCTGGACTCAGAGCGATTTCCTGTAATTCTCTGTTCCCATCTCATACCAAATCCTCTGAAGCTTTACAAAACCACTAGAGCAGTCACAAACCTCATGCAAAACAAGATCTTGCTATATAATCTGTTACTCTGAAAGATTTCTTCTTAGGTAAGTGGGACTGGAAAACCAACAGTTGAGCTGTAAGTGTACACTGCTACCACAGGTAAGGCAGAAATTCAAAGATTTTTTAAAAAGTCAATAATGCTCTGTGTTGGTAAGGGCGTGAGAGGTGGGCACAGCTGGTAGGAGTCTAGTAAGTTTTTAATGAAAGAAAAAAGAGAGATGCCAGGGAAAAAGCAAAGCTTTAAATTATGCATATTCTGAGGCATCAATCCTACTTCTAGAAACAGATTGGATGTACCTTAAGACTTACCTATAAGACTCTTATTAGTGATATAACAGCAGAAAAATGAGGTGGGGGTACCGACTCAACAATCCATCTGGCACAGGCAGCTAAGTAAATGACATATTTATTTCATACAATGAAAAACAATGTCATACAATGAAATATTATGCCATCATTAAAATGAAGTCATTGGGCATTTATCCCAGAAAAATGAAAACTTATGTTCACACAAAAACATGTACACAAATGCTCATAGCAGCTTTATTCAGAATAGCAACAAAACTGGAAATAACCCAAATATCCAATCAATTGATAAATGTTTAAATACAATGTGACAGATCCATACAATGGAATACTATTAAGCAAGTAAAGAGCAACAAACCATTGACATGTGTAACTCAAATAAATCTCCAGGGAATTAGACTGACTAGAAAAAGCCAATCCCAAAAGGTCACATGTGATACAGTTCTTATGTACACGTATACAGCATTCCTGAAATGACTAAATCATAAAATGGGACAACAGATTAGTGGTTGCCAGGGGTCAGGGTGGAGGTGGGGAAAGGAGGTGGGTATGGCTATAAAAGGACAACAGGAAGAATTCCTGCAATTGAAGTGTCTGTATCTTGACTATATCAATGTCAGCAACTTGGTTGTGTGTACTATAGCTCGGGAAGATACTACAATTTGGGGAAACTAGGGATGGAACATGGGATCTCTTTGTATTACTTCTTACAACTGCATGTGAATCTACAATTATCTCAAGATAAGATGTTTCATTTTTTTTTTTTAATGAAGTCATTAACAACTGTGAATGACATGGAAAAGTATCCACAATCCCTCCTCCTGTATGAAAATTAGCCAGGACCTCGACCCACGAAGTTCCTGAGACTTAAGGGGAAAACCAGGTTTTAAGGCCATAGGTATAATATATAGTAATACTAGTGAACCAACCAACCAGGAAAAAAGCACAATAAAGTGTTAACTATAAACTGCAGAATTACTGGTGATTTTTATTTCCTTCATTTTTGCAATCTGCAGCTTTCACATTTTCTTTAACAAACTCATATATTTTAATAAAGAAAGGAAATGAGCTTTTAAAGGCTTATATCTTTGAAGCATCAATATGTGTTAAGCTAGTCCTCCCAGGTAACACAACTAGGTTTTGTCAGTATTCTGTTAAAGTGAATGGCTTACAAAAACTGCAACTATGCATGGCCGTGGATGTTAATCAAACTTACTGTGGTAACAATCATTTTGCAATATATACATATATCATATCATTATACCTAAAACAAATGCAATGTTCTATGTCAATTATATCTCAAAAAGAAGAAAGAAAGAAAGAAAGAAAGAAAGAAAGAAAGAAAGAAAGAAAGAAAGAAAGAAAGAAAGAAAGAAAGAAAGAAAGAAAGGAAGGAAGGAAGGAAAGACAAGAAAAGACAGAAAAGAAAAGAAAAGAAAAGAAAAGAAAAGAAAAGAAAAGAAAAGAAAAGAAAAGAAAAGAAAAGAAGTAAATAGCTTCCCCCTTGGAAGTTTTGAAAGTCAAGAGTATCTAGAGGCAAGTGGTGCTGGGCGGCGACTCAATCTTCTGTCAGAGGGCCACGGGGGCCAGGGGGTCTTTTAGGGAAGAACCAGCTAACATGCATTTGCCCGCCGGAACGTGGCTACATTTTGGAAGGAAACTTGAAATGGGACAATCCACATCCACAGTCAAGAATAAATGGGATGGAAAGAAGAGGCCAGGATTTGTCTCAAGAAATGGGATGGCCCTTAACAGAAACAACAATATGGTGGATGTGTAGTGGGCTTGCTTCTCAGATACTTACTCCAAAAGATTTCTAAGTTTGTAAATCAGATTTTAATGGGCTAAGGTTTGTGGTTGGTGCTGTTTTTTTTTTTAAGGGAGGGTGGGAGATAGGTTTTATAAAACTAAATCCACTGAAATACAGTCAAAAATACATTAAACTTGGAAAAATCTTCTGTGACAGATTACCAAGGGAAGAAGAAGCATCTTTGTAGAAACACAAAATTCCCATCGAGTTTCAGGGCAAGGCACATATTGTATGAGACATCATTATAAGAAGTATTATGAAAAGCCTATAATGTTAAAATATTTAAATTAAATTTACATATTAAAAAATAAAAATATTTAAATTAAATATTCAATGTTAAATCAAATACTAATACCATTCAAATGAGGAAAAACAACTGTATTCAAAACACAAATCCACAAACTATAGCTGTAATATGTACACACACACACACACACTATTTTAGGCATAGTTGAGAGCATACAAATATACAGAACTTAAATATTTTTTGGTCCTAAAATAAGCAACAAAGTTACTACCTGGCAGGATTATATATATTTTCCTCTTTTAAAAAAAATTGCCTGGTTTTAAAAGAAAATCCCCATTTAAAAAGGCTATGCTTTCAAAAGAACATTCCCGAACCTGTTTCAATTCAGAAGAGTCATTTACTTATTAACTGGAATAATAACAGGGGAAAGGAACAGGGAATAAAAAAACAACCTGCTCTCGCAGTCATTCTAATCTAAGAATGCGCAAACAGATCTCATTCGATTTTCTAATAAAATCAGTTTACGTCTCAGGTTTCTTATATAGTAACTGTCAATAATCTTTGTATTAGTTACATCTAAAAAGGAAGAGAAAAAGAACATGCACAGATGAGACTTAGAGAAATCGCTTCCTGACCATCATGAGAAGCCGAGAGAGAAAGAAGTAGAGGATCATGTGTGGAGAGAGGTCTTCAACCACCACCAGGCTGCAGTAAAAGGAAAAGAGACTATCAGCGTCTTCATCTCACTATATAAATCTGGTTGGCATTCCTGGAAGTCATCTGTCTGCCAAACCAATTCCATGAATGGGAGCCTTCCCGGAACATAGCTAGAATTCTTCCCCTAAATTTCTGTTTCCATGATGGTGAATTTCCAGTAAGTCAATTGCCATAAAATGTGTAACACTTCTCCCCCGCCCCACCCCCAAATCTGGATCGCCCCAAACTTTTTGGAATTACGCTTCTGACTCATGCGGTACTTAACAACTTCAAGAGAAAGCTCTAGATTTTCCTCCTGTTTCCCAGAGGGCCCCAGCACAGACAGCTGGTTCAGAGCAATGGGTCAGTGTGTCTCAGCGGCTCTCTTTTGTGCATTCTGCTTGTGGTTGCCTCAGTTCAGTTTATCACTCAGCAACTGCTCGGTAATCCCCTGTCATCCCCACCCTACGAGTGTCCGTATCAGCAGAGCTGGGCAGCAACAAGTCAGCAGAATTCAGCCAATCCGTTCCTCCTCTGGGGCTGAGGTGACTCAAGTGAAGATGAAGAAACCACTGAAGAACACAATTCTAGGGCAAAAAGACAGCTTCAAACAGAGAAGCATGGGCGGGGGAGGGATCCTTCCCTAAACTGGGGAACAGAAGAAAGGAGGGTCCAGAGGACGTAGGCAAGGATTACAGCAGACAGAACCACGTGGGAACAGGATCCTTAAAAGAAAACACAAGCGCAACCAAATAAGTGGGGACCTCAAAACTGTGTGAAAGGAATGATGTTTCTATTTTTCTTATTATGTTTTTTTTTCTTGCTTTTAGTACCTCTTCAGTACTGTAGTAGGTGGCATGTGATGGACTCTTGTGATACATCTCAAGAGCCAGGCAGACCTAAGTGCTTATTAAAAATTAGAGGAAACATGAGGTTTGTTCCTGAAATAGCTCTCTGGCTACCGCATGTGCTGCGGCTGGACTCAGATCTACAAGATGAGCCACCAAAGCCTATTAGGACTGCAGTATACCTGTGTTTAAAAATCCTTGGAACATATTATTGCCAGGGTACTAACCAAGAGAATGCTGTGCTCAGGAGACTGATAACAATGCACAGTGGAATCAAAGCATTCTTTTACCCTATACTGCTGACTTCAATTTAGCCCACAGAATCCATAATTTTATGTAATTATTATCCAGAATGGTATGAATACCCCAAGGCAGCACAGAGATGTCCTGATTCTGTTAAAGACAGCACAATCATTTTGCTTAAGAAGAAAGCAATTTCCCTTTTGTGGGCATCCTCGCAGTTTGGGGTGGGGGGAGCCCTTTACATTCAGAATCACAAGTAAAAATTTTGTGCCTATGCATCTTACCTATTCTCAGCCTGGTGGGCTTCTGGATTTAATAGGGACAGAGAAGTTGAAAGAGTAAATTTCCAAGGTGAAATCATTTCTGATGGCTCAACTGGACACTGTCTGGTCTGCTCTCTTTCTCACTGAGCTGTGGTAAGAACTCACGGGCCTCTGGGCTGTGTCTCTCAACACAGTGCAAGGCATCACCTGAGTTCTAGCATGTCCCCTTTGGGGCACGTGAAGGCACAAATGCATGGCCTAGTTATGTTCTCACTTAGCTGCTGCCACCTCCAGAGTGAAATTTTCTCTCCAGTCCTTTGGGATTTTCTCTACTTATTGTGGTTCAGGAAACCATCCACACCTCAGACTCCAGAAGGTCAGAAAGGACGAGTTTATCTAGTCCAGTATTTCATTTCCCAATGTGTGTTCTGCTGATACTGTTCTCTGCAGAAAGCATCTCTTGGACCTAAAACTGAGATACGCTAGGTTAAACCATGTAAAACAGGTTTCTTTACTGCAGGACTTCTCAAGGACTTCAATCTGCCGATATGCATCTTAGGGGGTGACAGTCATTAAGTATTTTCCAAGCTCGTCTAATCACAAATCTTTTTAAAAATAAAATATGTGATTAGGCTAGGGTTCTAGATTCCCCCCAAGCACCCTGTAACTTTGCCTCTGGATCGGTGCACAGTGACCCTCTCTTTCCCCTAAATGGCCCTTCTCGGGGCTCCTATCTCGGATTACCACTTCCTGCTTAAATTCTCCCATCCCTTTACAACAAACATTTTGCTTCCCTGCTTAAAAAACATACTTGAGATACTTCAATCTAAAAACCTCATCATTCATCAACCCCTAACTCTTCAAGTAATCTGAACATGGCTTTTTTCCTATGTCTCCAAGGCCACATTCCTACTTTTACTTTGAGCAATTTTTTTTAAAAAAAATTAGGATGGGATTTAGAGCATCCATAAGCCCCTGAAATCATCTGCAAATCATATGCAAAACATCTTATGTAACCAAATTTTTCTGAAGCTAAGCAGCACAACTTTCTCAAAGGGGTCTACTATGCCTCAAAATTGCAAATCATGGCAAATATGGTATTATAAAAATGTCTTCAATGCTAAAAGATAACAGAATGGAGAGGAGACATGTAGAAAATAAAGCACTTGACCTTTACAGTAAAACAATACATACTGTCAGAAGTTTGGGGAGCATTCTCCAAAGTACGAGAACATTTTAGGAAGGGAAAACAAGGATGGTAAACTTATACAAAGAAGACAAGAGGAAGGGAGCAGAGTCCAGGCAGAGTCTTAACAGAATGACAGGGAACAGGGTTGCCGCCATTCAAATATTTATTTTACCAGAATCTTGAAATATCCTATACTTGGCTGTATATTTTACACTGAGGCAAAATCAATTTCCAGCAGGACTACGAAGCTTAACACTGACAAGATGAAATGGCAGCTTGGCATGATTAACACCAGCAGTCCACTCACAACACGTGGCTTTACAAGGGTCACTACGATTTCATGTGTGCGCAAAAAAGCTCCCTTAGACACCAATTACTGTTAACAAAAAAAGTGGGTTTTATCCTAAAGTCTTAGGAATGGGAGATGTAAGTAGGCAGATTCTATAAAGTTTCTGCTCTTATTATGCCCTTCTGTCCTCTAGTAAACACGCAATCTTCGGGAACTGTGTTAACAAACTTGCCGTCCTCTATAGAAGACGTGTTTCTAGGACACAGAAAACATCAAATAAGGAAAGGGCAAACGTATCTCCCGGACCCAGTAGCTTTTGTTGTTTTTTAATAACAGAAACTTATGTTGTATTTCATACAAACCAATAACAATGCTTGGGAAATGAATTCAATATGATAAGCACCAAAGTCTTTCTGTATCATTTGTTAAATTCAGCTCAAGTTGAAGAGCTAGAGAGGTAACAGAATGAAAAGTATTTTCACTCCATCTCCTACTTAAGAAATACTTCCAGTATTCCTGAAAACTCAGTTTGCATTCCACAGCACAACCTTAAAACACTGTATGCTCACATCTCTCACAAACTCAACAAAAATAAGCAGGAGGCTTCTGGCCTCAACAACTGGACTTGTGGCTTGACAAGGGTTTGCAAAACCCAGCTGCTTGGGGCAGAGGGGAGTGGGAAGGAGGGGAGTCACGCCTCTAAAAAACCTCTTTCCTTGAGCACGACATTAAAATGCCAGGAGGATAAACCGAACTCTTGGTTCTGGCTGGCGTAGTTTGGGGAACCACTGTGAAAACACCTTGGATCACAAACCTCTCCGCCAGAGTCACACGTGTCCCCTGACATGCACGGACCACTAACACACATGTTCTGAAACGGTTTCTACAAGCACATAAAGGAAGGGAGAGCTGGCCCACCAAACGGCTCAGGTGAAGCCCGTTCTTATCTCACAGCACAGGGGAGGCAGGAGTGCGTCTGGAAAGAGCTGGGTCTCCGCCAGAGTCAACACGGCCAGACCTGGGGACAAGGCCCAGCCGTCCTGACTACACTGACCCGGTCACAGCAACAGGACAGCCGGGCCCAGAGGCCCCTGGGGCCCGAGGGGCACAGATGACCAAGGCCACCGCAAGGGAGGTACAGCCCGGGTCTGCCATGTGTATTCTTGGAGTTTGGAAAGCAGGAATAAGAAAGCAGCATGGCCCCCTGCACAGGGAAGAAGGGCCCGCGAGGGAGGGGGCATGAGGTAGCGGGCAGTGGGGGCGTGGGGCCAGGAGGCCACTCACGCCTTTATTCTATTAATAAGAAGCCAGCACTCCAGTAACCTGACTGGGGTTTTCTTCAGTTTGTTTTCTTTATTTGGCTTCCAAACATAGGAGCATAAAATAAGCTTCAGATTTTCTACAATTCTCCTGAGAAGGGGAAGGAGGAGAAAAGGGGCTCTCCTTTCTTCTCTTAAGTTTCACAAACTTCACCTGTTTTCATTTGGTAGACAAACACAGCTTCAGTCTAAAACCCTCAGGTGGCCCGTGCCCCCCAACCACCTGAAGTTAATTCGCCAACAACATTTGGGGAGGGAAAAACCAGGAAGAGGGGAGAACGCCAGCATATAACTCTGCGTCACCTTGCCCCTCTACTTCAGTAGACCTCAGGAAAGTCAGTTAACAAAAACACAAGCACAAAACCAAAAGATGTCCAAGAGAAATACACAGCAAAGGAAAAAAGATATTTACTTTCCCCTCCCCCACCCCCAATTATTTAGCTTTTCTTTGGCACAGTTAACCTGACACAACCTTTTCTCACTCTTCCGAGCTCATCTATTTAAAAACAGTAAGATCTAAAATATCTGTACACCCTATTTCACAATCGTCTTTTGATAAACTAGGAAATAAAAGAACATCTTGTTACTATAATGCGTAATCCTCCCTTCTAAGAAAAAACACTTGAACCAAATCCAGCTAACATGATCCATTAAGAACAAGCCCGTTCTTTCTCAGAGCCTAACTTTGATTATACATGGAGGACTTGAACTTGAAAAACAAACACTCAACAATGTTCCCGATACCAAGATGTTCAAATCACCCAATAAATTATACATTCCTAAGCATGCATCCATTTCTCAGTGGACACACTAGAAAAATGCCCTTTCTAAAACTTGGTGCTGAGACTGAGATTAAAGCCTGGAGGGCAATGAAAGCACTAAAACCTGTCCTCCTCCCTTTCCCACCAGCACCAACCAGCCTCCGCGCCCTCTCAGCAAATGGCTTCTCGGAGACTCCGAAACCACAACACGCGTACAACCCTAGGCCCCAGCTGTGGCACACAAACACCAGAAGCAAAATCCATGACACTCTCTTTTAGTATGCACACAGAAGCTTAGACAGGTATGAGGAACCAGGCACAACTCTCAGAGGACACACACCCTCTTCCCACTCACAGACGCTCACGATTCCACCACACTCCCATTCCAGAAAACAACCAGTGCTTACAGAATCCCCAGCTTGAAAAATAACTCCAGGTGAGTTTAAACCACATTCTTGGTTACTACTAGCAAGGACAGTAAGTTCCTGAAAGGAAAGAATTTCTACAACTCCAATCACAAAAAGAGGAGGAAGGTAGAAGAGCTGGGTAGACTCCTGAGTAACTGTGAACACAGGACTAACTAAAGAGCTGTGAACGCAGAGGCCAGGCTCACAGTGCGGAAGGACTGACCAAAATGCACAGTTCATTCTTCAAGCTTCACAAAGAAATTCCAGTCATAGCCTTTTCTAAACTTTTCTTTTTAAATCAACTTTATTGAAGTAAAATTTACACACCAAAAAATGCGCCCATTTTCTGCATACAGTTAGATGAATTTTGGCAAGTGTATACACCCATGTAACCACTACCATAAAGATACAGAAAATTTCATCTCCCCAAAAAGTTCCCTATGCCCCTTTCGCAGTCAGTCTCCTCCCACCCCCATACCCATCCACAACCCATGGTAACCACTGATCTGCTTTCTATCACCGTAAGTTAGTTTTGCTTTTTCTAAAACTTCATATAAATGAAATCAAACAGTATGTACCTTCTGCATGTTTTGAGAGTCACTCATGTTTTGTATCAGTGACTGTTCCTCTTTATTGCTGAGTAGTACTTCCTTTGTACTGAGCTACCACAATTTTCCAACTTTTTTAAAATAAAAAGGCAGCAAAGGTTAACTTCAAAACATATACCTAAAACCTTTTAAAGAATACCATTATTTCTTTCTTTCAAAGTAACTGGAACCTATAAGTAACTGTATAAAGTACAACTCTCAAAAACCTTTGGCTTCAGGAACACAAAGTTTTGTTTTTTTTCACCTCCCTATACAATAACTTGCTCAATAAGATTGGGGGGGAAAAAAACCAGACAACCTGAGATTTTTGTTTATTGCCAGCACAAGATGTTATTTCAAGCTGCTGAGGAACTACAAGGAAACTGTATCCAAGCAAAATTTCATGTGCTGCTTCCTGAATGCCTGACCCAAAAATGAACTTCAGGGCTACGTTTAACTTTATTCTCATCCTTCTGCTTTTGCCTGATTAGTCCAAATTTGGGGTTTCATGCTGACTTCTGAGTTACTTTACCACCAAAAGGATGTGACAGGATTGCCCCCAGAAGTCTTATTTAGAAAAGAAAATAAACATGCAACTTAAATTTTGTTCAACTGTTTCCAAGGGAATACAGTTTGGGAAACACTGTTTCTAACAGATATAAAGTACATCCTCACATGGTACTTAGCTTCAGGATGGTTGCCTAGCTACAACAGGGATGGTTATCCTGAACGTAAATGGACCAAACTTACCCCCCATTGTTGGATACAAACATGAAAACAGAGGTTCTGGGAGAGCTCCCAAGGAGTCCCAGCTACACCTGGGCTGTGAACAAGAAACTCCAGCATCCCAGAAGCAAAAGGAAATCCCTTTGCCCCCATCTCTTATTCCCTACCCATGCCCCAGGCAGGTCTTTAAAACAGTCACCAAGGCAGGCAGTAACATTTTCTTAAGGAAAGGCGAGGTATAGAGTGAGAAGACAGTTTTCTGACCACTCTGCCTAACCAACTAGCTGGGTGCTCTGTACCCACCACCAAGTTCTGGGCCTCAGTTTCTTCTATCGAATGAGGAGGCTGGCCTAAAATGAGCTCTAATACTCTCTCCAGTCTGAAAGCAGCAGTATGAGTTTCACAAAAGAGCAATAATGCCAAGACTAAAATGAGCAAAGCTGCACATTTTTTGAACCATAACAGAATTTGTGAACGCGGCATCCAAAATCCTGACAGAAACATCAGCCTCAAGTCTCCACTCATAATTCTTGGCTATTATAGTCTGTAAATAAGTGCTTTTATTTTGTCTGTCTGTTACCTCTTTCCTTTCCTCTAATTAGAGTATTATCCCTCAAATTTTTTTTAAAAAGGATTTACATCAAATCCTGTTAATGAGTTGCAGTCTTCACGTTTAACTTTATATATATCCTTGTGCCTGTTTTTGTCTGAATACTAATGTATAAGGGTTTTTATTATGATTTACTGTATGAAAGATGGTCTTCTTTGATTAAGAGTAAATCTCTAGATGAAAAGTTTCCTTGCAGGGAAAAAGAACCACTTGATTTTGCAACAGTTTCATCCTGGGCAACACACTTTCTGTGTTTTGACTATTCATGAAATTGCAAAGGATCACTTAAACTAGCCAAATACTCAGTATGAAACAGTTTTTTTTTTTTTAATATACTTGCAATTAGAAGGTTGTGTCTGAGAATCCACATTAGGCAACACTGTATAATTCAAAAGGCCCTTAACTTTCCCATAAGCATCTAAAGAAAGCACTGCTTTCCCAAACGTTAGTCGCAGGATCCGGTGCTCTACGTAGAGCCAGACACCCGCTCCAGCTAGATCCACTCCTGGCCTGACTCCTCCTCCCGCTCTGAAGGTTAACAGCGGCTAGACTGCAGGGGAGGGGGCCTGCAGGTCTGCTCTGGAATCTTCAAGAGGGAAGAAAGCCTGCATTCGAAGAACAAAAGCCTGCCCCACGGATGCAGCGCTTTCCAAGACAGTCAGGAATGGCAGGGCTGAGCGTGCTGGCAGGAGCACTCGCGCAGCGCGGGCCCGCAGTCGTGCTTAGTACTCGATGTCCCCAGCACCAGGAGGAAGTAAACAAGGACCCGACTTGTGCCTGCACCCGTGTGGCCCAGGGCGGCCAAGCCCGGCCAGGTCAAGACTCCCGACGCCCAGGCAGGGGCACTTACGTCAAGGAGCTCCAAAATGTGGGCTGCATGTGCCCAGGAAAAATTACAAAGGCCAGTTTAAGTACAGCCTGTATTTCTCTCCACCACTAGGTTTTCCTTTTTCAAAAACAGTAATTTTCTGAAGAAGTTCAGCAAAGCTGGAATACAGCAAACAGCTACGTGTGGAATGGCCCACAGGAGTCATGCCCAAGCACCATGTGGGGTGCCACCCCTTCTCAGAACATGGCTGGATCAAACTACCCCAACCCTACCAGACCAAAAACAGGGCTTTCCTATTTTGTCTTAGTGAAGATCCTCAGGGATGTCAATTTTTTAATGTCCTACTACAGACCCTACAACACTGTTTACCTAATGCATATTAAGGAACTAACATACAGTCATGACTTTCCACCAATAACTGTCAGCATTCCTTCAAGCTTTTCTGTTTTCCAGTAGCACCAGAGCAAACTATCTTTCTTGCTTTCACTGAGTTGCAGAAAAATAATTCCAAAAGAGCAGAAGGCATCCTGCGGAGGCTCCGAGTGTGAAGACAAGGCACCTTCAAGCTGTTTTCTGTTTCTCCAGCCCAGACCACTGCCTTCCGGCCAACAGGACACTGCATCTTCACTCACCACAAAGAGTGTATCAGGGTGTCCTGTCCTAAGTTTCTTCTTAGCCCCTGCCCTTTGGGGAGGGGGAAGGGGGAAGCTGGGAGGTATAAAGTAGCAGCAGTACTAACCAGAGGGAGGGGGAGCTGGGTCTGTCTCCACACACACATTTCTGTTCATATAACAAATGCATTCTTGTAAAGCATTTCTGAAATCCGATTTTTTTTTAATGAAATGGTTAAAGAAATGTAACTGTACAACAACCTCAGTTATCTCCTTTGGTAAATCTTAAGTTTTCATATAGTTTAGCTTAAAAAATAATATGGTATCAGCCCACGGTCATGCCAATGAATCAGCACACTCGCAAAAAGAGTAAGCGCAAGTGCAGAAAAAAGCACGAATGGAGTATTTTAAAATATGTTAGAGAACAGTTCAAAAGCAATTTAACTACTTAAAAATCAACTCATACCTATCATCTCTACCTTTGTTGAGTTTACCAATTTAAAGATGGTGAAATAAAATACATTTTTAAATGAGGTCACAAGCAATGCAACTGGTTAGCAGATTGTCACAAGAACTTGAGAGCTTTTGACTCTGTTAAAGTAGCCTTAAAAAATATCTGCACTTTTAAATGGAAATTTACACTTAGGAAGCGGGTCCCACCGGCCTTTCTGCAAACAGGATAACAGGACAAATAGCTACACCAGTGAGAAGCTGCAGCAGGGAGGAGAGAGGGAAGCCCTTCTCCAGCATGTTGTCCCAGTTAATATTACTAGTTTGGAAACACTGGTCTGAGTCATCTCAAAGTGCAGGAATCCCTAAGTTTTCTGTAAAAATAGTTCTGTGTCCTATGACTGAATTAAAGCAACACAGGAGGGCAAAAGGAAAGTTTCAGGTTCCAGAACCAAATGTACCATCAGGCAAATTGACTAAGTACTGATAACCTCAAAGAGAAATTAAACATTTCGTCAAGGGTTTCTGATGACAATGCAAAAGCAGGAGAGTACATTGTACTTTAAACAATGACTAGTCTGTTTGCAGGAACATGGACTGGCCTAAAACAGAGGGGAGAAAAACCAAGCAAGTACTGAGCCCCAGCTCTCACTTCAAAGGCAAACTGTGGCACTGGGGTGTGTGTGTACACGGATACATTGTCGTATGAATTGGTAGAATGTATGTACCACCAGCGGGCAGACAAAGCTCCCAGTGCTGCCTGACACCCCACTCCCATCAATCCCCAGGCTCATGCCCTTCCGTGGAACCATCGCATGCCCTTGAGCAGTTCCGGAACCAACTCTGCCCAGAGACAAGCAGTGTCAGGATCCCTTCACCTGTTGCCTGGAGGCTTATTCCAGCCCTGAGCAATCTTTCAAAGTAACAGGGCTCCCTCTGATAGAGGAAGGGGAACCAGGAGGTAGAGTGGGCAGACTGGGTCTGCATTCACTCAGCCGCCCAGGAGCTGGGTGAGCTTGGTCCACTGGGTGCACCAAACACCCACTGAACCGATCTGGGGCCCAGTCCAGCTCTGAGCTTCCGTTTCTTCAGCAACTAAAAAAGGAATCATCTTTACTTTCAGGTTTATCGTGACGTGGTGCTCAATAAACCTTATCACACTTTCCTTGCTGATTCGCTGGCCCTTCTCTGAGGCCTGCGTCACAACAACCAACCCAGTCTCACACCCCAAGTCCTGGGGGAGGCTGGACTCCAACAATGCACGTGTGCCCAACTCCCACTGTTCCCTGCTGTTTCCCTCCTGCTCAGTCCCTGTGACTTCTTGGAAGAGGCAATTCCTTAAACCAAGACTTTTGCCTTTAGCCCACCTCTTCTCATTCTGTCTCCCTGCCAGCCTCAGTTTCCTCCCCAGGCTGCTCCGAGAACTTTCCCAAATAACCTGATCCCTACTGCTTCGTCTCTAAGTCCCTGTCACTCCCTAAGTCTGAAGCCACGCACACCAAACCCAACTCCTGGTATGTCAGCAAAGGATTTACAAGGCTAGACAGACGGACATAAATACACCAGTGAGGAAAGAACACTCAAACAAATGGCTTGCTTCATTACCTTGGAGAACCAAGTTTCCAATGGGAGAATGTCACCTATTAGATCAGTGTTCTCTTTATGACGTCCTAAGAGAGTTCCTCAGTAACAGAAAAAGCTGTGCTTCTTCTGTGGAAACCCATCTGTTTTTATTTAAAGACAAGTACAAATTTGGAAGCTGATCTTACGTCCCTTTTCGCTTCAGCTGCTGTGAAACTCAAGAGCCAAATCTGTGGCCTAACTTTAGCACGGGTCAAGTACTATACTGTCCTTTACCCTCAGATTCCATCCTGTCATGCTGTATATGTCTTTCCAAGTTGCCACTGAAGTACAAGAGGAGCAGGAACAAACTGAAATCGGAAATTAACACCTTTAGGGAAGGGTGGTCTTTGCTTTCCTGCAGGCTTGAGCCCGCCCAGGAGTGGAGACCTATGTCGGGTTTTAGATGCAATAATAAAGCAAAGAGCCAGCTGAGAATGTGGGATGGGAATGAGGTGGAAGCAAACCCAGGCCTGTACCTCCACTTCTCCCCCATGCAGCTTACAGGATGTGTGAGGGCAGCAGCCAGAACGAGGGGCACGGAGGCCTGGGACAGCACACCCCACCATGCTGTGAAGCCAATTTGAGATGATACTGTGTCCAATGTGTATTTAACATGGTTTGGACTTTCACTGGGCTAAAACCAAGGAGACTGTAGGTTAAAAAAAAAATGATAATAATGAGAGCTTTTCCTATGTCGCCCTTAGAAACGCTCTAATGGGAGGTAAAAGGCACTTCTAAATCAGAGCAGGATACCTGGCCCACCTTGCAGAGGCTCTGCGCTGTCTCGGGGAAAAGAGCCCAGCCTCATTCTACTCAAGTGCGGAGACACGCAGAGGGCCCTCCTGAAGAACGAAGGAGCCGCAAATGCACTGCCAGCTGGGCTCCAAACTCACCAGTTCGCAGCCGGATCCCAGGCCAAGGGGCCTGTGAGCCCTGACCCACTTTGAGACCTATCAGTCTTGGATTTAGGCACCTTCAGCAGAATTCAAACTCCATATGGAAAACCCCTGCTCCCCTGGGGCTAGGGAAATAAGACGGCAAAGATTCTTCATGGTTTGGAGTCTTTGGAGACTGCAATGCTTAGTGGCAAATCAAGAGCCAAAGCCATAGGGATCATGAATCCAGCTTCTCATTTCCAAAGGTACAGCTCTCTGACCCTGTGCAGGCTAACATGTTTCAATTTCATCACTGTGAAATAGAAGATTCCTGCCTTTCACCTCCCATCAGAGTGCTTCTGAGGCTTTTCAGGGCTTCTTAGGAAGAGCTATCATTATTATTCTATTAGTCTACAGCCTCCTAGGTTTTAGCCAAATGAAAATCTAAACCACTTTTAAGTACACATTGGACTCAGTTTTATCCAAAATTGGCTCTGCATCCTAGGAAATACACGTTTCCAGATGGCAAGATTGTAGGTGAAATCATCAGAAGACTGCATAAGTGCCACATATTATCATGTGCCTTCCACTCATTAATCCACCGAACACTCTGCGTGTTAGGGATGAGCCAACTTATCTTCTTTACAAAAAGCAGACTCGGTGTTCTTTCACAGCTACACAAACAAACAGCTGAGCTGAAATGAAAGGAAGGACAACTCCTTCCTCCCTGTTCCCTGCAATCTATCAAGCAGGGTCTGTGTTTTATCACTTTTCCTTGAGGGTTGCAAAAGTTCTGCAAGGAATTCTTTGATTACTGTATTACTTTTATCAGCAACAGAAAATGAGCTCCAACAACATGCTGCATGGTCAGAATTTTCATTATCAGAGGTGAAAATAACGATGGATGGGCAGAAATACACGCCAGGATGCACAGCTCAGCAAGATTGCCTTTCTTTCCAGGTGAGATAGACTCTGGGTCCACAGGAGCCTTCCTGAGTGCAGTTGCCCAAGAAGCGGTGTGACTTTCTGTGCACATCACTATTACTCAATACACCAAACACTCAGAGGCAATGCCCACTTCTACAACCATCGTGGTCTTCCACGCATCACCACGTTGGCTGAATGAAAGCACATTAATGAGTAATCATGGCTGGGACTCAGGCAACACATTCCCATGCCCTGTCCCCAAATGACCGTGCCATGTGAGCCCCGGGGTTAGGCCCAGACCCTGGCCGAAGCTATAAAAGCCAGCACCAAGGCCACCAACCCGCTGGGGAGGGACCAGAACTTTCTACAATTTATGTGGCCAAAAAAACTTTGTTCACAGGAGTTTTATTCAGGTAATTTGCTGTATTTTTAGTTCACTTTTAAGGCTCATATAGATTAATTCACCACAGCATTAGAAATCCCATTTGCCACAAAGCTGTCAATAGTCAGTACTAAGTCTAAAAGCTCCTGGTAACATTAAAAGTGACAAAAAGGGGCACTTTTGCTCTCAATGCCAAAGCCAAAGAAACTGCTTGTTCCAAAGACTACCAAATTTCTCCAATGCCTACAAAAGAGCTTAGCATTATCAGACTTTAATAGTTACAGAAGGCTGTATGGGGGGCTTAATTCCCAACAAAGATACCCAAAAGTATGTAATATAGGGGCTGCCCAGCATTAGGACTGATGGAACCACAAATTTCCTTCCCAGCAAATCGCTGCCAATTAAAGCCACTGATTCAGCTAACTGCGCCGGCTCCTCTGGCACAAAGTAACCAAGTCTTGGAAACATTAAATGCAGTGTAACTCCTTCCCAAAGTCAAAAGCCTCCACGTTACAACCACTTAAGAAAACTCAGGCCCCATCACTCTGGAGTATAGGGCTGCCACCAGGCAAGTCACTCTTCAAGGTGTGGAGGTCTATAAGCAGCATCCTGGCTGCCTGAGGCAGTCCCCTGCAGGTGTATTTCCACAGAAGGCCTCCATGCTGGAACAGCTTGTTCCTTCCTGGAGGGTGATGCAGGACTGTCTGAAGTGAGGACCCTGTCCAGGCAGGTACCAGGATGTGCACATACCCTCACAAGATGGCAGGCCGGGTCATCCTCTGTAAAAACGGTGGTGACCACCGTTTATGGTGACCACCAAGCCAGTTCATAATTAAGAGTGACCTCCCTGTGTGCTTTCAGGTAAACACCTTTGCATCTCTCATCCTCAATTTCCTCATCCAGAAAATTAAGGGATGAATCAGATAACATCTAAGGCATTCAGTTCCGGAACTCAGAAGAGGCTCCATAGTCAATTTAGCATTAATTTGTTTCTCAGATCAGTCCTTGTCCTAGAAAATCCCTAAGGTAACAGGTTCCACTGAGATGGACAGGGGACTGTTAAGTACATAAAGTGGGGCTGCCGAGAAGGGAGGTCTAGGTACTGAGAGTCAAGAGTGCTGGGCTGGCAGATGTGAGGCCAGTTACACCTAACACAGGTGGTGAATAATAGATCGAAGGGTAGCTTAACCCACTGCATTATTTTTTCTGGGTCAGATGTGACTTTCCTATCTTTACATACAGGAATCAAGAGAAAACAAAATATCAAAAGTCAGCCCTGAAGACTGTCTCTTCAAAAAAGAAAGAACCCCACCTCTTAACATCTTCTGAAGGAGTCACTCATCATCCACAGGACAAAAATCTACCTGAAGGGTATTAATTTAAATAGGATAAATACATTATCTTACAAATAGCTCATGTATTTTCCTTCAGGTCTTTAAGGACATCTCAGTTTATATGCAGAATGCGAAATTTTCATTTTAAAAAATCTAACCTCTTTTAAAAATATTATTAGCCAAACAACTGAGAAGAAAAATGTTTCTGAGTTCTTACAACTAAATCTAAAGACTTCCATGTGACTTCTTGGATGAGAAACCATCTCCCACTAGCACACAGGGCTGGGCACCGTGGCCTTCTTGGCACACCTTCCCCTCCACTTCCACTCACCAGGATGAGTCACAAGCCCCTGGGTCTGCTCCTCACACCTGGAAAACACGATGTTTAGGATGATCCCTATGTTTAATCTAAATCCGGCTGGTAGGCACTTGCTTCAGTGGCTAGTAAATAAAAGGGATATGCAAAACAGCAAAGAAAGAAAAGTGATTTTTCCTTTTTCCTGTGTGGGTGAGGAGTGCAAGGAATACCACTTACATCTGCTTTGCACCCTGGAGAAAACAGGCAGTTTGGAGAATCCTATCCTCAAGAATAATTACACTTCACAAGAATACAAGTCTTAAAAGCCTTTTTTGTTCACTGTAAATGCTTGTCTACTACCACACACATCTGTTCTTCCAGTTTCTGAAACAGTGACAAGCCAGGTATAACACATCTGCCTCAATTTTAGCAGAAGATTGTGCAAACTCCCCTCCTTTCTCTTTTAAGCCAAAATGAGAGATATGGTAGGAAGCAACAGCCCAGTGAGGTCTCAGGCAGTTTTATAAGGTCAAAATCCTTATAGATTTTGGATTAGAGCTTGGATTAATTGTTGATTTGGGAGCTTATTCAGTCACAGCGGAGACATGCTGATAGAGGTATCTCACCTCTATCACTTACCAAGTGTGTGGCCTTTAGCAAGCCACGTAACCCTCTGTCCCTCAGTTTCCCCATCGGTAAAGAAGAGCTAATATGCTTAAAGCCCACAGCAGTGCCTGGCACGTAATAGATGTTCAATTAATAGCTTTTCATTACAGTCATGGAAAGGATGGGTCAACCTAAGGCTGTGACTGCACATATCACACCGATTTGCACCGATGCAGGCAGAAGATACAATTGTTTTTTTGCCTTTTTTAGGGGGGAGGATAACAGTTTTCTAACTTCAATTACAACCTTCCTTTAGAATTCAGAGTTCAATGATCTTCTCAAAACCAGAGGCCTCCTCTACCCCTAGTGAGGATTTTTGAAGGGTGTTGAGCAGATCTATATCCCTTATTTTCATCTTCAGATCTGGGCCATGGGAACTGAGGACTCAGAACCTCAGGCTGGGAGCCAATCCCTCTATGTGGCTGCCAGGCAGGCTTTTGCTTCTGAGGCTGATAGTTCCTTAAGGCACTTTACTTCTCTGTAAATCCATCCTTAAAAGGCCAGATTTTTTTGCCAACATACCCCCCTCCACCTTGTCCTCCAAAACATGCAAGCAGCAGTCCATCCTTTAGAAAAACAGAAATGGAAGTGAACGGATGTGCATCATTTCACCTGTGAGCAGTGGCAGCTCTGGAAAGCATCCCACCGTCCCAAGCACTCAGGCTCCCACCAGGTCCATCTGATCGACTTCTGTTCTTAAAAGACCCGCGCACTCTCCTGGAGTCCAATTCTGAACGCTGCTCATGGTGTCAATGGCACCACGTTGAGGACTCTCCTCCAACTCCTGCCCCAGACCAAGTCTCTCAAGGCCGCTTTCCCCAGCACTGCACGACCCTTCTGATGTCCCGACACCTGAACCTGCCTGCTTGATCCTTCTCAAGAATCTTGGTGAATCTGAGAGTGACTCACCTTCCCTCCCTGTTCCCAAGAAGAAAACCCAGATCACTGATCCTCTGAAGCTCAGCACTAAAGCCACGTCACCTCGGGCAGAGCTTCATGGAGGAAAAGGTATGCTACAGTAGCAGAAAAAGTTGTAATCCACACTAATCTCGGTTTCGTTTTTTTTTCCCAATGTGTCAGACATAAGAGTATTGATGAATCTCGGGCAACATCTGAAGCAGCTGCTAGGAGATCCTGAAATGAACTTCCAAGACCTGGGCAACCCACTGTTCTTCACACTATTTATATTCCCAAAGCCAGCGGCTACCCAGGAGGCCCTGTAGCGTGGACGCCAGAATCCAACGCCCCTGACAAGCAGCAGAAACTTGCTCTGATCTTCACCTGGCTCTGCCTCGTGGTGGGAGAGGCCCTGCTCCGTTAGGAAAGGGAACAGCATCTCCCCACCACGGCCTCACCTCTGACCTCAGCGTGAAAGCAGCACCACTTTCCCCCTCACTCCGCTCGCCCTCTCACATTGATTACACCCAGCACATTTTAATCTTATCTCTCTCCCACACATCCCATGTCCGTCTGCGGATGAGTCAGTGCGACAGCTTCCCTGTGCCATGCAGCTGCTCTTACACGAGGAACATTCCCCAAAGACCAAAACAAACAAGGGGGAAAGATCACAAAACAGCAAGAATCGACCTAAACAGAAGTGTCCTGAACACAGTACATGCGCCAGGATGAACCCTTGGCCTCCTCTGTGCACCCGAGCAGACTCTTTATTATTGCTGGGGTGGGGGTGGGGGGCTGACAACACAGAAAGCTACCCAGCAACAAGGATCTGGAATATTCTCCAGGGCCGGGGACTCTGGTACATCTCCACAGATACCACCGCAAGCTCTCTGTTCATCTTTCCCACTCCTGTCAGGCCTCTGAAGTCAGGATGGCATGAGAATCTTGATTTTTCACTCCTGATCTGCCCCCAGAAGAATTCCAGACTCAGCAAATGACTCAAAGCAGTGGTTCTCAAACTTCAGCTTGCAGCAGAATTACCCCGAGACCTGTGACAACACAGATTGCTGGGTTCAGAGTGTCTGAGTCAGTACGTCTGGGGTGGGCCCAAGAATCTGAATTCCCAACAAGTTCCTGGGTGATGCTGATGCTACTGTGTGGAGACCGTGCTTTGAGAAGTGTTAGCGTAATGCATGAGAATGCCGTGGAGCCCTCTGCCTCTAATTTCTACATCAGATTAGGTTGCACAAAAGAGGGAGAGTGAGTGTACGTGTTTCGGATCTCAAGACTCATGCAATGACTTGAAATAGCACCATCTCTTCTTACCAATTCCTGAAAGCTTCAAAAATAGTTAACTAGGGTCCAGTGGAGACTAGAAAAACAAGTGGGAGTTGGAAGCTCTTAAGAAACCACATTCGTTTCCATCAAAGAAAGGAGAACATCCTATTTAAACACAGTTTACTCAGTAATGATGCCCTTGTCCTGGAAGCCAACTGTTCACTTAGATCCCAATTTGACAGCGTCCTTCCTTTTTACATGGAGCTTCCGGGGAGCAGACTCCACCTTGTAATCTCCCCACAGAAGAGAGGGTGGAAATAGGTCTTAAAGTCATTACTGAAATAGTTGATACGTATCACAGCCAAAATCTCTCATTTTCCTAAGACAATGTTCTCAACCCTAACTGTACACTGTAACTACCTACAAGCTTTAAAAAATATAGTTGCCCAGACCCCAGACCTAGATTCTGACCTAAGATGGCACCTAGACATTGGTGTTTTCTTTTTTTTTCTTTAATGGAAGTATAGTTGATGACAATACTGTGTTAGTTCCAGGTGTACAGGAAAGTGATTCAGATACATATATTCTACTTCAGCTTCTTTTCCATTATAGGTTATTGCCAAGATACTGTGTTTAGTCCCTGTGCTATACAGTAGGTCCTTGTTTATTTTATATTTGGTAGTATCTGTTAATCCTATACTCCTAATTTATCCCTCCTGCCCTTTCCCCTTTGGTAACCAAAAGTTTGTTTCCCAAGTCTTAGTCTGTTTCTGTTTTGTAAATAATATGTTCACTTGTATCATTTTTTTAGATTCCACATATAAGTGATATATAATATTTGTCTTTTTCTTAGACACTGTTGTTTTCCAAAGCTCCCCGTGACTCTTAAATGCAGCCAAGGCTGAAAACCACTGATGCAGGAGCAAGGTCACAGAGAGAGAACGGGTGATGGGAAAGAGAGAAGGGCAGTAAGTCCCCTTTAGATACCGTCTAATGGCATAAAAGGAGGGAGAAAAGAATGGGAGAGCAGCTGGGAGCGACTAGGACAAGTAAAACTGAGGCTTAGATTCTGAGACTGATCAAAGGGTCAACCCAATGCTGGCAGTCTCAGGTTCAAAAATCAGAAACAGCTAGATAATCAAAGAAGTACCCTCATTTGCCAAAGACATGGCAACAGTCCAAAGGACACATCAGGAAACCCTTTTAATAAGGTGTACTTTTTTTTTTAGAAGCATTAATAACTAGGAACTTGAGGCAGAGAGCTTTAACGTCTCACAAACATACCCTCTAAAGGTTCAACTTTGAAATCACGTGCCAGAAAAACAATAAAATATATCCCTTAGCAAAATTAAATGTCTTTTTCTAAAGGGGGAGGCAAGAAGGAAGAGAGTGAAGCAGTAACTCTCATAGCACTTGGTAACTGAAATTATCTCCCCAGTAACCACAATGACAAGCAAGTTTTCAAAGTTGTAAAATCATGTGATGCAGATGATAAAACCAAAATAGAGTTATTTTCTTCTCTTCCTACTTGACTAGCACAGATGCATGAGATAACAAACTGGAAAAGATATTTGAAAGCTTTATGATCCTGCTTAAGGCAGAAGATGAACACCAAACAGACCAGTTGGAGGAACACGTTGTGGGTGGTCAGTGAACAGAGCAGGGAATCTCAGCGCAGGTAACAGACAGACATCAGGTGGAAATGATCTCTGCTCACTCCAGGGCCAACACTGGGAGCCCAGAGAGAAAAACCCAGATGTCTTCCCACTGTGTTAAGTTAAAATCGATCCATCACTTTAAAGCTTTTGATGTGATTAGAAAACCAAGATGTGGATAAATCTGCATCTTAAAAATGACAATGGTAGTTTTTGATAAAAACATTCATTTGTTAAGTCATTATGTTAAAATCAATTTGGAAGATGGTAGTTTTCACTAGCACAAATTAGCTTTCCTAATTTGACACGTGGTACTTCACTTAATCCAGTACTGACTGCCCACAAATTAACTCAAAGCACTCCCTGATTTTATGAGACTGTAGGAAGAAACCTCTCCCTTCCTCCCAAAGAGCACCTACTGAAAGAGGCCTACAATCAGGTGCCAAATTTCATCTTGGCAACAGACATGAAGGTTGAATGTGGTAAAGCCTAAAATATGGCTCAGATCACCAAGAATTTCAGCCTGAAAAAAAGGATCTTTCTTGGAAAGGAAGAAGACTAAATAGGACTGATTTAGATAATTCAGTTCAGCAGAGGACATGCATCTATTCAAACAGAAGTCTGTAAGCTTATCTTTATTGGACAGAGCTGGAGATAGAAGACCTGATCTAGGCCACTAATTTCAAGAAACAGGACACCAGCTCACCTAGGAAGTTATCTATCAGGAGCTTAAGAGCCCAAGTGTGCCAAAGCAAGCACGCTCACACCTGTATCCACTGGAAGATAACTTTAAAATAACCAGGCCTACAACATTTCCAGCATCCACTCCGGGTTTCTCAGGGTTACACAAATGATGCCCTGAACTAACTGATCATTGTTCTTTTAAATAAATTCAGGAGTGTTTCAGTATTTACTTAAGGAAAAAAAAATTATCTTGCTTAAAATGTAGTCTGTGGTCACTGGTTATTTACATGACAGGTATATTCATACATGGCAAATTAACGCTGTCAATGGGAACATTCTTACAAATAACTAATGATTAAGGATATGTCCTTTCTCATTCTACCAAGCTGGGAGGGAAAAGGTACCCAAATACAGAGCAAGATGCAAACGTATGAAGGGTGAGATTAGTAAGTCCTTAATTCGGAAACGAATGCTGGTAGGAAGCCCCAAGTCAGCTATCATATAACATGAAAATTCTAGGAAAAATATACAGCAAAACTGAGTTTTAAATTAGATAGCATTTTTTAAAGTAATTTACCAACATGACAAGTTCCAATGGAGACATCTAGAGAAAATGTTTTACTTTAGGAAACCACTACAGTATTAGAAGAAAATTAAGTTATATCGAGTTTTTAAAAAAAAAAATTAAGTAAATAAAAATAAAAAAGAGAAGGGAGAAGAAGATGAGGAGGAAGCTTTAAACATCACTCAGCCAAGCTTAATATGAAATATGGAACCAAGGCAATTACTTAGATAATTTATGATGAAAGAAGTATCATTTTTAAAATCAATTACTAGGATATTTCAGGAAAAAAGCAGTTTTGAGATTTGAATTATGTGAATTAATGACTTAACTTGATCTTTTTAATCCAGTACTGATTTTCAAGGATTCATCTAACAAGTCGTATTGGATATAATTTCATGTCCTCCTTAAACTTCAAGTTTGTGCCCAGAGTTACACCTTTAAAATTCCACGTTGGCCAAGCAACCTTCTTTGCAACTGCCTCCGGCCCCCCACCCTCCCCCACACCCTGGCTGTATCCAGTTATCGGGCACAGCCATTCGGCCTGCTCCGCATTTATCATAGGGTTTCAGTCTATCTTCTGGACACTATCCAGACACTACTCACCTATCTTTACTGTGAAACTGAGAGTTCTGAAATTTTTTCCAACACACACGGGATTAGTGTTCTACAACCCATACTTTATCTCAGGGCACATGGGTGCTGCATTCCAGCGGCCAATTAAAACCATCCTTTTAGGTTCTATCCATACATACTTTTACCTTGAAGACAAAAGCAGTAAGCTCCTTAGTAGAGATAAACATTTGAGCCTGGCCAGCAACTTGTATTATGCAACATTTTCTGTCTGTGTCTTGGTGCTTGCCTTTAAACCCCTCAGTAACTGCACTGCAAAGAGTCAACCACCTCAAAAAATATGTTTAATATCTTTATGAGCTCTGATTTGGCAACCACACTTCTGCTAGAAACTTCTTATAAATGTTCTTTTTTTTTCCCCTGAAATCCGTTTTTCCTGGTGGAGGTGTAGCCATTCACCTACCCACCTGAAGGTTACAGAAACAGATACCTTGTTCTCCCAAGGCAGAAATTTCTCAGAGGAAATAGCCCAACCCTGAGGATTTCTACAGTGTGTACCACTCTATTAGTTCTAAATACTAGTACACTTTGTATCTGACCCATAGTAAACCACAGTTACACAAGACAGTGACCCAGCAGAAATGAGAATCCCCATATCAGACTCCCCCACTAAGAGCCCAGGCACTGACCGAATTCTCAAAAAGTGTTAGCTTGCGCAAAATCAAGAGAAGGAGCCTAAATCCCGGGTCTATGTCCACTCCCCACCACCAGTACAGAGAGGTGTTAGTTACCCTGAGTCAGCCACAACTGGGAAGATAAAACATTCAAGACCTTATTCTGAAGGTTAACGTGAGGATTGGTGATTATATATAAAGAATGAGCCACATAGTAGCAACTTTTTACATGGCAGCTATTTAATTTTATTGTTTTATCCCACCCCCACCAAAAGTCCCACCCACACTCAGGAGGCAGTAGAGCAGCAGAAAAGGAAAAAGTTCTACAGCCAAAGAAACCTGGGTTTCAATCTTAAGCAATTTACTTAAATTTCTCTGAAACAGTTCCTTGTCTTTAAATTGGGATTTATATTTAAATGCCTAGGAGTATCATTACATGCAAAATACTTAGCTGAGTAACTGGCACAGAGTAAGTGTTCAATAAATCATAGTCACTCTTATTATCATTATTATTATAACTGGGCTTCAGAAAATCTTGTGTCCACTCGTCTTTTACTGTAAAAAACAGTATTTCCAACTGATATTTAACCCTGGCTCCCCTTCCCAAAAATATCATTTGGAAATACGAGAAAAGATGCAATTCTGATTCTTAAATACTTCTGAGCAATTCACCCAAAGGCCTACTATGTACCTAGAAAATACCTGCTGCTACTTCTGTGAGGACTATGTTCTATGCTTCATCAGGATGTTGGGGTTTTTGGACATAAATGTCTACAGAAGGGACGTAAGCCTGAACCCTCAAGTTTGTGAGACTTTGAAAGGCTTTGAATCAAGAACAGGAGGAGCCCAGGGGACTCTGGGAGATTATGAACTGGCCTTACTACCACCATGATGGGAGGCACCCTGATGGAGCTCCATCTTCCCAAGCCTGACTGGGACGGGGAAGAATGCTTCCCCAACTCCATCTGTCCACTGAGGACCCAGGAGGCTCCCTCCCCACAAAGACTGACTCTTCTAGACCAAAGCTCTCAGCCAGGTCTCATGGCCTTAGTCCACACTCCACAAGCAAAGCCATTTCACCAGCTTCACGAAATGGACTAAGAAGAAATTCAATAAGGAGAGAAGGAGGGTTAGGGAGGGAGTCCATGACACAGGCTATTAGAAGTGGGAGGGAGGGGCAGGTTCTAGTAGTTCTCACTGGGGAACTCATGCCTCCCTCCTGCACCTCACAGCAGGATGAAGAGAGAAGAAATTTAAATTACTAGTAAGTAGCCTATGAATGATTAACATTTTAATTTTAATCTAAGCAAAACCTTTTTGCTGGGAAGGGTGAAGTGGGTGAAGGGAGTCAAAAGGTACAAACTTCCAGTTATAAAATAAATAAGTCCCAGGGATGTAAAATACAGCATGCTGATTATAGTTAATATTATACATATTGAAAGCTGCTAAGAGAGTAAACCCTAGAAGTTCTCATTACAAGAAAAAAAAATGTGAACTGGACTTATGGTGATGATCGTTTCGCAACACACGTCAATACCGAATCATTACGTTGTACACCTGACGCTAATAATGTTGTATGTCCAACATGTCTCAATAAAAACAAATAAACCCTTTTCATTCTCCGCCTCTATCTGCAACCCTGCCTGCCCCTCTCTTCCATCCCTGTGCTTCTGTGCTTGCTTCCTAGGGCTACCAAAACAAATCACCACAGACTTAGGGGCTTCAAACAGCAAAAACTGATTCTCTCACAGTTCTGGAGGACACAAGTCCAAAATTCAAATGTTGGCAGGGCCATGCTCCCTCTGAAGGCTCCAGGGCAGGATCCTTCCTGGCCTCTGCCTAGCTTCTGCCAGGCCCTGGGCAATCTGGAGCTCCCTGGCTTGTAACTGCACTGCTATAACCTTTTCTTCGGTCTTATCTGCATCTAGCATGTCCTCTCCTCTCCTTATAAGGACACCAGCCACCAAATTTAGGGACCACACGAATCCAATATGACCTCATCTTAATTTACCCCCCAGGGAAGACCCTATTTCCAAATAAGGTTACATTCTGAGGTTCCAGGTGGATGTGAATTTGCAGGGGATACTATTCAGCCCAATACAGCTCCCAAATTGAAATAAGCCACCACCACCAAAATATGGGGCAAAGTGGAGGGAGATGACAAATTCCAGCTGCACAGAACTACAGGATTTTACATTATAAAAATTTCAAAGCTGTCATCTCCAGTGGATGCTCTAAATTAGGAATAATGTAGCTTTTGCCCTTCTCTCACCCATAGGAAAATGAAGTCTTGGAAAATATCAAAAGTCTCTATCAAAATAGCACAAAAACACAGAACAATCCACTGATCCAGACACCTGACATACTGTGAAGTCTGGTATTAAGTAGAGATCGACATTCACATATATTATCAAGAGTGGAGTCGCAAAAAGATGAAGGCCAAGGAGACATTTTTCAGTTAAAAATGCTTTCATTTAACTATTTGGGGATAGGAAGTGGACCATGGGTCTTAGAAGACCAAAGTTTCCTTTAAAAAGTTACCTTAGGTTTTTAAACACCCACCCTTTCCAAATTATTCTTTTCTAATGATGACATAAGGCTACATGGAAACACTATGTATTAGAGTTCTTTTTTGGTCTTAACCAAGATATTATTTGAGCCATGTAGGGGGAAAAAAACTTGAGATCAGTTTAAAGATTTGTGTACTCCCTCTGCTGGCTCTAAATTTAAAGAAAATTCTCAATAGCTTCAGGAGCCAAGTAATTAATTTCACCAGACATCTAAAACACAAGGGGAAATATGATGTGGATTCTCCCACACATACACACGCAAAAGCCTTCAAATAAATAAATAAGAAATTACAAAACACATACTAAAAACTGCCAAAGGCATCTGTTGAATTTATTGAGGATTCACTCCAGAGGAAAGTTAATGCATCCCGTTTATTTGTTTGGGGCAGGGGTCACTTCCTACCTTGGCCTTGCCCCTATAAGTGTGCCACAAGCTTTCCTTGCTCTGTGCTCACCTCTCCCCGGCAGGATGGGGGTGCATCTGGACACCTGGGCATAGTGAGCCCCAGACGATAACCTGGCTTTTTCACCACAGGCAACACTGCAGAAGCAACTACTGAAACTCCCACAGCCCATCAGAGAAGTTGGTGTACTTGGTAATGTTATCCCATAGTAGTGAACAACACACTGCAGAGAAAAAGTCTCCAGATTAAAACCTCAAAAAAAGGTTCAAGAGAAAAGTGGAAAATGAATACTCGTGGGGAAAAAAAAAACCAACTTGAAACATACTCTAATCATACATTCATGTTTTACAGGAAGGACTGATACATCACAATACTCTATGGGTGCGTGCTGTTGCACGTCTTTTTCCAGTTGGGGAAATCGCAATACCAAGAAGTGAAAGTTGTCTGCTCAAGAATAAAATGGTTAGAGATACTGAGTCTGTCTGGGTAGTGACGTGATCAGAACTGGGGTCTTCTATGATAATCACTAGCCTAACCACCTATTCAGAAAACTACTTCGGAAAAGCTGCAGCCTGGCCCTGGAAAGCTCCATCTCACAGACTCACTATCTCTTCTTCCTTTGTATGTGACTTCCATCTTCCAAGCCATAAATATAAAACTTCAAGTACATCTGGGACTTATCCCCCAGATGCAGAACATCACAGATAGCTTAGTTTTACATAAGATCTCTGTTCCTGTAAGAAGCGAGTGAATAAATTTTAGGCTGAACAATGCCAGGGGGACTCTTTCTAAACAGGCATATGGATGCTGCATAAAGCAGGGTCCACACACAGAGGGCAGATTGGATTTCAACTTTTTCTTAAGGAAAGGTCATTGGCAGATTAGGCTTCTCTTAGTTTCTGTGATGGGTAGTGACTAACACTGAAAAAGTTTTCAAGGACTTCTACCCTAGGAAACAAGAAACTGCGAGAAATGTCTTAGATGGCATCATTTTGTAGTGACACGACATTATATCAATATCCACCTTCATAGCTACAATATCCAAAAGACTCTTCACAGGACATCACCTCACTCCTGAATCACATCACCCCCTTTCAGTGTCAGAGTCCCAGGACAAGGCTAAGCTCATGAGCTGAGGACATAAGGATCCCAGAAGCAGCTCCAAGTATCAGAAATGCTTTTCTCAGCTAGACACCTTCCCTGCTTTCAAGGCTTTTACACTGTACTTGAGAATATACAGGAGTCACAGAAAAATGACAAAACAGGCAGGAGTCGGGGGTGGGCAGGGTAGGACAGGGTTAAGAAAGTAGGCTTTTCTAGCAAGGTGAGCTGAGGGCACTGATGGAGAATGCAAACGGAGCAATGCAGCGGCCTAGAGGGTGGGGGAGGGAGAGCAGGCGAGTCTACAGAGATGGAGGCACTGACTCGAACAGCTGCGAAACCACAATGGTTAGCAACAGGCATTACAGAACACTAGTGCCCTGGGCTCACATGGACACAATCCTAACTCCACCCCTGCTAGCTGCTGGTCCCTGAGCTAGTCACTCACATGCTCCCAACCTGTTTCCTCACTTGTAAAATGAAGCAGTTAGATGAACTCTAAAACTTCTTTTAGTTCTGAATTTGAGGCAAAAGGCAATGCAGATAATTTGTACGAAGTTCCACACCCACTCTGAGGGCGGCCAGTCCTACACTATGGCCCCACGAGACAGAACTGCGGATCCCAGATTAGTCCACGGCCATAGGAGGACTCTAATCCGGGTGGACTTGGGAAGGCCCCAGCTCCTCCCAAACTACAGGAGCCATGGGACAGTGGTCTTGCATCTCCAAAGGAAGCTGCAAATGATCTGTAGGGAGTTAAAGCCAGGACCCAGCCAGAGCTCAACACCACCTTTGCCATTTTCTGGTAACCTCCACAGAGCTGAAGCACTAAGGAAAGCAGAAGTACAAGTGGGAAAAAAGGCAGAGAGAAGGGACAGCAATGACAAGTTCACAGAGCACAGATTTGCATGTTTATTTTCTGTCTTCCCCCAGGAGAACATCAACTCCTGTGAACTAGAACCTTATCTGCCTTGTGCTACCGCTATATCCCTGCACCCAGCAGACTGCCCTACACACTGTATGCCTTTGATAAACATTTGTTGAATGAATAAAATGGCATGAGATGCAAATGGGTAAAAAGGGTTTGCTCTTTCTAGTCTTCTACTCACTTACTGTACACCAGCTGTATCATCCACTGGTACTCACCCACCTACATATATGTCATCCCCAGCTCCTTCTAAAACCAAAGCGACCCTCTGGGCCACTCCATTCGTGATAAAGGAAAAGGTGAGGAGAAAAACAAGTCAAAAATAGGATCAAGTCTGTTCCCTACAGACAAGATGAATGGGTGTGAAGATAAAATAAATTCCATATTCTCACCAGCCCCAGGAATGTGGAATCTGACCAGCAATCGGTAAGCTGGGTACCTCACCAGAAGGCACAGGCCTAAACAGTCTTACCTTTGCATTTCTGTCAAGATCTTTGGATGAATGGTATCTGCTAAACTTTTTGCATGCCAAGTAAATGATTTTTTAGTGGGATAAAGCCTCCTCACTAATTTTGCAAATAAAAATATCTTACAGGTTTCAAGTAAGAATCACAAGTATTAAAAAGTTTAACTACAAGATGTTCTTCTATGGTGTCATTCTCTTAAAATAGAACCCTCCTAAAAACTCCTAAAAATAAGTCTGCATAGTTTCATTTCATTTTCTAAGAAGGAGATAAACATATCAAAACAAAGACTTAACTTCTTTTTAAGAGTCTCTCTGTTACACGGGGCTCATAGATCAAAGTCTAAAAGGGCCAATTTCTTCACTTCATAGGTTGATGACACAGCTTTGAAAAAGAAGAAAAACAGTCCCCCTACTGTACTGCTGCTATAGGAAGAGGAAGTATGTTAGCTGAGAATCACTGACGAAGACAGTACTGCCAAAGGAAATTACAAAACAGCACTCTGGCAACATGGGCCAAGCAGAAGACAGATTCCTCATACACGGCATGACCATAACTGGTCCTTTGATGAGTTATTCCAGAAGGTGACTGAGGTCAAAATTAGAGGCCAATATGGAATTACTATGACTTTGTCATTTTGAAATTTAAAAAAATATTTTTAAACATCAAAGTTGCTGTTAAAATAACATTCTCTTAATACAGCACGTTGCAAAGGAACCAGAGGCAGTCATCTGAAGAATGGGAATGGTGAGGACGTGAACCAGCATCTTTTCACCTTGGGAAGAATCTGTAAGAGGACACACCCTCAGGGAAAGGAAGACTCAATCTCTTGAAGAATCACCCTCTGCAGCAGCAGAAGTTGTCGTAGTACCTTACATCTGTGAAATTGTAGGAGCCACCAAAGAAGCTCATGGCTACTTAACAGGATCGTGCCCTGACCCAGGGGAAATGAAGCTGTGTGGGCATGTGTAGGAGAATTAGCGATAAATGGGCCTGGCCAGGTAAACCTTAGAGTTCCAGAGGTCTGCCCGAGACAGGAGGAAATGAGAGAACTCACCAGTTCAATTTGGGTGCAGTGCAAGTAAACTTAATCGGAATCAAAGGAAATGTAACCTTTTCCCCTCTTAACCACATCTGATTATTCATTTCTACTTTAATACCTAAAGGAGACCTGTGAGATAGCCATCACCCTCCTCCCCGGCACAGTGTGCATCTGACAGACTGAAGTTAACCAAGAGCTTCCTCCTTTTGTTAAAATGCTCTCTTTTTTTGCCACCTTCATCACTTCATAGTTCCTAAGTACCCAAACCAATAGGCATTGGACAGCTTGACAAACACTGTGCACTCACTCAGCCTCCGTCAATATATGCCCATCCTTCTGATGCTGAAATAATAACCAAGATGTTTTAAGACTGAGAGGCAAATACGCTTTTCAGGAAAGTAACATCTACTTGTGTAACACTACTCAGTAAATAACCTGAAAGAAAGATCAATTTAAAAAGAAAAAGTGAGATAAAGAAGACCTCTAGAACAGTGGCTACTAATTACCTCTTGTACTAAATAGCTGTGTGGTCTTAAAGTCATTACCTTGAAGAATCAGGTTCTTGACCTATTAAAAAAGGGGGTGAACTAGATCAGCAAACCTCATCCTAGCTGTACATTAGAATCAGCTGAGAAATTTCAAAATAAAACAAAAAACAAAAAAAACCCCCACCAACCAATGCTCACACACCAGCCCAATTAAATCAGATTCTCTGGATATCTGCATTTTTTAAAAGCTCCCAGGGCTTTGAACCACTGGTCTCGATTCTGATCTCCTAGGCCTCTTTTCTAATTTGTTCTATGATTTTAGGGTGGTAATTCTGGTCACAAGATCTCACAATGCAATGGCCCAAAAAGCCACAAAAGAAGTAAGGCCTAGACCCTACATACTCTGTGAATGTGCACACCTGACTAGGGGAGATTAATCTGAATTCTAGACATTTTTAGAAGTAAAAAACCTGAATGCATAACTCAGGATGAAAGTAGTGTGGTTTAAAGGCACATTCATGTTTCCAAAATGACTAATCATGATAGGAATCAACTCCTGAAGCTTGGATGCATGGAAATGGGTCACAATTTGCTCCTGACCTCTCCCTCTCCTTCCACCCCCACTAAACCACAAGCACAAAAAAGTTTGGCTATTAGTCATAATTGGAATGTGAAACCAGCAGCCCCAGTTTCAAAAGGCCTTCTCCATCAAAGATTTGGAAGTTCCTGCATGGCTGCATCTTTTGATAAAGGTCATCACGCAAAAATTGTTTAAATTATATCCCTATAGTCTTTAAGCGTTAGTTTTTCACATGATACTCAGAAATGGAACTGGTGTAAATTTTCAAAATAAAAATAATCATAAAATGTGTGCTCTGTATTAAACATGTTGAGGCTTGACAGTTTCAATTTACAATAATTCATAAGATTTTAGTTAAAGATAGATGAGATAGCAGAGAAGGAAAAGAAGAAATCATGAGACACAAAAATGGTTAGGACATAAAACCAGAGTTTATGACTAGGCCTGAAATCTCTATTGCAAATCCTGCAAGCTACATGAAAACATATCTAATCCAGTCTCAATTCATGGCTATTTTTGGTAATACCATTTTCTCACATGAATATTAAAAAAACCTAAAAACCAAAAAACAAATACCATTTTACTGGTATTATAACTATAAACACAACATAAGAAATGTTATTTGTGGAGTTAAAATTCCTTTTGTAATCTTAAAATCATAAGAAAGGTGAAAACTTTTTCTACATAAACTTAAATTAAAAATAACTTTTAGCTAAGAGATTCTTTGCACCAAATTCAAAACATGCAGGACTAAATTTCAAGTGTGGGAAATCTGAAAAATATTCCAAATCCATCTTCTTAGATCCCATAAACTCACCTCTCACTGACACTGTACACTGAGATGAACCCTTGCTATCCACTTAGAAACTCAGTTTTAAATGGTATCACATTAGCACTGCTTTGAAATGGAACTCCCATTCTTTGAGTAAATAGCCATCATATCACACAACTGGCATTCCTTTGCAAAGCAATAAAATTAAATCAAATGTAAGATTCATAATGTCAACATTTGTAAAAGGACACACAGATTTGTGGAACAATATCAAAACACATGTTTTGCTTTCAAAGTATCTAAACCAGCCCTCTCTAATATAGCCATTAAAAAAAAACTTTTAAAGCACTTTGCAAAGTTTTAATGCAAATACGTCAATACACTAAATTCTTTAGCTTTTTCATAATCAGACTCCTCTCCAGTGCTTCAGTTCTCCATTAAGGTCAAACTGTTATTTTATACACCCACTGGAACCCAGGCAGATGCAGGGCTCCCCAAAGACAATGTAAGAAGTAACAGCAGGAGGAAGCGACTACCTCTTTAATTAACAAAGAAAAAAAACACTAAAAAACCTAACTTGTCAATAGAAGCAACTGATAAACGATATATATCTCAACTGCAGAGGACTCTTTTGCCTGGGAGATGGGGCCAGGAGGATGAGGAACTGGCAAGAGTAAAGCAGCTGGGTATCAGCAGCCCAGAAGGGGCATAGGAGTTAATCTCTTTGGATGTCCAACTGCAGGAAGTCATTACATCATAGGCCTTTCCACACCTCTCCCTACCACGTGTCCAGTGCCCCAAGAGGCTGAAAAGGAGCGGTAGAGAGCCTTTCTTTGGTTCACTTACAGGTAGAAGCCATTACGGTCCAGCCCTGCCAGCAAACCCCCCTCTCCCCACCCCACCCCCAAGGCCTAGGTTAACCGCTAGGACCCCGTCATCCACACCAGGAATCCCTGCCTCAAACAGCGCCTGAGTCCACGCCTCACTGGGAGCAGCAGGGGCTGCCAGTCCCCGCTGAGGTGGCAGGGCTGGCCGGTTCCAGGCCCCAGATCATCTCTGAGGCTACTCGGAGGCAGGTTTACCGTTGAGACATCTCTGAGAAATTAAGTTGTCAACACAGGCAAGGAAAGAGAGCAGGCCAGGAAAAGGTTTACAACCACCGCTTTTTGTAATGGTATCGATGTGCCTGTGGGAGTTAACACCCAAAAACCCGAAACTTGAACAGAAAGATTCTCATCCAGCTAGTCACAACGCACCATGCTCCTGAGACCGGCAAGAGACCACAAATCTAACCCCTCATCCAGGCACCAACTCCCAAACATTCCCCGACATCCCCTCACTCCACCAGCAGGGGCCTCTCCACACCTCCACTACGGTGAATTCTACTCCAAAGTTGGCCGTGGACCTACCTCCTCCGCGCTGACCTGAGAATCCAACAAACGCACTCCTGTCCGTCCGTCCTTCCCTCGCTGGCGTCCCTGGCCCCATCTCCACACCTGGCCTTGCCCGAGGCTTCGCCAGGAGCCTCCTCTCCCCCTCCCACCGCCTCCATCGCCACCCCCGGGTTTCCCGCCTCCGGAGGTCACACAGAACGCCCAAAGTCTCCCTGCCTACCCCTCTCCCCGGCGCCGGCAGGCGCGCTCCCAGGAATCGAAGGTGCGCCTCGCACTGCGCAGGAGGCCTGGCGGGTCCAGCCGCCTGCCCGAGGTGAGTACGCACCTTCCAGCCGGCAGAGCTGTTGCTGTCGCCCTTATCCTTGAAGTAGGGCACGCAGCGCACCATCCACTCGTAGATCTGGGATAGAGTGAGCCGTTTGTCCGGGGAGCTCTCGATAGCACGAGTGATCAGGTCGGCGTAGGACAGGTTCCCCCAGGCGTTCCGTCGCGACGAGCATTTCCTCGGCTGCCCGGAGCCCCCAGCCGCCCCTGGCTGGGGCGGCGGCAGAGGCTGCTGAGGCTGCAGCGGCGTCTGCGTCCCCCCGCTCAGCGCGCCAGTCACAGGGGCTGGCCCGGACCCGGCGTCCTGCCCTCCGGTAGCCAGCAGCCGGGCCGAGTCCTCAAGAAGCAACCCAGAGCCCAGGGGGCCGGCCCCGCCGCCGCCGCCGATGGCCATGGCCGAGCTGGCCCTACTGCCGCCGTCTTCGTCGTCTTCATCGTCCTCCTCCTCGGGGATCATGGAGTCAGCGGCCGCCTCCCCCGAGGGCTTGGCCGGGCTCCCCTGGAGCTCTGGCCTCTGCAGGGGCCACGTACAGGAGCGCGGCCGGCTCTGGGGCTCGAACTCCGGGTCCAGCTCCACTTCCAGCGGAGAGAGAGGGGCCGGGGAGGCTGGCGCCTCTGCCATCTTCGGCGCCCGCCTGCCCGGAGCTCGGGCTCTCGAGCTCTCCTCTCGCGCTGGGGCGGGGTGCGGCGGGGGAGGGACGAGAACACTGCGAAGGCTCAGGCTCCTGGGCACCGCTGCCGCTGCTACTGCTGCTGCCTAGGGAAGCACCAGAGGAGAGAGGAGAGTTGGTTATCCCGGGCTACAGCCCAGTCCTCCGCGAGTCCTTGCCCACCGCCGCCGCTCCCCGACTGCACCGCACCCGCCTCCCAGGAGCAGGCAGACCTGGAGACGTGCGTCCCGCGAACCTGGCGCAGCAGACGCCGCCCCCCGGCCAGGCCGCGGGGGAGACGGGAGCGAATCGACGGGCTCGCACGGGGCAGCCCCCCTCCCCCCTCTGCCGCCAACGCCGCGGCTGCCAGAGCTGCAGGTCTCTCCATGGCTAGGTGGCTGGACGGGGGGGAAGGGGGAGGGGCGGGGGAAGGGGGAGGGGCGCGGCCGCGCCTTTAAAGCGGGCAACAGCCAGAGCTGGCGCAGCCGAGCCTCGGTCGGAGCCAGAGTCCGTGCGAGCGTGCATTTGTTTATGTTTCGCTCTGGCCCGCTCAAGTGCTTCCTGCGACGCCGCCACCAAAGTCTGTGGCGTCTTCGGCTCTTCTCCCCGGCCCCAGCCCAGCTGCCTCTGCATCCCCTGCGACCCCTCTCACAGCAGAGCGCCCGAGCCCGGGACCGCGCCAGCAGTTCCCTTCTCTCTTCCCCTGGGGGCCAGGAGGGCGAACCTGGGTCCGAGCGCAAACAGGCCCATGTCACTTCCAGAAAAAAAAGGAAGACAGGAAGAAGGGGGGCAAGCAGCTCGGCGGGTGTTTGTAAAGGGTCGAGCTGAGCAGGAACGGCTACTTTTGGGATTTGTGTGGTTTATTTTCTCGCAGGCGTTCTGCCCTCCACCCACTTCCCTGTAAAGGTGGGGGGAGGGGCGAGTCATAACGTAAATCTTCCAACAGGTCGGGAAACGCCAGATATCCCGGGCGGCCAGAAAACCCGGACTAGCACGTTCATCACCTCCGTGCTCCCGCTGCTGCCATCTTGACAGTTTCCCCCCTTCACTCAAGTCCTAATTTAAAAACACTAGCGGGAGAGAAGAGGGGGCGCGCACACCGAGTCACGGGGAGGGAAAAGGGAAGAGCCTGGCTCAGCTCGGAAGCAGATCCGGAGTCACCGAGAAGGCGGTCGCCCCGCTGCACCTCTCTGGCGCCTACCTCGGTTCCTTCCCTTCAGGGACGAGGAGGGAGGACGCACAATCCCGCGCGGGCCCGGGGCACGGCGAGGAGGGGGCGCGCAACCTCGGCCAAGGAGAGGCACTCGGGCCGCCACCACAGCCCGGCTGAAGAACCGCCTGTCGGCCTGCGCGCCGCCGCCTTCCACATTCCTCCTCCTCCCTTCCACGAGCAGGGCAGCCGCGGCAGCAGCACAAAGTTATAGACACACGCAGGGCGCCTCAACCTAGGCTGACGGCGGGCGGGTCCCCGCCCAGAGGGAGGGCTGGGTGGCGGGCCTGGGTGTGCTCGTGTGCGTGTGTGCGCGCGCGCGCCTGCGCGGCCCGGCTCCGCTGGGATGCGGGCCTGGGTGTCAGGGCGCGCGCTGGGAGCCAGAACTCAAGCGGGCTCCCGCAGCTGTCTCAAGCGGGCTCCTCCTCCCTCCCAAGAGCCTCAACAACAAAGCGCGGCGCTGGTCCAGGAGAAGAGGGAGGGAGGAGCGCAGAGCCCCAAACGGCCCACGACCGCAGTCGTGTAGCCTGCCTGACTCAGACAGAGCAGAGTACCTGGCACCAGGGTCCCCAGCTTGCGTGTCCCTCCGCTAGGCTCTGGGCCCGCCCTGGTGTCCTGTTCCCCATAAGAACCTGACACCAGGTAACACCCAAGATAAGATGCTGACTGCAGATGGCAAGGGTTACCTCGGCGTGTAAATACTGACAAGCAAAGATGTTGGTACCCTTAGGACTTCCATACGCTGACGCCCTCAGATTTGATCAGGTACCAGTTGGTTTCCACTGAGTCTCTAACCTAGGACGCTTGATCGCAATAGTGTTACTTTTCATGAATTTCACGGCAAACGAGAGAAGTGTTAACTATGGAGAAAAGCAAATTTTTCCACATTCCTAAATGCAGGAACAGAATTTGAACAACTGTGAATGGGAAATAATAAGTCTAATGTTTAAATGACGACAAAATAGCTAATTGTGCATTTTTTACTTTTTTAAAGAAAGATACTCCTTTAGATTTAGAAAAACATCGTCACAAGTCCTTATCCTACAATCAGTACCCAAGTCGTTCATTGTGCGCTAAGAATGCACTACAAGCGACACGCACACCAAAATCTACCCACTTTGATTCATAAATATCATTTTTCCCCCTTAAATCCTTCCAAGGCACTGGAAGTATCCTAGAGTCCAGAGCGGGCTCCGCAATAACCCGATACACAAAAAAGTACAACCCGACACAAAAAGGTCCAACCCAGCATACGCAAGAGTCCGCCCACAGGGCCGTCTCCAGGCTCCAGGCTTTGCGCAGCACCCGTCACTCAAGTGACGCATGGCCCCGCCCCTGCACCAAGCTAGTTCGACGCGTACAAACAGATGATGTCATTGAATCCACACGCGCGTGACCCGGGAGCTCTGTGCCGCGTCGCCATTCGCTGTGCCGCTTACTCGTCAAGCCACGCTGCGCGCTGACTGGCTGCGGCCACCCGTCTCCAGGCCCCAGACGCCCTTCTCCGCCCCCCACCTCCGCCCCCCAACAAATAAACAATCGAGTAAAATTCGAAGGAAGGAGAGGACAGAGGACGAACCAGAAGCCAATCCTTCGCGCGCTGACGGGAAGGAGAGTTAAAAGGAGGGGAACGTGAGAGGACGGGGAGGGAAAGGGAAGCAGACATGAGGCGATGGGTTCTACTGCGATGAGGTGGCGTCAGAGGATGAAAGTTGGAGAGTACTCTGCGGGGTGCGCCTAGGGCCTAGGAGCTGCGGGGCTGGGGGCGGTGCGCGGCCCTCCGAGAGGGCGGAGACTGGGCCGCGCTGGCGCGGCTGGGCACGGGCGGAGCCGGCAGACACGTGCGGGAGGAGGGCGGGCGCGCGCCGCACAGGCTCGCCCGGGGCGCGCGGCACGGGTAGCCGCGCGCGCTTGTTTACCAGCGCACGTGGGTGTTATTTTTAAATGGAATGTTGTGCTGCCCGCGCAGCGGAGGGGCGGGCGAGTAGGGCCGCTTGTGCCGGCTAGGGGACGCGGCGGGGCCGCGCCACGGCCTCGCCAAGCGCTGCTCACCGGCTAGCAAGACTGTCCTCAGTGCGGGCTTCCTGCACAGCCGACAGCTGGGGCTGGAGAGCCTGATTGCAGTTTCCCCGCACTGCCCTAGCCTCACGCAGAGAACATGCTCCCGCCTCAGAATGCTGCCTTTTTAAAGCCCCTGCTTGGCTCCCTTATTCATATTCCGGGAACAAAGCCACCTATTTCTTTAAGTGCTAATGGGCTCGCCATGGCCAGGCTCCGCAGTCACTGGTTCCGGAGCAGATTTCACACTTTCACTTACTGACTGGCACACACCACCTTGGACCTGAGGTGGATTCTCGTCACCTTTGCTGGTTTGTGCCTTCGCTCCCTTGCTCGAATGTCCTGAGTCCATGTGTGCTCGTCTCTTAGACGTACACCTCTGCTCACACACAAATGCGCATCTATTTCGGGTTGTTCTTGGAGGGGGCAAGTTTGGGGTAAAGAGCTCTGACCGCTTCCTGGGCTTACTCCTCCGTGGGAGGAACCTCTACTCTCCTTGTGGACCTGTCCCGCTGAGAAGGCCTGAGTTTGCATTTGGTTCATAATCTGGTAGTGTCGACTATGATGCACAATCAGAACTCAGCTTCAACTGCCCAAAGCCGGGTAGAATACATCACACCATCAGTCTGATTTTCTGCTTTTCAGGAAGAACCAGGAGGCCAGTTCACCCAGGGCTTTGCACTGTGGTACAGCATAAAATCCAAAGGATTTTCAGTTGCTCATTTTTAATACTTTAACACACTGTAAGACAAATCGCCCCTTCTCTAAATCTAAGCAATCCTTTGTCATTAAGCACAGACGGTGAAAGAATATGTTTACACTGGCCAGGCTCTTGGCCGTTAGCTTTCCTCTATAAACATGTTGAGTGTCCATTTACAGAATGTATATCCCAAGGACATTCCCCCAAAATGGAACAGTTAAAGATTCAGTAGATTAACTGAGCTCATTGTGACCCTCTTAGTAACTATCAGGGGGTGGGGACAAACACAGTTATTTCCCTCAAAAAGCTTTACAGTCTTAGTGGAGTGATGAGATGTTTAGAAGTTCAGTATTTCAAGAGTTTAAAAGCAGTACAAGACAAATACAAGAGGTTGTACGTACAGTGTTGGGTAAGTGTCAAATGAGTTGAGGATCAAAACTTCAAATGGCAGTGACTATAAACATTCAGCTTGGTAAATGTGAATCTTACCCAAAAAATTAACATCTGTAATGTGTCCCTGTGGGCAAACCTTTGAAAACTCAGAGGTTGAATCCCAGTGATTGTTCTCTTTTAGCCTGAAATTGCTTTGACCTTTCACTTCGCCTTGAAGTCTTCCTTGGTCCTTCCTTTCTCCCACCAGGTGTTTAGTATAGGAAAGCTGAGTAAGTTATGGTTTGTTAATCGGGAAGGTATGCCAGCATTCCCGATGCACTAGAATGTTTGGTTGAAACTTCCCCCACTTACAAATGATTTCAGGTGGTAACTGTCCACTCCATTTTATAAATTCATTCACTGGAGGAGCAAACTTTTTTTTTAATTTACCTAAATAAGCTAAGTAAACTCACCATCTCAAGTATCTAATTATGGGAGACTGGTGGTAGATGCCAGTGATCTCCCTCTGAGGGGACCACCACTAGCACCTGGGTCCTTGCACCTGTGTTAGCTGGATACGCCCTCTGACCACAGAGCCCAAACAATAAGGACTGAGCACAGTGCTCATTTCCCTCTTGGATTGGCTTCTGTGTCCATCTCAACAAGGAAGGCAGGAAACACAAATATAATATAGCCTCCCGGCAAATACGTGATCCAGCTGGAAGGAAAGAAGGATCCCCAATATTCAGGTCTATACCTGCTCCCCATCCTTTGTCTGACACCCTCATTAGTCCCTTCCTCTGCCTCCCTGCTCCTCAGCAAACTACTCCAATGAAAAACACACTTATTGAACATTATTACCAAAGACCTTGAGCTTTGGCTTGTTCTCTGGGGCATCAATCCAGGCAGGTTTCATCATCACCCTCTCCAAGGCTCTGGAGCTCCTGTCCTACCTCCTCCCCTTTACCTCTTTCAGGCTTGACATACCCTGGCAGAACCTCTCCTGAGTCGTTATAGTGACTGTCCTGTGGTTCAGTTGAAAGGCAAGTATGTGTTTTTCAGGGGGAAAAATACAAAAGATCCAAAAAAGGGTGAAGATGTACCTGAGATGGAATTGCATAGACAAGAAAAAGTGGGAAGGATTCTTTGGGTGTTATGAGGTAATGATGATAGCTAACCTGTGAAACTTAATATGTTCCAGGCCCTGAACTAAGCACTTTAAGCCTCACAAAGACCAAATGTGATAGGTAGAGTAGTGCTAAATGGCATGGGGAAGAAGACATCCAGATGGCCAACAGGCACATGAAAAGGTGCTCAACATCACTAATTATTTGAGAGATGCAAATCAAAACTACAATGAGGTGTCACCTCACACTGGGGTCAGAACAGCCATCATCAAAAAGTCTAAAAATAAATGTTGGAGAGGGTGTGGAGTAAAAGGAACCCTTCTACACTGTTAGTAAGAATGCAAATCAGTGCAGCCACTTTGGAGAACAGTATGGAGGTTCCCTAAAAAACTAAAAATAAGAGTTACCATATGATCCAGCAATCCCACTCCTGGGCACATATTTGGAGAAAACTAATTCAAAAAGATACATGCACCCCAATGTTCATAGCAGCACTTTTTACAATAGCCAAGACATGGAAGCAACCTAAATGTCCATCAAAAGATGAATGGGTAAAGGAAATGGGATATATGTATATACATACATATATATACACACACAATGGAATATGACTCAGCCATTGAAAATAATCAATATCATGACAGCAGCATGGATGGGCCTAGAGATAATCATACTAAGTGAAGTCAGTCAGAGAAAGACAAATATTATATGATATCATTTATATGTGGAATCTTAAAAAATGACACAAATGAACTTATTTACAAAACAGAGACTCACAGACATAGAAAACAAACTTATGGTCACAATGAGGGGAAGGGAGAGGGAGAAATGAATTGGGAGTTGGGGATTGGCAGATACAGTCTACCACGTACAGAATACATAAACAACGAGGTCCTACTGTACAGCACAGGGAACTATATTCAGTGGCTTGTAGTAACCTGTAATGAAAAAGAATATGAAAAAGAATAGGTGTATATATATATATACGTATAACTGAATCACTATGCTGTACTCCAGAAACTAATACATTGTAAATCAAGTATACTTCAATCTTTTTATTTGGGAAAATTTTTTAAAATAAATGAATAAATGGCAGGGGGGTTAAGAATTCAGGTTCTGAGGTTGAGTCTAATCCTCTCACCTACCAGCTATATGAACTTGGGCTGTTATTTAACCATTGAGCCTCAGGTCCTCATTCATAAGATGAGGAGAATACCTTCTAAGATTGCTGGGAATGATTGGGTTAAATGAGATTATGAATCTAAAGCATTTAGGGTTAGAATATGTGTGGGAGGGGCACTTTAAAAAATAATGGTGCCCAGGCTAATTCTTTAACCGACTGAATTAGAATCTTTAAGAGTAGGGTCTGGCATTGATTTTTTTTTTAAATATTTACTAGGTGAATCCAAGGCAGTGAAGGGTGAGGAAGTCTTTCTTCTGCACACTCCACGGTTTGCCCTCAGCTATGACAAATTGGCTTCTGCTTAAGAATGAGGACAGAGCCATTAACTCACTATACATAGGTTCCTGACACAGTATATCTCAGTTTACCTGTAGAATAATCATCCCTGTCATTTTACAGGATTTTGCCCAAGGTTACGCAGTAAGTGGCAGGGCCAGGATTTGAACTCAGGTCTGCTTGAATCCATGGCATGTGTCCCTCCTCCAACCCTGCACTGCCTCTCCAACAGCACTGCTTTATGTAGGCCAGCTGGCCTAAAGAAACAGGCTAGAACTAGATAGGCAAACAGAACCCCAAGCATTAACCCAATTACTCCACAGCTGGTGGTGATCTGGCCAAATCTGCCTCCCTCAGGTTGTATTTCAGCTGTCTTGTACATTTTTAAAGTTTTTGAGTCAATTGCCAACATTTAAAAAGGATATTTCACCTAAATATCAGATTTCTGACCCTTCTTGAAAAGAATCAGATCTGGCACCATCTCCACAAGGCAACAGTGAGCCGGTACATGCTCTCCAGTTCACCTCCTCCTCCTCAGGCCCTCTTCCCTCATTTATGTGTCCTGACTGGTCTCCAGACACTTGACTCAGACACCCTACCTTACACCTTCCGCCTCTGCAGAGGCATGCTAGAGCTGGTCCCTTCCCATGCAGGCAAAATAACTGTGCATGTCTCTTCCAGACTCCTTGTTCAGTGAATCAGATTGGTAGCTTGAAGTGGACTGCTGTGGGAGTATTTAGCCCATAGACATGGCAAATGCTAACAATCAAGTCTTCTGTTCTTCTTTCTGAGAGCCAGTTTGCCAGCACACCATTACCCCTACTCCCCTCAGCCACTGTCTGCTGTCCTGAGGACAAAGATTGGTTTGAAGAGAAAGGGAACAGAAGCACGTGAGAAGCTGTACCTCAGCTCTGCTTAGCAACTGGTTATACATTATCTAACCTTGTTTCTAAAGTATGTCCATTTAATATTATTGGTAGACTCCCAGAACAAACCTCCTGATAAAAACTAAAGCTGGATAATATTTTTAAAAAAAATTTAATGAACCATTGAGCTGGGCAGAAAACCACAGAAACCAAAAACAAAGTTAAAGTGGGACCCCTGGGGAAGTAAGCAAGCTCCTAGAAAATGTGTCAAACAACAGTGTCTTGAGTTTCCACAATTTAAGGCGTGCAGGGGCTGAGAGACAGCAGATAAAGCCTCAGGCCTGCACAAAATCATGAGCAAAATAAGAATCTCTCCCAATGTAAACTGATACAACCACTATGGAAAGCAGTATGGAGGTTCCTCAAAACATTAAAAATAGAACTACCATATGATCCAGCAATCTCACTTCTGGTACATATCCAAAGGACATGAAATCACTAAATCAAAAAGATATCTGCGCCCCACCCATTCATTCAAATTACCAAGACACTGAAACAACCTAAGTATCTGCCAACAGATGCATGGGAAAAGAAGTTGTAGGGTGTATTTATACAATGGAATATTACTCAGCCATAAAAAGGAAGGAACTCCTGCCATTTGCGACATGGATGAATCTTGAGGGCATTATGCTAAGTGAAATAAGTCAGACAGAGAAAGACTGTATGATCTCATTACCTTGTTTATATGTGTGAACTAAAAGAGTCAAACTCATAGAAACTGAAAGTAGATTGGTGGTTGCCAGGAGCTGGGGGATGGAGGAAATGGGGAGATGCTGATCAAAGGGTATAAACTTTCAGTTATCAGATGAATAAGTTTTGGGGATCTAAGGTATGATATGGTGACTACAGTTAACAATACTGTATTGTATGCTTGAAAATTGCTAAGAGAGTAGATCTTAAATATTCTCACCACACCAAAAAAAAAAAAAAAAGTAACTATGTGAGGTGACATGTGTTAACTAACCTTATTGTGGTAACCATTTCACAATATATATGTATAACAAATCATGTACACCTTATACTTACATAATGATGTATGTCAGTTATATCTCAATAAAGCCAGGAAAAAATAAGTTCATTCAAAATAAAATGTTTACATATTAAAAAAAAGAACCTCTCCCATAAAACCAGGAGTCCAAAGAGTCAAGTTGGAATGTGAAGTTGATCTGCTAGGCAGAAGAGGACCCTGAAAAATGTGCCTGTCTTGATCCTGGTGCTGGATGGAGGAATAAAAAAGATATCTAAATCTTCCTTGAGAGTTCATAACTATGGTGTGGTCTGCATGTAAGATTGTGACCCAAGTTCATGATACAACAGAATTTAAAAATCTTAGCAATTCCAAGTTTGAAGTCCTCCAATCAGCTGGCAAAAGCACACACAACACCTCTTCAGAGGAATGTCTTGAACCTAGGCCCCAAAGGATGCCCACAGATAAAGCTGCAGGAACAGAAGCTCATGATCAGAAAACATAAAACACACAAGAAAGAAGGACTGCATAAGTAAGAGCAGAGGGAAACAAAAAGTAAGCTCAGACACACGAAGATTTGGGGTACTGGGATAAGCAGATGTAGAAAGTAAGTGTGCTTAATATATTTCAAAAAGTAAAAGAGAAGTTTGAAAATATAAGCAAGGAAGAAGAGTCTATAAAAAAACAATTGAAAAAAATCATACACACACACAAAAAATCCCCAACAAAACAAACAAAAAAATTGAGTTGATTTGAAATAAAAGCACTTCTTTCTTGTTTTTAATTTTCTTCACCCAACTAGATTTTGGGATGCAGGCCCCTTGAAAACACAGGGACCAGGCTGAGCACCTCGTAAGTTATTGTTTGCCAGATGAAGGAAAGAAGTACTCAACTCCTCTTTAGAAAGTCAGCAGTCAGAACTGAGTTTGTGATTACTTTTTATATATTCTATTGTAAAATCCAATAAATCACATCTAAGGGAAAGGAAGACATGAAGGCAGACTGAATGCAGTGCTGCCTGCTGACTGGCCTGCAGCAGATGGCACTGGGCTTGGTAAAGTGGTCCATCTACTCCACTTCTCATCTTGGGAAAACTTGTGAAGTGAGCATGTGTCCATGTCCACTTGGTAGAAAATCTATTTTAAAATGCTTAAGAGATTGGAATCTTAAATACAAATTACTTTAAAACATTGATGTGTTCCTTAAATGAAATCAAAGCCATTTGGAACCACTCATTACTTTTCAGAATGTATGGATCTCCCTGGTGCAATTTGGCAGGTCCCCTAATGTGTAAAGTTTCCTGGAATAGTCTGATACTAAAGCCTCCACGGGGTGTGATAAGAGACATTGAATCTGATGTTTGCCTCTCTCAAATCCACACCTGGAAGTGCAATAAACCTGTGAAACAGGAAGATGACAGTTTTTACAGTTTGGCAAAGTTTGCAAGTATGATGTAAACAGTTTTAAACTCTCAAGCTAGCAAGGTATGAGGACTGTGCCTATGTGATAGCAAACCCTGACGGGGAAAAATACCACCGAAAGCTCCCAGCGTTGCTGTGAGGATGGTATATTTGAGCTTGAAAGCTATTCATCTAAGATGGTTCAGACATCTCAGAAGAACGTTTTTCCTTTGTTGGAAGGACTCTTCTCTGAGTTTAACTCCTGGTAGAACCCTTCTTGGTGACCTATCAGAGTACAGGTCCTCGTGGAACATGCTTTGTGAGCCCACCTGGCCAACATCAGGGGATGGCGTTCAAGGCGTCTGGCCTGAGAGCCCCCAGCTTCCCACCAGAGAAGAGATTCTGGTCGGTGGTTCAGCCTCCTCTTCTCAGGAGGTTGCTCTTCTCCTCAGGTTGGAAAGGGCTCACCTTCACTCCCTCCCTGCTCTCCTGAGTAGTTCACACTCCTTTAGTACCACATTTCTGTGCCCTCTTAGGGGCTGCTTGTGCTCACTTCTGGAAGGACAGTTGATGCCACCAAAGTAGGTGACAAAATCACAAGTGAGACATATGTGATGGGGGAAGCATCCAGGCCTCCAAACATGGGTTATTTTGTGAAAGCATCACATTTGAACCACACACATTTGCACATTTAGAGTCCTTTCATGATTTCAATTCTCAAATGTATAACTTGAAGGCTTTTTTTTACACTTAAAATGACTTTTATAAAATCTGTATTTGGGAAACAAATAACCAAGCCAAGTGAATAATTCCATAAAAAAAACCCCCACAATCCCTCATTTCATAACGTATGCAAATATCAAGTCACTATGTAGTACATCTGAAACTAACATGCCATTATGCATCAACAACATTTCAATTAAAAAAAAAAATGAATACAAACCCTGGGGTACCTGTTCTGTGTAGGGAACTGCCCAAGCCCAGACACTTTGGGTCAGGCTTTCCTATTCTCTATGGAGAGTTAAATGCCTTTTGGAGTTTGTAGGGATTTTGCCAACTGATAAAAAGATGAGGTCTGAGCTGGGCCTTTTTTAAAGTTTTTGTGCCATAAAAATGTGTTGTTGGAGAGTTAACTGGCTATCGTGACAATGACTGGAAGGGTTGTGACTGACCTGGAGCCTAAAAATGGGAGGGACTATGCACTGCACAGGCGGCCTTTCTCCAGTGGATGGGCGGCGGGGAGGAGGGCCCGACAGTCAGGAGCCTCAGAAACCATTGTCAGCAGCTCCCCCCTCCCCAGACCTGGTAACTCTCTGTGGTAAGTGGCAAAGACAGGTTTACCTGCTGAGTAGAGAATCAGGCCTGCCCTGGGGAAACCACAGGCAAAAGAATTCCATGAGGCCCAATCTAAAAGAGGTGGCCATCTGGACCTCTTTTCCCTCTACAGACTCAATATTACCAATAAATTGTTCTTCTCAAACTAATTGATCCCCAAGTGAACAACCAGAATTGCATTCCTTTCTCAAAAGTATAAGACTTGTTTGTCTTATAGGTTTTAAGTTAGTCCCCTCCACTTTTTCACAGTTGCTGTACAATACTGAAATTAGGCCAGGTGGAAATTCACCTATCATTGTTGCTTAACTTCTGAATTCAAGAAGTACTCAGAAGATGAGAATGTTAGATGGCTTGAAAAATTCCTTCTAAAAGTCCTTAATGTGCTCCCACTAATGCTACTTCTTTCCTTCAGATATAAAAGTTTATTAACCTTTAATGTCTTAATTTATCCAATATGAAACCCAGGCACTTAAAATGTTTTAAAAGACACCTATAATTTTTATTTGTCCTATATCTATGAAGGTGGTTCTCCCACCTCCTTCTTCGGCATGTACTTTTTTTTTTTCACTTTTTGTTGAGAAATATAACCCACTCACAGAAAATCACAGAACAGTGTACAGTCTGTGTAACAGTACACAGTTTGATGAATGGTATCAAGAGGACACCATGGTAAAAGAAAGAGAGAGAGTGAGAACCACCATATAACTAACACCGACATCAAGAAATAGAAAGTTACTAGCATCCTACAAATTCCTGGGGTACCTTCCCCATCAAAACCCTCCTCTCTCTCCCTAAAAGTAATCGCTCCTAACTTCTGTGGTGATGTTTTTTTTGCTCTTCCTCAGAGCTTTCCACCTATGTCTGCATCCCTAAACACTACCATTTAGTTTTGCCTGGTTTTGATCATCACATGAATAGAATCACACTGCATGTTCTTTCATGTCTTGCTTCTCCCTCTTGATATTCTGTTTGTGAGGTTCTGTTTGTGAGCAACCCATGTTGCTGTGTGCTGCTGCACTTCATTCCTGTTCATATTCACAAGGTCATCCATTGCATGAAGAATTATCTGTCTATAATCCATGTACAGATATCTATATATACCTATTGTACTGTTGATGGCTAATTGGGTTGCTTCCAGTTCAGGGCAACCACAATCATTGTTGTTCTGAATGTTCCTAGGCATGTGTGCGTGAGTTTAGTATGTACTTAATAGAGGAGCTTCTAAGTCACAATCATGTACATCTTCCACGTCAGTGAATGCCGGACAGCTCTCCAGAGTGGTTGTACAGTTTACATTCTCACCAACACCACTCAAGTGAGCTCCTTATCCACATTCTCACTAGCACTTGGGATAGTTGGACTGCTTAATTTTTTTATATTCTTCTTCTAGTGATGATGGATTTAAACAATTTAGGTTTAATTAAGATTTACTGAGCAACTGCTAAGAAGCAGTGCCTATACTAGGAGCTTCTATTAATTATCATTAATCACAACAGTGATGTAAAGGAGGTGATGTTCTCCCCATTTCAGAAATGAGGACATTGAGGTCACAGTTGAGACGTGAACCCAGGTCTGGTTCACTGCAAAGACCGCAGTCCCTCCACGTTGCCATGCCGTCTCCGCCCCAGTCTCTGTCTCTGCTCCTTGTCACCTGGAAGACAGCCGGCTGGGTTGGAGGGATGCTGCCCATGGACCACTGTAGCCTTCGCTGGGGGCTGGGCCCTGGCTCTGACCTCACACACCTGGCTCCAGCTGACAGTGTTCACCCCTGAAGGAGACATCACAAGAGGCCTCACTGCACTAACATGGCAGAACCAAGTTTTTCTCTTTCTAAAGGATTCCTCTTCAGAGGGTAGGTATTGCTCAGTGGTAGAGTGCAGGCTCAACATGCATGAGGTCCTGGCTTCAATCCCCAAGAGTATTGCCATATAAAAATTATTAAATTAAAATTAAATTTAAAATAAACAAACAAACAAACCTAATCCCCCCCCCAAATTAAAGGATTCCTTTTTTCACTGGCTTATTGTGTTTTGTTTAATGCCCAGAAACTATTCTCTTTCAGCTTCAGCCTTAGCCCTTTTGCAGTGAGATCTTCCCTCCCAGGCTCAGAGATACTTGAGGGCAAAGACAGTGTCTTGATCTCTTTTTAAAAAATTGTATGTTTGGGGAGGCATCAGTCAGAGGTACAAAGTTTCAGTTACATGACATGAATAAATTCTGGAGGTCTGTACAACATGGGGCCTAGAGTTAACAGTACTATATTGTATACACAGAATGTTGCTAGCAGGGTAGATTTTAAGTGCTCTACTACCAAAGAAAAAAATTTCAATGAAAAAAAAGCAGAAAGAAAGGAAGAAATAGGGTAGAAATAAACTTTCAGAGGTGATGGGTGTATTCTCATCTTCAAACTCATCAAGTTATCTATGTAAAGTATGTATAGCTTTTTTGGTCATACCTCAATTAGTGGTTAAAATAAAATAAACATATCATAAGTTGAAAGCCCAGGCCATGCACATGGAGGAAAGAACACGGGGACCAGGAGACATGGCTGCCATTCTCTGCTCCATCCTTGGCTCACTCAGGCCTTTTGACCTTCCTGAGCCTCAGTTTCCTCTCCTATAAAACAAAAGGGCTGAATGGAGAGTCTCAGGGGCACTTTCTAGCACTTGCATCTGACTGTATTAATTTCTTCAACAAGCACTTATCAAACACCTTCTGTTTGCACCCTTTTATAAACAAAACTTCCGGCCCATGTCATTGATACCTGGATATAATGCCATGGAGCTGTTTTGTTTTCTCTGGTTTAATGTTTGAGGGTATTTGTTATTTCTTCCTGGTTTACCTACTTATAACTATTAGATTTAGTTCTTTTTATCTTAAGGGCTGTCTTCACTGTTTCCCCAACTGACTGGAAGCCTGACGAGGCCAGAGATTGTGTCTAGCTTGTCTTCATATGTCCGGCACATACGAGGCACTCAACAAAGGCAGAAGGACAGAAGGAAGGAAAGACAGGTAGAAGGAAGGGAGGACTGACCTTTGGAATTCTCCATACCTGGGATACCACTGAACACAAAGATACTTAAACTACAGTCCTGCTCATGCGGGTGTCATTGGTAGCAGGCTCTGACCTATTACTGAATCAGCAAATCATCAGAGCTAGATAAAATTACATTATTTTTATCAAAGCCTTTTGCAGGTCACTAATGTAATCATGGCCTTGACAAAGGATGCCAAGTGTTCCTGAATGCAAAGGAGAAGAGGAAAATATTATAATAAAGTTGCCAGGCTCATCTGGCTCCTAACCATAGAAAATCTGCCCTGGAGGATCCCTTTTTCTGCTGAATTGGCATGACTGTAAGGCAACCTGCTTTCTGTTCATCTGTGTTAGTGTGTTTCAGAGATGCTCTTTAGGAAGGTCTAATTTTCTTTACCTGGTCCATCTATGGGCTCTGCCAACTTCTTGGTGGCCCATGATTTATTATGAATATGCCCCAATCACATTTCCTTCCCAAAGTTGCCACCATGTCCCTAACTCAAGTGTAAAATACAAAATTCTTGTTTGCTCAACCATGTTCTCCCGTGCTTAGCCAGGGTGCCCTCCTGCACTCACATGACAACTCCTGGCCCTCAGAAAAAGAGACCTACAGACTTCCAGACCTGGGGTAAGGGTGGGAATAGTGGGGGGAGGGATAGACTTGCCACCTCCCCACCTACTGAAGTCTGACCAATGTACCAATGACATGTCTCCACTTTAATTCTATCTCTCAGGTTCCTTTCATTGGAACCACCAGTCTTTTCCCCGTGGCCCAATCCAGAAAACACCCCAGCCAAGGAAGGGTTTGCTCTTCGGCCAGGCTTCCCAGGTTCCCCAGATCCCAGTCGGGGGCTGCTCCGTGGCTGCACTTGGAGAAAACCAGCCGCCTAGGGAGACCCTCCATACCAAGACCTAAGCACCTGCCACCTCCTCTAGTGTCTTCCTCCTAATAACTCGAGTCTTCAATTCATCTTAATTTTCACCTCCCAGCCGCCGCATGTAAGACATTTGGAGGGTCAGGAGGGGAACAGAAAGAACTTTGGTGAAGTCTCGAGAAGAATTTCCTGATTAAAATGAAAACACACAGGCTTCTCTCACAACCTAAGATGCCAAGAAACAACAGTGATGTTTATAAGACAGAATGAAGTCACTCACAAGAAGGAGAAAGAAGCCAAAGTGAGCTGACCAGTGGCATCCCACCACACCTCTCATGCCACAAGGCTCCTCTCAACACAGCGACCACGTTTCCCCGGGGAGGACAACCAGATACCCTGAGAAAAGGGAGAAATCAAACAAAGAGGCAGTCTGCTCTAACTGCCCCACACAATTATGTACAAAGTTTGCTTGGATCAGAATGAACATTTCTCAACTCTGCTGAGCCTGCGAGGGTTTATGAGACAGGCTTTGCCTGCATTTCCAGGTGGGGGAGTCAAGGCTGAGACAGTCAGGGTGATCAGAACAAGGCTAAGGTCTCAACCCCAGCACCTGGCTCCAAATCCGTCCTCCCCAGAATCCTCCCTGACAAAGAAAAAGTCTCTCTCCACTGCCTCCGACACTCGTCAAGAGGTGAGGCTTTCGGGCGAGTGCTTGTAACTCAGTTGGTGTCCCTGTCTTACTTAAGTAGCTGACATCAGCATGTAAAGATCACCCCAGGTACCCCAGCCAATGGAATCCCAGGGCAGCTCGCATAGTCCTGGAAGGTTCCAGGAGGGTTGGACACACACGGCGTCCTGAAGCCTATCTTCCCAGACAAACATCTTTCACCTGCAGCACTCAGGGCACTTCACTCATCTCATCTCTTATCTGCTTTATCACAGTGAGATAAGCCACAACCAGAACCCCCATTTTGCAGAGGGAGAAAGAAAGGCAGAGGTCAGGAGGAAGAAGCAGAAACACGTATCCTCCCTAATGGTTACCTTCGCTATCAAACCTCGCGGCATCTACTTGGTTGGGCCAGAACCTCTTGTTTTAAGGGGGACTCTAGAAAACAAGAAAATTATTTTTCTCCTTACAAACTTACCCAGAAGGAGAAGCTGGCCAGGCGCTGGCAGGTTGTGGTTTAGTCAAGGTGGAGCAGGCTTCCCCAGGGCCATTTTCTGCATAGCCCAGAAGATGCAGGGCTTTGCCTGTGTTTACTGATCTCCTCCTGCCACCTTGTGGCCAGGAGCTGAGCATACATGCAAATTCCGATCATCTCCTGAGCTCTCTGAATTATCAGTTTCTGTCTCTTGCAAACCACACTCTAGGAGGGAGAATCCATTGGAGTCATAATTTATTTACCCCTTAGAATGAAACAGGTGAAAAGAAACATTGTCTGAGAGCAGGGTAAAGTTACCAAAAGGGAGGCAGAAAACATCAGATGCTGACTTTTGAACTTTTGAACAAGTTGAACTTTTGCTGGAACTGGGTAGATGAGGTGCCCTGAGAATCGGGCCCTCCCAGAAACTCAACTTTGTTCTGAAGTGCAGCGCTAACTATGTTTCAGGTCTCCAGTTTGGGCATTGCTCCAGACCAGCAGTGCAGCCGCCCATTAGTGATATTCCAGAACACTTATGAGGCTTCTGTTCTCTGGTTCAGCTAAATTGACTATTCTCTAACTGTTTCAATGAGGACTTTGAGTAATATCAAATACCAACAAAATAAAAGGAATTTCTTGGCTCCGATAACTGAAAAAAAAAAAAAACACAAAAAAAACAAAAAAACCCCAAAGGTGGGGAAAATTTCAGGCATGGATTGATCCAGCAGTTCATGTTATCTTAGGGTTCTGGGTCCATGTCTCTGTGATTCTTTCTACTCTGACCTCCTCTGAATGTTGGCCTCATCCCTGGGCTGCAGAACTCACTGTAGCAGTGCCAGGCAGAGCCTCGTAGCTGCAGGCCACATGGTCCAGAGAAAGATAGAAACCTCTTCTAGCAGTGCCCGGAAGGTCTAGGAAGCTTCTTGGTCAGAAGCCCTTGATAGGTATTTCCCCTTCTCTGTGAGGACCAGGTTGGATCCTGTGCTCATCCCTGAACCAATAACAGTGCCTGAGGGGGATGGGATCCTCTGACTGGTGTAAACCAAACAGGGGCCACACTTGGAGCTGAGGTGGGATCAGCTTCATGCAGCACATGTCATTGCCACAAAGCAAGGTGGGACATCGCCAAGGAAAATGGGACCCTGAATTTTGATGGAAGAAAAGAGTAGATAGCAGAAGGTATAGCCCATATCACTGTAGCACACTAATGTGTAGTTGCCAAACATTTTTCATCACATACCTCAATCAATAAGCATAACACGTATTTTGCTACCAATGTAGCTACTACTAATGTAGTGATGTATGTGTACACTATAGCACAAAAATATATTTTAAAGGTGAATAAAAGAAAAATTGTAAACAGTTGAGTTTTTTTGAGGGGGAGAGGTAATTAGGTTTATTTAATCATTTTTTTAATGGAGGTACTGGGGATTGAACCCAGGACTTTTGTGCATGCTAAGCACATGCTCTACCACTGAGCTATATACCCTTTTCCCTCTGTAAACGGTTAAGTTTTTATGTTACTTATTTATGCACAGCAAAAGCAAAAGCTTTTTACTCTCAAGATTGTGATTGGAAATACTTTATTCCCTTTTTAAAATCGTAGCTTAATACTTTATGATTCAAAGGCCTAGAAGTTTATATCTACGCTTGGCTTTTTAATGGCTATTAATAGCAGAAGATACTGACATTTGGATTCAAATTCAAAATTATGTTAATGGCTGCACTTACTAATTCCTGGAACTAGTTTTTCAGTTCTGTCCACCAATTACACAAAGCTTTTTTTCCCATCTCCTTGACACCAGAAGGTATTTTGTTTTATTTTTTTTAAACAGATGAACCCTTAATTTGGAAGACTATAAAACTTTATGTTTTCTAAGTGTGCAGATGTGGGAACTTTTATAAATGACATCATTTTTGGCCACAAATTACATCTTGATGCAATATTTCCAGACATGTTCAAAATGTACTCTTTATGGCAGCAGTTACCACTGTTGTGAAGCTGCTTTCTTCTCACTCTTATTAAAAAGATCTTACCCATTCCTTGAAGGTCCTGATTTAAAAAATACTCGTTAGTAGCGTACTACTAAACCACTTATCACAGGAAAGGCCAGCAAATTTAGAACAATTAAGGTTTTTTTTCTTTAATTTGTTTGTTAAAGAAAAATGCATAACTCATCTTTAAGTCCAGCCATTCCTTTAAGTACTTTGCCATGAGCAATCCAAAAACCTGTATGTGGTTCAAAAGATTTTCATGGCCACACCCATCCTCCATCATTTCATTTACAAAATACTATAAAAATCCTACAATTGAAAGGTCTTTTCTTTATAAAAGTAGCCATGATGAGGACAACCTGTAACACTAAACTGTAGTGAGAGGTGATTCACTGCTGGCAAAAGACCAGGCCACCTAGCACATGACTCTGGCTGTCTGCCTGTGGACCTAGGAAGTGCTAAGGAAAAGCCAGACTGCAAGAATGAATAAAACAATATGTACTTCTAAGTTTTTAGATTTTTTTCTAAATTTCAAATAAACAGTACAACAAAACAGAATTTCTGGGCCTTTCTTCCTGCATCCCAGGGCTCGTCATGTGTTCCTGCAGTGTGCACTCCCCCCAGGTTGGAGACAACTGCCCTTAGCACTTGCAGGATGCTAGTCTTGCCTGCCCTACCCCTACCATGGATTTCTAAGCTTTTTAGGAGGAGTGGCTCTGCCGGGGCCTTTTCATCTCTCCCAAGAACCCAACACAGGAGAGCAAAGCTCAGCTGCTCCACGACACTGGATTAATGGATGACTGCATTCTGCCAGCCAGGAGCCCTGGGACATGCAGATACCCATGCAGCCCCAGCTGGGGCGGGGCTCACAGAATGAATAAAGCCCTGGCCCCATTTTTGAGCCTTCCTCATGTATGGGAGTGTGGGATGTGTAAACATGGGATGGCATATAAAGCAAAGCAGAATGAAGTAGGAGCTGCTGGAGAAATTCAAGAAAAGGTGTGGGAGAATGCAGCCAAGGATTTGTGGGAGAATGCAGCCAAGGATTCTTGGTTCTCATTCATTCTCCCTAGAAGGACTGAGAAAGGCTTCCTGGAGGAGGTGGCATTCTGCTCTGTGGTATAGGTTTTTGTACCACTGAAACAAGGAAGGATGGAGAGAGGAGGATGAAGTGGCCTTTAAGAGATGATGTCAAGGAGGGGGCCTGTAGGGGAAAGTATAGACGGAGGAGGGAGAGCTCACCATGCCACTCTCAAGGACAGACTGAAAAATCCCACAGATAGTCTGGAATGTTCCAGGAACATGCCCTAAGTATTTCAGATACACTGGATTTTTAATAAAAATCTTTTGCCTAATGGGTAAAAAAGTCATTAGATGTGGACTCACAGTTTGAGGAAATGGTCCAGCTTGAGATTACCCTAAATCCACTTATGGGAATAAAGGGAGGTTGTGGCGGGGAGGAGATAAGAGAGTGGGAATTGCTCCGTGGAATCTGAAGTATGAAGTTACCAGGCAGCATTAATTTAACTCCTATTAAAATCTAACTAATTTCATTTCTCTTACTTCAGTTAAATAATCTTACTGTGTTTTATGTACATGCCTTAGGTTATAGAAAAATGTGGTAGAACTCATAAATACATTAAACATATTTGGGATATGTAACTTTAAAGTATTTGATTTCTCCACAAATTTCTTTACAGACATTAAACGTATTGTCTTTGTGTCTCAGTCTTAGTTAATCACAGTTTCTCTAAGAGCACGTGTTAAAATACAGACTGCTAGGCCCCTCCACTGAAGATTCAAATTCAAAATGTTTCTGGTGGGGTCCAATCATCTATGTTAAACTTCCCAGGTGATTCTGCTGCTTCTTACGTCTGGGGAACAATATATAAATTACCCTTTACCATCATCCAGCAAACAACACCAGTGGTCCATTCTACTGCTTGAAAGCTTGTTACTGTGAGGAAAATTATATTAAAGAAATTTAAGATTTTTACTTACAATTTGCAGATTATAATGTTGACATTGGGCCAGATTCTCCCTGAACATGTGGACATCTTGGGGGGCCTCTTGGGTCACTCAGGGCCCTTGGTCTCCCTGGGAGGAGGGGTGCAGGTCCTCCGCGTTTTCAGCAGCCACGCCTGGGCCCAGGCACCCTGAATATGTTACCTTCCAGAGAGCAGGCGAGCACTTGGAGCCCAGCTTCCTGGGAGAGGCTGCTGCACACGGACAGGGAGTGTCCCTCACTGAGGGGTTCTCAACGTGGGGTCTGTGGCCCCCCGAGAATCCACACAAAGGCCTCAGGGGGTCTGCCTGCAGAACTTGGGGGTGTTTCTGTTCCCTGGAGAAGAGGTTTCTGAGCGTTCATCCTAGGTGGAGCCCACGACTCGGCTTAGTGAATGAGACGGTTTCTTCAGAGCATCACGGCGCCAAGGCGCCACGCTCCACAGCAGCTGCATCTCATGGGGTACAGGGTTTGTTCTAGGACAGGATTTAGGGCCCCTATCCCACTGCTGCAGAAGAAGCACAAACACAAACGTGAGGAGCAGGGTTCCTGGAAGAAACCTGAAGGTGAGAACCAGGCTGTCCCAGCCAGGGTCAGGAAATCAGGGGTGACAGCGGCCACCATCTGTCATGAGCAGGTTCCTCAGGTCACCTCTTTCATCTTTCAGAGGGAACTGAAGTGTCAGCCTGAAAAGTAGGGAGGAATGGGCATCCCTGGGACCAGCATGTCTCTGAGGAAGCTTATCATGGGTGACAATGACTATTGGACGAATGCCGGCTGTGCCATGTGCTCGGCTCCTGAACACCCTGCGATGTAGCTGTCCCTTCCCAGTTAGGGTCATGAGGCTGTCAACGGGCAGAGCAGGCATTTAATCCCGGGTCTCTCTGACTCCAAACAGCAAGCTAGCCCTCTTGAATGAGTGAGAAAACCGAGGTCCGCAGGCCCTGGGCTTTGCACAGTCACAGAGCTGGGGCCCAAGCTGGCGCCTCCTGGTCCTGGTCTGGACCGTCCTACACTGGTGGAACATGGCAAGAGGGCCGAGGAAAGCAGGAAACGGAGGCTGCATTCTGTGGAGGACCAATGGGGCCAAGGCAGGCTGTGAATGCCCGCAGCCAACAGGTGTGAGGACATCTTCTCCCCACCCCTGCAGTCAGGGGCACAATTTCCAGTGGGGCTGAAACTCAGTGGCACCGTATAGGGACAGCCCAGAAGCTCTTCCTGAGCCAGGTGTCAAGGTGAGTCTAGAGACCACGCATAGGCTGCAGAACTGGTTCAGCTCCCAATATATTAGGAGCTGTGCCCTGGGCCTCCCTAGATGTCTGGGAGGTTCCTGGTTCCAGCAGGAAAAAGGACCTGCTCTCAGCTGGCATCAGAAGGTCACCTGGAACCCTGACTGGTGTTCTGACAACAGCTGGGGGCGTCAGTGTCCTGCCCCCTCCTCCTCGTCCCTGAGGGACTCACAGCAGCTTCCCCTCTTCCTTCTCACAGCACGGGTCACATTGCAGGGGTCCCAATGTCAGGGTGTAGCTCATCCGTATGCTGGGTGTGTATTCTGCCCCAATCGTATCTTGTTTCGAGAATTATTTTTGTGTGGTTGAATCTGATCATGTTGGCACCACAAAGGTACAAGCAATTATTTTTAATTCCACAGACCATGTTACTCTGATCAACAGAAATCAACTAATACTTCTTTAGCAACTGAATTTAATATTCTTCATGTTACAGAATTTGGTTAAAAATATGATAGGTTATTAGTGCAAAACAAAGGGCACGTTTTGATGATAGCAGCAGTTTTCACACTGTGTGCCCTAAATTTTGGGTTCTAAAGATGAATTGTTAAGTCTCAGAGGACCAAATTATATCCCATTTCTCTCTGAACATTCAGAAGAATGACATTCAAGTCATTACATTGCCCTCTTCTGAATTTCCAGGGCACGTAGTAACTTCTCATGGTACTTATCACACTCCGCCCTGTGTATCTGCACTTCCTCTACACTCAGTTAACCTCCTAGAGAGGAGGGATGGGTCTTGTCACCCTCCACCTCACCCCCAGCACACAATGTCTGTCTCCCTGTCCTTTTCTCAGCCTTTTACTAGACTTCCTGGTTGACTTAAGTGGCCTCGGTGTTCCCAAGTAACCTGGGCAAGCTGTCTTCGTGGCACTTACTACGTTGTGTCCGTGTGTCGTCCCCAGGGATCAGGAGCCCATAATGGCTAGGGATTTTGTCTCATTCACCTCGGTGTACTCAGCTCCTGGCAGAGGGGAGACAATAAGTAAAGTATGAACGAATGATTAGTGGATATCGATATCCGATTTTTAACAGCTTTATTGAGATGTAATTGACATGCTATAAAGTTCAACCAAAGTTTACAGTTTAGTAGATTTTAGTACATTCTAAGAATTGTGCAATCATGACCACAATCTAATTTTTAGACCTCCTGATTTAACTCCTAGAAAAACCCTGTATCACCATCAGCAATTATTCCTCATTCTTGCCACGACCCTTAGGCCCTACTTCATTCTCTATGGATTTGCCTGTTCTGAATATTTTACATACATTATGAGGCCTTTGTGACTGGCTTCCTTGGTTTAGCATCGTGTGTCCAGGATTCATCGATGTTATAGCATGTATTGGTACTTCATTTTTAAAATGCTGAGTAATAGCCCATTGTATGGACAGACCACACTGTGGGTATCAGTTCATCAGTCAGTAGATATTTGGGTTGTTTCACTTTCTGGCTAGTATAGATAATGCTGTCTGTGAACATTCATGTGCAAGTTTTTGTGGGGACATATATTTTTTATTTCTCTTGGATATATACCTAGGAGTAGGATTGCTGAGTTATACAGTAACTTTAAATGTTTAACATTTTGTGGAATCACCAAGCTGTTTTCCAAAGCTGCACCATTTTACATTTTCAACAGCAATGGATGAGGGTTCCAATTTCTCTCCATTCTTGCCAACACTTGTTTTATCTGTCTCTGTGATTCTAGCCATCTTAGTGATGTGAAGTGGTAGCTCACTGTGGTTTTTGATTTGCATTTCCTTAATGCATTATTGAACATTTTTGCTCAATATATGGAACATTTTGTCATGTGTTTATTGGCCACTTATATCTGTACACCATTTAATCAAATTATAAATATCAGAGCTTCACTGAAAAAACTTTATAAATGAGGCTCAAAGAGTAACACTAAGTGACTTGCCCAAGGTTATGTAAGGTTAGTAGCAGTCCAGGGTCTCAGATACACTCCTGACTCCTAACAGGGCTCTGCTCTTGCCCACCCCACCCCACCCCCTGCCACTGGCCCTTCTGTCAGGTTGTCTAGGTCTCTACCCAACTGGATGATTGAAGTGATTGGATTCCTTATGAGTCAGGACAAGCATGTGCTCTGCTGCTTGATTTTATTCCCTTTTCTTCTTTGGTTAGATTGATTTCATCTCTGAAAATGGTTTTATCTGAGTGAAAACTTTATACTTGAGCAGATGAGTTTTATAACTTGCAACTACTTAACATTTTAAACATCTGGTGGCTGAACTCCAAGCATTAAATAATCTGAAACAGTGTTCTTGGCCACCTGAGTGCTACTGAGGATGAGTTTAAGGTCATGGGATAAATATAAACCTGTCCACCTAATAGTTTCCCTGCAACCAAGAACACAAAGATGAAGCAAGAAAGCATTTAAAATTAAGGAATGCAGTGGGGCTGGTGGGGATGGTTTATAGCAGAAGCATGAATGCTGGGCTTGGGAGGATGTAGAGATGTGCTGACATTGCTCAGTCCTGCCAGCCTCACACCACATGGACCTGGACAGAAAGCTGGAGAGAGAAGCCTTCTTAGTGTCAATCCTCAGGGAAGAGTCAGGTCAAGATAGGCTAGATAGTCAAGATAGGCTAGATTATGCTGCAATAGTGAACACCACCAAAAATCTCCACATCTTATCAGAATGTAATTTTATTTCTTGCTCATGCAACATCCATGGATTTCCATGTGGTGGGTCGCCATTTGGCTACTTGCATCTTGGGTGTATCTGCCTCAACATATTTCCAGTTTTCCATGGCAAGAGAAAAGAGATCTAGAAGACCTCAAGCCAGCTAATAAGGGCTTCACCTTGGAAGTGACACATGTCCTTGTCTAACTGCCAGAAGCCAGAGAGCATGATCCTTTTGTAAGTTTGGAAGGACAGGAGAATTGAGTATGGACAAGCTCTCATCATGTCTATCCCAGCTGGAGAAGGGGGTTCTTTTTGCTCTTCCCAGGGAAGCTCTTAGAGCCATCTCTGTGTCTATGAGAGCATCCCTATGTGGTAAGGGATAGAGAAGGCATCTGGAATGTGCAGGTGGAGCTGAAACAAAGGGGACATGCACAGTGAAGATGATTGAATTAAATGTTATTAGCCAAATCATCTAGACTCCAAGTATTTTCTGACTTTACTATCTGTATCCCCCAAACATGAATGAAGTCTTTGTCTTAGCTTAGATTTGGGGTAACTCAACAAGTATGACTTATCCTTGTCTGAGCCAGACTATGGAGAAGCTGATTTTAGGGGCAGGGAGGGCTGCATATGTCAGACAAGGTTGATGCTTCCAGTCAGCAGAGTCTCATTCTTACATCAGTCTTGGAGATTCTAGTTTTCATTTTGACTTAAATTGGTGAGATTTCCTTAAGAAACAATATAATTAACACATATCTTCTCCTATCAAAATAATCACTCCCTTACACCGTACACAAAAATAAACTCAAAATGGATCAAAGACTTAAACATAAGACAAGATACAATAAACCTCCTAGAAGAAAATATAGGCAAAACATTATCTGACATACATCTCAAAAATGTTCTCCTAGGACAGTCTACCCATGCAATAGAATCAAAAGCAAGAATAAACAAATGGGACCTAATTAAACTTACAGGGTTCTGCACAGCAAAGGAAACCGTAAACAAAACAAAATAACAACCTATGGAATGGGAGAAAATTTTTGCAAATGAAACCGACAAAGGATTGATCTCCAGTATACATAAGCAGCTCGTATGACTTAATAAGAAAAAATCAAACAACCCAATCCAAAAATGGGCAGAAGACCTAAACAAGCAATTCTCCAAGTAAGAAATACAAATGATCAATAAGCATATGAAAAAAGTGCTCAATATCACTAATTATCAGAGAAATGCAAATCAAAACTACAGAATGGCCATCATTCAAAAGTCTACAAATGACAAATGCTGGAGAGGCTGTGGAGAAACAGGAACCCTCCTACACTGCTGGTGGGAATGCAGTTTGGTGCAGCCACTGTGGAAAACAGTATGGAGATTCCTCAAAAGACTAGGAATAGACTTACCATATGACCAGGAATCCCGCTCCTGGGCATATATCCAGAAGGAACCCTACTTCAAAATGACACCTGCACCCCAATGTTCATAGCAGCACTATTTACAATAGCCAAGACATGGAAACAGCCTAAATGCCCATCAACAGATGACTGGATAAAGAAGAAGTGGTATATTTATACAATGGAATACTATTCAGCCATAAAAACCAACAACATAACACCATTTGCGGCAACATGGATGCTCCTGGAGAATGTCATTCTAAGTGAAGCAAGCTAGAAAGAGAAAGAAAAATACCATATGAGATCGCTCATATGTGGAATCTAAAAAAACAAAAACAAAAACAAAAACAAAAACCAAACAAACATAAATACAAAACAGAAACAGACTCATAGACATAGAATACAAACTTGTGGTTGCCAAGGGGGTGGGGGGTGGGAAGGGACAGACCGGGATTTTAAAATGCAGTATAGATAAACAAGATTATACTGTATAGCACAGGGAAATATATACAATATCTTGTGGTAGCTCACAACGAAAAAAATGTGACAATGAATATATGTTATGTTCATGTATAACTGAAAAATTGTGCTCTATACTGGAATTTGACACAACATTGTAAAATGACTATTACTCAATTAAAAAATGTGAACGGAAGAAGGAAAGAAATAAAGAAAGAAGGAAAGAAAGAAAGAAAAAAGAAAGAAAGAAGGAAGGAAAATAAAAGAAGAAAGAAAGGAAGGAAGAAAGAAAGAAAAGAAAGAAAGAAAAGAAAGAAAAGAGAGAGAGAATGGAGCAAGGGTAGGCCAGGAAAAAAAAAATCACTACTTCAAGCATTTACATTATTATACCACATATGACATCTAGTAGACTGCCTCAACATAAGATGCTCTTAAACAATGTTTGTTCAATAAAATAAAGAATGAACAAAAGGAATGAGAACTATCAACTATCTACACACTCCTGAAGGCCAGCCTCGTTCTGTAAGATTCCAGAGTCTGTCTTCAGCCCAAGATGGATAATGAGGACTGGGGAGACTCCAGACCTGATCCAGTTACTATAGAAACACTCAGGCCTACAGTGCTGAGATCATGTTTGCTTAAACTGCTCCTGTCTTCCAATTGTTGGATTTGCTGCTAATTCCAATAACCAATCCCCACCAGGTCTTGTCCTGCACTAACACTTATTCGAACTGTTTCTCAATCATGCATCATCATGATTCTAATGTCTGTCCATTCTCTTCTGTTCCCAACATCACTGGCCCTTGTCAATTCATAGAGTCTTGTAGCTACATGAGTGGCTGGGACAGTATCATTTCAAGACGATATTGCAGGCTTGGAAGACTGGGTTGAGATCAGTGCCATTTTAGACACACTGAGCCTGAAGAACATTCAAGAGGAGAGATCCAACAGGCAGTTGGGATTGCACAACAGGAGACTGGGGGAGTCAGGGATGGGAATACATGCTGCGGGGTTATCGGCATCAGGTGGTATTTGTAACTGTGGAAATCAAGAATATGAAGAAGATATGTGTGAAAGCGCTTTGTATAATATTGGGTGTTTTTATAATTACCATTTTTAATAGGTCCAAGAAAGAACTTAGGGGATGAGAAAAGCAAAAGAGCCAGAAGCATCCAGAGGAGGAGGAGGAAAGAAGCAGGAGAACAAGGAAGCAGCTGTAAGAGTGGGGCCGGGGAAGCAAAGTGCTCTGAGCTTCAGGGCAGCAGGAGATACTGAGGACTAAAGCGAGGGCTCTGCAGCCCATGATTCGAGTCAGGGCTGGCAGAGAGAAAGAGAGGGATTTCAGCAGGCAGACTGGCCGCCATCTTCTCCTGAATTAAGAGTCCCCTCTCTACCCCGTGCTGAGTCCCGCCCCTTCCCCATGCTCTGAGCCCACGTTCCAGTTCCTATGCGGCTTTACCCCTGGGCTCCTGTGGGCTCAGTGCAACCCTTTATCTCACTAGCAATAAACTCAGCTTTGTCAAGGTGCGGTCTAGAGACTCCTTCAGTGAGTCTGTGAAGCCAATACCATTCTTCACATTGCTACTGACACATTACTTACCTCTTTCACTCTCATTCTCTCATTAAGTATACAACTGACTTTTCCAGAAGCTATCTGTGTGACTTCACAACAGATTGAGTGCATAAGCAGATCTGAGAATATAGCTATATTCTCTTAAGCCAGAGATTGCAAAAAATTAAAAAGTGCTACTCGTCTTACTAAATTGTCTTTCTTTGGAAAATATATGTATTTTTCATAATGATAGTTACATAATATGTCATGAGCTTATTATTCTTAAATGAATAAATATTTAACAATGTCTCAATTTTAATTTCTAATATGGGGTTAAATACACACACACACAACATACCTCCCACATAAATATAAAATCTCCTTCGAGCCTGTGATAATTTTAAGAGTGGAAAGTGGTCCTGAGACATTTGCTAACTGCTATCAAGTTCCTTACCTTCTTCAGGTCCCTAACTCCCCTGCTCTGACTGTGTGGTGGGGTCAGTCCCCTTGTCCCTTGCGTCCCTGCCCCAGCTCTTCTGCTGTATTCTGATGGCCCAGCTTTTCATGCCTCACCAGTCTCACACTAGCACCCTAGGTTCCAACCCTGCAGAGACTTTCTACAAACCTTCATTGCCAATCCCCAAAATGTCTGTTGTCTTTGCATCTCTGTGGATTAACAGTGTGCTGGAGAAAGTCTGGTGACTCTGCCAAAAATATTTTCCACTCTTCTCTTTTTAGGAACCTCTGGTGCATCAAATTGTGTTGATCATACTCATCGGTTTATTACACATTAGCATCATCTGTCCAGGGAAGGCAGCCTTTTAATTTTTCTTCTCATTCACCACAGTCAATCTCATTTCCTTCCTCGCATAAGCGTAAACTCTAGTGTATGCTGTTTTCCTCTGATCTGTCTTCCATAAATATATTTAGATTTTGTGCATCCCAGAAAAACATTTAATGTTACTTTATGAGTGGGTTTCCATATTTATATTAATAGTACTGAATCTAATCTTCCCTCACCGTGGTATCTGAGCTTTGTTCACAACGCTGCAGGTACAGTTCACTGCTCCTGACTGCTGCAGGCAAGTCCCCAGCAGGCAGAGTCCACACGTCCCTTAGCCACTCCCCCAGTGACAGACTCCCAGTGACTTCCAGTCAGTCCATCTCTTTGACACTCAGTTTTCTCATTAAACACAAAGACTGGTGATGATAATACCTCCTTTTACATAATTATTGTGCCTATTGATACTTCAAGGCTTTGCCAACCACTCCCTGGTACATGCCCTCAAACCCACGCCTTTCCTATCTCAGGCTTCAAGGTCCTAATGGCTCAATAAATGGGGGCTGCTATTATTACTACTATGGCAGACAAGGCCCTGGAGCATAGGATCTGGGTCTAGAAGACGTGTTACCTGGTTGTGTTACTTCGGGCCTCCGTTTCCTCATAGGAAGTAGGGATAATCACATCTCCCTCAGATAATTGCTGTGGTTGAAACGAGCACATGCTTTGCAAACTAGGAGGCACAACTGGGTTAGCTATTCTGTTGTTGTTAGTGGTGCGGGAGAAGCCTTTGCTCCCTGGGAAGTGCCCTGTAGTCAGGAGATCCACACAGGCCCATCTCTGTGTGCTTACTGCTTGTATGGTAACAGGCAAAAAAAAGCTCCTGATTGGTGGTTATCAACCTGGCTGCACACTAGAATCCCATGGGGGAGCATTAACAAGTACCAGCCTGGGGCCCCATGTCTTACCAATTACATTGGACCCTCCAGGACTGGGACCTTGGCCTGGGAACTGCAACTTTGAGAACCACTGTTCATCCGTGTGATTCTTGGACTTCTGTCAGTTCATCCCATTGACCACAAGATGGTGCCCTCTTTCTGGGAAATCTTTGATGTTCAAAAAACAACAATCCATTTTCTCTATTAATCCTGAAAGAATGGATTTGAATTTAACAATCTGCACAGCATCTCATTAAGCCAGAATTCTGTGCCTGTGGTGTCTAGCCATGTAATGTGCATCTTTTCCCTTCTGCTAGAAACCACACTGGGTTAGGATATATCGTCTCCTGTGTTGCATTCCTCAAGGGGCCATGATGCAAAGTGGAGTAGGCATTTATTGTTGCTTTATAATCATAATCGTGACTATCAATAATAACTAATATTCATTTAATCCTTTACCACTTGCAAAGTGCTTTTCACCAACTATCAGAATAACTTTATGAAGTGAGTGTTATCATTCTCATCTATAAATGAGAAAGCAAAGGCTCAGAGCACTAGTTCAAGGTCATAAAGCAAAAACTGGCAGAATGATAACCAAGCCCTTCCCACTGTACACAGATGAGAAGAGTGAGAGCATCAGAGACATCAACTCCCCACCACTGGGCCCTGACAAGCACAGCCCCAAGAGGAAACTTCAGGACAACGTCTGGAAGACTTCCTGACTGAGCACAGAAGACGCACAGATGCCCTCCTAGAGTTTCACATCAGCATGGGTGACAAACAGGTCAGCAGACACGTCTGACCGGGCTGACTGACCAGCTGAGTTGACACACGTGAAGTTTCTAGTGCAAAACTGTTAGAATTAGCAGACTCTCAACAGGAGGACAGATTGTATTATTTAAAATTTTCTGTTCCAGGAAAACAAACTGCTATGCCAATGGGAAAAAAAACAAATCTGTCTTAAGAAAAAGTTATAAACTCATCTCCAGAGAAAATCCTTTTCTATCAGCAAGTGATGTCTTATGAGGTTAGTAGATCCTATGAAGGTCATGTACCAGATCACTTACAGACTTACTGCCAGATTCCCACAACTGGTCAAGAACGCAAACGTCAGGGCCCCAGGACCACAGCCCGTCTGGGTGATTTTATCCCAGATGAAGGAGCTGCAAGTGAAAGTTCAGGTTACTTGGAGGAGGAAGGCTATTTTCAGTACAGAAACAGTTACATGGAGGTTTATTTAATTAGTATTTTGATCATTGTACTGAGTCCAGTGTACATCTTAGCAATTCAGTCTGTTGTTGTATGCCTCAGCTCCCTTGTCTGTAAATAGTACAATAGAACCTGTCTCATAGGATTGTTACAAGGATCAAAATAGTTTATTTATAAAGCACTTGGAACCATTCCCAGCACACAGTAAGCCCGATGTGTTTCTTAAGTTAATGTTAAATAAATAAATGGATATGAGTATATCCACTTACCTGCCTTATAAGCAAAATTTTCATTTTTAAAAAAATTCCAAGTAATTTTAAAATTATGTTATTTGCACACTTGTAGGTACAGGAAATATATCCAGGGAGATTAAAGTATTGCCTTATGACTAAAATTTGAAATCACACTGAAAATGCATAAATTTGATTAGAACAGTAATATAGTCTTTGGACCTTGTAAATATCAGAAATAGGTTAAAAATTCTTTAAGTCTATCATGTCATTATTACTGATGCTGGCAAAGAAGCCCATCCATTGTCTAAAGAAATACAAGACTAATGCAGTGATCAGATTTTTCTTTTTTTTAGAAAAGTTTTCCTTTTTCTCCATGTGATTTCTTCTAAACTTGGGAATTAGTGTTCATTTCAGAGGGCGCCCTTGGCATTCTCCCAACTATAAAGACCCTCAATCTGACCCCTGGTCACTTCTTGGGTGAGTGGGAGTGTTCCACAGCATTACTCAGCTCAAATCTCCATCTTCAAGTATAAATTTAAAGCATTAGAGAGAGAAAGAGAAAGAGAGAGAGAGAAAAGGAAAGGGAAAGAAGGGAGAGAGAGCATTTGCTCTGAGAGATTTTCTGCAGTCCTAGGGAGAAAGACTCAAATGCTGAGCATGTAATCCGGGCAGGACTCAGAAGAAAAAACACATGAATTGAAATGTTGCTGTCCAACCTAGGGCTCATTTTCATGTCTCACTTTGGCATAATTTTCTTTTTAGTAGAACTACCGTATTGTTTCCTGGTCACAGCTTTTAAGACTTTTGTTTCTTTTTCTTGCAGGCTGCTTCATGAAGCAGACTTTGGTGAAGAGATGGAGACAAAGATGTACCATTTCCAGCTACCTCCTGATAATCCCTCCTCTGCCTCCCTGGTCCCTAGGCCAAAACATCGACCACCCCCTCCCCTCACCATCCCTCTACCCTGCATAAACCCCACTCTCAGCTCTGCAAGTCCCTTCTGCTGTCCCTATCCCGCCAGGCCCAGGAAGGGGGGCACCTAGAGAGCAGGACAGATGTGGGGACATGATCTAGGTACTCAGGTAGAACCTGAACTACAGTTTTATCCTACAGAAACTGGATTTTTAAAGGATTCTAAGTTCTTTAATATCAAAATTACAGGGCAGCTACACTGAGGATTCCATAAGCTTCTATGCGTTGAGCCAGGGCCCTAACTAACATCACATCACTATTTCTAAGGAAAAATGAAATTCTTGTTTCAAATACCTGATCTCAAATGAACTTTTACAACAACTTGTTATGAGGGGATTATGTCACATAGACCTACACACTCAGGGACAGCTCCTGTTTCTATCCATCAGGCTGTCCACCTGTCTGTCTATCCATTCACACTTCCTCTTTATTAAGGAATAGCATAATTGCCAAAGAAATGTGAAAACAAAAAGCTAAGAATGAAAAAATAAAATTAAACATTTTATATTTATTGAGTTCAAAGCAATGGTTCTGCTGTAAATTCATCTTCACTGAGTTAAACAAAAAGAACCACTATTAAAATTGTTCTTGTTTTTATAGAGGTGGCATGATATAAGACATACTACATGAGTTGTGTAGTTGCTAGCTGTGATCTCAGGCCAAACTACTTTTCCAGGCCTTGGTTTTCTTATCTATGATTCTATTAACTCTCTAGAATTATTTTTTTTATCTGAGATTTACAAATGTCCAGCAATAAATCTGGCATACAATGGTTATTTCCCATCCTTTCTCCCTTGTAACCTAACCTCTTTTTGAGTTCCCTGTTTCACTTCAATAAAAATATTTCAAAATCACATCTAAGTTTCAGAAGCCTTGACTTAAGTGTTTCTCCACATTTGGGTACCCTATCCACCCATCTGATTGATTTCAGTTAATGTCCAAAATGGACTAATATGGATAGATGATTGACTTATAAATTAAATAGGCTCAAAGAGCCTACTTAGGTTGACAACTGTAATCATTTATTTGAACTGACTCACCTGTGCCTGTGCCCACAAAATATTTGATTTTCATGAGACGTCGTGGATTTCAGTTTTTTCTTTTCTTTTTCCTGAAGAGGGATTTAGACCCTTGTAACAGCCTCATCTAACGTTCTTCTGTGACAATAGTTAGTAAAGTTAGATTATACTTGAATGAATCAAGGAATGACCTCAAAGGAGGACAAATCAGATTTTATTTAAGTAGGTTCGTCAAGCGGTCTTTCCTTTTTACTATTAGGCCCATTGCACCACAGCAGCAGAGGCAGGGGTAGGAGCAGCATCCTGCGACCAGAGGAAAATGCATATGAGCAGCGGGGAGGAGCCGAGGTCCCCATGGTCCTGTAGCCTCAGGGGAGCAGGAATCCACTTTGTAGCCTCGTGTGTCCAGGACTCTGCCCCTCCTGACACTCTCTCACTGGTCCCCATTCCTGGTGTCTGTCCTTATGGCTGTCAGAGTTGGGGGATCTGCCTGTCAGTTGGAATTTGACACCCTTGCTCCTTATTCTATGGTGCCATAATCCTTTATTTTTTTCAGGCAACTCTGTGTCCACTGGAGATCAGGTCCTGCCTGCCAAGCTTGAACTCAGGGTAAAAAACATACTCCCTGTCTAAGGAAGTCTGAAGGCCTAGGAGATTCAGTATGATTTATAGCCCCCTACAATCACACGGAGAAGTCCACATTCTAAAATGTTACTGACTTTAGTTTAAAGTAAGACCAGAAGGCTTTCTTTGTTTTGAAGTGAAATTTGGGGTTTTTTTCTCCTGTCTCGTAAAAGATGTTTCTATCATAGGGCTACCATGTAGCCAAAGCTCAGAGATGTCCAGGCATCCTGCATTTACCGAGTGTGTGTGTATTCAAGGTTCATTCAGGTGGCTTAATAAGAAGCCAAAATATCTGGTCCTACATTCACCTTCAGGGTGCTGATTTTAATTTTGTGGTGCAGAAATAAGGCCAAATAAATAGGCAAAACGTAGACCTAAGAATGACTTTAACTTACTAATCTACTACATCTTCAACAGCAATTTTAGATAAAAATGGTCCAGAGGACAAAGTGCATAATTAATGATGAGAAAAATGATTCAAGTCCCGTAATAAAAAGTTCTCCCTGCGGTAATCATTTGCCCAGAGTTTTATTCATGCAACAGTGTCGGTTACTTCTTGCTTCTGTCCCCTTCATTCCAGTACTGTTCAGTCTGCATTTCTGTGAGCCGGGAAACTGTGCGCTGAAATGCAAAGATTTCCTCTTCTCCAGTAAACATTGAGAGTCCTTCCGCTGAGTCCTGGATACCAAAAAACAAAACAAAACAACAATCCAGCACCAATTAAAACCACTGACCTAAAATTTAAAACACTAAACATAGGCTTAAAAAAAATTTGGGGGGGTTACTTGTTTAGATTATAAAATATTCTATAAATTTTTTTCACATACAATCTCTTAAATTAGACTAGAGAATCAACTAATCTAAACCAATAATCAATAAACAGAACAAATTACCAAGGAGAAAACAATAGGGAAAACATTCGAAGAATAATTAAAGCTGAAACAACACCCTAAAATCCAAATAAGAACATTTTTGCTCAGATGAAGTTCTCTACAAATCTAAAGGAAGGACATTCCAGAGAGAAAAGGAATTCTTTCTCAAAAAGTGCATGCCAGAAACAAGTAATGCCAAAACCCAGCAGTTCTGGCAAGTGAGGAAGAGGCTGACCCTCCCTGAAGCTTCACAGACAGGGCCACGTTCCCGAGGGGAGGCCTGAGGACGAACCTCTGAAGAGCCTTTTCCAAACTGGGTGACTGACTGCGAGCCTGGAGATTGTGCCTGGGAGCTTACTTTGGGAAGGCCAGAGCTGCTTGTGGTCTTGAGCTGCTGGGACACTTGATCCTCCTATCAAAGGGTCAAGTCGGGGAGCTCTCTATGAGGCCAGTAAACAGCCTGGCACTGGTGATTCCAACATGGGCTTGTGGCCAGTAGGTGGGTGTTGAATTTTTGTCTCTTTCCTTAGGGGTTTGCTGTTATACTCTTTCAGAGAGAGGTTCTGGACTCCAAAGTCCAAGTTACTGATCCACTGTAAAACTGCATGACCCCATGGTCACGTGCGCTGATTTCCTCATATGTTATTAGTCCCAAATGCTAGGCTTACTTTGCCCTTTATCTGAACCCTGATCCTAGGAAGAACAATTTAAGAGTTGATGATTTAAACGACTTTAGAAACTGAGATGATGTAGTCCCTCAAGGGTATTCTTCTAAATTGTCAAAGATATTATTTGGATATAATTATTGCTCTTAGAGAAATGGGATTATAAGCAGCTATTTATTTCTACATGTAGATTTAAATAATCATATTTTGATAGCTCACTTCTAAAAGAATTATTGGCTTCATTTCCCCAAACTCCCGAGAATGCATAATTTACGTCAGGTCAGTAAGAAACTGTTTCCTCATTCCAAATGGCCTTTCACCTCTCTGGGGTTGAAAGAATGAGGCTCCCCTCATTCTGGGGGTGTTTATATAATTATGACTAATATTTCAATTGTCTACAGTTGAGAACTATAATCTGGTAACATTCATCCAGAAGAAGGAAAAAAAGTCACTTTGTGGCCTGGGGTGAATCACCGGGCCCTTATGCTTCAGAGCTGGACCAGCATTGGCTGATCCCCTACAGGGTGTCCCCAGAGCCTGGCACCCACAGGTGCTCCATAAATGCTTACAGAATAGGGGTTAGGAGGTGAATTGTGGATTTCTTTTTAAGCCAAGGGCCTGGCCAGGCACTTCATGGTCCTGGGAGAGACAGTCCACGTGCTCGGACACTGTGTGGTGCACACTACAAATCCAGCAGAAGGGAAGCAGGAGACCCAGAGGTCTCATAGTGTAGCAGGAGGAGCCCGGAACTAGACACAGGCACCCTGGCATCCAGCTCTGACCTGCTTTCAGTCAGCACGGTGACCGTGGGCCCATTAGTCCACCTCCCTGGACTTTGTCTTTATCACATGCAAAAATGATCATGAAGATTTCTTCCCCTTTAAGGCAGTAATTCTCCACATTTAGTGATACTGAGAATAGGACTGCTACACTGGCTTTAGAAGAAAGCAGCAAATCAGTGGTTAAATATATACTATAGTCCTTCAAAATGTAGCCATGTATCAAACCAAAAACAATTAAGCTGTTTTATAATAAAAAAGGAGATTATGTTAATATCACCTACCTGGCTCAGCCCCAAATCATCCATCAGTATTCTGCTTTGCTCCAACTCACTGTCATGATGTTGATGCAAAAATAAGCTTGATATAGGAGTCAATGCAGAGCAAATTACGCGCACCTGAAAGGGAGGAAAATGAGTTAACGGTGTTACTCCTTCCCTTTCACAAGTTGAAGGTAACAACAAATTTCTCACAAAATAAAAACCTGTTTGTCATAACAGGGAGCTTGGATTTTTGCTTTTAAAATGTCTGTATGTGTTCTAAAAGTTTGAGTCTCTTTAAAGTGATACTTTTTTTAATGATTCTAAATACATGCAGCAAAATTGATACTCGGTGAAAATACTCTTTTATGAACTCACAGAATGGGTATTTACAAAAGAACAATTCCTTGAACTCCTCTCTTTCAATCTAAGTAACAGTAATAACTTTATTTCTATTTTTACATATTTTATCCAAGTTCTATCTTTATTTTGGGAAAAAATATTTAAAGCTTCAATTTATGACATATTTTTCCTATTTCATTAATCTGTTTTTCTAATTAGAGATTTAAGCTAATTATTCTAAAGTTACCCTAAACTATCCTAAAGTTATTCTAAAATCTCATTAATCTCCATGTTTAAAAGTCCACACACACAAAAATGCTAAGCAAAATGTGGCTGTCAGAGTTTCAAAACTGGCAGGACACATCTACACTGCTTCTTCGTCACTAATAATAAAAATCTTGTGTAATAAGTGAATACAGCATTTCTTTAAAGTGGATTTCAATATTTGGGAAACTCTCTTTTCTACTTCTGGAGTATCTCTGAAATATAAATAGGCCACATAACCCATATTCAGATAGCCTGGGATCACAGATGTTTCCAAATGTATTTTTTAAACAAAGTATTTTTTTAAAAAAACCTTTTGATCATGTCCATATTTTTTCTAATAGTTTGAGTCTCTTTAAAGTGATATTTTTAAACTGCAAAGTACTTTCCAAATATTTCCACACAGCTTGTATCATCCTGTGAAGTAGGGAACAAAAGGTTTTATTGGCCTTTGGGCCTGGAGAGGTCTCAGCTCATGAGGCCAGCTCAAAGCTTCCAGTTCTAAGTCCAGTGGTTTTTCCATTACATCGGAGGTTGACATTTTTACCTGACTGACTGGAGCCCATCTCAGTGTGCATCAAAGTTACTCACCAGATGCACTGTTACCACTTTGCTGCATAGGTGACTGCTAAGTTCAGTGCATCGCAACTCCAATTACACCCTGAGTTTCCAGAACATACATTTATATCAGCATGCTTCCAGCTAGTCTTCAAAAAGTCTAAGCTTTACATTAATACTTCTTGGTTACATAAGTGTTTGAGTGAGTGTGCATATGTGATCATATATCAGAAACAGTTTTTGTATCTTTATAAATTTTATGCCCACTAGTTTAGATACAAAAAATACTCTTCTTGATATTTTAAGGAGTCTTGAATTTGTTTTCAGGATTCACAACTATCCTTTTAAAATCATTATTCAAGTAAATATGCCAATACTATAAAATAATGTATTGATGTTTGGGACTATTCTTTCCAGATCCAAGTGGCTTTCTACCTGCTCTTATAAATTCTTTTAATCACAAATGACACTTTTTTCATTACTTAGATGGGAATGCCCTTGTTTCACACATTTCCATGAATACATTCTAGAATGATGTCTGTTTAATGCTCCCAATTTCTGAAATAAGTTAATTTAAACTACGTTTAAAAAAGAATATGTGTGATTTAGTTAAAGCAAATGTTAGGAGAATGGTTCTAGTATTGAATCATATTGCTAGATAAATCTTTTTTCCTTCTAATTAAGAAGTAGGGGTACGTAGAAGTTGGGGGAGGGGTGGGACTGAGGGATGGGGAACATAAGCTTTCTTTAAGGTATTTCTAGCTGGAAGATTAAAGAAAATAGTTAATCAATCCTCCACTCTAAGAACCACCTCCCAGTGCCCCTCTACCACTTTCTTCTTGAAAGTGGTAAAATGCTAAATTACATGCTAAAATACATGAAATTTTTTTTTTAAAAGGGACAATGATAGTTACTGGAGTTTCTGGGTCAGAGGGAGAAAAACTGCAATACTAGGAGGGCTGGCCCTTTGGTCATTCATTCACCCTCTAAAAACAGAGTGTTACCTCCAGGAGATTTATTCTGGACCCCATGTGATGATTTCAAAGCAGAGTCTCTGGATGAGTGACCCAGAAGGAGACAAGTGATAGGACTTGAACTTCGAGCTCTAGTGTTCTCAGCTTCCTGCCTCTCCCAATGCTCTGCTCACACCCCTGTTGGCCCCCTGAAAGCAGGTGGCAGAGTCTGCTGGCTGCCCTTTGTGCTCAGGCCCATCACAAAGCCTTTGCTGCAAACTTCCCACTCTGCTGACCCCTTTTCACCCTGATGGGAGTTGGGCCATCACATCTCAGTGTTTATGAGAAGCACTTGAGGAGCTGGTGAACCAGCAAGCTCCAGGCCACATCCCTGGTCCTCATTTGCTGGTGGGGGTGGAGTGAGCTCTGGAATCCAGATCTTAAGTAGCTAAGATGATTCTGGTGCAGCTGGTCCTCAGCAGCACTTCCTACATCCACCTCCATCACCTGCACAAAGATCCACTCCCCCTGGACTCTCACAGCACCAACTCCCCTCTCTTTCCAAGAGAACATCCCCCAGTGCTGACTTTACTCTCAGTCTGTACACATTTGATTTGTGTTTCTTCAACACTAGACTGCCAGATCCATGAAGGCAGGCACCGTGTCTGGCTTTCTTTGTCACTGAATCAGCACTGTGCTTCGCATGATAAAGGTTGTGGAATGAATGAATAAAGGAAACGTTAAAAATCTCACCTCTCCCTCCCAGCACATTCTGGTGCTTTCTCCTCCCCTCAAAGTCCCTTCAATTTTAGAATCACTGCTCTATCTATTTCTGTGCAAGGAACAGGGAAGAAAAATGGTATCTAACAGTAAAATAATATTTAAATTAACTCTAGTTTGAAGGTGTTTATACTTTACTGTATATACTATTAATAGTGGCTCATCTTCACTGAAAGCTTACTGTATGCCACAAGATGTTCTAAGTACTTTACACACTTATTTAATCCTCACAACATGTTATGAGATAACTGCTATTATTACTCACTTTTTCTACAGAAGGCAATTCAAGTTCAAGAGGTTAGGCTGGTCTTCAAGGTCAACAGCCTGGTACCAGGGCCCACTCCTTAACCACTAGGCTACTGATGAAGGGAAAATGGCTCTGCAATTCATGCTAAAATACATGAAATTTTTTTTTTAAAAGGGACAATGATAGTTACTGGAGTTTCTGGGTCAGAGGGAGAAAAACTGCAATACTAGGAGGGCTGGCCCTTTGGTCATTCATTCATCTTGCTCATTATTTTATGAGTCTAATAATTTATTCATGCAACAAGTATTTACTGAACGCTCAGTCTAGGTAAGGCACTGTGTTGCACATCCTCACAGACAGCACACGATACGTCTAACTGAATGATGGAATCGCTAACATGGCAGTGCCTTACGATGGGACTTTTACTATTCTACTACTGCTATTACTGCTACCACCAGTAGTCCTTACACAGCATCCAGCTTGTGCCAAGTGTTGTCGTAAGTGGTTTACACGGATTAGTCTATTTTGTCCTCACAACAATTCTCTGAAGCAAATACTACTATTATCTTCAATTTGCAGATGAGGAAACAGGCACAGAAAAGTGAAGTGAGTAGCAGACCAGGATTCCAGCCCAGGCAACCTCACTTCACAGTCCAAAATGTTTAGTTTTGAGAAAATGTACTACATCCTTACCTTGAAATCATAGAAGTTATCAATGAGAGTTATGAATCTCCGGGCTTGAGTCCTCTTCGCCAGGGTAAACTGTGGAATGTTTCGTAAAAATACTGTATCAAAATTCTTTGACAGTTCCAAATAGTCACTGGCTCCAAGTGGCTATAATGAATGTAAAATAAAGAGTTGGAAATTAAAATAAGCCAGTTCTGGTGGAAAACATCTCTTCTTGTTGTCATGGTGTGATCTAGGTGGTAGTTTGGGAGTAACTTGACCAAATGGGGCAGTGTTTTCAGAGTGGGCCGGGGGCAGTGTACACTGTATTGTAATAGTGATGTACAAAGAAGGTAAGAGAGAAGAACTTGGCAGGAATGGAAAGAGTATTCTAGCCACTTCAGCTGGTATCCTGTAGGCCCCTGTCCTAAATCTCATCTTCACTGTCTCTATTTATATGATATAACTTTAAACATGTCCTAACAAAGCCTTCCTATGACTCAAATGCAAACTGTCACTACTGTTAAATGGAGCTATCTTATAATGGTATGCTGAATATTATGTCACTATTTTGAAATAAAGACTATGTTTCAGTAAGAAAAGCATCAGAAAATGTTTTTCGTTTAACTTGGGGTACCCAAGTACAATGCAGCAAACACTGCTAACCGCTGCGGGAAACATCAGAGGGTCTTCATGACCAGAAGCAGACTGAGACCTCAGGCATAACTGCACAGCACTCTACCTCTTGATACGAGGAGGCAGCATTCAGGGCCCAAGAAATTGCTCACAAAGGTGCCGCCTACAGATGTAGAGCGCTTGTTCCTGAAACATGAATTTAACTCATGAGAATTATGACAATGTTATGCAAACACACTTTTTAGGGGTTAGGAACACTCCCAGGAGAGTCACCTCTCCTCGTCTGAAGTTGTGCGTGGATGACTGTACCTGTGAGCAGTGGAGAGGAGAGTGTGTCTGGCTCCGTCAGGGTGCGGAGGAGACTGGAGACTAGGAAGGCCAGGAGCTACTCTGAGGTCCCTCTGAAAGCCACAGCAGATCCCCATGACACGGATGGCTGAGCCTCCTCAGTTTCTGGCAGGATCTATCAATACTACTCCCTGTTCAAAAATGTTCCCCTCACTTAGGGAATCATCTGCATTAAAGCTTCTGCTTTCAGAAATGTAGATATGGCTACATTCCTGGGGGAATTAGGGAACTGTGAGGAGAGGGAGAATCATTCTCACCTTGGAGTCCATCCATTTAAATCCACCACTACCCTAATGACCAGCTGAGATCAGTTACACAGAAAACTCACAGAGGTGTGGGCAGTAAGAGTGAATCAGGGTGAAAAGCTCTGGAGAGGTGGTTCTCTCAAAAGACAGCAGTTCTAAGAAGGATGCAGCAACTACGAGCCTAGGGCAGAGGGATACCACACCAGAGAGAGAGCATTGATGCCTTTGGAAATCTGCTTAGAGATGCCCTTTCTCCTTTCTCCTCTCTCCTCTCACCAACCAGATAACACATGGGGCCAGAGGAGATGACCTTGCCTTTTCCATTTCCCTTCCCTGGCTGGAAGGCCTTTACCTCCAGACCCAGTGCCTGACCTTAGCTAAGCCTCCCTGCTCACCTCAGCCACACAGGGACTTGAATGTGCGTGTGGTTTATTTTGGTCTAACCTTGACACTGTCGAGCCTGATGTGGACCAGGAGGCTGTATTAACAGAGTAGATTGGAACAAAGGCTCTAGAATGCTTGTGTTTGAGTCCTCAGTCTGTAACTTATTAACAGTGTGTCTCCGGCAAGTTACCTAATCTTTCTGTTCCTGAGTCTTCCCATCTGTAAAATGGAAATTGATTTGGATCTCACAGGACTGTGAGGATTACACAAAATAATACATGTAAAGCATTCAGCACAGTGCCTGGCACATACGTTACCATTCATCCCATTTTGGCTGTTTTTTATTCTTATCTGGAGCTCAACTGATGAGGTGAAGGTGTAAAGAAGTGTCCTTCTCAATAGGATCGTTTCTACCACTGACTACATCCAAAACCCTAAATCAGCCTTTGTGCATTTGCCTGAGCTCAGAGTCATAGTAGGGACCGGATAAGATGGTGGAATCCCCATGTAATGAAAACAGTTCCAGAAAGAAGGAGGGGGAAGGTAAGATACAGTGTTGTCCTGTAAAAAGGATAACTCATACAATAAGACACTCATGCTCTGAGGGTGACACACTACTTTTTTGAGATCAGTTAGAATTTAGTGTCTTATCTTTTGTAAATCAGAAAGTATATGTAAAAAAATGTAAAACCTCATCTTAGGTATGTAGTTATGTATAATTAAGCTCACTCTTTATGCATGAATATGATTTCTATCAGTATAACTACATGCCCAAGGAAAATCATTATCAGAAGTACACTGAAGTGCCTAGGGCAGCTGAAAATCAGAATTTTGCCCACTCAGCTATTTTTACAAATTATACACCTTTGTCAGTAGGCTCTGCATTTGCCATTATACTGGCAAATATCCCTTTCCTTCATATCCCAAAGACAATTATGTGCTCATTCATGTAAAGAAAATTAAGCTTAATACAGTTATTTATCTCTTTTAAGAATAATAGTTATTGGGGGAAGTTATTGTTTAATGGGTATAGAATTTCAGATTGGGGAGATGAAAAGTTCTAGAGATGGATAATCGTGATGGTTGCACAACATATGAGTATACTTAATGCCACTGAACTGTACACTTAAAAAATGATTAAAGTGGTAAATTTTATGTTGTGTATTATTTTACTTCAATAAAAAAATAGTCATTAAATAAAAGAGAGCTTAATAGTTGCCAAATAAATCACAATTTAGGCCATGGAGAAACAGTAGTATTTCTTTTTTCTTTAAAAATGTGAGAAAGAAGAATGAAATGTATTAAAGAAGGAAGTCTTTTCCTAAGAGAGTTCAGCTTCAAAAAGATTAAGATTAATTTAAAATATAAAATTAAGAAAATAGATATTTAAAGAGTGTGTTTTCTTATCCTGGCTTCTATGTTGATCTAAGAAGTGACACTCAATAAACTTTCAGGATTGAATTTGGCGAGAGATGAGGGTTTCTTATTAATCAGAAACACTATTTTTCATTAATTAAATAAGTTACATAGTTGTGAGCAAAAATACCGTAAAGGCTTTGGAATTATGGTCTGTCATGTCTAGTCATGTGACCTTGAGCAAGTGTTCCTGAACTTCCATTTCCTTAACCATAAAAGGGGGATCATAACAAAACCTGTCTCATAGGTTTGTCCCAAGGGTTCAATGTATTGACTGCATGTAAAATCTTACAGTAGTGGCAGTTATATAGTAAGTGGTCAATAAATGTTAGTTACTAATTTACAGAGTTCATGTGAGAAGTAAATGAAATGATTTATGTATGTTATGCTGTTTGGCACACAATAAACACTTTATAAAGAGTGGCTATTTTATTAACTATCAATAACCTTCTCCTCAGCTCACAAAGTCAGGCAGCCTAAACAAGGTGAACAGATCAAAAAGTTCAACAGTCTGGCCTGCCTCTGGTTAGCTAAGCCACTCCCTCTGGTCCTTCCAGCTGTCTCTGGTCCACCAAAATACCTGCCCTCCTGGCACCCTAGCCCTCCATAAAGTCATATGTAGATGACAAAGATAGTGTCTGCCTCAGGCCCTCTCCGTCCCACATGGCTTGTGATAACACATGAGCACCCATGTGGGGGAAAGCTCTAGGCCCACATAATGAACAGCTCCTAACCCAGTACATGCCACACAGAAAGTACTTAATATTTATCAGATGAATTAGTGAGTGAATGTGTGAATAAAACAACACAGCCTGGGGAGCAGTCTTACTCCTTTTATATTCATTTGTCTCCAAAGTAATTGAAACACCAACTCAAAAATCTTACTCCTTCCTAGTTGGCCCAAATCCTCATTTCCAAGGCAAGTCTTTATTGTATACCCTGGAATATATATGTAGGAAAAGTCTAGGAAAGATACAGACCATACTGTTAACACTGGTTATCTTCAGATAGTGGAATAAAAGATTAATTTTGTTTCATTGTTATACTTTTTGGATGTTCCCCTCAGTGAACTTGTGTGCTTTTCAAAAGCAAAAACAACATTTTCTTAGAGATCATCTTTATAATGGGCATCTTATCACTTATGATTCATCTGTGTGAGATCATAATATCAGTTTTGTCATGGACATTTCTATGTTTTTCCCTAACTTTCCTTAATCTATAGAAGTAATAATTTTTCAGGAACATATAAAAAGAAAATCAAACTGAATGTGTTTTTCTCCTTTAAAGTTTGACAAATAGAAAAATGATTTGATATTTGGGGTGAAATCTGACTTCGGTTGTATAGCTACTTTCAGCTAACAGTTCTTTACCCCAGGGCAACAAGAGGGAGGGAGAGGATGGGATAAATGGCAGCAGTCCCAAATAGTTCACGTTCAGCCTTCACGGCCGAGCACCAGAGTCCCTAGATCAAAGGCCTAGAAATGTCAAAATCCACATCACAGCCCAGGGTGATATGCTCCTATTTATATCGTGTCTTAATTTGAGCAATTTTTCTCCTGGCATGTTGTCAGTGTTTCTTTTTCCCATAACTGTCAGACAATATCCAGTCCATCTGTATGTGCATATGACGTGTATACTACCTCTGCTTCATCATCTCTCTCTCCCTCTTTCCTCTTTCTGGTACTCTAAGTGAACTAAGTTAAACTCCATTGTCTCCATTTCTTTTATCCTTTCTTTTGTATTTTCCTTTTTCCACTTCTTCATGATTCATTTTGGATAGCTTCCTCTGACCTATATTCTAGTCCACTATGTTGCTCCCTAGCTGTGTTCTATCTGCTCTCAAACTTATCCACTGAGTTCTTAATTTTGGTTATTATACTTTACAGTTATAGAAATTCTAGACTAGGAGCCAAGATGGTGGAGTAGAAGGATGCTCGTAGCTCACCCTCTCCCACAAATACACCAAAACTCACATCCACGGACCCACCCAACCAACCATAGCATCTGCTGACTCTGACAGAACACTGCCCTCTTCAAAACACAAAGACACCACAAATCTGGTAGGAGAAAAGGAAAAAAGAAAGAAGGAAAAGCAAAACAGTGCAGGACCGGTCCCATGGGGAGGGAGCGTCAAAGGAGGAATAGCACTCGTTCGCTGACTCTCCCCTCTCCAACGGAGAGGCCAATGGGATGGAAGGGGAGCCTCCGAGGCCGAGATCTGTATGGAGCACCCCTTGACCAATAGAACTAAGTTAAACGGGCACAAAGGGTCCCCATGACACCCAGCCCGAGACGCGAACTGGCAGCTGGGGCCGGGACAGGCTGCCCGAGCCCGGTGGAGGTCTGGGGAAGCTGCACTGAGGCAACCCTGGGGGACTGCAGGGTGCTGCATGCCGTGGCTGGGAGGAGATACAGAGCAGAACAGCCTGGGTCCCCCATAAATTACAAAAAAAAAAAAAACAAAGAAACACTGCTGGTGTGCCCTTGTGGGGGAAGGGCACCGTAGTCTTTGTCTCCTCAGACCTGTGGTGCCACTACTGGCACTTTTCGGGAGAAGAGAGGCAGGGCGCAGCCACAACCGCCATATCCTCCTGTGCGCAGTGCCTAGGCTGGGGCGGGGCTGAGACCTGAATCCACATATGGGGGCTCCGCAACCTCCTAGGCAGGACTGAGATTTGTTTACAGCCCAAGGCAGATAGGATTTTTCTGCCCTGGTACCTCAGAGAATTTGTGCCGCCAAGACAAACAAGGAGCTGAGTTTTGGTACAGAGTAGGGGCAGGACTGTTCCACGGTCTTCCCCAAGCATGCCTATGGAGCACCGACCCAAGGTGGAGAGGGCAGCTGCACAGAGCAAGGGAGCAATTGACGCCAGGAGAGGGCGGGTGGCCACCCACCTTCCTGGCAGGAGTGCGGCACCTGACCAAAGTGCTGGGAGGGGGCGCAATCCACCTACCTGCCTCACCCAAGCGCAGAATCTGACTGTGGCATCGGGAGGGGGAGTGACCTGCCTGCCCACCCACCGGGTAAGAGCTCAGCACCTGACCCAGTGCTAGGAGGGGACACGATTTACCCACCTACCTCACCCAAGTGCAGCATCTGACTGCAGCATCGGGATGGGGAGTGACCTGCCCGCCCACCATGGAAGACTGTAGCATCTGACTCAGTATTGGGAGGGGGTGCGATCTGCTTGCTGACAGGCACTGGGAGCAGCACAGAGGAGGGCACCAACAGAGGGCCTCCGGAAAAAACAAGCTGAGTTTGTGAAACAGGGCGAAGACAGAAAGACCTCTCGATAAAATCATCAAAAGTGCAGTCTCCACGAGAACACATCCCTTTTTTTTTTATCAGTTCTATTTTCTGTTACCTTTTTAATCTTTACTTTTCAAACAATTGTATATGTCTACAGTTTTAATCCCTTTTAAATTTTTCTTTTAAAATCTTTTTATTATTATTATTTTTAAAAATCCACATCATTGCATTTTTATTTATCTTGGTTTTGATCTCCTGTTATTGATTATGCACAGGTTTCAAATACGGTTTTTTGATTTTTTTCCTTTTTTTTTTTAAGGTTTTTAAAAGATGTCTTAACTCGATTGCTATTCTGCTTCAACTTGCTCTTCTATTATTGATTATACACTGTTTTCAAACCGTTTTTTTCTCCCTTCTTTTAAAATTCTCTCTCTTTTTTTCAAGTTTTATTCCTGCATAGGCTTTAGATAGATAAATAAATAAACTCCTTAAGGACCACAATAGATAACTGATACTATATAAGCCACAGTGCCAGAGAGATATGAGCAATATGAAGAAGCAGAGGAACCACTCCCAATTAAAAGAGCAAGAGATATCCCCTGAAAGAACAATCAATGAAATAGACAATGATGGCTACTAGATCAAGATTTCAAAAAAGGAGTGATCAAAGGACTGAAGGAACTAAAAGAGATAGTGTTTAGAGATATAAAATACATCAAAAATGAAACTGAAGCTATAAAGAAGAGCCAAGTAGAATTAGTACACTAATTTGCTGAGATGAGAGCTGACCTAAAGGCTGTACAAAGCAGGCTAGATAATGCAGAGGAACGAATAAGTGACCTAGAAGACAGGACAACAGAAAGCACCCAATCAGAACAGCTGAGAGAAAAACAAATTAAAAAAAAATGAAAACAATATAAGGGACCTATGGGATAATACAAAGCATGCCAATCTACGCATCATAGTAGTTCCAGAAGGGGAAGAAAGAACAAAGGGGATTGAAAAGGTATTTGAAGAAATCATGACTGAAAACTTCCCAAACCTAAAGAAGGAATCAGATATCCAAGTACAGGAGGCTCAGAGGGTCCCAAACAGGAAGAACCCAAACAGACCCACACCAAGACACATCATAACCAAGATGGCCAGAGTCAAGGATAAAGAAATGATCCTAAAGGCAGCAAGAGAAAAACAAAGAGTGAGTTACAAGGGAACCCCCATAAGGCTCTCAGCTGATTTCTCTACACAAACACTACAGGCCAGAAGGGAGTGGCAAGATATATTCAAAGTCCTGAATGAAAAAAAGATGCAGCCTAGGATACTCTATCCTGCAAGGCTATCCTTTAGAATAGAAGGAGAGATAAAGAACTTCACACACAAGGAAAAACTAAAAGAGTTTAAAACAATAAACCCATGCTAAAAGAAATATTGACAGGTCTACTCTAAACAGAAAAGAAGCAGGATGCTACAAAAATGAGAAACTCATAACTGGAAAGGAGATAACTGCCATGACTTACAAAAAGAATAAACACAAAATTGTAAAAGAAGACATCTAAATCATTAAGAGCGGCAGAGGGAAGCAAGGAAAGCCACTGTGGAAAACAGTGTGGAGATTCCTCAAAAGACTAGGAATAGACTTACCATAGGACCCAGGAATCCCACTCCTGGGCATATATCCAGAAGGAACCCTACTTCAAAATGACACCTGCACCCCAAAGTTCATAGCAGCACTATTTACAATAGCCAAGACATGGAAACAGCCTAAATGTCCATCAACAGATGACTGGATAAAGAAGTGGTGGTATATTTATACGATGGAATACTATTCAGCCACAAACCCCGACAACATAACGCCATTTGCAGCAACATGGATGTTCCTGGAGAATGTCATTCTAAGTGAAGCAAGCCAGAAAGAGAAAGAAAAATACCATATGAGATCGCTCATATGTGGAATCTAAAAAAAAATAAATAAATAAATAAATACATACATACATACATACATACATACACACACCACATACATACATACATACATACATACATACATACATACATACATACATACAAAACAGAAACAGACTCAAAGATATAGAATACAAACTCGTGGTTGCCAAGGGGGCAAGGGGTAGGAAGAGACAGAATGGGATTTCAAAATTTGTAGATACTGACAGGTATATGTAGAATAGATAAACAAGATTATACTGTATAGCACAGGGAAATATATACAAGATCTTGTGGTAGCTCATAGCAAAAAAAAAATGTGACAATGAATATATGTATGTTCATGTATAACTGAAAACCTGTGCTCTATACTGGAATTTGACACAACATTGTAAAATGACTATAACTCAATTAAAAAATATTAAGAAAAAGAAGTTCTACTGGTTCTTTTTCAAAGCTGATATATCTCTTTTTATAGTTTCTAGATCCCTACACTTAAACTCCCAAGCTTAGCTTCCTTTCTGAATCTCTTTGAATATGTGACATTCCTTGTTTAAACTATGAATTCATAATTCCAATATATGGAGTGTTAATTTTATTGTCTTGTCTCCTCATATGTTTGGTTATCTTTGTGTATTAGATTTTATCTTTGAAAAAAATATTTGGAGAAAAAAATTTCAAGTACAAGGCTTAAAGTATTCTGAGCTACTTGGCTCACACACAGTTTGCCTAAGTCCGAGAGAGAGCTGCTTTACTTTGGGCTCATACTTATTCTTAGAGTGCAGTCCTTGAGGGCTCTATCCAAAGTGGGGAACAGGTTACTAGGACCCCATTCTTGGCTGGCCCTAGTCTGCCTTTTGTCCCACTAACCCAGTAAGGCTGCCAAAGCAAGCTCAATTCAGCTCGGTTCATTTTTTAAGAAGAAAATTTCTACTGCTCACCAATATCTGTTTTCCTCCTTTTTCAGGGCACACAGCTAGATTATATTCCCCAGCCTCTCTTGCATTTAGGTGTGGCCATGTGATCAAGTTCAGGCCAGTGGAATGCAACAGAAACATTGTTTCTAGATCTGGCCCATAAAAACCTCCCACACTGACTCCTCACTTCCTTTTCTCATCTGCTGGCTAAGAGAGAGGGCTCTGAGGACTTAAAGGAGGGTGAAGGAACAACAGGGGTAAAACCTGGATCCATGAGGGACCACATGGAGCAGAGTTTCCTGACTGCACTGGATGGTGATATGAGTAAGAAATGCAGGTTTATTTGTTAAGCCTATAAGATTTGGGGATTGTTTGTTTCAGTAGTTAGCCTATCCTAATAGTTAATTCATCCAGCTTCTTCTGTTGTCCTAACTACAAGGTTGGTGCAGATTACCGACAAAGAGTCCACCATTATTGGAAGTGTAAGACTTCCTAATACTTCTTGTGTGAACCAGGATTCTTATTCATGTAAGATGGTAACTATCAAAAATTACTCTTCAAATTTTCCTCAAATTATCATTAAAATTTTTAAAATCAGGAACTGCATTTAGCCATTTCTAGCATCAAATCTGGAGGTAATTTTATTTGTGGAGGTAATTTTTCACGTTACAAATTTGGAAAGATATTATTTGAAAGTTTTGTTCAAATTCAGTATTTGATATATTTAAAACATCTTTGTAAATTTATTTTTCTTCTCATGATTATATAATATACAAAAATACACTAAATATTTTCACCAAACCACATATAGATACTGCCAAATCATCTTATGTAGCCCAGCATGCCACACAATTGGTATCCTTTTTGATGTGTGACATCCTGATCGCTATGACTGATAAACTGATACTAATGTTGCCACAGGGCTACCCATTCTCTCTCTTTCCCAAGCATTCAGTATTTAAAGGTGTTTGGGGCATTCAAATGCATTAACTACAAAACTCTCTAGAAAATTAGATAATTTTAAACCCATTTAAAATGTTTTTGGAGAAATGAAGAATGCTTTTGTGGGGCAGTCTGATTACAGCTATGGCTCTGACTGTTCTTTGCCTCTTGTCCACACTCTTTGGATTGTGACTTTCCAGCTCTTGGATTAAGACATGGAATCTATCTGCACAACTCTGCAATCTGGGCTGGGCTTGTAATTTACCACAGCCAACAGAATGTGGCAAAAGTGACAAATTTCCAAGTCTAAGCTGAGAAAGCACCCTAGGCCACCTACATCTAGCTGGCCCCCAAACAGACAAGAGAGCACAACCAAGATCAGCAAGGCTGACTGCAGATGCATGAGTGAGTCCAGAATAGAACTAAACAACTTCCTAGCTGACTTCCCAGCTTCCTAGCCAAACAGAGAGCAATAGTAAATGCTTATTTTTTTTAAGTCACTGAATTGAGGGGTGGGCTGATTTGCTGAAATATTTCACTTGCTACAGAGAGATTCACTAGGAAAAGACCATGTTTTCAAAGTCATTACAAGTCTAGCACATGTAGAAAAATATGATCTAGCTTTTATAGCAAAAGATTGATTTTACATAATTGATAAGTATATATAAACATGTAAGTATTGTTTATTTTATGTTCATTTATTTTTGTAATCAATTTTGGAATTTTTATGGTACAGTATAAAATTTATTTTCAAAAATAAAACTTATGATTTACTATATACAAGAACTAGAAGAAAAAAAAAAAGCCAGAAAATTATGTGGCATCATTATAGAATGCAAGACAACATGGACCCAAATGAATAAAAACAGAGTGAAAGCAAGTTGACATAAGAAAGGAATTAGGGGAGACTAGGACTGACTGAACTAAAACTCAAATTGTAAGAACATTCCAGCAGAAAAATAAAGACACAATTTGAATAGACAATTCCTGGAACCAAAAACATAAACAGTATAATAGGCTAATAAACAAGTAGAAAATATAGTCAAGCTCAGTATTAACCAAAGAAAGACAAAATAAGAATGATATATCACTTTTCATACAGCAATTTTGCAAAGAAAAATAAATTACACTATTTAATGCTAGAAAGCATGTAGTAAGACATCTATTGCTGCTGGAAAAATAAGTCAGTTTTATTCCAGGAAAAAAAACTACTGGATTGTATTAAGAGCCCAAAAGAAGTCACAAATTTGACCCAATCATTCTGTTTCTAGAAATCAATCTATAGGAAAAAAATCAGAAATTCAACCAAAGGCTATACATGAGGATTACTTATGACCATGCCAACCAAAAAGCAATTTTAAAGTATGACAAATAGAGGAATGGCTTGATACGGCACATTGATATAATAGAATAATAAGTTGCTAACAAATAATGGTGTTTATGAAAAATATTTGATATGGAAACACACAAAAGCTAAGTGAAAACATAATGCAAAATTAAAATTGTATTAAAGCATCTGTTTTGCTCAAAATATTTGTGTAGAACAAAGGCTAAGAAAACACTGAAAATATTAACAATTGTTAACTCTAAATGGTCTGAGTGAGACTTAGAAGTATTTTTATTATCTTTATTTTTAAGATTATTTTCTGTATTTTCCAAAGGGGAGAGACAAAATATATTATGACAAAAAAAGGGTAAAAACAAAATTCTGTTGTTGTAAAACAATGTTTGAGATATTTACTGATTCCAAACAAAGTGTACACTTTGTTTTTGTTTTTCAGCTATTTAGTCTCCGCATCTTCCCTTAAAATAATGAAGAGTGAATGTGTAAAATATTCAATATAAATGCATATACTCATAAATCTTGAGGACTCACAAATCTATTCAGATTTGCAGTTGCAACTCTCACTTACTCCACTGTAGAAGACTGGTAGTCCCAGAATTGTCAATACAGCTGACCCTTGAAAAATACAGTTTGAACTGTGTACATCCAATTACATGCAGATTTTTTTGGTCGTAAATACTGCAATGCTACACAATTGGTTGAATCTGTGGATGAGTAACCTCAGATGTGGAGGAACCGAGTATACAGAGGGCCAACTATAAATTATATATGTATCTTCAACTGCGTGGAGGACAGTGCCCCTAATCCCACACTGTTCAAGGATCAACTACTATTTATTCACCTCAGTGTCCCTAGCGCCTTGCACAGACCAGGGAACAGAGTCTTGCATGATACAGAATTGGTGAATAAATGTCACTGTTGTCACCAAGTCTTATTCAAAATCAATTATATTTACTGAATGCTTAATAAATACAAGGCGTTACTAAATCCTACAAGGACTTTGTAGGAGAGAAGACACTCTTTTGACTTCACTAACGTACCACTAAATTTCATGCACGTGATGCCTATGGCAGTTGCAAATATTTATAGTTATGTTCTGCATTCATTGATCGGCCTATGTAAGTGAACCATAGCAGTAAGACACTGTTTGAAATCATAATTAGTATTATAAATTCATGCATTGTATCCTATGAATAACTAAAGCATATGATTATTTTTGAGCACTAAATGGCACTCCAGTTAGTAGCATCCTTGAGTATGTTATTCTAGCTCAAAATTCAAGTAGTATTACCAAAAGCAGATTCATCTTATGACAGATAATGATGACAAGCTCCATCTTTCTACCTGAGCAATTAAAAAGTTTAATAGTCTTTGATGTGGCTGGTTATCTCAATAATTTCCTAAACAGGAACAATTAAAATCCACTTATTCAATGGTTTATGCATTCTCCACTATTGTTTCAAACTCTTTGTTTCTGTGGAAACCTGATGAAAACTTAAAGAACTTTAAATCTATAATGAGTTTGCAAAGAGCATTTGTTTTCCTTAATTACCAAGAATATACAGCTGGATTATATGTAGCACAGTTTCTCTAACAAACTTTTAGGAATAAAGAGCTTGCCTGCGGTCTTCTTTCTCCTGTATGAGAAACGGCACAGCTGTCTGCTTGGGTTTGACCCTGGTGCCCGGAGTGAAGATTTTCTCAATGTCACACCAATGTGAAATGCTCGAGCGTTACCACCAGGCTGCCTTCTGCCCTACAATGAGTGAGTGGTTGATCCACTTCAGTGACAGGAATGAGCTGTCAGCTTGAGTTTCTTTTTTTCTCTGCCTGGCTAATGCTTGTCTGCTGCCATTATTTCAGCTCAAGTAGGACAATTATTATTTTAAGCACTGTCTAGATTATACTGCCCTAAGGGTTACTCTTTATCTGTATAGACTCCTCTTTATAAATTCCTTGTAGTAATATCCTGATAGCTCCTCATTAAACAAGTTGTTTTGTTTACATAGAAATGATAATATCTCATAGCTTAAAGAGAAGTACCTTTTAATAAGCAAAAAAAAAAAAATGCTTGAATGAAGTTCGGATGAATGTGTTCTTTTCAAAACAAGCTAAAAAACATCAAAAGAACGGATGTTAAAACAACTATGTGCACCAAGCTAATAAAGATAATAATTAGAAAAACAGAGCACTGAAATGTGTATTATTTGTAGAGTAAATAATTTCCCAAGGCTGGTCATATGGCACCTTAATATGAGAAATCTCATTAATGGGAAGACCACAGCATCCAGCCAGGAAACATCTCACCACTCCAAAAAAAAACTATCAACTTACACATTCTACTTTAGAAGATGTTCTTTTTGTGTTGAGTAAAAGTTTTACTACTTGACTTATATAGTCTTGATGGTAGGAGGCTAGTTCCACCTAGATCTGCCAGATCTTTGCTAAACTCTCTAACTCCTCTATGGCCAAATAATAATAGTTAATATAGTACTCTTTTTGTGGGGGGATGGTGTCATATTTTTATTTTAACAGAGTTTGTAGAAACAATGACTCAAAATCAAAAAAATCAAGTTGGCAAACTAGAGGCTATTGCACCCTTTCCCCACCCTGACTTGACTAGTTTTGTGTATCTCCAAATTCTGGAGATATCTAATTCTGGAGATTCTGGAACTGACAACTTTCTCAAAACACAAACCACATCATATCAGATCTACTGAGTGTCTAACTATGTGAAAAACACTGTGCCAGGTTTATTCCTAGGAATATTTCCAGTTCATTTGGGAAGTGGAAAACCCCTAACAACTAATATAAAAACATTTGACTGACAGCCTGCAGCATAGAAAACCAAAAAGAAAAATATGGAGATAGGTTAAAAATACAACATTAGAAGAATATAAAGAAGTAGGAAATCATTATCATTGGCATCATCATTGTTATTAATAAGTACCACCGAATGTAAGCATCAATACCACTCCAAGGCAATACATTAAAACTGCAAAACAATCTCCAAGAGATGGTAAGAATTATTGGAATGGATTACACTAACCATAACCTGGGGTTGAGTAAATGAGACAATGATTTATTAAGCAATTAGCTGGTCTCTGACCAGGATGGAGTGTCCAATTGTTTAATAGACATCTAAAATTTGAGGGGCATCAAGAGTTGACCCTTTAGGAAATGAGATAGATGGGGTTCGACCATGCCAATATTAACAACAGTGAATGAGTTAGTGTAGCTTAGAACCCTCTACACAGAAAGACCCTAAATACTTCTGGAATTAGAACATCCTGCCTAGATACTTTATTCAGTTTAAGTTTTCAATTTAACTATAGCATAAGTGATAGTCAGAAGTCTAGAGCAAAACAGGACTGCTTCTTTGGTTTTTAAGTCTAAAGGAAATGAGCCTTCACAGCCTCCTTCACAGACCCTGACTAACCATGTCCTCCCTTGCCATGAGGTTATTCAGCCTGACTAGACTCTTGCTAGTTCTCAAGGTATCTAAAGTTTCTGAATTAAGCTAATGAGAGATTTATACTTTAGATTTTATAAGAAGCCATGGGGACACTCTGAATTACTAGGTTTTGTTTCTAATGACTCCCACAATTTGTCCAGTTTCAAGCCAATTCTAACCAGATTCTGGAAAAACGGGAACAAGTGAGCCAAACAATTCATTACACTGAGTATTTAGCCTAATGAGAGAACCCATATTCTCCATGTCTAGAAACACAGATAGCATGACATTTTTCAAAAACATGCCATATACAAATGTATGTGTATATATAAGTATTTCATTAGTTAGTTTCTTTAAGGAGTTTTTGGTTGGAAGGTATTTAGTCTAATGTGGTCCTCTACTGTTAAGTAACCATGTGTAATTAATCCTTTAAAATCACAAAGAATGAGAAAATTTTATTTTAGCGATAAACAGCTAGTTCTTTGCAATTATTAACCTAGATATTAGCAATCCAGCAGACATTGAAAAAACACTGGCAGGGGAAGAAAAATAGTCCAACAGTTGCTAGAATTATTTCACAAAATCATTTATTAAAATAATGCTATAACATCCTCCTAATTTCCCATTGGAAAAGGGGGAAATATTCTCAGCTGGTTCAAAACAAATGGAAATTTAAACATTATTACTAATGCCCCAAACATTATGATATTTGATTGTACAGACTACAGAAGGTAATAAATGTATATGACCAAGGCTGAGATGTTTGCACCCTTTTCACTTTCTATTTTTTAATATAATTATTTTAATAAGAATAAATACGATAATGATGACGTAATTAGTAACAATATGATTCTACCAAAATCACTGAAATCAGTAACTGACAGAAGACTAGCACTTGATCACTAACATAACTGAGCCATCCTGAGCATCCCTTCAGTAGAGGGCAGTATTTGCTACATTTCTGTAAGAGGAAAGGCAGTGTTACTAATTTGGCTGGCTTTGAGATCTACCCAGAAGAAATTTGAAAGACTAGCCCCATGTAGTACAAGATAAAGCTCTACACCCTTTGCTACTGGTCCTACATGTGCATATGAAATGAAAGGTCAACCAATGTTAGCTTTTTCCTTTGGATTTCAGAGCCAAGAGGCATGAAAAGTGACATTTAGGACACTAAAAAGTGAAGTGAGAGAAGCCTTTAGAATAGCAAAGAAATTATTTTAAATTTGAGAATGATGACTTCTGAACAAGTCTTACAAATGCAGAAATTCTGTTAGTTTCGTTTTGCTTTTCTCTGTGAGTATTCATTGGGAAGAAACTGAACCTTCTTTGAGGTGGATATTTGAAAAGCCCAAGCAGAGTTGGAGAAGAGGTGGATATTAGAGTTATTATTCTTCCTCACACTCTTCTGCTGTCCAAATCATAGAAATACTAGGTGGAAAATGCTAAATTCATATTCTAATGATATTAAAAAGTGAATCAGAGCAAGGCTGAATGCCTCTCTGTACTGCTGGATACATAAAGGGCCAAGCCTTTCAAACTGATTAAGTCCAACAGAATTCTTCTTTCTTTCTTCTTGCCAAAAGACAACCTTGAATTATCTGCTGCCCAGATTTTATTCAAGGACATAACATTTGTGAAAGGCTTGAAAATGAGTCTAACCAATCTCTAAACATTTAAAACTATTTCTCTGGATAAAGTCAAATAATAAAGAAAAAAGCTTGGGGAGAGAGAAGCAAGATGCTGCAGTAGAAGGACACTTGTAGCTCACCCTCTCCCACAAATACACCAAAACTCACATCTACGGACCTACTCAGCCAACCAGAGCACCTGCCGAATTCTGACAGAACATCACCCTCTTCAAAAGACAAAGACACCAAAAATCTAGTAGGAAAAAAGGAAAAAAGAAAGAAGAAAAAGCAAAACAGTGTGGGACCGATCCCGCAGGGAGGGAGCGGCAAAGGAGGACTGGCGCTCGTTTGCTGGGTCTCCCCTCTCCAACGGAGAGGCCAGCAGGATGGAGGGGGAGCCTCTGAGGCTCAGCAACCCTTGACTGACAGAACTGAGTTAAATGGGCACAAAGGGTCCTCGTGACACCCAGCCCAAGTAGGCGAGCCAGCAGCTGGGGCCGGGACAGGCCACCTGAGCCAGGCGGAGGACTGGGGCGGCTGCACTGAGGCAGCCCCTGGGGACAGCAGGGTGCTGCGCGCCGTGGCTGGGAGGGGATATGGAGCAGAAAAATGGGTCCCCCATAAATTGCGTAAAAAGCAAAGCAACACGGCTGGTGTGCCCTGGGGGGAGGGGCGCCATAGCCTTTGTCTCTTCAGACTTGTGCCGCCATTACTGGTGCTTCTCGCGAGAAGAGAGGCAGGGTGCAGCCACAGCTGCCATCTTCTCCTGTGCACAGCGCTCGGGCGGGGGTGGGGCCGAGACCTGAATCCACACACAGGGGGTCCGCAACCTCCTAGGCAGGACTGAGACTTGTTTACAGCCCGAGGCAGATAGGATCCTTCTGCCCTGGCACCTCAGAGAACTCGCACCGCCAAGACAAACAAGGAGCTGAGATTTGGCCACGAGCAGGGGCAGGGTCGTTCTGTGGTCTTCCCCAAGCCCGCCTTTGGAGTGTTGACCTGAGGTGGAGCGGACAGCTGCACAGAGCTGCGGAGCAACCAGCGCTGGGAGAGGGCGGGGGGCCACCTGAATTCCTGGTAGGAACGCAGCACCTAACCACGGTGCTGCGAGGGGGCACAATCAGCCCACCTGCCTCACCCGAGCGCAGCATCTGACTGCGGCATTGGAAGAGGGAGTGACCCGCCCACCCACCGGGTAAGAGCTCAGCACCTGACCCAGTGTTGGGAGGGGGCACGATCTGCTAGCTGACAGCCACTGGGAACAGCACAGATGAGGGCGCCAACAGAGGGCTTCTGGAAACAGCAAGCTGAGTTTGTGAAACAGGGCGAAGAAACAAAGACCTCTTGATAAAATCATTACGAGCACACTGTCTCCAGGAGAACTAGATAACTGATACTCCTTAAGCCACAGTGCCAGAGAGATATGAGCAATATGAAGAAGCAGAGGAACCACTCCCAATTAAAAGAGCAAGAGATATCCCCTGAAAGAACAATCAATGAAATAGACAATGATGGCTACTAGATCAAGATTTCAAAAAAGGAGTGATCAAAGGACTGAAGGAACTAAAAGAGATAGTGTTTAGAGATATAAAATACATCAAAAATGAAACTGAAGCTATAAAGAAGAGCCAAGTAGAATTAGTACACTAACTTGCTGAGATGAGAGCTGACCTAAAGGCTGTACAAAGCAGGCTAGATAATGCAGAGGAACGAATAAGTGACCTAGAAGACAGGACAACAGAAAGCACCCAATCAGAACAGCTGAGAGAAAAACAAATTAAAAAAAATGAAAACAATATAAGGGACCTACGGGATAATACAAAGCATGCCAATCTACGCATCATAGTAGTTCCAGAAGGGGAAGAAAGAACAAAGGGGATTGAAAAGGTATTTGAAGAAATCATGACTGAAAACTTCCCAAACCTAAAGAAGGAATCAGATATCCAAGTACAGGAGGCTCAGAGGGTCCCAAACAGGAAGAACCCAAACAGACCCACACCAAGACACATCATAACCAAGATGGCCAGAGTCAAGGATAAAGAAATGATCCTAAAGGCAGCAAGAGAAAAACAAAGAGTGAGTTACAAGGGAACCCCCATAAGGCTCTCAGCTGATTTCTCTACACAAACACTACAGGCCAGAAGGGAGTGGCAAGATATATTCAAAGTCCTGAATGAAAAAAAGATGCAGCCTAGGATACTCTATCCTGCAAGGCTATCCTTTAGAATAGAAGGAGAGATAAAGAACTTCACACACAAGGAAAAACTAAAAGAGTTTAAAACAATAAACCCATGCTAAAAGAAATACTGACAGGTCTACTCTAAACAGAAAAGAAGCAGGATGCTACAAAAATGAGAAACTCATAACTGGAAAGGAGATAACTGCCATGACTTACAAAAAGAATAAACACAAAATTGTAAAAGAAGACATCTAAATCATTAAGAGCGGCAGAGGGAAGCAAGGAAAGCCACTGTGGAAAACAGTGTGGAGATTCCTCAAAAGACTAGGAATAGACTTACCATAGGACCCAGGAATCCCACTCCTGGGCATATATCCAGAAGGAACCCTACTTCAAAATGACACCTGCACCCCAAAGTTCATAGCAGCACTATTTACAATAGCCAAGACATGGAAACAGCCTAAATGTCCATCAACAGATGACTGGATAAAGAAGTGGTGGTATATTTATACGATGGAATACTATTCAGCCACAAACCCCGACAACATAACGCCATTTGCAGCAACATGGATGTTCCTGGAGAATGTCATTCTAAGTGAAGCAAGCCAGAAAGAGAAAGAAAAATACCATATGAGATCGCTCATATGTGGAATCTAAAAAATAAATAAATAAATAAATAAATAAATAAATAAATAAATAAATACATACATACATACATACATACATACATACATACATACATACATACAAAACAGAAACAGACTCATAGACATAGAATACAAACTTGTGGTTGCCAAGGGGGAGGGGGGTGTGAAGGGACAGAGTGGGATTTTAAATGCAGTATAGATAAACAAGATTATACTGTATAGCACAGGGATATATATACAAGATCTTGTGGTAGCTCATAGCAAAAAAAAAATGTGACAATGAATATATGTATGTTCATGTATAACTGAAAAATTGTGCTCTACACTAGAATTTGACACAACATTGTAAAATGACTATTACTCAATAAAAAAATGTAAAAAAAAGAGAAAAAAGAAAAAAGCTTAGTTGTAAAGTACTTCTTTTACTTCTATAGCACTAGTTTCATTTAATTGCCCTTTGTCATTATGCCTCCAGCTTGTATATAAGAATCTGCACAATACAAACTTGAATTAGCAGTAGGAATGGTGCTGAGAAAACTGTCCACTGGGAAGTTTCAGAAGTCCCTTTATGAAAGGTCCCAGTCACCCCTAAAATCTTCACTTCTTCTGAGTAATTAGCTTGCTTCTATCTTCTAACTTATAAATGTCTTTTCCCCTCTTTGGCTGAAAGGAGGCTGAGTGCTGATTTAATTCCTCAATTTTAAGAACTCTGTAGAAGTTTATGACATGGATTTATGTACACTAACTTTTCCTGTCTTTCAACTTAACTATTCTTATTTTTTCCCTTTACTGTAATTTTAAAAAGATCTATTTATTCTATTTGCTTGTGTATGTGGGTGTCCACATGGGCACACACATACATATATAATCTTTCTGGGAATCAAGTAAGGTATAAATAAATACCTGCTAAAATTAATTCTTTTCCTATTTCTTTTTAAAGCTTATTTTGTTATTTAGTTTGCTTTTAAACAGGAGGTAAATGAGAAATAAAGTCAGTAAGAACTTCAGATAATAAATAGCAGTGCCTCTTAATTTTGCTAGTTAACAGATACATACTGAGCTTCCATCAGTTACATAGTACTAACTGTGGAGAGCAGTATTCTTAGAGTAGGTGGGTTTTCAAGGAGAGGGAATTTGCCCAGTGTAGGAAAGTAAAAATCTATTCCATAAACAAGGAATTAAATGGAATTTGGTGAAGGAAGAAGCAGCCTGAGAAAAAGAAACCATCATTGGCTTTAGTAAAGCAGTGAAAGGAGAGATCAGGAAATGCATTGCTAAGGCTGCAGCAGTCCAGAATGATTGGAATATTTAACAATCTGGATTTGTATTAGGACATGATAGGGAAATGCAGAAAGTTGACAGTATCAAAGTATACAAGATAATTTTTATATCTCCATGTAAGTGTGTATATTAATTTGTTGTTTACAGAGTTTTTCACATACATTAAGGCTGAAAGTAGTAAAATTAGGTTAAGTGGCTTGTTATATACTTCTATTAAGACTTTCTACAAAGTAACAACCAAATCCCAAAACATTACCAATCTAGTAAATTACTTCCATTTAAAAAATTCAATTTTTATTGTTCCTATTGTACCTTTAATTCATCTGCACCAGTACCTTGGCTCTGTTTCCTTCTACTGACTTGTGATAACACACCTTCCAATCCCACCCCTACCCATCATCTCTTCCTTTCTGTTTCAGTTCAGGTGATCTCACGAACACATCTCTGTAAGTAACTTCCAGGTCTATACCGTCAGTACTAGATTTCCAATTATCTGTAAGAGCCTGTCTCTTAACTCTGGTTCTCCTGTTAAGGTTCCTGCTGTTCCTCTGGTCATCCAAACTGAAAACGTCAGAGCTCTGTGGCTTGTCCTTGGACCTGAGACCCTCTACATCCAATTCTACAGATTTCTCTCATATTCATCTATTCTTTCCAATCTATCATGTAAATCTGGTTTATGTCCCTGGTCAAGGGGCAATTAGGAGGTGAAATCCAGTCCACACTCTGTTTGCCAAGCCATGCACCCTAGTGAGGGGCAGTGTCTGCCTAGAGGAAGGGGCACACTTTTTTCCAAATAAAGTCATGATTTGCTCACCTAGGTCTCTGACCATCTTGAAAAGCAGCTTTATCTAATGCACACAAGGCTCCACGTGTGGTAGCAGTGATGCCAGTCTCATGCATCTTTGCCAGATTATCCAATACAGACGTTAAAAAAAAAAATAGTAACCAGTTCGTTTTATGCTGATGAAGGTTCTAAACCAAACTCTACCACCTGACACGCAGGCCCTTTCACACTGATTACAACCCATCTATCCTGCCTGAGGGCGCACCACTCTCCCACACATAATCTAAGTTACAGCCATGACTCTTAAATTCTCTAGCAAGAGAATTCAGGATTGTCACTTTTTTCCTTTCAGCACTTTAAAGATGTTGTCATACTGTTTTCAGGTCTCCACTGAGTCTGAAAAGAAGTCAGTTCTTAATCGTATTGTTGTTCCTCTAGCTGCTCTGAAATTGTCTTTATCTTTGATTTTCAACAGTTTGATTATGGTGTGCCTAGGAGTGATTTTCTTTGTATCTGCTAGAAGTTTTCTGAGCTTCCAGAATTTGTAAAATTGTATCTTTTACTAAACTTCAAACATTATTTCTTCAAAAAAATTTTTTCTGCCCCACACTCTACCCCCTTTCCTTCTGGAACTCCAATGACACAAGTGTTAAACCTTTTGATATAGTTTAAATCATGAGTTTTGTTTATTTATTTTTTTTCAATCTCTTCCTGTTTTTCAGATGGCATAATTTCTGTTCACATATCTTTAAGTTCACTAACTCTCTCGTCATCTATAGTCTAGTGTTCAGTACATACAAGTGAAATTAAAATTTTTTAAGCCTAGAATTTATAATTTTTAACTTTAGAATTTCCATTTGGTTCGTTTTTATAGTTTCAATTTCCCTGTTGAGATTTCCTATGTGTTCACTCATTACCAGTGTATATTTCCTTCACATTCCTGAGTAAAGATATAAAAACTACTTTAAAATCTTTGCCTCTAATTCCAACATCTGTGTCATTTCATGGTTAGTTTCTGTTGATTACCTTTCCCTCTTTTAAAATGGGTCAGATTTTCTTGTGTCTGCACATTTAGTAATTTTGGATTGTATTCTGGATATTTTGAATGATATATTATAGAGACTTGGGATTCTTTTATATTTCACCAAAGTATATTGATTTTTGTTGTTGCTATTTTAGCAAGTAATTAACCTGGCTAGTCTCAAACTCAAAACTCTGTCTCCTCTGTGATAGGCAGTGACTGAAATCTCTGTTCAATTTTTTTTTTTAGCCTTAGCTGTGTAGTTCACAGATCAGCCCAAGATTTGGGCAGAGTTTATATGAAGAATTTTGGGCTCTTCCTCTGTGGTTCCATCCTTCCCATGACTTCTTCTCTTATCTTCCAGCTGCTATGGACACTCTCCTCTGGTTCCTCAGGCCAGGAATACTGCAGGTTTCTATCAATTTTTAGATGTCCCATAAGAAGGCAACTGTGTTGTGCTCTCAAGCAAAAAAACTATTAAAATAAGAAATTCACCAGTATCAATCTTTTCTTCCATGTGTTGATGATGGTCCACTTTCTTCCTGCTTCTAGTTGCTCAGTAGTGCCCTCCAGATAATTATTTTTCAGACTTTGTCCAGAGATACAGTTGTGATCTACATGTGGGTTGGTCAAATAGCAGCTACTCTGTTATTAATGGAAGTAGGACTCTCCCGAGTCTTTATTTCCCTAAGTAGACTCTGTGACTTCCTAACTCTGTGTTTTTCATAGGAACATAAAACCTTAGAGGAGGAAGAGATCACAGAAGTTGCCCTCATGATCCCTTATTCTTGGGAACAGCCAAAGAGCCACTCCTCACTCTCTCCCCTTCCTCCCCTGCATCAGCAGGGTCTCCAACTCTGCAGTCTTCAAGGTTCAGTTCCTCTTTGATTGCCCTCAGCATTCGGGTCATATGGATCCTGTGGTACTAACTGTAATCTGCCTCACATTCTAGTGATCTATGTACTTGATCACATTATCTATTTTAAGTGTGATGACTGACTCTTACTCATCTTGGTACCCCCATAGCACCTAGAACTATGCCAGCTTTAAGTACAGCAGATTTCACTTTCTGCTGTTTCACCTGTGATCAACCACGGCTGGAAAATATTAAGTGGAAAACTTGAGAAATAAATAATTTGTAAGTTTTAAATTGCACTCTGTTCTGAGTAGTGTGATGAAATCTTGTAACATCACGCTCAGAACATGAATCATTCCTTTGTCCAGGGTATCTCACCCATTAGCCACTTAGTAGCTATCTCAGGTATCCGACTCCCTTGGTACCCCAATGCTCATGTTCAAGTAAACCTTATTTTACTTAATAATGGCCTCAAAGTGAAAAAGTAGTGATGCTGGCAATTTGGATATGCCAAAGAGAAATCATAAAGTGCTTCCTTTAAGCAAAAAGGTAAAAGTTCTTGACTTAACAAGGAAAGAAAAAAAAATCATATGCTGAGGTTGCTAAGATCTACAGTAAGAATGAATCTTCTATCCATGAAATTGTGAATAAACTGCATCTCAAACTGCAAAAGTTACAGCCACAGTGTACAACAAGTGCTTAGTTAAGATGGAACAGGCATTAAATTTGTATAATAAGATGAGGACACAGTCACATAACTTTTATTACAGTATATTGTTACAGTTAACTTATTTTATTATTAGTTATTATTGTTAATCTCTTCCTGTGCCTAATTTATAAATTAAACTTTATCATAGGTATGTATGTATAGGAAAAACAATAGCATACTTAGGGTTTGATACTATCTGTGGCTTCAGGCTTCCACTGGGGGTCTTGGAATGAACAGGCTACTGTACTCAGTAAATACCTACTGAATGACTGGGGAAAGAGGCCATAAAATATAAAATGGGTGGAGCTCACTCTGTTACCCTGCTTTAAAGTTTATTTTAAAAAATACCTAGCATATTGGTTTATTTAGCAAGTTTCTTTCCTGAAAGAAGGACATTGCCAAGAGGAGATAATATTGGCTGACCCACTGTAATATTGTGGTGAAAGTTACAACCTTTCCTAAATTAATTACCGCCTTAAATTTGCCTTAAAATTAATTACTGCCCTATTCATTTTTCTAAAATATTACTTTATATACCATGTTCCTGATTAAAACCTCTGTGGATGACTCTCTGTGGATCAGGGTAAGAAGACTATACTTCTCTGTCTAATTTTACAGCAGATCTGTCTGAGATTTTCATTCTTATTTCCCTTTTCTCTCCAACATGCACTCTGCTCTTATTAGGCAACTATCTTCTCTTCCTCTTGAAACATTTGGTGTTTGGCTTCAGATCATGGTTGAGATAGCTTCACTATGCTCATCTAAATTCTATTCACCTCTCAAGGTCAAGATCACTTTCCTTCTTAAATCTCATGCCAATCCTTACCATTGTTACTTTTGACTCCTGATGCACTCATAATATGTACTTAACTAGTGAGCACAGCTCTTTAAAATAGTCTCTTACAACTGAAAGGAATAACAGAAATTAGTTGATCACATCATGCATTTACAGATGAGGTACCTGGACCTAGAGAGGTCAAGTGACCTGCCTAAGGCCACTCAGCTACATAGTTACCTGAGTAAGGATTGGAATTCATATTTCTTCATTCAGTTGGACCCCCTTTCACTCTACTGCATTGTTTGGTATTTGGTTCCTGTTATTTCCTTTAGAAACTGTAAACTTTTTGAAAGAAACTTTTTCCACTTTTTTAATATTCCTCACAACATAGTGGCATACAGATACAGAAGCACTTAAGAAATAGTTGCTGACCAATGAATCATTGCAAGAATCTTGAGAGGGAAATCTTATATACATATATTTCTTGATTAACAATACAAGATTAAAGAGTTAAATAATACTTGACGCTTGAAAACAAAGAATGTTGCTCACCATCTGGTTCTCTAAGAATGAAGTCACTAGCCACTGTCATTGCTGGCCTTTAACACGCCCTGAAGGGAGTTCGGGGTGGAGGTCAGGGATGAGGCACTAAATGCACTGGGAAAACTGGCAAACAGGCATTCAGATAAGTATTTCAGGAGAAAATTTTTCGAATCCAATTTCTTGCATCTTCTCATACTTAGAAAAGCACTAAAATCATGAATGGAGGCATCTACTCCAGTTCTTGAGAGCTATCTGAAAGGCTGTCTCCCAGGCTACAGTGCTCAGTAAGTTCCCCCAAATAAAACTGAACTCACAGCTTTCAAGTCATGTATTTTCTTCTTCAGTCAACACCCTAAAATACATGGAAATCTTATAATTTCCTGATATTATAGTTCATTTCTTTTCTCAAAATATTTTGCTTGACTTAGTATCTTTATAAGTTATTTTAAGAAACCAGTATATTCTAATAATTCTAAAAGTTTTTCCATAAAATATATCTCAAAGTAACAATATATTTAATGGGATGTAGCTTATTGAATATTCTAATTAGCAATGTACTAAGTAATTACTAATTTTGAGTCAACTGATCTAATCTAGGAGGAAGGTACTACGGAGTATATCAAATCATGTACTTGATGGGAAAAAATTACAAATCAAAAAATTACTTCATTAAAAATTCTTCCTGTTTAAAAAAACCCAAACCAGTTGGAGATAAGCATTAAAAAAGCCATCAGTGTTAAAGCCCTTTAAAAAAAAAATCAATTCACAATTGTAATCTTTTAGTAAAATTATGGATGATTTTGTTCTGCTTCTTGATGTGTTTTACAAATTTACTGATAAGCTTGTTAGTTTTTTCTTACCAAAACTAAAAAAAAAAAGTTAATTGAAAAATCTCAAAAAAAAAAAAAATCAAACAAGTACTTTTAAAGTGTTTTATACTCATGTTAATTGGTTGGCATAGATTTTTCTCAGCACTTTACCAATCATTGTATAGTTCTTCTGTTTAAAGAACTATTCCCAATTGTCATTTAGGGCTGTGATACTTTATTATTAATAGCCAAGTGAGATCATTTACTTTAAATTTTTTTAATTCTCGTTTTACAAAGTTAACAACCACTTTAACGTTTAAAGTTTTAATTCTACTTTTTTTTATCATCTGAGCAGGTGGACACATTCTTCCCAAGGCCAAGGCAAATCTTAAATATTAGTTTGTTGTGTTTTCCTAGAGTAGAAGTGATCTTGAAAGTAATATGAGGAGTTACGTCTACTACAACTGATCCTCAAAATAATTTTATTCCTAAGAAAGGGGACATGTTGAAGGCGTACAGTTCTTAGCACACTTACTCTCCCTGGAGACCCCCTGGGAATCCTGAGACAATTTCTCTCCATTTCAAGGATTGGACATGTTTTTAAATTGTTTCAGTTAGCAGCACAACATAAATATATTCAAGAAAATGAAAGCAAATTTTCTCCCTCAGAGAAGCTTCAGGCAGCTCAGTTTGAGAAGTCTCTGGCCTGCAGAGCTGAAAATCGAGTGCCATATATGCTGCATCACTTAAGTAGCTGTTTTTGCCCCAATTTGGGAACAGAAGCTGAGCAAGACTGTTCAGCCTCACAGTGTGTCTTATAACACAAAACTTCTCAGGTGAAGAAACTAGGAAGGTCCTCTCTCCATCCAGTTTTTCTCCATTCCTTCTGATTCTCCTTTACCTCCTTTTTTATCATGGAAATGACCACAATTACTCTAAATGGCCACAGTTTTCACATGTTTAATTCCACGCCGGTTTTATGTCTAAAAGACATTTTTCTTTTTTCCTTTAAAATAGCAAAACACAAAACCCCATAACTTTTAACCCAATATATAGTTATTTCCCTGAAAGAGACAAATCATCATCAACAATTAGTAAAAATCAATCTTCAGTCTAACTTCCAACCTTACAGAGAATTCTTTTCTTTTCAGTTACAAAATTTCAGGATAATTATATAAACTCAGGTAAAAAGTTACTTGTATACATCTCAATTTTAAATCAAATTATGGAATAGGTCAATTATGAGACTTTATTTCAAAAACATTCTTTAAAATTTGGAGGGCCAATATGAGATAGCTAGGTCCAGGTATGTATGTTGAAATTTGACATATTACTGCATATGTCCAATATTCCTTCTCACACATTTAATTGCACCCCACAAACTGGCATGGCAGGGCAAATGGAGAACCAGGGTTTGTACAGAGGATTCAGGGTTGGTTGAATGGTTAGAAAAGGTGCCTTTCAAGACTGAGACTGTGACTCTTTAGCTTAAGGGTTGACTAGGAATGAGGGCAAGAAAAGAGAAAGGGACAGAAAGACTTAGGATTCATTTTGATATTGGATTCACATTCCTCCCTACAAGAACCTGATCCATTCTCTACTAAGCTCTCTGCAATCTCACTTCTGCCCTACCTGTCCTCTATGTTGTAGCCAGGCTGACAGCCTGCCTTATCTGGACGTGGTATTGCCAGAAGTCAGCATCTTTGGGAAACAGGCACACACACATCAGCAATGCTACCAGAATGATTTTGTTGCTCAGAAGGTAAAAGGCCAAAAAGATTCCTAGGCTGCCTTAGCAATGATGATTAATGCCCTTATTCCCTGATGCTAATCACCACTGTTGGCATCCAAACACCATCAGCCTTGACTCTTCGCCAAACAGTAGAGATAAAAGCTATTCATTCTTTAGTATTTACTGAGAGTGTACAAAGCACACAAAACAGAAGTAGTTCTCAACCAATGGCTTCATCTGGAACACATGAAATGAAATAGAGACAAAACAGAGCAAGAGAAGGGGAAAGTCGCTTAACAATTCCCCAAGAGATACTGTTCCATACAGCTTGTTAAGTCTGATATATAAACTAATGTGATGTAATCAAGACTAACAGATGAAGGCCAAAACACAAATCTGATGGATCTCCATTCCTTGAATACTAAGAACCAAAGAAGAAAGCTAATGAGCAAAAAGTTGACAGTGAACAACGTGTACATCTATGCATATGCATCAACTGATATATTTTTCTGTTCAGACTTTTTTTTTTACAAACACACCTGGCCACCTGTCATTATTTTAAGACACAAATAACAAACTACTACTCCTGCAAACAGTTACTTGTGAGCACACTTATCAGCTGAGGAAACAATTTTCTGCAGGTGTAAAAATTACATTTCTCAATAAGGAAAATTTAGGTATAGTCAGTTCACTCATTAAGCCTTTAGAATTCAGTTTTGGCCTGCTTTCTTTGAATAGGGTTCTTTCGTTTTTGGTCCAACAGAAATTTAATCCTAAAAAAAGCAGTTCTCATTTGGTTTCAGGACCCCTTAACACTTAAAAATCATTGAGGAACCCAAGAGCTTTCACTTATGTGAGTTATCTCTCCTAATATTTACTGTATTAGAAATTAAAAATGAGAAAATTTTAAAATATTTGTTAACTTATTTAAAATAACAATGATAAAATCATTATATTCAATCCATAAAATTAACAGAAATAACATTTTTATGAAAACAATTATATTTTCTAAAATGAAAATAATTTAGTAAAAAGAGTAGCATTGTTTTATACTTTTTGCAAATCTCTTTAATGTCTGGCATAAGTGGGATTCTCATATCTGCTTCTACAGTCAAACTATTGTGATATGCTGTTTTGGTTGAATCATATAAAAAAAATCTAGCCTCACACAATTATGTAGTTGGATAAGGGAAAAGTATTTAACAGCTTTATTAGATAATTGTGGATTTTCTTCTCTGATGCTACATGAAAACTCAATAAGAACTTCCTTACAAAGAGCTACGGAAAGAGGGGGAAAGAGTAACATTATAGTGGAGGAACCTGACAAACACTACCTTAGACTACCTTGATCAAGGTTAACATCAATAGTGATAAGTCATTGATAGTATGTACCCTTGTAATAATCTGATAAAAATAGCACTTGACCTCTGTGGTCTTCATCCCAAAGCCCACAATTCCAGTCTAATCATGAGAAAAACATTAGACAAATCCCAACTGAGGGACATTCTACAAAATAACTGACCATTATTCCTCAAAACTGTCATTAAAAACAAGGAAAGTCAGAAACCATCATAACCAAGTGGAATCTAAGGACGCATGATGACTAAAGGTAATGTGGTGTCTTGGATGGGATCCTGGAACAGAAAAAGGATATTAGGTATAAACTAAGAAAATCTGAATAAAATATGGACTTTAGTTAATAATATCAATATTGGTTCATTAACTGCAACAAATATACCATAGTAATGTAAGATGTTAATAATAAAGGAAACTGAATTTGGAAGTATATGGAAACTCTCTGTACTATCTTTTCAGTTTTTCCATAAGCTTAAAACTGTTCTAAAAGAGTCTTTTCAAAATTTTTTAAAAACTTGACAAGAAGTAATTTTTAAAATAATAGTTGCAACGTAGAATCTGAAACAATATTAGTATATTTTAAAAATACTATTATATTAAAGTCTATTAGTCTTTCTTGCATTTTAAATGGACCTTTGTCATGCATGGTTTTGTAAGCAAATGCATTGGTTATTGGAAAATATTCTTTGAAAGAGTTATGTAGATCTTCCAAATGTTGACACATTTAGTTATAATACCAAAACTTTACATTTATTAATATCACCATCAATCTCATCAGAAAAAAATACTTAAGACTTGGGAAGGTATATGGAAATGAATATATGTGTATATATATATACACATGCATGACTGGAACATAATGCTGTACACCAGAAATTGACACTATATTTCAATTAAAAAAGAAAAAAAGCATAGACAGTTTAAAAAAAAAGAATTGGGAAGGTGTGAAGCTCATGGTAGCAGAAACAAATTTTACAAAATTCTATTTTGTACTTGTTTGCTCAAATTTTATCATTGGCAACAAAACTGTTGGTTGTTTTCTTAAAGTGACAGTTTTTCTTTGTTCATTTTCAAGAAAATGTCTGTCAGACATTGCCACGCCTGAATACACACTCTGTCTATCACTCATTTTTTCAAGTGAAAATGGTGTTCCATGAAAAAAGCTGCTAGTTTAGCTAGCAACTCAACCAATTGTACAAGTGCTTTTCCTCAAGACAACCACTGTGTTTGTATTTGGGAACTACTGTATGTATATAAAACAGAAGAGTTTTATGTGTGCTTCCTTTATCACAAAGAATATTAAAAAAGAATGTTCTCAAGGGTAGACATTTAATAATATTAATCATTTTTACTACTTCTTCAAAGATGTTTTTAAGTGGAACTGTTAATGCATGGGCAATGAGGAAGACAACATAATTTGGTGCTATTGCCTTGATTCATGCTAAAGCACCAGCAGTTTTGTCCACCATTGCTGCAAATGTCACCTCAGTGAAAAAGGCAAACAGTACCCTAGTATTATTATACAGTTTTTGACCTCTGGGACCCCTGAAATTGTCTCAGAACCCCTAGACATCTAAGAACCACACTTGGAAAACCACTGACTTAAGTAACAATATTTATGACTTCTTCATTATCCTCTGATTAAGCCAAGTAACTATGTCAAGGTAAGGAAAGGAAATCTTAAAGCTCATGTCATGTCCAAAGAAATGAATCTGTTTTACTGTTCTTTACCACAGCTCTGATATAGAGGATGTGACAAGGAACAAAGACCACCCAAACATATTCTCCTTTACTCTCCTATAGTTTCTCAAAGTGAAGCTTCCCTACCTTTTTCATATCATGATTGAGAAAGAAAATGATATTTTCATTAAGGAGTAAAGGTATGAGGCTGCCTATGGCTTGAGGTCCCTATCCTGGAGATACAGAACTTATATAGCCTTTAGGAGGATGGAGGGGTTGGTAGCTGGGCCCACTCCCAGTGGGTATGCCAAGGCACATGAACTGGACAGTTCTGCACTAAGGTTCTAGTAGAGAGAGGGGCCCTCAGACTGGAGAATGTCTGTTCCCCAGCCAGCTTCATGTCTTATAAAAGGCTCAAAGCTTAGCTCAGATATAGGAATTCACAAAGTATCTGATTGAACATCATGGTAGAACCAGAATTACACTAAAGATTTGATGTGGAACTTTCCCAGAACATTTTCAGATAGTGTAGTGATTAAGAGCACAGAATCTGATTCCCAGACTACCAAGGAGCTCAAGTGCTGGTTCTGCCACTTACTAGATGTGTCAACTTTAGTAACTTAATGTCTCAATGCCTCAATTTCACCAAATATAAAATGTGGACAATAACAGTACCTATCTATTTTAGCTATTAAATGAGTTAATACATATAAAGTACTTAGAACAACGCCTGACACATGGTAATGTCTGCTATTATTATCATGTAGATGGTCTCCTAATTGAGTCTGCTTCTCTAAGCATGACAGTGTTACATTGTAGACTTTCGGAGAAAGATAATCCCAGAGATACCAAAAGACTAGATGTTAACCTGGAGGACTCTAGATCTGAGGAACTGTACTTGGAGCTGGGAGGGGGACAGGTGTGAGAAGAGGGTAATGCCCCAGGCCTTTTTAATAATTTCACTTACGGTATACGTGAAGGGCTTAGAGTTGAAACCTTCTTTTACCTATTAAGATACTAATACATAAGTTTCTACCTAATATATACATATAATTTTTTCCTTGGAAAGGGCCATGGCTCAAAACTAGTGGTTATAGACTATCAACCTATCCACTCCTTGCCAAAGGTTATTTTTTTATGATAGTATCAGGAGGAGGGGTTGGGTGAGTCTCAGGCTTCAAGAGCCCCCCAGAAGACTAGAATAGGTGATCCAAAGCTGGGACTGTTTCAGACACACCAGATGCCTGCTTCTTTACCTTGAGTTAGATGTGTTTTTTTCTTTACTGAATGGTTTGTGATAACTATTTAGCCTGGCTCATAACATCATTATAACTAATTAAGAGTTTTAGGCTACATTTGAAACAGAATGATTTCAAGAGTCCTCTTCATGCAAAGTATTCAGTATCTGAATTGCCACAGTTATAAGACTGCAAAAAATACAAAATCATCATAACAAAAAAATAGTTACAAATAAACTGACCACTTGAAAATGTAGCCCTTCCTGAAGTAACAAAGATCAGACTGGAAATAAATAGAGACTAAAAAGACAATAGAAAAGATCAATAAAACTAGGAACTGGTTCTCAAAACACATGAACAAAATTTAAGAACCTTTAGCTAGACTCACCAAGAGAAAGAGAATTCAAATAAATAAAATCAGAAACTAAAGAGGTGACATTACAACTGACATCACAGAAATACAAAGGATCATAAGAGACTATTATGAACAATTATACACTAACAAATTTGATACCTAGAAGATATGGATAAATTCCTAGAAACATACACCTACCAAAGTTGAATTATAAAGAAACAGAAAATCTAGCAGTGAAATTGAATCAATAATCAAAAACAAACAAAAGTCCAGGACCAGATAGCTTCACTGGTGAATTCCACCAAACATTCAAAGAATTAATACCAATATGTCTCAAAACTCTTCCAAAAAACAGAAGAGGGAATGCTTTCACATTCTTTTCATGAGGCCAGCATTACCCTGATACTAAAACCAGACAAGGATGCCACAAAAGAAAATTATAGGTCAATATCCCAGATGAACACAGATGCAAAAATCCCCAACAAAATATCAGCAAAATGAGTTAAACAATACATTAAAAGATCACACATAATATTAAAAGATTTATTTCAGAGATTCAAGGATGTTTCAACATACACAAATAAATCAATGTGATACACCACATTAACAAAATGAAGGATAAAAACCATTTGATCATCTCAATAGATGAAGAAAAAGCATTTGACAAAATTCAACATTCATTTATGATAAAAATGTTCAACAAAGTGGATACAGAGGTAATATACCTCAACATAATAAAGGCCATACATAACAAGCTATAGCTAACATTATACTCAATGGTGAAAACCTGAAAGCTTTTCCTCTCAGACCAAGAACAAGAGAAAGATACCCACTATCACCACTTTCATTCAACATAGTATTGGCAGTTCTAGCCAGAGTAATTAGGCAAGAAAAAGAAATTAAAAAATACCATATGAGAAAAATACCATATGAGATCACTCATATGTGGAATCTAAAAAAACAAACAAACAAACAAACAAACAAAGCATAAATACAAAACAGAAATAGACTCTTAGACATAGAATACAAACTTGTGGTTGCCAAAGGGGCAGAGGGTGGGAAGAGATAGACTGGGATTTCAAAACTGTAGAATAGATAAACAAGATTATACTGTAAAGCACAGGGAAATATATACAAGATCTTATGGTAGCTCACAGAGAAAAAAAGTGACAATGAATATATATATGTTCATGTATAATTGAAAAAAGTGCTCTACACTGGAATTTGACACAACATTGTAAAATGATTATAAATCAATAAAAAATGTTTTAAAAAAAAGGCATACAAATTCAAAGGGAAGAAGTAAAACTGTCACTGTTTGCAGATGACATGATATTATATATGGGATACCATAAAGACTCCACCAAAAAACTGTCAGAAGTAATCAAAAGAATTCAGTAAAGTCACAGAATACAAAACCAATATACAAAAATCTGTTGTGTTTCTATACACTAATAACCAACTATAAGAAATAGAAATTAAGAAAATAATCCCACTTACACATTAAAAAAAAAAAACCCGAGAATAAATTTAACTAAAGAGGTGAAAGAGCTATATACTGAAAACTGTAAGAGATGAATGAAAGAAATTAAAGGCACAATTGAATGTAGGGATGTTCCATGCTCATAGATTAGAATAATTAATATTGTTAATATGTTAACAATAGTATCCAAAGTAACCTATAGATTCAATGCAATCCCTATCAAAACTTCAATGGCATAGTTCATAAAAACAGAACAATCCTAAAACTTATATGAAACCATAGAAGACCTTGAATAGCCAAAGAAATCCTGAGAAGGAACAGGGCTAAAGGCATCATGCGCCCTGATTTCAAACTATATTACAGAGCTATGGCAACCAAAATAGTATGGTACTGGCATAAAAACAGACCCATACATATATGGTAATTTACAACAATGAGCCAAGAATATACAATGGGGAAAAGACAATCTCCTCAATAAGTGGTGTTGTGAAAACTGGACAGTCATGCAAAAGAATGAAACTTGATCACTATCTTACACCATTCACAAAAATTAACTCAAAATGCACTAAAAAATTGAATGTAAGAAATAAAACCACAAAACTCTTCAAAAGAAAACATGGGCAGGAAGCTCCTTGACCTAGGCCTTGGTGATGATTTGTTAAATCTGACACCAAAAGCAAAAGCAACAAAAGCAAAAATAAAGTGGGACTACATTAGACTAAAAAGCTTTTGTACAGCAAAGGAAACCATAAACAAAATTTAAAGGCAACCTACTGAATGGGAGAAAATATTTCCAAATCATATATCTGATAAGAGGTTAATATCCAAAATATATGAATAATTCTTACAATTTAACAGCAAAAAAAATCAATTTTAAAATGGTCAGATGATCTGAATAGATATTCTTCCAAAGAAAACATACAGATAGCCAACAGGTACATGAAGAGATATTCAACATCACTAATCCTCAGGGAAATGTCATTCAAATCCACAATGAGATATCACCTCACGTCAGTGGGAATGACTGTTCTCAAAGATAAGAAATAACAAGTGCTGGTGGGGATGTGGAGAAAATGGAACCCTTGTACACTGCTGGTAGGAATGTAATCTGGTACAGACACTATGGAAAACAGTACAGCGGTTCCTCAAAAAATTAAAATTAGAACTACCACATGATCTAGCAATTCCATTACCGAGTATTCATCTGAAAAAAACAAAAACACTGACTTGAAAAGATATATGTACCACATGTTCACTGCAGCATTATTTATAATAGCCAAAATACGGAAACAATCTAAGTGTCCATCAAAGAGTGAAAGAAAATGTGGCATATCTATACACTGGAATATTATTCAGTCATAAAAAAGAATGAAATCTTGCCATTTGCAACAACATGGACGGACCTTGAGGGCATTATGCTAAGTGAAATAAGTCAAAGACAGAAAGACAAATACTGTATGATCTCACTTATATGTGGAATCTAAAAAAAAATAAAAACAGAAAAACTAAGTTCATACATACAGAGAGCAGATTCGTGGTTACCAGAAGTTGGAGTAGGGAGTGGGAGAAACGGGTGAAAGGGGTCAAAAGGTACAAACTTTCAGTTGTAAAACAAATGTCATGAGGATGTAATGTATAGCATGGTAGATATAATAAATAATACTGTACTGACTATTTGAAAATTGCTGACATTCACAAAAAAATTTTTTTTTAACTATATAAGGTCACATATTAACCAGATTTATTGTGGTGATCATTTTGTGATGTATACAAATATTGAATCATTATGTTGTATACTTCTAACTAATATAATGTTATAGGCCAATTATACTTCAATTTTAAAAAAGTAACCCTTCCTCAAACATCTGTCACAGTTTAAGACTAAGACTTAATCCAATCCAACATGTCAATGTTTAAATACCCGTCATCCAATGCTCATCTGATGTAGTAAACAACCTACAATTACAATATGGATAAAAAGCAAACCCATCTATGCAAAGCCACTGACAAATGAGGATCTGGCCAACTTGAAGAAGAGCAAAATCAACAAGGAAAATGACACCACAAAAACTTTAAAAGAAAGTAATTGAAATACTAATAAATTAAAAGAGGACTTTGAAAAGAACAGATGATATCCTCAAATATTTTTAAATATTTTATGTGATTTTTCACATAACTAAACAACGAAATCATGAAGTAACAAGATGTACTATTTTACCACCCTAAAATTTTGTCAAGGAAGTTATGCCAAAAATAAATAGTAATTGTTCATTGTTTATTTTAGGAACTTAGTTCCTAGTTGCTATCATAATCCATATTTTTGTCAAATTAGATAAAATGCCTTATTTTTATGTGTTATCTTCATTTTTCAAGATAAATCTCAATCAGTCTTTTTCCTTACCACCCCCATATAGACCATGAAGACTTGGTCCCTGATTAGCAGTTTTTTCCTGGTGCTAAGTCTCCTAAAATAATGAGCACATAAAAAATAGAGATAAATAGAAAAATACTCAGTAGCTACTCCAAGAGACCATCTTTGCCTTACTACCCCAAGACACAACAGGCCTGTCTCTTCCCTTTCCTCACTAGGATCTCTTCTGTGGAAGGGGGAGGAGCTTCTCAGATATATAGATTTTTCTCAAGCTTATTTCTCTGGCAAAGCAAGCAAAACTTAAACGGAAGCCTTAATAAAATTACACTTGAAGATAATTAAGTTAGTAGGACTTAGATGAGATTGATCCATAGAAGCGTGAAGGGTCCACATCACGCAGAATGACTTTTACAACCAGAGACTGATATCATCACTTTGTCACAGGATTCTAATTCATTCTAATTCTTCTTGGTCTAGAAGTGCTTTATTTCTATGATAACAATTGTAGATTGGATTCATCCCTCTGGTATGCCATGTGCTTTAAAAATTACAAATTTAGAAGTAATGAAGTCACTAGATTTTAAGAAAAGTACTCATAAAATGGCTGGCAGTTAAAAATACTTTTCTCTTCCCCCTTACTGAAAAACAATTCTTTTTTAGCTACCTAAAAGTCAAGATAAATCAGAGAGACCAGTTGGAATGATAATTTATACATGACAATTAAGGAATTATACTTAAAGTTATATGTAATTTGGATTTGTTTTTCTCAAGATTTATTGTCAACTGAATACCCCATGAGTACTGAGAATTCCCAGAGCTTTTAAAAGATAAAATTCATATCTTTAATGAAGCTGTAATCAAGGTCTTTCTCATTTATATAAACATGTGTGTATATTTTTTTCCTCTGTTGAATATATTATTATATAATACAGATGTAACAGTTATAGAAATTTACTTTCTTTGACCCTGGCTCATACACATCAGATATCACAGCAATAACAGATGGGCCACGAGAATAAGGAATGGAAATTCTTTTATGTCATACTTCCTTGGATCATGGTAGTAGTACTTCACCTTCCTTTCCCCACATACTAAGCTCACTTCAATTTTTTAAAAAATTTTCTTATGTTTGACTTTTACAAAATAATCCCAAAAGCGGATTTTAGTTTTGCTTCCAGCAATAGTTGACAGTGCTCTCTGTATTTCTAATTTTGCCTTAGAACCCTTCAAAGTGTAAATTTTGTGCCAATATCTATAAAAAGCACATGGCATATACAGATGAGCATTTATCTTAATGAGTTCTTTAAATCAGTTCTGACTCTATGAATAGTATTTTAAGATCTGAAATAGGCACAGAGGAAAATGTGAAGTATTTTAACATGTGAAAAGGCCAATGAGTCTGGATGTGTCTGGATACTTACTCTCTCACAGAGCTCTTCAAATGTGCAGTCGGCAATGGTTCCACAGGCTTTATTCAGCCGCAGCTCTCTGCCTTGCACTTTTAGAATCCTTGGTCTAGTTACTATGGGAACATGAACAAAGACTCAATCTTGTCTGGATAATTACTATAAAATTCATCTCTTACAGATAGGAAATGCATAGCTTGATGAATAATAGCACATGATTCAACACATAAATTAGACAAAATGCTGATACAATGACTGCCACTTGAGCGTGGCATCAACCCATATACAGCAATGGAACTTATTAATTGGTCAGTGGAGATTGGGCATTGTGTTCTAAATGTATTCTCTTTCAAGAGAAATTAACTTACGTACAATCATTTTGTTTCTGAGCCAGCTCATCAAACAACTTATCCATGACAGCCTCCACATCAGCTTCACTTGTGCTACAGTGAAAAGAATAATAGAATATGAAATTAATAACACTTGAAGCCAACATCAAACAGCTGCCTGAGCCTGCTTAGCTTTTTGCCCATAAAAAAAAAGAACAGGATGTTATGCTCTAAATACAAACATTAGATTTAGAATACACTTAAAAGCAGAGAATATTAACTCTCAGGTAGATGATTCTGCCTTATTTGCATACACTGAAAGACTTCTGTGCTTCTGGCTGTTTCCAGTAATGAGCTGATACAGGCAGAGTAAATCCATTAATACTATGTGTACACAATGAGAAGAAAGGCTTCTGGCTCTCTCTTGCAATACAAAACAAGAACAAATAGACAAGGCAGTCAACCCATCCTGCAAAGTATCCTTTGAAATCTCTACTGAGAGGGTACATGTGAAATTAAATATTGAAGCTGCTTTTTAAAAAAAATCAAGTCAAGCCACTGACTGAGAGGATCAAACATCCAGAATTAAATTACCAGCTTCGAAATACCAACTTGATCTGCACATCAATAACTTTATCAGACTTCTAGTATAAGGACAATTACAGACCACACAGTTTCTCTCAAAAGTGTCCTTGTAGGAAATCCAAGAAAACTCCCTCCTTCTCTGATGCCCACCACTGCAGCTGCTACAAAGTTAGTTAAAGAATCCTTTGTATTCTAATTAGAAAACACCATATGGTTTAGGAAACCCACATATATAAATGTGATAATACTATGGCCTTTTTTCTTCTCACTTTTTTTTAAGAAGGGTTGATAAATTAACAGTCAATAAAATAAAATAACTGGCAGAAGAAATAAATGCTGTTTAAAAAAAAAACCTTCAAGTGAAAATACAAGTTTACTTCAACTCTACATACAAAACTTATAAAGGATGACCTGCCAATATGCTTAATTTTGACACACAAATCACTCTTACCTAGGTGTGGAAGCAATTAAACTCAATTCTGGACATCCATCTTAAAAGTCTTATTGAAAACTAATACAACAAATTATTTTTCTTTATTTTAAGCTTAGAGTAAACCAAAATAATATCTCCCTTGAGATAATTATTAGGTGGCAGGCATTTAACACATAAGCACCTAATTTTTCAACTGTTCTACAGCAAATACTTTTAAAATGCAACAAAACACACAGTCATTAGGAAGGATTTAGAATTGTCACATTCCAAGGATCTACCTCAAGGATCTTAAAAACATCATTTTGCAATGGGTTAACTTTGAGGGAGAATGCTATTTGACTTATATAAAGCCTTGTATGATATCTGTATAGAGCGATATTAAAACAATAAAATGACACAACAGAAAGTGATTATAGAGACAATAAACAATTTTAAAAGTACAAAGAAATCACATGAGCCAATGCCCACGCCAAGCACATGTATGTTTAGATGGCTTTGTAAACATCATTCTTAGGAATTCATTTGGAACCATCTCCTACTTGCAACAGCAAGGTAAACACGCCCAACTGATGGAGAAGTGAGCTACTTTTTAAGAGGTACAGAAAAAGGAGAGCAATGTCAGCCACCGAGGGCATCTGCTGGCTTTCAGAAAGTCAACCTATCCTTAGGTTAAGTATGTGACCAAATAGAGGGGGAGAATTCTGAAAAATAACCAATCTACAAGACAGTCAAGTTTCTAAAAGCATATTTAGTGAAAAAACAATTGCTTACGCTCTCTCGCGTCCTCGCTTCCAAAATGACCAAGTAAAGAAGGAACAATGGTCGCGCCAAAAAGGGCCGCGCCATGTGGAGCCTATTCGCTGCACCAGCTGTGCCAGACGCGTACCCAAGGACAAGGCCATTAAGAAGTTCGTTATTCGAAACATAGTAGAAGCCGCAGCCGTCAGGGATATTTCCGAAGCAAGCGTTTTCGACGCCTATGTGCGTCCCAAGCTGTATGTGAAACTACATTACTGCGTGAGTTGTGCCATTCACAGCAAGGTAGTCAGGAACCGTTCTCGCGAAGCCCGGAAGGACCGAACACCTCCGCCCAGATTTAGACCTGCAGGTGCTGCCCCACGACCTCCACCAAAACCCATGTAAGGAACTAAGTCCTTAATGACTGAAGAAATACTGTTCTTTGGAAAAGAGAAGCCTCAATAAAATGGAAATTATACTTTATATAGCATGTTGAGTGTATGTTGCTAGATAGAGTGAGGGTTGTGTATGCCATGGGAACTGTAATCACTTTTATCAAGCGTGGACTGCCACATAGTCTTTTTTCATGCCAGAGAAAGCTTATCCATGTAAGTTAAACCTTATCTTGGTTTTCTTTTGTATTTCTGTCTTTGGCCTCACTGATCTGCATAGCTATGTTGGAGGGAAGTGGATTAAAGCACTTGCTAATGTTAGGTTAATTATGCCTGGAAAGTGGCTTAAGCAGGTGTCTTAAAAGTGTGTGGCGGGGGGGGGGGGGGGGACTATCAAGGTAAGGAGTGATTCTGAGTGAGGAGCTCATCAGGAAGTGACTTAGACTGAACTGTGTATACCCCTGATGGAGGACATGAGTGAGGGCTTTAATACACGTTTGTGACTTGGTTTAGCTTAAGGGGATCTGTATCCAGAATCTTTTTCTTTCTTTTTTTTTTTTTTTAACATTTTTTATTGATTTATAATCATTTTACAATGTTGCGTCACAGAATCTTAACTGCATAAAATTTACCTGCCTACCTTGGAAAAAAAAAAAATTGCTTACAAACTTCCTCAGTGGTGATTTCTGTTTTATTCTGTGCTCAAATATACTATAATACTAAAATATGGCTCACTAGACTTTAGTCAGGCCACATTATGCCATCTATGAAATTACTATGTGTGATTTCACTTATAGTAAAATTATGGGTAGAATTATACAACTATTTTTATTACAATTGTATCTTATAAGAATTCTAGTACATTATCATAAAAAGTTATTCAGAAGTTACAACATGCAAAATAAAAAAAATTATTGGTGTAAAGTGGCCTAAAAATAAATATTCATAAAAGCAGCTTATGTAACTCACAACTGAATAGACTATCATCCATCTAAGCCAACTTGCATGGCCTCAGGGAGTAAGTTCTACTGACCTGCTGGGGGACAGGAAACTTTTCTTCATATTGTCTTAAAAGCAGGAGGGGTTAGTGTGTGGTTTTGATTTTATCAGATGTATCTATATTTATATAAAATAAATAAGGATGATATGAAAGTAATCCTTATGAAAAATGAATATATTATAATCCCTTAACAAATAACTTACAAGAGAACACTAGTCTTCTCACATTCGACTCAGACTTTAGATTTCCCTACTTAAAAGGACACACCAATCAGAGCTCATTCATTTTTTTTAGGGTAAGAATTAGAAAAGTAAAAAGAGAAGTTAAAACTTACCTGTCTATATTAGCCTGAAAAATTCAGAATTTTACTTATGATTCTGGTTCATATCTGGTTTAAATATTTTAGAGTATGTTTTGCAATTCTGATGAAAAATTTGGGTGATTCTGAACTTTTTCAGTGTGTCATACAGGAAATAACAAAAGCTATCATTTGAGCAAAGACATGGAAACAACCCAAGTGCCCATCATCAGACAATGGGTTTAAGATGTGGTGTACATATAATGGAATATTACTCAGCCACAAAAAAGAATGAGATATTGTCATTTGCAGCAACATGGATGGACCAAGAGAATATCATACTAAGTGAAGTAAGTCAGATAGAGATAGACAGATATTATATATCACTTATATGTGGAATCTAAAAAAAATAATACAAATGAATTTATATACAAAACAGAAATGACTCACAGATAGAAAATAAATTTATGGTTAACAAAGGGGAAAAGGGAGGAGGGATAAATTAGGAGTATGGGATTAACAGATACAAACCACTAAACATAAAATAGATAAGAAATAAGGATTTACTGTATAGTACAGGGAACTATATTCAATACCTTGTAATAACCTATAATGGAAAATAATCTGAAAAAAATGTATATGTATAAAACTGAATCACTTTGCTGTACACATGAAACTAACACAATATTCTAAATCAACTATACTTCAATTTAAAAAGCTACCATTTGTTGCATAACTATTATACAGCAGTTAATTTACCTATACCACCCCATCTTACCATGTAGTGTGTGTTATCACATTTTTACTGAAGAGAAAACTTAAAGAATTAAGTCATTTATCTAGGATCTGAATACATAAAAATGTAAATTTTCTGTATAACAAAGTATTATAAATAAATTATACAGCATGTCAAACTGGAAAACATCATGGCAGTATTTATGGTATATAATTAATATTATCAATGTATTACAAACTCCAGCAGATAAAAAAAGTTGAACATCCCAACTGAAAAACTGTCAAAGGATCTAACAGGCAAATTGCATTAAAAAAATTTGCTCAATGCTTAAGACGTATATGTAGTGATTCATTCCTACTAGTGATAAAAATGCAAAGTAAAATCATGAGAGGCCATTTTTTTAACTCAATAGGCAGAGGTAAGAAAAAAGATAAAATACCTGGAGTAAGCCTTGGTAAGGGGGAAAAGGTTCCTCTTAAGCACTATTGGGAGGAATATAAAACTGGTTCAAGATTTCAGGGAAACCAGATAATATGTAATAAAAGCATTAAAAACATGCATATCACCTAGCTATTCCACTCAGGGATTTCACTTAGGGAAATAATGGTAACAACTACAAGGATGTTCACTGTTGACACTGCTTACACAAGAACAATGAAAAAGAACCTAAATGTCCAACAATGGGGAATTTGAAGTACATCTAGATACATCCATACAATGGAATATTATGCAGTTTTTGTGTGCAATTTTTTCTTCTTGTCCTGGAATTGTAATTAAGGCCAAAGGTTGATGACCAGAACTGCTAAGTATCCCCAAGTTTCTAAAGAGAACCACCAATGAGCCACCAATGAACTGGATCCAGACTCCTGCCCCTGTGCTTAAATAATGAGGAGGACTGGCCCTACTTCAAATGCCACCCTTCCTTCACCATCCCCTCCTATTCCTCACACCACGGTGTCTTTATAAGGGGGAAAGGGGGATCAGGAGTCACTGGTTTTTGTGTCCAGTATTTGTGGTAAGAGCCTCTTCCCTCCCTTTCTTTCAGGAAAAAAGAGGGTGATTTACCCTCCCCACCAAACAAGTGATGGGGGAAAGAGATCTCTAAGAGAATCACTTGGAAAGATTAGGGAAGCCTGGAAGAAGAAAAGACTGGCATTGGTTTCCTTAGTTGGATGAGCAGGGCCTTAGTAGATTAAGAAATCAGAAGGTGGGAGGTAGGGTGCTGAGCCAAGATGAAGCAAGCCGATTCTCACCAAAAACTCTCCAAAGGTTTGGCCCTACTAGATATACTCAAAGATACAAGTGAGGGGTTAGGTTGGAAACAGGGGCATTGCTTGAAAATAAGACAAAGGCAGTTCCTTAGATTCCCTCCCTTTACCTGGACAGCCAGATTCCTATAACTCTTCTGCTCCAGCTGAAACTGCTGTTTACTGTCTGGGACAGTTTGAATAGTGAAGAAAGGGTGAGAGACACCATACCACAATTCTACAAAGTCAACAGTGAAACCAACAGTCTTTACCTCTTTAGCATCCATAGCCCTAGCAGTCCAGGAAGCTTCCATTCCAGGAAGTAGACTGAAAGATTGGAGGAAACTGAATAGCCAAAAAAAAAAAAAAAAAAAAAAAAAGACTTGCAGATACTCACATTTGGGGGTTCTTCAATAGAAAACCTGACCTGCCACCTTATCACCCTCCAGTGAAGCCCACCAAACAATAAAACCCTATCTATTTACATAGAACTTCTAATCAGCTTTTTAATACTTCATTCTTAACTGTGGATGGACACAAGTATATCTAGGCATTTAAGGATATCCTCTAGGATAAGAGATAAAGACCACAATAAAGAGGATAGGATCTCAGAGGAAGGAAAAAGAAGAATACAGAGAACAAAAAAGGAAAAAAAAAACACTCTAATATGTCACATATTGCACTGCATAAATGCTATAAACCAAAAGGACAATTTGGGCATGAGAAAGAGCTCTAAATATGACTCCTAAAGAAAAAATTAAGGAAAAAAGGTTGAAGCAATCTTTCAGAAAACAGAGCTGAAAGACAAAAGGATGGAAAATAGAAGAGGAGATAAAAGAATTAGAAGATAAATCCAGAAGGTTCAATAGCTAACCAGAAGGAGCTCTAAGACTATAAAGGGGGAAAAAAAATCAAAGAGTCAAAGAAAAAAGAAAAATTTCCTAGAACTGAAAGACACGATTTTCTAAACTGAAAAAATCCAATGAATACCCAGCACAAAGAATGGGGAAGCTCCATTCTAAGGCACATTATCATGAAATTTCAAGAAACTAGGAATAAAGAAAGAATATCCTAAAATCTTCAAAAGAGAAAAACAGGTCAAATATAAAAAAGTCAAGAAACATTCACATCAAACTTTGTAACAGCAATAATGGAATGTGAAGATGATGGTATAGTTTCTAAAAGTTTCTAAGGTAACATTATTGTCAAACTGTCCATGCCCAGTCAAGCTGTTAGTCAAGCAAAATAAGGACATTTTCAGACAGATGAGCCCTCAAAAAACATATTTCCCATGCAGCCCTCTCAGGAAGATACTAGAGGGTGTGTTCTATGAGAACAGGGGGAAGAATTATACTTTTAGTAGGGTCAGCTAAGCTCCACCAAGCTGACTCTCCTGCTGATAGGAGCTATAAATTCTGGACAAAATACAAAAACAGGGGACCTGAAGGCATTGTACAAGTGAACAGAAGCAGTCAGTTTCTAGAAGTACCTAACACTTGGAAGAAGGGGGAAAAAAGGCATGTTACTCATTTTTACATCTTTCAGACTAAAGACAATAAAATCAGTACTACTCAGGGCAACTAAAACTCCAACAGAAAACCTACAGTCCTTCAGACTCACAGACACAGAAAACAAACTTATGGTTATTGATGGGGAGTGGAGGGGAAGAGAGGAGGGATAAATTTGGAGATCAGGATTTGCAGATACTAACTAATATACATATATTAGATAAATAATAAGGTCCTACTGTATAGCACAGGGAACTATATTCAATACCTCGTAATAGACTATAATGAAAAAGAATGTATTTGTCTATGTATAACTGAATCATTATGCTGTACACCAGAAATTAACATTATAAATCAATTATACTTCAATTAAAAAAAAAAAGAAAAAGAAAACATACAGTTTTCATGGCATGAAGAATCAGAGGAGAGCTGGGGGTAACTACCAGCTGGAAAATCAGGGGGAATCCCAGAAAAAATGTTTCCAAATTCCCAAAAAGACACTAATCTGGAAAATTCCTGAAATGCTAAGTAATTCTGTATTTATCACAATACTTTATATGTCCTCAAATAATGAATGTCCATAATAATAAACAGTAAATCATTTTTCTATCACAGGGTTATACTAAAATTTTCAGCAGTTTTCTGTTAAAAAAAACCCATAATTATCATAAATTTGTAGCTTATCACTATTATAAATCAATATACCATGACAAGATTATATCCTTCAATAACGTAAAAATGATCTCTACCAGGCACAGACTTTTGATAGTAGAAAACATTAGAAGGAAATATTAACATAAAATTATTTTAAAATTTAAATACCTCAGAAACTTAATATGTAAAAGTTATCATTTTAAAATTTTTTATTACTTTTTAAAAAGATTTTTAAAACACAAAGCCTTAATTACCATATCTGGTAGTCCTGACCTTCATGGTTAACAAACATTCTAGACATAAAAAGTGTCTTTCATTTTGTACTGACATTGACCAAATCATTAAGAGTCTTAAATCACTTTCAAGCTAGGAACTAGGGCATATATTGCTTCAGATAAGCTCATTTATTTTATTAGCAAGTGTCTGGCTTTGTTTACTCAATATTATGTGAGATTCATCCATAGCAATGCATGTGGAAGTAGTTTATTTTTGTTTCTGTACAGTAGTATTTTATTGCATGAAAATACCACAATTTATTATCATTCTACTGCTGATGACTGTATTAGTCTGCTAGGGCAGCCATAAAAGAATACCACAAACTGGTGGCTTAACCAATAGAAATTTGTTTTATCATAGTTCTAGAGGCTGGAAGACCAAGACCAAGGTATCAGCAGGTTTGATTTCTTCTAAGGTTTATCTCCTTGGCTTACAGATGGCCATCTTCTTGCTGTGTCCTCACATGACCTTTCCTCTGTGTGCATGCATCCCTGGTGTCTCTTCCTCTTCTTATGAGGACACCAGCCCTATGGGATTAGGGTTCCACCCATAAAACCTCATTTAATTAATTACCCCCTTAAAGACCCTATCCCCAAATAGTCACATTGAGGGCTAGAGCTTCACCTATGAACTCTGGGGGGACACAATTCAGTCTGTAACAACGAGTATTCGTATACTTTACAGTTTGGAGATACTGTGAGTAGTACTACTGTGAACATTCTAGTACACACCTTTTGGTAAACTTATGTTTGCTGCATGTGTAAGTAGGAACAGAATTGCTGTTCATGGGATATATCTATATTCAGCTTAGTAAATACTGCCAAGCAGTTTTCCAAAGGGGAAATTTACTCTCTCAATTGCAGTGTACAGAAAGTTCTACTTGTTCCAATTCCTTGCCAACACTTGGTATTTTCCATCTCTTCCATTTTAGTGATTACAGTGGATGTATGGTAAATAATTTAAAGTTGTCTCAAATTATTTTTGGAAATGGAACAAAAATGCAAATATAATTTAATTAATGCAATAATTCAGAACCATTTTCTTAGTAAAATATCATTATAATGTAGATAAAAATTTGTAAATCTGTTCTTAAAATCACCTTAGATTTTGACTTTTGATTTGACTTCTTTAGGTGCGAAATTTCAAGAACACAACTTTATTGCAGAAGTTTCAGCCAGAGAAAATGTCTTTGACTTTGAAACTGGGGGGAGAGGGGGGTGTCATTTATACTGGAGAAAAACTAGAGTAATATAAGTGAGTCTGTAAATCCAGTGCCCTCTTCTCAGTTTTCCAGTGAAACTATTTAAAAAGATAGCAACATTACCTTACATTAAAAATCTATACTCAGAAATACAATCATGTCTGTGAAGCTCTAAAGAAAGATGAGGGACAGATAAGTTTCAAAAAAAAAAAAAAATCAACTGCTTAGAACATACAACCTAAGGTTGGCAACAGGTATATTCAGAAAACAAATGTACAAAACCCACACAAAGATATAGGTTATATAAAAATACAAGTAGTGATTAAAATTAGACTCAAATTACAAACATTCTTGAAAAATACTCTAGCCTAACCAGCAAACCTGAGGTGGGATGATGCCTGGTAGTCAAAAACAGTTGTATGGAAAACCTACAGCCTAAAGATGGCACTAAATTAAACATGATTTTTTCAGTGTAAAAGGGGAGCTAAATTCAGAGTTTTCTTCTGGGGCTACAAGAGTATCATGTCACTTGGATGGAAGAAGATGTTCTGCTCAGCTCTGTGTAGTTTGATTTTAACAACAAAGAGGCATATCTTAAGGAAGAGTGACTTGAGTAGCATCAAAATGATCAGGAGAAAATATAGGAATTAGGCTCAGATGCTTTGAATCATATCCCATTTACTCTCACGAAGGGAGGCAGAAACATAAGCTCCTACAAGTGAGTAAGAATAAAGAATTTAAGAGACTAATTCTGGGTAATGGCCCCATCAGCGGGATGCTACTGTAAAGCAGATAAGATGCAAAACAGAAAATTAGCTCACACATAACCAAAAGTTGACCATGGTAAAAGATAATACACTCATTTCTGAAGAAGCAGAGTCACTCTTTTCAAGTGCTTTTTGTTGGGGGGCAGAGGGTGGGGGGTCCAAGCAGAGCACAGACCCTTTTTCCTTTGTTCTATAATGCCTGGTAAAATCCACCCTTTTCATTGCTTCTGTCACCTTTTGTTAGGCTCAGAAACTGCAGTGGAGGGGCAGATTTCTATTTTCTGTTGAGTAGTACTACTGTGTCTTTAAGTCAGAAAAGCCTTGGAATCGACCACTATTTCGTTGCCAGGAAATTCGGCACCAACAACTATAGGAATCCTGGAGTACAGTACCCTGGATTAAAAGCCTGATTGCTTCGGAAGTATGAGAATCCTGATTTATTTTTCCATATTAAATTAGTAAACAGAGAGGAGAGTAATCAGTCATTTCCATTTTAAGAAAATTTCTATAGCTGAAATCAGGCATTCAACAGAAAACTTACACTCAAGAATAGAATATGTCAAAAAAGACCTTATTATTGCTGGATCATTTGAAATTCTTAACAAAAATTCCAAAACAAGTGGAGGTTTCTAGAAGAGGGTCACACATGAATTTAAATGGAAATTAATTTCTTCAAGAACCTCCTACTTCATTAGGATTGACTCAGAGGAACAGAATGCTACCCACGCTTTGCCCCTTTATCCCCTTTTAAAAATCAACAGCTTGTTAAGGTATCAACAAGTAGAATAGGGTTGGCTTTCCTTGGTCCCTCTCTCTCCATGTTCTCTATTCCAGAGAGCCAAAGTTGATTCAACGAGGAAGAAATTTCCCCTTCCTCTTAGAGTCCTTGTGCCAAACTTCCCTGGCAGTGAGCCTTCCCACTCTACTGATTCCTTGTGCATTCATGCTGTACAGCTCTTTGTGCTCATACCAAACATAATCTGGGGCTGGAGGCAGGTCTAAGATTAAGTTGGTTTATACTTGCCTTAATATAAAACAGACTTGGTTGCATTTCAAATCCTGTAGGTTTGTTTTACATAACAGAATCAGTTGTTAGGATGGATTTTGTCCTGGTATTTATCTTCTTCTCAATCACTCAAAGGCTTAATTGACTGTTCAGAGATCCATTTCAGCCTCTAAATTTCCCACCCTTCTCAATCACCTGGAGAGTAACTTAACTGGTTCCATTAATCTTGACCTATGTATAATGCAGGAAGTGGGATCTAGCACCTTTAGTTCTCAAATTCCCGACCTTCACCCCCTCTTCTCTGCACCAAACTCCATATAAAATTTCTACCAAATCTATATATTGCATTCCACCCCCTAAATTAATCAGTGGTGTAACATGTAGAATTGCAACTTGGTAGATCCAAAAATAAATATTTTTTATAAAATTTCAGAAAGGCTAAAATGACTGAAAATTTTAAAACAACAACAACAATAAAAGTGAAGAAGAAGCTGGAGAGTAGGAATCTCTAACTCCTCTTGAGGAGAAGAAAATAGTCACATCCACCTGAGAAAGAGAGACCAGGGAGTTTTAATAGGTAAAAAAAAAGATACACAGCAAGAAACTAAAGATATAGGGCTTTTGCCAGATCAGCTACTCTTATGTTGATGATTTTTAGTTATAAATGTGACCTATTTGAAGATGAAATAACAAGATAAGAATTCTAAGGAAATTTAACAAATTTCCTCTGTACTTTAATATGCATAAGTATATATATTATCTAGTCATGTACACATTGTATATTTATCTTATGTATACCTTTCTAGATGGGTACAGTTATACAACTGAATACTTTCATCAATGTTATTTAGCTGGAAATGGTGGTCCAGCTCTATTCCGGTCCTGTCTGACCTGCTGGAAAACAAACATTGTGATATTTTATTGTCAAACTACAGTTCAATAAAGGAATAGAAGATAAAAGGTGTGCTGAGCTGACTGATGGAACCTGATATTGAAGTCTATACAAGATGAAGCTCTTTTGTTGCTATACCACTTTTAAGGTGGTATTTCAAATAGTTTCAAACCTTTGAAATTAATTTGACTCAGTAGTCCTTGAGTTAATATAAGACTAATTAATGAATATTTAAATGTATATCTAAATTATGTCAAAGAGGACAATTTTGTGATTTTAAAATACATAATTAATAAATGGCCTACCTGATTATGCCCAAAAGGATACAAAGCAGAAAACTGTTATTGTTGTATTTTACTAATATACAGTTGTAAGTTTGCAATGTTACAGAGCCTTACTCATTCATAAAATATCAATAAAAGTTCTTATGACAAAGACCTACTGTGTATCTACTTTTGAGAATCAATTATATTTTCCCACCATAGAGGCCTTTTCCCTACAGGTGGCCTTAGAATAAAGATTCATTACCATTACTGATATTTTAATTATCAATACTTACAGCAACATACAATGCTTCATTTTGAATTTTAGGCAACATTTCACTTTGAATGAAACTTTATACCTTATAAGAGATAAATAGTTCTTCACTAAAATATATATAAAAGAAAAAAATATTAAAAGAATGAAAATGTAACACAAAATATTTACGTTAAAGAAAAGAGTAAAGAAAGGAGAAACAAGTAAGTCATGAAACAAAGAAAATGAAAAGTAAAAAAGCAGATATAAATCCAATTTTATAAATAATAACATAATTTGTGAATGACTTAAACAATTTAATCAAAAGGCAGAGATTGTTAGGCTGGATAAAAAAGCAAGTTCCAATTATATGCTGTCTACATGAGATATGCTTTAGATTCAACTTTAGGTTGAAAGTAAGAGTGAAAAACCGATACATCATGAAAACAGCAATTGCTACCAATATCAGATACAACAGACTTTAAAACAACAAAATAACAAAAATATGATTAGAAACTAAAAGGAACACTTCGTAATGATAAAAAGGTCAATCCAACAGTATGATATAACAATTACAAACATGTACGTGCCTAGAAAGGACCTAGAAAGAGTGAAAAACCGATACATCATGAAAACAGCAATTGCTACTAATATCAGATACAATAGACTTTAAAACAACAAAATAACAAAAATATGATTAGAAACTAAAAGGAACACTTCGTAATGATAAAAAGGTCAATCCAACAGTATGATATAACAATTACAAACATGTACGTGCCTAGAAAATACATGAAGCAAAAACTGACATAACTGAAGGGACAAACAGACACAACAATAATAGTTGGAGACTTCAATATCTAACTTTCAATAAGTGATAAAACAACTAGGGAGAAGATCAACAGGAAACAATAAGTCTTTAACTACACTATATACAAACTAGACTAACAAATATCTATATAAACACTCCACTCAATACCCACAAAATACACATTTTCTCAAATGCACATGAAACATTCTCAAAGAAAGATCATATCCTAGGCCATAAAACAAGCCTTAATAAATTAAAAATAATTGAAATTATACAAAGAGTATTCTCCAGTCACCATGGAGTGGAATTAGAAATTGGTAACAGAAGAGTTATTTGGGAAATTCACAAATATGTGGAAATTAAATAGTGCAGTCCTATATACCAAATGGGCCAAAAAGAAAGAAATCAAAAGGAACATTAGAAAATTATTTGAGACAATGAAAACGAAGACATAACATACCAAAACTCTGAGATGTGGCAAAAGTAGTGCTTACAGGGAAATTTATAGCTATAAATGCTTACATTAAAAAAGAAGAAAAATTTCAGATCAACAGCCTGACTTTCTACCATAAGACCCTGGACAAAGAAGAGAAAACGAAACCTAAAACAAGTGGAAAGAAGGAAATAATAAAGATTAGAGTGGAAATTCATGAAATAAAGAACAGAAAAACAATAGAGCAAATCAATAAAATGAAAAGTTAATTCTTTGAAAAGGTGAATAAAATGGACAAACCTTTAGCTAAATGGACTGAGAAAAAGAGAGAAAACTAAAATTACTAAAATCAGAGATGAAAGGGAAGACAGTACTCCTGACTTTATAGAAATAAAAAGAATTATAAGGGAATACTATTAACAACTGTATACCAACAAATTAGATAACTTGAATGAAATGGCCAAATTCATGGAAAAACACAAACTACTGAAACTGACTCAAGAAAAAAAGATAAAATCTGAATGGAAGAGGAGGGAGCCCTTCAAAATTCATTCTAGGAAGCCAGTCTTGCCCTGATAGCAAAATCAGACAAAGACATCACCAAAAAAGAAAACTACTGACCAATATATCTCATGAATATAAACCCAAAAATCCTCAATGAAATACTAGTAATACTAAATCCAGTGACATATAAAAAAGGATTGTACACCATGACCAAGTGAGATTCATCCCAGAAATGTGATTGATTTAAAATCCAAAAAATCAATTAATAAAATACACCATATCAATAGGATAATGGACAAAAACCACATAATCATTTCAATAGACACAAAAATGCATTTGAAAAAATCCAACACCCCTTCATGATAAAAATACTCAATAACTAGAAATAGAAGGAATGTCCTCAATCTAATAAAGGGCATCTATGAAAAGCCCACAGCTAGCATCATAATCGTGAAAGATTGAAGTCTTTCCCCTAGGCTCAGGAATAAGACAAGGGTGTTCAATTTCTATGACAGAATATACCACTTCTATACATTTCACTGAAGGTTCTAGGCAGGGTAATTAGACAAGAAAAACAAGAAAAAGGCATCCAGATTAGAAAAGGAGAAGAAAATTATCTCTATTTCCCAATGACATGGTCTTGTATTTAGAAAACCCTAAGGAATCTACTATGAAACTATTAGAACAAATAAACAAGTATAGCACGGTTTCAGGCTACAAGATCAATATGCAAAAAAAAAAAAAAAAATCAATTGCATTTCTATACAGTAGCAATGAAGGAGCCAAAAATGAAATTAGGAAGACAGCTCTATTTATGCCAGCTTCAAAAAGAAAAAAAGAATTGTAAACTTTATACATTGAAAACTGGAAAACATTGTTGAAAGGAATTAAAAGAAGACCAAAATAGATGAAAAGACATCTGTTTTGGGTTGAATTGTGTCCTCCAAAAAGATATTAAAATACTAGTCCCCAATACCTGTGAATGTGGCCTTATTTTGAAATAGGGTCTTTGCAGATGTAATCAAGTTAAGATGAGGTCATACTGGATTAGGGTAGTCCCTAATGTGATAACTGGTGTCCTTATATGAAGAGGACATTTGGAAACATACAAACAGGGAAAATACCATATGAAGCTAAAGTCAATGATCAGAGTAATGCACCTGTAAGTCAAGAAACTCCACCAGAAGCTAGGAGAGAGGCATGGAGCAGATTCTCCTTCATACTACTCAGAAAGACCCAAACTACTAATACTTTGATTTCAAATTTATAGCCTCCAGAACAAGAGAATAAATCCCTGCTCTTCTAAGACACTTGGTTAGTGGTACTTTCTATGGCAGCCTTAGGAAACTAATAAAACATTATATGCTTATGTATCAGAAGACTTAATATTGTATTCCCCAATGTGACCTACAGTTTCAACACAATCCCTATCAAAATTCCAGCTGGCTTCTTTGTAGAACTTGACAAGCTGATCCTAAAATTCATATGGAAATTCAAGGGATCCAGAATAGCCAAAACACAACACAACAAAGCAAAACAAAATTGGAGGACTCACACTTCTTAATTTCAAAACTTAGAACAAAGCTATAGCAATCAAGACAGTGTGGTTTTGACATAAAGATAGATAAATAGACCAATATGATATAATTGAGAGACCAATTACAGTCAGTTGATTTTCAAAAAGGGGGTCAACGCAATTCAATAAGGCAAGAATAGTCTTTTCAACAAATGGTGCTGGGGCAACTAGATATTCACATGCAAGAGAATGAAGACATATCACTACTTCACATCCCATATAAAAGTAACTCAGAATTAATCAAATACCTAAATATAAGAGCTAAAACTATAAAACTCTTTGAAGAAAACAGGCATTAATCATGTGACTTTGGATTAGGCAATGGTTTCTTAAATATGACAATAAAAGCATAAGCAACAAAGGAAAAAATTAATCGGACTGCATTAAAATTTAACAATTTTGTCCTTCAAAGAACACCATCAAGAAAATAAAGAATCACAGAATGTGAGAACATTTTTGCAAATCATATATCTGACAAGTGAGTTGTATCTAGAATACATAAAGAACACTTAAGATTCAACAATAAAAAGACAAATGACCCAGTTTAGACATATACAAAACATATAAATAGATCTTTCTCCTACGAAGATATACAAAAGGTCAAAAAGCACATAAAAAGATGTTCAAGATCATTAACTATCACAGAAATGCAAATAAAAACCATAATAAGATGTCATTTCACACTCACTAGGATTGTGTTTTGGTTGAACTGTATCTCTCTCCAAAAATATGTAAAAGTCCTAACCCTCAGTAACTCAAAATGTGCCATATGATGCTTAACAGAATAAGTCAGACAGAGAAAGACAAATACAGTTTGTAATCACTTATATGTGGAATATAAAACATAAAACAAACAAATGAATATAACAAAACAGAAACAAACCTACAGATATAGAGAACAAACTAGTAGTTAACAGTGGGGAGAGGAGCAAGATAGCCCCCTATATATAAAATAAATAAGCTACAAGAATATATTGTACAGAACAGGAATATAGCCAACATTTTATAATAACTTTAAACTGAGTATAATCTATAAAAATTGTGAATCACTATGTTGTATACCTAAAATAAATACAATATTGTAAATCAATTATATGTCAATAAAAAAAAAAAAAGAAGAGACAAAGGAGGAACCAAAAGCCAGAGAAAAAGACACTATCCACCTGATGTTTAAGAAGTGGGTGGGCATTTGATTGGAAATTGGACTCCATAGGCTCTTGATTGATGTAAATGCCCCACTATAATGGTTGTGCTATGCAATGGTGAGTTCTTTTAAATAGAGAACAAAATGTCTGCATGCCAAAAAAAAAAAATCATTATGTTGTACACCTGAAACTAATATGATGTTATACATCAATTATAACTCAATTAAAAAGGAGAAATAGCCAAAAAATAACCTAAAACAAAGAAGAATAATCAAGAAGTTGAACTTCTAGGAAAAAAAATACGTCAGAGATGACATACATTGGCTGGATTAATCGCAGATTAGGCAGTGCAAAGGAAACCATCCAAAATGAAACTAGATTGGAAAAAATTTTGGAAAAAAAATGAACAGAGCATTGGTGAGCTGTGGGACAACATAAAGGGATCTCATATAGTTGGTTTCTTTTTTGTTTTGGGGGATTTTGGGGGGGGGGGGTCTCATATAGTTGTAACTGGAGTCCCAGAAACTGGAGACAAGGAGACAGGACAGAAATAAATATGTGAAGATAAAACGGGGATAAAAATTCTCCAAATTTGATGAAAACCACAAATGCACAGATCCAAGAAGCACAATCAACCATAAGAAAAAGAAACATGAAGAAAACTACACCATGACATATCATAAACAAATTGTTTAAAAATCAATGATAAAAAGAAAATTGTAGAAACAGCCAGTGAAAATACACCCAATATAGAGAAGGACAAAGATAAGAATGACAGCAGATTTCTCATCAGAAATAATGAGTCGGAAGATAAGCAACATCACTGAAGTACTGAAAAGAAAAACAAACACAAACATAAAGCTGTCAACCAAGAAAATATCTAGCTAGCAAAAATATCTTTCAGAAATAAAAGCAAAAGAAAGACTTTATGAGACATAATAGATACATAAAAGGTCAGAAAAATCATCACTGACAGAATACCACTGCAAGTAATGTTAAACAAAGTCCTTCAAAAGGAAGGAAAATGATACTAGATGGAAATTTCAATCTATACAGCAGAATGAGTAGCACAGAAATGGCAAATACGTAGGTAAATGTAAAATGTTCTTTCTTATTTAAAAATCTCTTTAAAAGATTATTGACTGTTTAAGCAAAAATAACAACAACGTATTGTGAGGTTTTTAACATAAAATAATAAACACATATAATAATATTACATAATAAAATACATAATTATATAATAAAATACCATAACAAAACAAAATATATGACCACAATAGCACAAAAGCCAGAAAAGTGTAAATGAAAGCATACTGTTGTAAGGTTTTTATATTATCAAGAAGTATCAAGAGGTATAAGAAGAGGTATAATGTTATTTAAAGGCAGACTATGATAAGTTAAAGATACTTATTCTAAACTCTAAAGCAACCATTAAAAAAAAAATTAAGGAACTTTGGCAAATAAATGGATATGAGAGATAAAATGGAATCTTAAACATTAATATAAAAGTGGGAAAAATCAGAAAATGGGAACAAGGAACAACAACAAAAATAGCAAGATGGTATATTTAAACCCAATCATATCAATAATCACATTAAATGTAAATGGTTTAAATGCCCCAATTGAAAGAGATTGTCAGATTGCACAAAAAATAAATTCCCAACTATGTGTTGCTTACTAGAAGTCCATTTTAAGTATAAAGACACAGATAGCTTGAAAGTAAAAGGATGGGAAATGATATGTCATGCAAACACTAATTGAAAAAAAAAAACTGAAGTGGCTACATTAATACTAACCATAGTAGATTTTGGAGCAAGGAATATTGCCAAGAATAATGAGGTTCACTTCATACTGATGAAGGAATCAATTCACCAAAAAGACATATCAATTCTAAGTATTTATTCACCTAATAACAGAACTTCATGCTCTGGTTTCTCTTCAGATTGAATAAATCTTTTGCCTTTAGTAATAACAGAACTTCAAAATACATGAAACAAAAATAGAACTATAAGGAGATAGACAAATCTCTAATTGTAGTTGTAAATTTTAACACCTCTATCTCAATAATTGATAGAAAAAGTAGGGGGGAAAATCAGTAAGGGTATAGGAGACTTGAACAACACTATCAACCAACTTGACCCAAATGACATTTAAAGAACACTCCACCAACAACAGTAGAATACACATTCTTTTTAAGTGCAAAAGAAACGTCATTTTCTGGGCCATAAAACAAGTCTCAATAAATTTAAAAGATTCAAACCATACAACATACGTTCTCTGATCATTATGAATTAAATTTGGGAATCAGTAACCAAAAGATGGATAGAAAAATCACATGTTTGGAAGCTGAACAATACACTTCTAAATAACCCATAGGTCAAAGAATAAATCACAAGAGAAAGCATGACATATTAAAATGTATGACATGCATGTAAAGTAGTACTGAGAATAAAATTTACAGCATTAAAATGCCTAAAGATTATCATATTAAGTGAAGTAAGTCAGATAGAGAAAGACAAATATATAATATTGCTTATATGTGGGATCTAAAGGAAAGAAGGAGAGTGAGGGAGAGGGAGGCACGCAGGGAGAGGGAGAAGGAGGAGAAAGAGAAAGAACATGAGAAAGAAAGGAAGGAAAGAAAGAAAGGAAGGAGAGGAAGGAAGAAAGAAGGAAGGAAAAGGAAGGACGCAAGAGAAAGAAAGAGGAAAAGAGAGAAAAAGAGAACGAACAAATAGAAAGAAGAAAGAAAGAGGAAGGAAAGTAAGGAAGGAAGTAGGGAAGGAAGGAAAGAAAGAAAAGAAGAAGAAGGAAAAGGAAGAAAGAAAAAGAAAAGAAAGAAAGAGGAGGAAGGAGAAAGAAGGAAGAAGAAAGAAAGAAAGGAAGGAAGGGAAGGAAGAAGGAAGGAAGGAATGAAGAAAAGAAAGAGAAGAAAAAAGAAAGGAAGAAAAGAACGAAAGAAAGAGGAAGGAAGGAAAGAAAGGAAAGAAAGGAAAGAAAGAAAGAAAGAAAGAAAGAAAGAAAAGAAAGAAAGAAAGAAAGAAAGAAAGAAAGAAAGAAAGAAAAAGGAAGGAAAGAAAGAAAGAAAGAGGAAGGAAGGAAGGAAAGAAAGAAAGAAAGGGAGGGAGGGAGGAAGGAAGGAAGGAAGAAAGAAAGGAAGGAAGGAAGGAAGGAAGGAAGAGAAAAGATAACACATTTTATTTACAGACTCACAGACATACAAAACAAACTGGTTACCGGGGTGTAGGGGAGAACGGATAGGAGTTTGGAATTAATAGATACACTTACTATATATAAAATAGATAATAGGACCTACTGTATAGCACAGAGAACTATATTCAATTTCTTATAATGAGCTGTAATGGAAAATAAACTGAAAAAAAAATATGTATGTATGTGTATGTATAACTGAATCACTGCTATACATCTGAAACTAACTCTGCAAATTGACTACACTTCAATAAAAACTAAGAATAATAAAAATAAAAACCTTTTTTAAAAAAGCATCGTGATCCATAGCAAGCAACAGTTCAAAGAAATAAAAATATTTCAAGGAATTTTTTTAAAATGCTTATGTAAGAAGAGCAGAAAGGTTTAAAATCAAGGATTTAGGTTTCTTTCTTTAAAAACTAGAAAAAGAAGAGCAAATTAAATTCAAACTAAGCAGAATAAATTATAAAGAGAAGTACAGAAATCGATGAAAAAAAGCAAAAGAGAAAATAAAAAACACAAAAACTGTTTCTTTGAGAAGATGAATAGCATTAATAAAGCTCTCTTTAGCAAAATCAAAAAAAAAAAAAGACATTTGTGTCTTTTCAAAAAAAACCTTTTTATTCTGGAAAATTTCACACATGTGTATGTAAAGGCAATAGTATAATAAACCTGACAAAACAATCACCCACTCAATACACAGCCAGTTTTGCTTCATCTATACCTCCCTTCCATTCCCCCATCCTGGATTACTTTAAAGCACATCCCAGGCATTGTATTATTTTATCTGTAAATATTTAGTTTATGAATATGCATATGTCTTAAGTAGATAAACCTACATGTTCCGCATTATGATGCCAAGAAGGAATAACATTTATTTTATAAACATCAAAAATGTCCCCAACAGTCTTCTTCCCTTCCCCAGACCAAAGAATTGGCCAGATCAACAATGTGAACCCCATGAAACTAGACAGTTTCTTTAACTGCCAGAAGCAGAAATGCTGTCCCCTACCCTCTGAGGAGTCAACTTTAGGAAGGCCTAGTGTCTAGTCTTGATGAAAGATGGGAAACTGACCTTTGATTCACAGATTGACAGTGAATACTCAGGCATGTCCTAAGGTATGTACCTGGTAACTGTACCTGGTGAACAAGCAGGCACATAAGCCAGAGTCTCCCCAAACCATTCATCCAAGAATGGCAAACGTGACCTCAAGGGACCCTCATCCAGATCAGGTGCTATCTTTATCAGCTAACGGACATGCATGAGCCAGGAAACAAACTTCCAATGAGAATATGCTATATTGTCTTCTGTTTTGTGGAACTGTCTCCATATGGGTATGTTTCTGTATCCTTTGCTGCTAAATAAATTTCATATTCTTTCACTGTGGTATTTTCCTTTCAATACCATCACTGCTCCATTGCAATGCCATACAAACTAGTGTTAGAAGTTGGGATGATGTGAATGTAGAAGACTCTGTAAGATACATGAGAGAATTCAGGGAACTGAAGGAAAATTAGAGCAGGCCCACGTTTGGCATCAGTCCAAAAAGCTTTGTTGCAGATGACGAGATTGATTGTTTCAATAGGATATGCACACAGCCTGCTGTGAGGACTCTGGGCCATCTAGTACATGGAAGTGAAACAAATCAGTCTACAACGAAGGGGGCTAGACTTAACAATTTCCAAGTTGCTTCTATTGGCAGATGTTTCAGAGGTTCTTCAGTGGGAACTGAAATAGGAAATGACTGGGTGATACTCTAACTGGTAAGAAAAACTAAGACTAAAACTATAGATTCCAATATCTGTGACAGAAGCATGTGGAATAGTAGTGGTGGGGGATGAGGAGAAGGTCCCAAGATGTCCTAGAAAGTCTGCTGACTTTCCAGGCAGAAGACAGATCTCGGCCAATGTTTCAAGTATGAGAAGATGTGAAAATTGAGCTAAGAAATGTTTTAAATTGTCATTGATGATTATTCCAGTTAGTGTGTGTAGGAATATCACAGACAAGAATCAAGAAGTTTTTAATCGTGGGGAAGTAAGTTTTAACATGAGTGAGTTCCAGTCTGTTTTCACAGACTTTTCTTCTAAAACAGAGCTATAACCTTGAAACTGTGTGTTTTTAGCCAGTAAACTTTTTTTAATGGTGTTCAAAGACATATCCTTAGAAATAATTTCCCATTTGGAATAGATGTTTCCCAAGTGGAAAATTAAAGAGTACTTGAGACATGAAGTTTCCACTGGTAAAAGTATACAAGAAGAAACTCCTTTTTGAAAACTGTTCAAAAGATGGATGAAAATATGTACTATACATATACTGGCCAGGTAAAAATATGTGAATATTTGGGCTGTGTCTGAAAAGTTGTGACATATTTTTCATCATTTCAGTATGATCCACGGTCCCTATATACATGAAGTTGAAATGGTCATGAGACAATTTAACTGAAGTATTAAATAACTGAACAGCATATTCAGATATAATTTTGTTGAAGTGGTGGATGACTTTGGTGTATGAAATAAAGGGAGAAAGCCTGGCTTATTTAAGGTTAAAAGTTGGGTTAATTTCCCCTGTTAGGAGACACAGTCCTCCCTGGGTCTCTCATTCACCTACACATCTTGCCGAGTATGCCAAGAATGCAAGGACCTAGCCATTTCTTAAGGTTGTTTGCAGCAAGACACCCTGAGGGATGAGGCAATGTCTCCCTTGAGACAAAAAGCAGGCTTGCTTACTTCTGGCTATAAAATGTTACATTCCCTAAACTCAGAGCTCCTCTTCTGCAACATAACTCATGCCTGTGCAGGCATCCATCTGGGCCTTCTGCAGAACTCCTCAATGGGACTAGGCAGCAAGGAGGCAATGGATTCAACATGCTATCTGTGCCGAGAGTTATAAACCCTTGTCTCAGACCCGGGTTTCTTGAGTCTTCTGCCAGCATCCGTGAAATAATACAGGTAAACCCATTACTTCATAAATAGAGTAAAATCAAATCCAAGGCCCCTGAACCCTTTTTGATTCAGTTTAAAATCTTCCATTGAGACCATGGCTTCTATGCTGGGGGTAAGGTGTTTGAATGTGAGTACAATGAGTTACAGTGTTTGAATAGGAACCGTCTTCAAGTTCCTTCAACAGATTTAGTAGAAAAAAGAACCTATACAACTCAGCTCCTGAATGAAAAGGAAAACAGAGAGTGAGGGGAAGTCCAAGTTGACCTGATCTCCTCTCTCCAGGAAAACATAACCCTTCACAGAATTGACAATAAAATGGTCTGGGGTAGCATCCCATGGACCCCTCAGCAGTGGTATTTCCTGTCGGAAAGGAGATGCTCATTGTTGCATATATAAAATGATAACCTCTAGTGGCCCCATAGCAGAGAGCAAATCTGAAGCAGTTAAATTTTTTGAAAAGCATGAGATGGGGCCTACCTTGGCAAACACCAGGTAGTTCAAAATAAACTACTGTCCACACCTCCACCCAAGTGTAAACAGGAAGCCCAATGCTTGGTTGACCTGTATGGATTTTGGCAAAACATAGTCCCCTCATAGAAATCTTACTGAGCCCAATCCACCAATAAACCAGGAAGAAAGTGACTTTGGGCTCACCTCTGGGGAGATCACAGAATGAAAAAATAGACAACCATGGGGTATTTTGATCTTTGCAAAAGTTTGGATATTTGGCTTCAAGCTCAAGCTTGTAACATAATAAATTTAAATTCTCTCTTAAGTTTGTTTTATATGAGATCAAAAATTTCTTGGAATGAGACAAAAACATCTGGAACTTATTTATAAAAGTACTCTAGGATTTCTAAATTTAATGTGATATAAAACTACAACTGAAATAGATTACATACAAACATACAATGGCTTGTATGAATTATTTCTTGTGTAATGTAGACAATATTATCGGTTATAGAAATTGTTCCATGTTAACTTTTGGAGCAGTTTTTAACATCTCTGGTAACTCTCGATATTAGTTGGATTGAGTTTTGGGGTATTTTCAATTGGCTTTTGGAAAGTTAGACTAATAAAATATTGAATTAATGACTGTGGGATTCTGTTCATATAAAATTCTGAGATAGTGCTTGGTGTTCCCCTGGAGGGAAGTGAGAATTTTGTTTTTCTTTTCAGGTAGTTGGGGTGTCAGTGAGATTGACAAGGGGGTAGTCTGGACTTGCATACTCAGAAATCAATTCCAGATGTTTAGGCAAAGGGTAATAAAGAGAAACACGCTTTTATTAAACACGCTTTTTTAAACACATGCTTTAATAGGGCAATATATAGCACGGCACATTAAAATCCATTATAGAGGGGAAATTAATAAGTTTTCCTGTAAGAACAAGCTAAAATGAAACTTTTCTTTTACTCTTTCATGAAAGAAGTTCTATACAAGGGCCAATGTGAAACACTATAAAAGACATCTCTAGCATCCCATTTTGGCACCTGATATTATTCTCCCACTTCTAAGATGACTTTAATTCCCAGTTCTCTTCAGGGACATGTATCTGTCTTAGCTCTATGAACACACATCCTCCAGGCTCTCTATTCTTGGTTATCAGACTAGGTAAAGCTCTCTTGATGTAAAATCCATGAAAAAATCTAGTTTCTTTGAGGGTTAAAGAATTCATATATTTTTAAGGAAGCTGTTCCAGAGTTTCATGGCATCTTTTGTAGATTCTAGTTTCCTGGACTCTGGGACATTGTTAGATTCTGATTTCCTCCAGTCTATGTTTAAAGCACAAACCTGAATTTCACTGTGTTTTTAGTACTTTTATCAGGAAGAGGAAGAAGCAACACAGGGTAGGTCAGAGAGAAAGTGGCTCTGCTCCAAGCAAAAGCAGGATTTCCACCTCCTGTAAATTCCACTGAGACCTCTCTAACACTGAGAAACAAATTTCATGATTTAGACCCAGACAACCATCTTAGTTTAAGGAACTTCCCTTTAGGAAAATGTTTTCATTCTTTCACATAAGAATACATTTTGTGGGAAAATAGGGAACAAGGATTACCTTCACTGAAAAATAATAAAGGAAAAATAATAAATTATTTTCTAAGTACCATACACTAGGCATATCAAGAAATAGGTAGCAAAGAATCAGGGAAAGCTTGAGAATAACAGAAAAATTAAAAGACCAGAAAACATACACATAAAAGGAGCTGAGGAGAAAAAGTCCAAGTTAAAGCAGAAAAAAAAAGTGCTCTAAGAATTTTTCAAAATTATAAAGTACTTTAAAGACAAAGTACTTAAGGGCAGATGAAGAACCTCCTATAATAATCATGAGAATCTGAATAATAAACTGAAATAATCCCCTTGGTACACTGTAAAATATGCAATTTTAATTATGTGATTTTTCTAGCTAATTTCTGCTTCAAAAACAGTAAAGTACTTCTGCTTACAAGGTGGCAGAGACGAGAACTTTTCTGAACCTCTCATATGCACGTTGTCATCAAAATTTAAATTAGCAGAAACATGCCTTTGAGTTAAATCACAATTAGCCCCTAGACAGACCTATTTACTGAGAATCCACTATGTGCCCAACACTGGCAGCATATGCTAAACAACAGTTTGCATTTGTCAAGCACTTTTTCCTTTCAAGTTCTCACAAATGACATTTTAAAATGAACTATATTTGTTTTTCAGCATTAACTGCACATGCTAAATACATCCATTATTATAAATTGCTCCTACTCAGGAGACTGAGCTTTTAAAAGACAAAATACATCCAGTTGTATTTGTGCATATATATTTTACATAGTTATGTATGGAAGTCAATCAACAATGATAAATACAAACAGATTGTCTAACAAAATAAAACAATTTTCAGGGAACAGAAATGACACATTTGTCAGAAGATGTCCACAAATAATTAATTACTTTAGCACAATAAAGATATTCTCTTAATACTAGAGTTTCTTACAAGAGGATAGTCATTACTTTCTAACCATCTGTCATCATTACTCCCCCAAAAACTAATTAGGGTTTCCTCCAATCACACGTTATAAATCATGCAAATGTGGATGGCAAAAAAACACAGATTAAAGAAGTTAACATTATAACATTTTATAGTTTAAAAATCACAGGCTTCAGAACTAGCCTTTCATGTTCTAATAATTCCCCTGCTTATTTTTCTTATCTTTTCCTGGTTGGTTATTACGTATTAAACTTACAAATTAAAATTTTAAAAAACTTACAGGTAGTAGAGCTTTCCTGCAGCAGGAAGTTCTCTTTTCCGATAATCTATCCCAGAATCTAGCTGGACTGTATTACAGTATTCCTACAATCCAAACACATAAAATATATTTTAAAACAAATGATGGCTTAAAATTATAATCTTTCTGCTATCCTTTTTTTTTAATTTTTGAAATTTTCCTGAATAAAATAATGAGTTTAGGACAAACAACAGAACTCATGTAAGAATCATAAACTTTGCAATATTAAACATGTAACAAGCCAAGAAATATCAGTTTCATAAAATTAAGATTTGCAGCATGCCCTCCTGAAACTTTGTTAAAACAGTGTTGTCAGCAAATTCCCTAAATAACCACAGTAGATTTTTTTTTCAATCCCAATTTCCATTACTCTTAAGTAAGAAGCTGGAGGCTACCAAAAAGAATAACTCATGGGTCTTAAGCATCACAATGGGAGACAGACAGTCTAGGAAAGCTGCATCAGAACATTATCATCCACATTTTAAACCAAATGATCATACTAAAGTGATGCTATAGGTATTCCTGCCCTTCACATCTAAATGACTGCCACTGCCCTTGCCCCTTAGTTCCCTCTCCAGCCTTCAATGTCTTCAGAGTTCTTTCCAGTTGTGGATGCCTGGCTTCAATCTGAATTATCCTGTACCACTGCTGTTCTTTTCTCCTCCTAGTTACTCTTTCCTTTCCATCCTCCTGGGTGCATGTGTGCATGGAAACTCACACACACACACACACACACCCTAAAACTCTTACTATGAAAACAAATGAATTTTTGTTACACCTATCTTGGTCAGTTGGCTTTTTGGGGATACACATGCACGCACGCGTGCACACACACACACACACATATAAACATACTTATTCCAGTAGAAAAATGGTGAGCAGTTTTCAGAACAATTCAAGAAACATTTATAGGCTGGTGTTTCATTTCATTTGAAATAAAAATTGCACTATGAAAATTCATGAAGAAAAAAATTGTATTTTAATAACTTAACTACTTTCACTAATGAAAAACTGCATTTAGAGGCTAAGGTAATTATGGCAGATTATATTTTCCAAAGACAGCAATAAGCTCTCCATCCCAACACATTGTGATGTTGACCTTCCAAACATCAAGAAGTGGGGTCTCTGCTCCCCCCTTGAATCTTGTGACTATGGTGAAAATGATGCTATGCAATAATATCTGATATGCCACCTGAGTCAGTTTGTTGGCTGGAATACTCGCTCTGGAACCCAGGTAAGCATCACCTACACAGAGGTAATCAAGCCACAGGAGAGCTTAAAGTAGCCCATACAGATGGGCTTGAGATGACATGAAGACAGAGTGTCTGACCAGTTCCCAGCTGTTCCAGTTGTGGCCATTATCATAGTGAGGGAGCCAGACTGCCAGCTGAGCTTTTCTCAAATCCCAGAACCACAGAAACCAAAAGGGATAATGAAATAATGTTCTTTTAAGCCTCCAAATGTTGCAGTCATTTGTTCCATAGCAATTGATGATCAGACAAGCAATAACTGGGCACACCTGAGATGTAGCAACATTCTTCCTTCCTGAAACCGCATCCTAGGTTGCACTGCTATGCAAAGGCTGTTCTGTTACCTGTACTACAAGGAAGAGATTGTACACAGTGGCTGTGAGAATGTATTTCCCCTCCTCCCATGCTATAGCTGCTAAGAGGCGCAGGGAAGTAAAACAGGTGATCAACCATCCCTCTGGGACTGAGAGGTTTTTCTGGAAGCAGCACTTTCAGTGCTAATACCACAAGAGTTCTGGGCACACTGGGATAACTGGTCACCCTAGGAGTAAAGACCCAGAACTCTGGGCTAGAAAGCTGGAAGAGCTATATAGCCTTCTGATTTACATATCAGCAATTGTGAATTAGGTTAGAATAAAACAATCCCCAAGAAGAAGCTGGTCCTCTGGGGAAGCCTACAAACCTAAGCTTTTGAAAAACACATTTGAAGAACCACCCTTGAATCTAACAGTCACACCACCGTACAGTGCTGAACATAAGCAGTCAGTGGTCTCCCACCCAGACACCCCTAGCTCATCATTCCAAGGCACTCAAACCCCATCTCCAGGCCTCGCCCTCAGGACTCAGGCCCTGTAACCCATCTCACCAGAGAAGAATACAGCATTGCCCAAATACAGGCATTCCACTCTACCCTTGCCTCAGATCACCTATTTTTAAAAAGGAATAGCCACATCTCTCTCTTCTTCTCAACTTTGAGTAATGTAGTAAACCTGGGAAAAGAGATATTTCCTCCCTGTTGCCCCTGCTGTAATTGTGGGGCTCAGTCACCCAGTACAAAGAAAAAGGAGATGTACTTTTTGAGGTAGTACTTTCTACTCTCCTTCTCTGAGGGAAATCTGTCCTGGTTTGGTAAGGGCCAATTATTCATAAGCTACTGACAATAAACTACAGACAATATACTACAGACAATATACTACACAGTAGAGCAACATATTCATATATCTCCCCAGGTTCTCTATTTCTTTTAAACTACAATTTATCTTATATGACTCAATATTCCTAATTTAGTCAAAAATTATTCTTATTTTTTTGCTATTAAAAAAATAAGGCTAATGGAAGTTATACAAGCTTCAATTTCTCCTTCTGGGTAACTAACTTCTCTCATATGAATGATTAAGCCCTACCAAATGATTGCATTTGTACATTCACTAATCACCACTGAGGAATACCTAATCAGCAGCATAAAAACTATAACCAAAGCCCTTAGATGTTAGCTCTTAATTGTCTGAAAAATACTAACACTCAGTTTATATTTTTAAAGAAAAATAAACCTCAAAATTTCTGATTTTATTCACTTAAGCTAGATAATTCAAACCACTTTGCAGAAGGGTGGAGGAGGGTGAAAGCTAAGCTATTTCCAAGTTGAGAATGAATCTAGTCAAAAGGGCATGATCTCTAAGTAATTTCCTAATTTCCAAGGATATTTACAAGACCTGTGACCTCTTATCACCATCCAATTCAAATGCATAAAACTAATCAGCCACCAAATGGAATTTATTTTAAAATAGTTTGTATATTTATGTATACAAAGGACAAATACAATTACACAAGCTAAAAACGCAATTAGGAAATTTGAGGAGGAAAAGGAGGGAGACTAGCACACCCTTGGGAGCATACTCATAAGTCAAATGCCTTTGACTTTGGAAAGAAAAATATACCGCTAAGAGAACTGTATTCCAGTAGTTTACATTTTCCTCAAGATCTATTGTGTATATTTTTAGCTATTCTGAATAATACCATTAGAAAAATAGCACCTCACAAAATAACTTTTTATAGTGTCCAGTCTGGCTTTTCCCTTCCCAGTTGGAACAAAAGAACAATAAATACTGTGGAGAAAAATCCTTTACAAGTACAACATATTAACCTCATAAGCAAAGATTGAAATAATAAAGATTTTCCTCACCTAAATATTTTTTTTTAAATTGAAATATAGTCAGTTTACAATGTTGTGTCAATTTCTGGTGTAGAGCATAATGTTTCAGTCGTACATATACATATATATTCTTTTTCATTATCGGCTACAAGATAATTGAATATAGTTTCCTATGCTATACAGTAAAAAATTGTTGTTTATGTATTTTATATATTGTAGCTAGTATCTGCAAATCTTGAACTGCCAGTTTATCCCTTCCCACAGCCTTCTACTCCTTTGGTAACCATGAATTTGTTTTCTATGTCTGTGAGACTGTTTCTGTCTTGTAAATAAGTTCCTTTGCCTTTTTTTTTTTTTTTCTTAGATTCCACATATAAGTGATATCATATGGTATTTTTCTTTCTCTTTCTGGCTTACTTCACTTAGAATGATAATCTCCAGGTCCACCCATGTTGCTGCAAATGGCATTATTTTACTCTTTTTTATCATTGGGTAGTATTCCATTATATAAATATACCACAACTTCTTTATCCAGTCATCTGTTGATGGACACTTAGGGTGTCTCCATGTCTTGGCTATTGTAAATAGTGCTGCTATGAACTTTGGGGTGCAGGTATCTTTTCAAATTAGAACTCCCTCCAGATACATGCCCAGGAGTGGGATTGCTGGATCATATGGTGAGTCTATTTTTAGTTTTTTGAGAAATCTGTTTTTTCCAAAATGGCTGCACCAAACTACATTCCTACCAACAGTGTAGGAGGGCTCCTTTTCCTCCTTACCCTCTCCAGCATTTATTGTTTGTGGACTTTTTAATGATGGCCATTCTGACTGATGTAAGGTGATACATTATAGTTTTAATTTGCATTTCTCTGATAATTAGTGATATTGAGCATTTTATCATGTGCCTATTGGCCATTTGTGTATCTTCACTGAAGAACTGCTTGTTTAGATCTTTTGCATTTTTGGATTGGGTTTTGCTGCTGTTGTTATTAAGCTGTATGAGCTGCTTATATACATAAGCTGTTATAATTAAGCCCTTGTCAGTCACATTATTTGCAAATATTCTCTCCCATTCTGTAGGCTGTCTTTTTGTTTTGCTTATGGTTTCCTTCACTGTGCAAAAGCATGTAAGTTTACCTAGGTCATATTTGTTTATTTTTGCTTTTATTTCTATTGCCTAGGTAGACTGCCCTAGGAGAACACTGCTAAGATTTACATCAGAAAGTGTTTCGTCTGTGTTTTCTTCTATGAAGTTTATAGTGTCTTGTCTTATGTTTAAGTCTTTGAGCCATTTTGAGTTTATTTTTGCATATGGTGTAAGGGAGTGTTCTAATTTCACTGATTTACATATGGCTGTCCAGCTTTCCCAGCACCACTTGTTGATGAGACTGTCTTTTCTCCATTGTATATTCTTACCTCCTTTGTTGAAGATTAAGTGAACATAAGTGTGGGGGTTTATTTCTGGGCTCTCTATTCTGTTCCATTGATTCATATGTCTGTTTTTTGTGCCAATACCACATTGCTTTGATTACTATAGCTTTGTAGTATTGTCTGAAGTCTGGGAGGGTTATTCCTCCAGCTTCATTCTTTTTCTTTAGTAATACTATGGCAATTCTGGGTCTTTTGTGATTCCATACAAATTTTAGGATTATTTGTTCTAATTCTGTGAAAAATGTCCTGGGTAATTTGATAGGGATCATATTAAATCTGTAGATTGCTTTGGGTAGTATGGCCATTTTAAAAATATTAATTCTTTCAATCCAAGAACATGGGATATCTTTCCATTTCTTTAAGTCATCTTTAATTTCCTTAATGAATGTTCTGTAGTTCTCCGCATATAAGTCTTTCACTTCCTTGGTCAGATTTATTCCTAAGTATTTTATTTTTTCAGATGAAATTTTAAAAGGGATTGTTTCTTTATTTTCTTTTTCTGATATTTCATTATTAGTGTAAAGAAATGCAACTGATTTCTGTATGTTAATCTTGTATCCTGCTACCTTACCAAATTATTTTATCAGCTCTAGTAGTTTCTGCGTGAAGCCTTTAGGGTTTTCTATGCATGTCTTCCACATATAGTGACAATTTTACCTCTTCTCTTCCAATTTGGATTCCTTTTTATTTTTCTTTTCTGATTGCTATGGCTAGGACTTCCAATACTATGCTGAAAAGAAGTGGTGAGAGTGGACATCTTTGACTTGTTCCAATTTTAGTGGGGAGGATTTCAACTTTTCATCATTGACTATTATGTTTGCTGTGGGTTTGTCATAAATAGCTTTTGTTATGTTGAGATATGTTCCTTCTATACCCACTTAAATATGCTTTTATTACAAAGGGAATACTGCTTACTGTAGAAATTTCAAAAAAGAGGAGAAACACAACCACATAAATCAAAGTTTTGTATCTTAGATAAGCAATTATATTAAGTAAGAATTTAAAGATCAAAATTATTGGCATTTCTCTTGACAGCATTCAATTAATAGGTTTTATACATTTTTAATAAGCATAAAAGGAAAAAAGGTTGAGACTTTTTCTACTTCTAGGGTACAAAATATTTTAATAACTAAGATCTTTTTGCTTAATTCTCTAAAAATGTACCTTTTTTAAACTAAAAAAGTGATCCATGCTTATTGTAAAAAATTCAAATATCAAATGTATAAAAGTAGGAATAAAAGTCTATTCCCTTCTCAGAAGAAAGTTTGCTTATAGCTTATATTCTTCCAGTTTTTACTTTACATACAGAGATGATGACAGACAGAAAGATAGAGAAATTGGGATATTATACACACAGTTCTGAGCTTAATTCTTTTTTGATACCTTAAAAGTTCTATGAGAGAAATAACTATATATTTAAATATTGAAAAGCTACACTGCATACTGTACTGTTTTGTTTGCTAAGAATACAATTCCATAAATAAATGACAAGTAGAAGTACAAAAAAGATACTGAACCAAAAAAAGGGTAGCAGACTGGGTGGGGATGTCTGTTTAAATTTTGTTTATTTTTTGAGGCAGCTATACATTTAAATACACTTACTGAAGCAGCTATACATTTTATAATAGCTGCTTCAGTCTCATTTAAAATAATCATGTGCTACTATTTTTAAGCTTTAAGCAGTAATATATAAAAATTTAACACAGAAACTTCTACATACTTTTAAGCCTTTTATAATTTAATTATAACAAATACAGAAAAGGATACAAATAAGTGTTCACCTCAATCAAGAAAGAGTATCCTCTTTTACCTTTCCAAAAGTAGCCAGTATTCTGATTCTAGCATCATAGAACCTTTGCCTGTTTCTGGAGCCTTATATAAGTGGCATTATAATGTATATATTCTTTTGTGATTGGGCTCCTTCATGGTTTACAAGATTCATCCATCCACATGTTTTCTTTAGCTGTAGTATATTGATTGTTGTATCATATCCATTATGTGAATATGACACAATTTACTGACTCATTCTACTGCTGATGGACATTTGTGTAGTTTCTACTTATTAGCTCTTTCAAACAATGCAGCCACAAACTTTCCTGCACATGATTTTTGATGCATACATGCACATGCTCTTTTTGGACATATACACTACTTAGAAGAGTAAATACTTGGCCATAAGGTAAGAGTATACTCACTTTAATGAATATTGCCAGTTTTCCAAGGTGACTACACAACCTACACTCCCACCAGTCATTCCTAAGTATGTGTTTGCTACTGGTATAAAGAAATATAGTTGATTTTTGAGTATCACCCTTATATCCAGCAGTCTTAAGACATTCACTTATTAATGTATTTTTTTGGAATATTGATTTTCATGATGACACAAAAGACATTTCATATTTCATAAATATGCTACATTATTTTATTCACAAAAATGTACACCTATGGTTTAACAAGTCTCTTGTAAATTCAGTATTCATTTTGAATCAACCTAGCAAACATCATTGAATATTATATATATGTTGGACACACCCTTGGTCACTGGAGATACATAATAAATAAGATACAGCTTCAGCTCTAACATTCTGGTAGAATTCAGACATTTTCATCAACTTATCATTTTCTTCTCCTCCCAATCATGGACACAATTTTTCCAAGTTGGTAAGTCTTCCACCAGTTGCCTAGCTGTGTGATTTTAGCCCATTAGTTAAGTTCTCTGGATTCCAGTTTTCTCTTCCATAAAATAAAGGAAATTGAATTATGATCCCTTTCAGTCTACAATTCTTAACACTATTGCTGATGTTCTCTTGCTTCAGGGCTAAGTTCTTCTTTGGACATTTTGGGTTTTGGAGTAGACCCAACCTCAAAGCCTACCTCAAGCCACCTCAGCTCCTTTACTTTCTCGATCATCTCATACTCCAAAGTAAATAAAAACTTTTTCTCCACTTCCCCACTCCTTCCCTGGCTACCCCAGTTGTCTCTCACACTTGAAACACTCACACCCCATCACTTATGCAGATAAGGTCTATATCCCTTCTTTCTATCAAGCAATTTCATACTTTCTCTCCCCTGCCAAAAAGTAGGAAAGGAAGATATTCAACAATTGCAAAATTACCTATTATATGACTCAATTGTGCTAGGCAAGTGACTTGAATCTATCTCATTATAATCATCACAATAATTATACACAGAACAAGGTAATCGTTTTTATATCCTCATTTTACAGTTAAGGAAATTTATGAGAGAGGTTATTATTGTTTTAATCACTGCCATGGGCTGAACTGTGTCCTCTGCAAATTCATATGTTCAAGTTCTAACCCTAGTACCTCAGAATGTGACTGTATTTGGAGACACATTTGAGTCTTGAAAGGTGATTACATTAAAACAAGGTGTTTTTGGTGGGTCCTAATCCAATATGACTGGTGTCCTTATAAGAGGAGGAAATTAGGACAGAGATGTGTGTGTGCACAAAGGAAGGACCATGTGAAGACAGGGGGAGAAGACAGCCATTTGCAAGTCAAGGAGAGCGGCCTCAGAGGAAATCAACCCTGTCAACACCTCAATCTTGGACTTCCAGCCTCCAGAACTGTGAGAAAATACATTTCTGTTGTTTAAGCCACCCAAGCTGTGCTATTTTGTTATGGTAGCCCTAGTAAACCAATACAATCTTGTTCCATTTATAAGCATACAGGAAGGCATTTTTAAAAAGTAGGAAAAAAAAAAAGAGGCAAGAACAATTGTGAGATTTAAAAAAAAAAAAAAAAAAAAGCCAGGACTGAAGCTAAAAAGCACAACTAAATACACTTGCTTGTAAGGTGAGCCACAAATCTGACTCTTTCTGCAGCTACAGTTGGAAGGGAACACAGTTCTCCTTAGAATTCACAGAACGCCAGAGAGGCCACACAGTTTGTAGGTAGCTGAGCCATGATCTGCCCAGGTCATTCTCACCCCCAAATCCATGGTCTTCCCATGGTGTCACACTGCCTCATTAAGCATTAGCCACAGGATCATTTTTCTTTCACCTTATACAATTTACAGGATTAACTTTTACTCTCCAACTCCTCTATCCCTGTCTGAAAGTAATTACCTCTGCCCAGTATAAATATGCCAATTGCTCTTCTAGAGGTCCATACTATATGATTCTATTGTGATTTCCTCTAGGTATTTAGTACAAACCTGTGAATGAGATATATGCACCCTATATGAAATTCTACATATTAATGGGTTGTATTACTGTAAATTTCCATTATATAGGACATTTTCTATGTTTAAAGAGTCTGGACATAGTCCACTGTTTTTATGACCTTTACTTAATCATCTAAACTGATACTGTCCACCTTGGAAAGTAAACTCCATGAGAGCAGGGAATGCCTACTTAACAAACTGCACAGCACCGTATGCTCACAGGCCCTACAAAGCAGGATGGGAGCCCAGTGATGATGATAATCTCCCCTCTCTCATGGGTGGAAAAAGGAAAGTACAAGTTAATCTCCAAGATTACTCTCTTCTTCAAAATACACACAAAGATTCTCATATTTTAAAAGATCGCATAATAAGACGGCCATAAACTCAGAGAATTTATGGGTAAATAAATGGGTCTATCTTTTATTTGATGTCTTCAACATCATCAAATAGCAAACAGTGATATAAGGGCTTACCTTGTGCCAGCAACCATTCTAAAGTTTTTATATTCCTCTTAACCACTCTAAAAGATAAGCATTATTATTATTCCCATTTTTTAGATAAATAAGGATATAAAACACAGAGAAGTTATGCAACTTGTCTGTTGCCAAAGAGCGCTAAGTGGTAGAACCAGGATTCAAACTCAAGCATTCTAGCTCCAGTGTTCACATTCTTAACTACTTTGCCATATTGCCACCACAGGATATGTTCAAGCAACCAAGGCTCTTCCTTGGATATACAAAGCAATGCAAAATTCATGTGGGTTTACTGGGAAGTTCTTGCAGTACTCTGTCAGCCTCCTGCAGAAAGATCTACCTCTGCTGCCTGCTGCTCATATGCTAACCAAGTAAGGCCTCTAGCCTCAACGGTTATCTTAAGCAGCAGCTATGTTGCAATGAATAGATTTGCTTACTTATGTACAACTTAACCGCATACAAAAATGATATGGGACAGCTTTTTAGAGAATCTGTCCAGCTATATTATATGCACATAACAAACTAGAAGTTTTCCTACAATGTTTGATATAATAGAAACAGATTTGGGTTTCAAGCCTTCAAAAGACAAGGATCATCTCTCTTTTGTTCATTATTGTATCCCCAGCACCTAGCACAGCATCTAGTACATAGTGAATGCTCAGTAAATACTGATCAACTGAACAGATCTTAAGCAAACTCATCTATGTGCAAAGCTTAGGTACAAGTCTCCATGATAGGAACTACAGAAAGAAGTCAGCCAGTACAGACTTTTCTCATGGAACTTTTACGGGAACTGACTTAGCAAGATTCTTGCTAAAACTGGACTCAGCATAGACAGACACAGACATGGTAGGCCAAAGTCAAGGCCTAGTAGAGAAGACAGCTCAGAGGCTGACTAAAATATGGTCCAGGAGAGAGTCTTGAGAAACCGGCTGAGACTAGAAACTCATTCAAGGAGTTCTGTACTCCCGTAAGTAAGAATTTCATCCCAAGGCAAGGTTTCTTCACAACAAAGAGATAAAACAGAGAACACTTCCATATCCATAAAACTAAAGTCCTGGGTTAAGTCGATTGGGCTGATTATATCCATCACAACCAATTCATGTAGCTTGGGGAATGGCACAAGCTGACTGGTCTAGGTTTGAGTTTCTTAAATCAATATAAGTAGCAGAGAAGATGGAAATACCCTGGTGGGTAGACCAGTTCTCAACACTGGCTGCATGTTGGCTTCAGCTGGGAATTTAGAAAGTGTCCAATGCTCAGGCTCTACTCCAAGACATTTCTGCAGGGGACAATTTGGTTGACTGAATTTGTCTCTTTTGTTTTAAGCTCCTTAAATGATTCTAATGGGCAGCCAAGGTTGAGAATCAATGGCTTAGTCTAATCAGGCCCCACCTCTGATCAGTTCCATCCAAATCAAATGGCTACTACACAATAGCAGAAAGATGAAAGGGATTTGGGGGAAATAACCACAATGTCTACCACAGGTAGTAACTAAAGCCATAGGATAACTCAGAGTTGGTGTTTATGATCCTAGAATCACAGAGCCAGAGACTGGTAGCATTGATTCCCTTCTTGCTTAGGTTTGGATGAACTGAGATGAAAAGGAAATCAGCATTACTCTGCAATGCAGGTAAAGGACATAAAAGTACATGAGTTGTCAAGCACCATTTGAATGAACAAAGGAAAAAAATAGAATATCAAGGAAACAAAGGATTGATCAAACTTAATGTGGGCTGGAGACATGTTCTAAAACTGGAGTAGTTGGACTAGATGAAAAGAGTTTGAAACAAATCTGCCTGGGGGGGGAAAAATACAGGAATGTACAGAAAGGACAGAAGATGACCCAGGTGATAAAATACTACAGATCAGCCCAGCAAAGGATTATAACATCTCAAACAAGAGGATCATTAAGTTTACAGAATTAGGTTCTCAATTCACATCTCTCATTGTAAATGAGGTTACATCTCTGTCTTTTTGAACACCTCTATGATTTAGAACATCCCAATACTTCTTTGAAATAATGAGTTTCTGAATATGTCACTAAAAATATTTTCAAAGTAATTATATTACAAAAATTTTTTTTTAAAAAGGAAGCAAAGCACCAACATCTAATGGCATACCTGATCAAACTCAGCAAGCAGCTCTAAAAGGCCAGCACAACAGTTGTATGGTCTCCCTGTCAGTGTTTGAAACTGAGATGGAATCATCGTTCTTCAATCACAACACCACTCTCACCACCTCCAAAAGGAAAGGTGAAACATCTGACTGTAGCAACTACTGTTGTGTAACTAGAGGTCTTGTTCAGAATGTCAATGACTTACTTTCTCTTCCATATGCCTAATCTTAGCCATACTGATTTCTAGAAAATATTTGGACTCTAGTAACATAGAATTTATCATCTTTAAACTATTATGAAGTAGGAAATTGTGGAAATTGTGGAGAGCAAAAATCTGTATTGACTTCGTCAACTTGGTCAAGACCTTGGATGCCATTAGCATATCAGTTTCCTGATAAGACTTAATTAATTTGGATGATCTAAGATATCAGTATGCATTCCAAATAGCTTTGTGGCAGGATGGTGAACAAGTCAGAAATGAAGTTGTGTGCTTATACCATCAAATTGTTTTGGCATAGAAGTTGAAAACAAAACAAAGAATCCTAATGTTTATAAGAGACTCTGTTCATCAGAAAAGTAGCAACCTTTGAGCTATGGGATGCTACAGAGAGTTTACATTTTTTCTGGTTGTTATACAGAGGATGCCCTACTGCCATTTAATCCAGAAGATAAATATTTAATCATGGTTATCTTCATAACACTGTCACAGAAGAATAAAAACAACAACAGCTACCATTTATTGGTAGTTAATTTTACAACAACCTATAAAGACAATTATTGGCCTCAATTTACCAATGCAGTACTTGAGGTTGAAGAAGATCAAATATTCTAATCTCTACTTCTCTGTAGTTATTTAGCTCATAGGGAGCAGAAGAACTGAATGAACTCAGCTCTGCAGACCATGTGTTCACCACCACTACACATGCTTCCTATGTTCAGAACAAGACATCGAACAAAAGTTCAAAAACTCTACCACCCTTAAATATTCCGGTAATTATCATTTTGCAGTAACTTGTTTGCTGACTCAATATGTACAAGCAACATACAATAAAATTCCCGGAGCATCATACCTCAACTCCACATGATTTTTTGTCATTTATTTATTTATATACCCCATTGTGTTCTAGAAGGGTTAATGTGGCTTCTTTAAAAAGTATCATCTTACCATTTGTAATTCAATTTCACCATTTAATTTTCAGTGTTAGCTAACACACAGGTGAAGAATAATTTGACAAAACCTCACAAAGCTTCAAATGCACAGAACATTTGATTTAGAAACTCCATTTCTAGGAATCTAATCTATAGAAACTTTGACTCATGTGACTAAAAATACATTTGTAAACAGGTTTTTTTTTAAAGCATTATTTGATAAGTTAAAAGCTAGAATGAACCTAAGTATATAGATATAGCAGAGTAGTTTTAAAAACAATAGAGCAGCCATACTGTAAAACACAAAGCAGCCATTTAAAAGAATGAGCTAGAGTTATATCTGAGATCAAAAGACCTCCAGGATATCTCCAGGGGATAAAAGCACAAGTTAGATTAAGATATAGCTACTACTCCACTGATTTACAGCAAAACAAAACTGAATGCTTAGGTATATAGAGAGATACGTATGTATATAAATCCTTAAAAAGACAGTGACTTTTTTCCAGCTTTACTGAGATATAATTGATGTACAACATTGGGTAAACTTAAGGTATAAAACTGATACACTTAGTATATTGCAAAATGATTACCACAGTAGTGTTGGTTAGCACCTCCATCATCTTACATAATTACCTTTTTTTTTTTTGTGGTGAGAATATTTTAAAATCTATTCCCTTAGTAACTTTTAAGTACATGATACAGTACTGTTAACCATAATCGCATGCTATATATACACATTAGTCATCTTATAACTGAAAGTTTGTACCCTTTAACCAACATTTCTCCCTCTCCCCCACTCCTGAGCCCCTGGTAACCACCAATCTACTCTCTGTTTCTATCAGTTCAGCTTTTTTAGATTTCACATACAAGTGATATCATCCGGTATTTGTCTTTCTCTTGTCTGACTTATTTCACTAAGCATAATGCCTTCAAAGCTCATTTATTTTGTCACAAATGGCAGGATTTCCTTTTTTCTCACAGCTGAAAAATATTCCATTGTGTGTGTATGTATATGTATATATGTATATGTGTGTGTGTGTGTATATATTCCAGTGTGTGTGCATAAATATATATACCACATCCTCTTTCTCCATTCACCCATTGATTGACACTTAGGTTGTCTCCACATGCTGGCTACTGTAAATAATGCTGCAAAGAACATGGGAGTGCATATCTCTTCAAGAGAGTGATTTCACCTCCTTTGAATAAATACCCAGAAAAGAGATGGCTGCATCATGTTACTTCTATTTTTAATTTTCTGAGGAACTTCCATACTGTTTTCCATAGTGGCTGCACCAATTTATAGTCCCATAAACAGTGTATGAGGGTTTCCATTTCTCCACATTCTCCCCAACACTTATCTGACTTTTTGAGAGTAGACATTCTAACAGATGTGAGGTGATATCTCATTGTGGTTTTGATTTGCACTTCCCTGATGATTGTTGATGTTGAGCATCTTTTTATATACCTATTGCCATTTATATGTCTTCTTTGGAAAAATGTCTATTCAGTTCCTCTGCCCATTTTTTGAAGTATCCTACTATCATTGTATTGTCTATCTTCCTTCAGATTTGTTAGTATTTGCCTAATATATTTAGGTGCTCTGATATCAGGTGCATATGTATTTATGATTGTTATACTCTCTTGAGGAATTGATCCCTTTATCATTATATGATGTTCTTTGCCTCTTATTGCAGTTTTTCGCTTAGAGTCTATTTTGTCTAAGTATAGCTATCCCTGCTCTCTTTTGGTTTCCTCTTGCATGGAATATCTTTTTCTATTCCTTCACTTTGAGCCTGTATGTTCTTAAAACTGAAGTGAGTACCTTTTAGGAAGCATATCTTCTCTGTGTCTTTTGATTGGAGAACTTAATCCATTTACATTTAGAGTAATTATTGACAGTTAAGGACTTAGTAATCCTATCTTAATTGTTCTATGGCTGTTTTGTAGTTCCCTTGTTCTTTTCTTCCTCTAGCTGCCTTCCTTTGTGAACAGACAATTTTCCTTAATGGTATGCTGTGACTCCCTCTCTTTATCTTCTATAGATCTACTGTTGGTTTTGCTTTGTGGTTACCATGAGGCTCACATAAAACATATTATAGATATACCAGTCTATTTTACACTGATAACTTAACTGTAATCACTTACAAAAACTCTACCTTTTTAACTACCTGACTTTTCCGTTTTGGATGTCACAATTTGCCTCTTGTTATATTGCGTACTCACTAACAAATCATTGTAGTTGTTTTTAATACTCTTGTCCTTTAACCTTTATACTAAAGTTAGCACACCAACATATTACAGTATTAGGGTATTCTGAATTTGACTATGTACTTACCTTTACCAGTGTGTTGCATACTTTCATGTTACTAATTACTATCCTTTCATTTCAGTTTGAAGAACTCCTTTCAGCATTTCTTGACAGTCAGGTCTAGTGGTAATGAACTCCCCCAGCTTCTGATTGTCTGGGAAAGACTTTATTTATACTTTATTTCAAAAGGGCAACTTTTCTGTATAGAATATTCTTGGTTGGCAGTTTTTTCTTTTTTTTTTTTTAATTTCAGTATTTTGAAATAAAACATATCTCACTCTCCCCTGGGCTGTAAGGTTTCTGCTAAGAAATCTGTTGGTAATTTCACAGAAGTTCCCTTATAAGTTACAGGTTTCTTTTTCTCTTGCTGCTTTTAAGATACTCTCTGTCTTTGATTTTTGACAGTTTTATTATAATGTGTCTTTGTCTTGGAGAAGATTCTTTAAGTTGAGTTTGTTTGATGACTTATAATCTTCATGAACTTGAACATTCAAATCTCTCCCTAGATTTGGAAAGTAAACTTTCTGCCCCCTTTCCCTCTCTCCTCCTTCTGGAACCCCAATAATTCACAGAGGGTTTTTTTTTTTTAATGGTATCTGATAGATTATGCACTCTTCTTCATTCTTTGTCCTCTTCTGACTGGATAATTTTTAAGTTCCTGCCTTCAGTCTCACTGATTCTTTCTTCTCCTTGATCAGGTCTGATATTGGATACTCACTATTGCAGTTTGGTTCTTCTTTAGGATTTCTACCTTTTTGTTAAACTTCTCAGTTTGTGTATTGTTTTCCTGAATTTGCTGAACTATCTTTATGTGGTCTGTCTGTCTGTCTGTCTGTCTTTCTTTTTCTTCTTTCCTTTTCTTTTGGTAGCCATTGAGTTTCCTTAAAACAGCCATTTTGAATTCTTTATTGGGTAAATCTCATATCTCCAAGTGTTTGGGATCAGTTATTGGAAGATTATTGTGATCTTTTGGTCATGCCATGTTTCCTTGATTTTTCATGATCCTTCATGTTTTGTGTTGCTGTCTTCATATTTGAAGTAGCAGTCACCTCCTCTAGTCTTTACTAATTGCTTTCAGGAGAGAAATACCTTCCATCAGCCCTTCTAGGGAATTTGAAGCTTTCTCACACCTTCTAAGGATACACCTGCTTGATGATTCTTGCTCCCTCTTGTGGAAGAACTCTTAAGCTCGTATGCCTTCCCTGGATCTTGCAACACATCAAGTCAAGTGCTGACAGCCTCCCTTTTGTTTTCCCAAAAATGGCACTAAAGCTCAAGCTTGTGGTCTCTCCCTGGCCCATAGCTTCAGGCTGGCTTTCTGAACATGCTCACTAGCCATCTGCCAAAGCTCACTGTCACCACCGCCATCAGGAGCACACACAGAGCACCAGCCCAAGAGTGGGTATGCATGGGGGTGAGGTGCACAGAGAACTAGGGATGAAGGGATCTGTGGGCAAAGTGTCCCAGGGGCTGGCAGGCAGGTTTTTTGACAGCATCCATGATGCAGTTAGTAGGATCCACCTTCTTTTAATGCCCTCCAAGAGTCTTATTGGGTGCTCTCCCAGCCTCTTCCCAACTTCTAATCATGCAGTTCACAATTCAGTACTGTGAATGAGGCGAAAGATAAAGGAGTCTCTTTGGCAGTATCCACATAACTGTGGAAGCCAGGTGATCACTCATGTGCTCTTACTTTCCCCTGTGGGAGAACTCACTGGCCAAAAAGATCTCTCTTGGCCCTAGGCTGTGCTGCCTTGGGGGAGAGTGATGCAAGTAAAGTTAGAATATTCCTCTTATCCTCTCCAACACATCCAAATTCTATTTGTTTTTTGCTCTAATAGTGTGCTGGAACCTCTCTACTAGAAATCTGGACATCCACAAAGGCTCTCCCTCATCCTTGGGTGACTGTTTATGATAGTGTTTCCAAGGGCTCCCAGGCTATGGCTGGGATCGCTGGAGCTGGTTCACTGGCCACTCTAGGGTCCACAGCAAGGACCGAATTCTGTATGCCTGTTACCTGACACATGGGTGGGTAAGCCTCCTCTTGGATCCCTTGGTGTATGATGCTGAATCCAACAGCTCTCACAAAGGCACTTTTGTCTGTGGATGGAAGCCAAACTGTTGGTGGTAGAGCAGGGGAACATGAACAAGAGGTGTCTTATTCAGCCACAATGCTGATGTCACTCCTCCACATTCAATTTTTAACAGTGGTTACTCCTGAGGAGCAAAGTAGGAATGAGACTGGGGTGGAGGAAATGAGGAAAGAGAAGAGTAGTGAAGGACGAGCTTTCAACATGAAATACACACACACACACACACACACACACACACACACACACTTATGTGATGTTTGGATTTAACCTAGCATGCATTCATTAATCACTCATGAAATTTAATAAAAGGACAGATCTTAGAGAACTCCATGCTCAGAAAAAGATGATAGCTATTTTTAATTGAAATCACAGCCATTATCATTTCCAGCTCTGTCATAACAAACAGAATTTTAATTAATAATCCATTTTTCTCCCACTGTTTACTTTATCCAAGAAAACCAGAGTTTTCATTTCAGAGGTGAAAAAAGAAAAACATAAAAATGACATATCACAGACTGGCAAGAAGTTGATGCATGTACCTTTTGAAAATCTTTTTTATAACCATGCTACTAAACATATAACTGCAGCTCCTATAATCTCATCTTCTCCCACAAAAAGGAACTGTACAATACATCTCCATGCAAATAGGAACTTCCCACCATATACGTAGTTTTGCAAACTCTATTTTTTCAAAATCTAGTAAATTTATCCACAAGATTTTCCCTTCTTCTATACAAATAATGAGGTAAACAATAACTTTTTTATCTAAAAATATATAACAATACTATAAATATACAAATCCATAATGCATATGATTCATTTGCACTATAATCAAACTTCTGAATAATAAAAAAAACTAAGTCTCAATAAATTATTTTGCTTAAAACATAACCCCTGTCTATTTTCAGAGACTGCATTATTAAGACTTTTTAGTACCCAGGATAGCATTTATAAATATTCTAAACTCTGGTTCTGCTCTCTTCATTGTATTTGCCCAACTTTTTGTCATTTCACTCTTCATTAACACTTTTATCTGAAGATGAAAAGAGGAAGACAGAGACACCGAATTCAGTCAGTCTTTCAGCTTATTCTCATCTCTGATAAAAGATCTGAAGAGTAAATTTTAAGCTATTTGCTAAAACAAGATTTGGATATGACTATATATTTAACTTATCACTGCATATGACTAAAGACAGATTATATTTTTATGAAAGATATAGAGTTCCTTATTGATAAAAGAAATTGAGAATATAATTAATTTTACCCAAAGACCGTAAGATTATACTATGTATATAATGAGTATATAATGTTAACACATACACACATACAGACACACACATACACACTGTGCAACATGGTTTGGTAGAAAGAACTCTCAATAAAAAGCAGGAAATCTGGGTTCTTCTAGACCTTGCTCTACCACTAGCTGCGCAATCTTAGGCATGAGCCTCAGTTGCCTCCACTGCACAACAGTGGGTAGGATAAATGTTTCTAAGGCTTCTTCAAAGTCGGCCACTCTGTACGTACACATGTGCATGTGCACGTGCACATACATACACACATACTTTTATTTACAGGCAGGGCTGGTACTCACTAGCACGTACTAGTATGGCATGATGGACTGTTCACAGCCCAGCACCTGCTCTGGCTGGTCTGTCAGTGTTGTACCAGTTGTTAAGCAGTTCGATCATCCTACTTACAGGCACCCACCAAATGACAAAATGTCTAACATGTGTTTGCAGTCTGCCTTCCACACACAATGAGCACATTCCAAAAGTTAAATAAGCTCTTTTAACCTCCAATTATAATTTAGAATACAGTCCCTTTTCTACTACCTTTTTCTCCTCTCATAAAGAGTTCCTACACATTCCTTGCTCTGTATTTCTCAGCTCTCACTATTCATAACTTATTTAGTTCCATGACAGGTAACTTCTCCCACATACACTGAAACTATTTGCAGCTTTCTTCCTCTGCCTTCACCTTCTCCCTTCTAAGCCTTATCCAGTTTTCTCAGAAAAATCTCTATTTCATTCCAATTAGAACAAAACAAAATCATATGAACAACTATTACACTAAGAATAAAGGCAGTGATATATCCAAATAAAGAAAATAAAAGGCAAAACAAAGCTCCAGTTTCATCAACCTCTGAAATCTGTAGACACACACAGGAGTCCATTCAAAATTCACACAAATTTCCATTTCGTTCATTCATCCTCTATAATTATCAGCATTATAGAAGGTAGAAAACTTATTTAAAATCTGTGGTTTTACTTTAATTTAATACATTGCTTTTTTATATAACTGTTAGCATTGTAATCTCCCAACATACAGTTAGTCATTCCTCACCCATTCTATATTGTAGCATAATGTTATTCCTATACTACATTATAATTATTTGTTGGTGTGTCTAATTTCTCGACTAGAACATTATGACTACTTTGTCACCTCCGAATTCACCTCTGAACAATATTCATCATTGTAACCCCAGTAACTAAGCACTTAATAAATGCATGTTGAAATCTGAATATTATTTTCTTCTATTATATCTTACAAAGTTATAATATTTGAACCTCTTGGGCAATTAGGATTTTGTAGACCAGTTAGCCTAGAATTTTAACGCCACATTTAGAGCAATGTTTAGGGGAGAAATCTATTATATTTCAAAAGAAAGAATTTACAAGTAAACTTCTGAAACAATCTTTTTGAAAATTTGTAGCATGATAAGGGCCTTAGCAATCTTGAAGTCCAATCCCATCATTTATAGATTAAAAAAAAAATTAAGCCAATTCAAGAGACTTGCCCAAATTCAGTGACAGAGCCAGGGTCACAAAGGATTGCCTTCTTAATCCACTGCTGTTTCTGCGTATCATGGAAACCACTAAATATGTGTGACATGACAGTATGGTTTCTTCTACTTTCAATTGTTAAGAATTTTAAAGATTTAAGTTATTTCCGACATTATGTCAGGGTTTATTCAGTTAATGAACTATATTTTTGTAATCTAAGAATCCTAGAAATCATTATTCATCATTGGCTGAAGAATACACTAAAAGGACTTCTACAAGTCTTTAGAGACAAATTATAAAGTTCACATTTAATAAAAACAAAAAAAAGTTGAACATTGAACACTGTAGTAAGACTACATTCTGATTATACATTAAGAAGCCTTTTCTATGGAGTCAAACTACACCTCATTTTTATTAATTTTATGTTTGTGTGTATAGTTAGAGTGGACACTGTCTCAGTAACCTATGTACACTATTATTTAACACCAACTTAAAAATGTGAAATGTAGATACAGTCTATAGTAAATGAATATACAAAATATTTTGCAACCAAGCACACCTAATACACTATAATTTTGAGAGAAGAAATCTAAATTCACTATGGCAGAAAAAGATTTCTTAGATATCTTGATGCCTCAAAAACTTGGCCAAACTATTGTTCAATGTGCACACAGTTTGTGTCTTCATGCTCAGATGTTGTTGAAACAGCGGACTTAAAAGAAATAATGTCAATGAATCCTACCAAGCACTATACATGACCTCTGGGGTAATTAGCAATCATTCAAAAGCAACAAGACTAAAATGTTCTATTCTTTATTACTGTCAGCTCTTATCTTGATCAGCATTTTAATAAAGATGGTTCGTTTCTAAGACAGTTTCATGAATCAGTCATAATTACATTCTGACATGCAGTGAATAGTAAAGCAAAACTAAATATCACTTCATCAACCTTTCTAACCTTTATGCAAGTATTAACTGTAAATAATTTTTACACAATCCTACAACAGAAAATCTGCATATTTCTTAGCTTTGTACATACTTTACCCCAAATGAATTTCCTGTGACCTATACCTGAAAAACACAATCAGCCATAATTATCCAGTTTTGTGAGATGTTCAGGTGTTGCCTTTCAGAGTTCAAATCAACTTCAAGTATAAAAGTCTACTTTATTCTCCAAATGGCACAATATGCAAAATGGGTTAAGTAGCCAAAGCATCTCAGAGCATTGTGGCTTGAAAGAAGTCTATCCAGAATCAAAACGTCAGAATAAAAATACACTAAAGCAAAGCAGCACTTATAAAAATAGACTCATAGATTACACATTAAGGAATGGATCACTGATGACTACTGCAGAAAATCTTATAAATAAAATACGTTTAAAGAAGAATATTAATTAGAAGTAAATCTGAGTACTTAATTATCTGAAGGGTAGTTTTTTTTTAATGTAATTCCAAAATAGCTGATGGGAGACGGTGAAAATTTATCAGAAATACAAACTTACTTAGAGATACTATTCTGATATTGAAGATAATTTGTAAACTGTTTTAGCCATCACCACTAAATATATGATTTAGAGTTTTAAAATAGCTAATTTCTCTTTTTGCTCAGGACTAATTTTTTAAAATATTTTAGATATTCAAAGTGAACATAATTCAACTAGGATAAACTGATACTTCACTTTAGATGATTTATTGTTTCAGGTCTTAGAAAGTTTCAAAATAAATGCAATGCTTTCTCAGGAATACTTCTTGTGTTCCCAGTAGTAGATAAAGAATATCCATACAGAGCTAGTTTCCCAAACTTATATTTCCACTAAGTCCCTCAAGTAAGTAAAGTTTATGGTAAATCTACTTAGTAATATTTTTTTACCAAACTGTTGTCAATTTAAAAACTTAACCACAGTGAAACAGGAACATAGTTACCATCTTATTTTGTGTAATTTCAATTTGAAAAATAAGTCCTTTTGAAAACCAATCTAAAATCCTTCTCTATAAGTTTTCTTATAAATTTTAGCATAAACAACATTACTGGAATGTTACCAATCCGAGGCAAAAAGGAATATAGCAAGCATCTTTTTCACATGGGATTAAAAACAAAAATGTATATGTCTTTCATACGATAATTTTTGTTTAACTCTTCTATTTAGCTTTCTTGATCATTATTCCTTTCTGTTATTGGAGGTGCAAGCAAAAAAAGGGAAAAGAAGTGTTGATTTAAGAAAACAGATTTCCCAGAAAAAAAAACACAAAACTGTGATTAAGAGTTAAACAAAAGCTAAAGATGGCTTCCTCTGAGCACTGATGAGGTCTGCTACCTCATTACCAACAACTGAAAACTTGTGATGCATTTTGTTTCAAGAGAATCCAAAAGTCCTTGCTATAAAGCAGACAGGGGGGTGCAGAGTCCATTCACTCTTTCTGTATCACAACCATTATGTAAGAAGTATAAAACACTGCCTTTATGCTGCCAAGCCACAATGACTCTTCCTACATCAAAGGATTTTCACCACTAGGGTTTTTTCTTCAAAATTTATTCAAGCTAAGGGCAGAGAGACAACAATTCATACACGCTAATTACATCTAATTATCTATTCCCTTTTCTGACCAGCTCCGGCCAGTGTTATTTGCTATCTGGATTTCTCACAACCTCCCCTTGCCCTGTCCATCCAGCCCAACAGTGAAGGCTTTGAAGAAAACAGTTGTGGCTTTTTAGAGTTTTCTCAATATAAAGTTCAAGCAAATTAAATAATTATTCTGTTAGTTTTGACACATTTATGCGTTAAATATGAGGACTTCTTGGTTAATTTGCAAATTCCTCACATCTCTTCATGGTTGGAATCATAGTAACATCCTCTCTTAGAGAAGCTTCTCCTCATGCTTTCTTTTCATGATCTAAATGAAATGTTTATTGGATTAAAGTTCTCTGCAGACCTCCATGGTGGCCTATGACGAAGAGCTTAAAAGTTCTATTAATTGGCTTGAGTTTTCAGGAAAGGGAAAGGGAGAATTTTATTTCACATTACATCACTAGCCAAGAAAATCGCCACTTGTAATTAATTTATCTCATGAGTCAAAGAAACAACTAATTCATATTTAAGACACTTCCCTTAAACCATTTCTTGTAATCTAACCAGAAATAGCTATTTATTATTCTAAGAGAAGAGAATTCCAGACCTAAACAGTACATGTCTTACATATAAGCAATAAATAGCTTGCTGTATTTCAGTTTGATATAAAAATGTAGTTGTATATTTTATATATAACTATATAAATATAACTATATAATTTATATATTTCATGGGAAATCTTTATTCTCATTTCATATATATTTATAGAAAATATTATTTTAAAAGGCATATACCCCAAATTACTTTTCCATAGGCAGGCCATGACTAAAAGAAGGTGTACATTCTGCTATGAAGATGAACAAAAATTACATTTTAAATCCACATCACAATTTTTATTCCAGATGTTTATTCATTTTGAGGACACATCACAAAACTATCACAAATAAAGTTTAATGCCTGTACTTTGGCCAATTTTTTAAACTGTATTTTCTCAAACATATACAAAATAGGTTATTTATGAAAATAAGTAGATTTACTTAAATCTACCCTAATACTTGATAACTATAGGAATGCTCTGCAAGTCAAATAATAATTATTATATCTTAAAATATTAAATACTAAAATTCAAATGAACAGTTTAGTGGTCTGTGAGGAAAATCAAAACTCTTTTCAATTCAGGAGTTCAGCTTACTATTTTTGTTCTTTTGTTTCTTTCAATCTTAAGTATTAAAAAACCAACTCATAAGTAAAGACAGTATCACACTAACAAAGGGTTAATCCTTGCTAGGCTTACTCAGGTGACAACATAGCAGAGGTCAGTGGGGCTGACACTGACCTCAAAGGCTGATTCTGATTATTTAGCCCTGTGAAAACTCTAGTATTCAAAGTTATAATGAACAAACTGACAAGTTAACTTCACCAATGAAATGAAAATTGTGGCAGGGAGAAATGGCAAATATACTTATAAATCCTAATGCAGGTGGCTGGACAAAGGCTGAACATTGAAGCATTTTATATAAGGGTTATACACAATTTTGCTAAATTTATAACTAGAGATCATACCATGGGAATATTCTCAAGAGTTCAATATAGGTAAAAGATTTCTCGGAAAAAATTCCTTAGGAAACAAAAACACAAAGGCTAATAATAGCTCAATTTATTTTTTTAAGTTTTAGATAAAGGATGCAAAACAACTGAGAAACATTAACAACCAAGTAGAAGAAAGGAAGCTATTACTTGAACATTAAACAAACTATTATAAAAAATAGTAATAGTAACAAAACTGTTACTGCCTTAGATTACAAAGTATTTTTATTGCATATTTAAACTGAACAAATGTTAAGCCAAATCAGATTATGATGCTTTCCAAATGGGCAACTCTTAACTAGGATAAAGAAAATTCATATTTATAAGTGTTAATGCTAGTATATTATTTTTCTCTAATTTCATCAACTGACATGCATCAAAGAGAAAATTATACTATAGAATGCATTGTTGGTTATTTTTGACCAGTCTGACAGCTATCATTTCAGTAATCTATTAATTGTCTATCTATTATCTATTATTCTATCTATTAGTAATCTATCTAACTCAATGTTAAACAGAAATAAAAAATTTAAGAAAGAATTAATTTGCTGTAATGTTAGTGTCAGTAAGAGTGAAAATGTTACATTACTAATAATAGAACCTATAGTGGCAGAAACACTGCATACAATATTGCACAGGAAAATTTCCCACTGGGGTATAATTTCAGATTTGTTCATACTGTTAAACTGAATAAGAAAATCATAAAAAGAAAGCTAATGAAATTTACATGGAGGGGTTTTTTTAACCCTAAAAATTATGAATAGAATTTATCTCTTTCAGGGCTCATTACAGAATGAATCAAACAAAATGGCTGATGCAGCTGTAAGTGAAGGAGTGAACAGATTTTTACCCAAATATAAAACACCCTCCATAATATCACGAATTACTAGATTTAACCAAATGAGTAGAGTAATCCATTTATCAAGAAGACCAATAATAGTACTGCAGTTTAAATTAACCTAACAATCTATCCTGATCAAAATATCAATTGGTCTTCTTTTCCTATTAAGTACAATAATTTTAAATGTTTAAATAATGCAGTGAGATTATGTTCACAAGTATTAGTCAATGCATGAACATTTAAGAAGTTATTCTTTTTAAATGTATACAACTGAAGACATTCTAAGAAGGTTGATCCTGACAAAGCTAATATTTTTCAAGTTACCAAATTATCTGAAATTGATACAGGACCACCCTCTTGCCTTTAGTTCACCAATGTTTCTCCCTACAATCAACCATTTATCCAGCAAGCTCTTCAAATGTTACTTTCTCCAAGACCTACTAATGAATCTATACTGACACATGATTTCCATCACATAAAACACGTCATAGTTTACAGAAAACAAGTGATATTTACATGTTATTTTAAACAGTTGTTTGTCTCTCTGTCTTTTGTATGTTGTATAGATTAGGGGTAAGAAAACTTTTTCTGTAAAGAGTCAGTAAATATTTCAGGCTCTAAAAACCATATTCTCTGCCACAGCTACTCAATTCTGCAACTGTAGTGTGAAAATAGACACAGACAATACATAAACAAATGAACATGAAGTTTTTCAATAAAACTTTATTTACAAAAACAGATCTGACAGGCCAGATTTGGCCACTGACTGTAGTTTATTAACCCCTGGTATAGATGATCACAGTCTATCTTAAAACACTGCAGTGCAGAGAGTGAAACAAATGTAGTTAATTTTATAAATTGGTGCTATGTAGATACCAACAAATGCTTTCACAACTCTATCTTTTCATGTGCTTTCCAAGAAATTACCTAAGATTTACTAAAATCACAACAAAGATTCTTCAAGAATAAATCAGCAAAATCAGGACATTATGTCATATGAAGTTTCAAGTTTAAATTAGGCACAATAATCATAATAACTAATCATCTTTTCATATAAATAAGGGAATGTTAACTATCAAAAAAATTTTTATTTACATACAATACAAAACATATTCTGCTTTTATTTGGCGGGGGGAGATCTGAGTTTTAAATAAATCTCTAAGCCTCGAGTAAACAGACTAGTAATAGTTATTATTTTATGAAAATCTCAATGGGCTAAGTACTAATCACAAAATTTTGTCTATAATTCCAATGTTTCTGTCTTTCCACTATGCTTTTCCCTCCATGATGAATGCCCTTTTTCACATTGCCTGGTAACTTTCATTTGTCATTTAGGTCTTAATTTAAGCATAATCTGCTCTTTGGAAATACTCCAGACATGCGCCATCTCCTCTATTCAGACTGCTGGTGTGGGTTAGGCCCCTTTTCTATACTTTTGCATTCTGTAGTTATCTCAATTATAGAAGTTTACAACATGTGATACAAAAAAAAAATTTATTTTCTGATCTACAGACCAGAATAAGACACTATTTAATCAGATTCAATGACCACCACCAATGTTTTCTTAACATAGTATCTCCATTAATAAATTATTAATTTTGAGTGGTAATGCAAATCTTAAAGTAGTTTGTTCAGGAAGCTTCATGAGGACTATAATTCCTAAGTTACTATATATTCAAAAATGCGTATATGCGGGTTTAGATTTTTGTAACAGCCTGCTGACAAGAGGGAATATCTTTTTTTTTTTTAATATAATAAAAACTATTCTATTCTAGTACCTACTTGTGCTGGACAAGTCTCAGTCCAGCTTGATTTTTTTTTCCCCATTGATTCTTCTTTGTAATTGTAGGATTCTCTTTTTACCCTTGAAGTTTAGTTATGCACCAAAAAAACACATTATTCTTCTATTTTACCTTTATGTTTTCTTTTTAGAAATATGAATTATGTGAACATTTCATCTCTGTTGTCTACTTTCCATACCCAGCACCTTCTCTGTAATAGTTTTTATCTATGATTGTTCTAGCTTCAGTTTCTGTGATTTTTTTTTCTAAGTCTGGTATCTTCATCGCTGATTTTATTTTCAGCAGTGTTTATTTTTTCATTTACTTTTTCTACAATGCTTTTCACTGTTTTAATGGGTCTGCCCTCAGGCTGTTTTTTTTAGCTCTGCAAGCTCATTTTTCATCTAATCTTAAAGTTTTTTAATCTCTGATCTCTTATTTCATTGGTACAATAACTTCTTTCTTTTAAAATATAGCAAAGTTTTAACTGAAAAAGTGTCCCGTTTCCTGAGGTAATTCTTCCAAAACATATTCTTCACATGTTTTGACTTGTCAGTTCATATCTGCCTCTCCCGTCTGCTCCTGCTGCTTCTGTCTAGTGTCTGCCATTCCATTTCTTTCAGTAATAGTCTCTATACATAGGACCCATGTTCAGTCTATTTTGCTTTTTGCTGATTTCTCAATTTTGAATATGGGTGGTTTTATCCAGGTCTGCTGGTTTTCTAAGAAGGGTGGGCAAAAATTTACCTGCTAAAAACGGTTTTTATTATAAAAGTAATACAAGATCATTCCAGAAATCTTTGAAAGGTCCAGAAGAGATAATTTAAATAATCTATAATCTTATTATTCAGAAATAAGTTCTATTTACATTCTGGGATATTTATTTCCAGTATTTTCCATGCATGAATATTACTTCCATGGTTGAGAAAATAATAAGATATACTCTTGCATCATATTTTTTTAATTCCCATTATCTGTGAGCATTATTCTACATTATCAAAAGCTTTTTGAAAATCTCATTCTAAATAACTATACTATATCCCTTCATGTGACTGTACTGTCATTTACTTAACAAGTCCTTTAAACATGAGAGAGAAAGATGTGCCCATCACTGTTTTTTTCTACAGTTATCTAATTTGTATTTTTGTATCTATGGTAAAATATGGCTCTGAGTTCCTAAACTATAAAAAAAAAATCCTGCATTATTCTTTTTTACAATTAAAAACTAAGAAAGAGACTAATGTTTTTATCCAAGGCAGAGCAGTTGAAAGTCAATTTTACCCTCCTGCCGAAAGTCACTAAAACACTGGACAAATCATGTGAAGCATCTGATGGCAGACACAACAAAATGGGTAGCAAAGGACAGCAATTCCTGAGTTGTAGGAAATCAATCAAGCAAGCAAGCATTACATTTCCCCTGACTTTCTATCTAGAGGCAATTTCTAGACTTCAGCACAGCAGTCTAAATGAGTTGAGGAGACAACGATCAGGGTTTTGGGAAGCTGAAGCAGTTAGAATTTGCATGTGGACTTCAATACAGGAGAACGGTACGCAGAGAAAGAGTTCCAGATAATCTACACAGGAAATGTCTGTAACCTTAAGCTAAATATTAAATTGCAGGTGCATATGGTGAAACTTGACAAGACTGGGCAAAGAACAATCCACACAAAGCTGGGAGATACAAGCATTTTGAACAGCCAGAGTAGAGAGACTTCAGTGAGTACTAAGGGAGGATTCAGTAGGGAACTTAGCAGAGTCACATGTAGAAGAAGAGCCAAAATAATCCTAAAGGTTATGCTAGACACACTAACAAACTTTAAAAACAAGCCTCAGAAGGATCAAGCTGATCTGCAAGAAACTTAACCACTTGCAGAAATAAAAGTCAGTAGCCTTAAAGGAAGTAACAGAGACACAGTATAATAATCACAACCTCCAGCACCCCATCACAAATTACTAAACTTGCAAAGAAGCAGGAAAATAGGACCCACAACCAGGGGAAAAAAATCAGACCCCCAGAAATGACAGAGATGATGGAATAAGCAGATAAGAACTTTTAATAAATTGACTTCTGCTTCTAGGAAGACAGAGTAGATGTACTTTTCCTTTTTCCTCTTGCTATATAAAATTTAAAATCCTGGACATCTGATATAAAACAAACATAAGAAAACACTGAAAAGTGGAAAGAAAGAAAAGAAAGAAAAGGAAGGAAGGAAGGAAGAAAGGAAGGAAGAAAGAAAGAAAGGAAGAAAGGAAGGAAGGAAGAAAGAAAGAAAGAAAGGAAGGAAGTATGGGAAGGAAGGAAGGAAGGAAGAAAAGAAAGAAGAAAGAAAGAAAGAAAGAAAGAAAGAAAGAAAGAAAGAAAGAAAGAAAGAAAGAAAGAAAGAAAGAAAGAAAGAAAGAAAGAAAGAAAGAAAGAAAGAAAGAAAGAAAGGAAACGAAAGGGAAAGGAAAGGAAAGGAAAGGAAAGGAAAGGAAAGGAAAGGAAAGGAAAGAAAAAAGAGAAGGAAAGAGAAGGAAAGAAACGGAGGGAGGGAGGGAGGGAGGGAGAGAGAAAGAAAAACAGCAAGAAACCTCAAGACCTAAAGAGCAACAGAATAGTGAGTTCTCTGGTTTTCTTTTCGATGCATATATCTCAAACAGGGAGCTGAAGAAGCCAGCAAGTCAGGAATCCCAATGGACAACAAAAGCCTGCTCTCTTCAGCCAAAGGACTAGGAAAATGGTAGGATAACAAGAGAGAAAACTTTAAGACAATAACTGTTCTACTGCAGCAAACACTACACAAAACTGTGGTACCACCTCCTCTCATTCTAGAAAATAATGAAGAGAGCCTAGAATTACACTCTCAGAAGAATGTGATGAGGCAACTCAACACTCCTGACAGATTAACGTTAAAGAAGGCCAAGTAGGGAGCTGGAACTTTCCTCCCTTGCCAGCCAATAATGCCAATCCTCCCTACCCCCATGATGTCAGTGGAAATGGGAACCCCTCCACCAGCAGTAACCTAGAGAACCCTTGCCTCAGGTGTCAATAGGCTGAATAGGGAACCTAGACTTTCACCTACATCTGGTCACTACTAGTAGTACTGTTACTACCGCAAGTACTACCACAAGGCAGTGTCTCTGCTCCTACCAGAACAGTGTCAAAAATAGCCAGTTAAAACAGAAAGTTTAAATAAGATCCACAAAGAAGATATACATGTGGCCAAGAAGCACAGGAAAAGATGCTCAATATCACTAATCATTTGAGAAATGCAAATCAAAACACAATGAGATACCACCTCACACCCATTAGGATGACTATGATTTTTTTTAAGCAGAAAATAGTAAGTGTTGGAGAGGTTATAGAGACACTGGAACCCTTGTTCATTACTAGTGGGAATGTAAAGTGGTACAGCTATTATGGAAAACAGTATGGCAGTTCCTCAAAAAATTAAACATATAATTACCATATGATCCAGCAATTCCATTCCTCAGTATATACACAAAGAACTGAAAGCAGGGACTCAGATATTTGTACACAAATGTTCACAGCAGCATTACTTACAATAGCTAAAAGGTAGAAACAACCAAAATGTCCATCAGCTGATGAATGGATAAACAAAATTGGTATACACATATAATGGGATATTAGCCTTAAAGAGGAATGGAATTCAAACACTTGCTACAGCATGGGTGAACCTTGAAGTCACTACGGTAAATGAAACAGGCCAGACAGAAAAGGACAAATATTACATAATTCTATTTACTTAAGGCTTCTAGAAATGACAAATTCATAAGGACAGAAAGGAGAATGGTGGTTACCAGGATCTGGGAGAGGGGAAGAATAGGGAAGTGATTATTTAAAGAGTACAGAATTTCAGTTGGGAAGATGAAAAAGCTCTGGAGATGGATGGTGGTGATGGTTGCACAACAAAGTGGATGTACTTAATGCCACTGAACTGTATATTTAAACTAGTTAAAATGATAAATTATATGTTACATATATTTTACCACAGTAAAATACTGGTTAAAAAAATAAGATCCAAAGTCTTGTGATGAATTATGAAAACATCGAAGTTTCAGTTGAAAATCCCTCATACCAAAAACCACAAAGACCTCAAACTGAATGTAAAAAGACAATCAACACATGCCAACAATCAATAAATGACAGAGATGTTAAAATTATCTGATAAAGATTTGAAAGCAGATGTGACAAAAATGCTTCAACAGGAAATTACAGCTATGCTTGAAACAAAGGAGTATCACTACCTCATGATAAAAAAATACTTTAAAAAATTCCATTTACAAGCAATATTTAGTCATTTTAAATCTGTATGCAATGTATAACATAGCCTCCAAAAATGTAAGATCAATGACAGAATTATAAGAGAAATGGACAAATTCACAATCATAATGGGAGATGTTTTCCATAAGCTTTCCAATAACTGATAGGAAAAATACATAAGAATAAAGATTTGAACAGCATAATTAACTAACCTAACTTAATGAGTGTTATACATATCACACAATAACTGGAGAGTACTCATTACTTTTAAGAATGCTGTGAATATTTACAAAAATTATCCACATATTGGACCATAAAGCAAGTTTCAACAAATCTGAAAAAACTTAAGTCACAAAGAGCACATTTCTCTGACCACAATGCAATTAAACATTTATTAAGAAAACAGTAACAAAAGAATAACTAGAAAATTCTCATGTGTTTGGAAATTAAGAAACATACTTCTAGATGATTCATGGGTTAAAGAAGAAATCACAATGGAAATTAGAAAATACTTTGAACTTAAGAGTGGAAATACTAAATATCAAAACTTCATGGATACAGTTATTTAGAGGGAAATAAATAGCCTTAAATGCATTTAGGAAAGAAGGTTAAAATGAGATAAAAATTAATTTCAGAAAAATTTAAAAAGAATAGCAAAATAAACTCAGAAATAACATATGAGAGCAAAATAGGAACCTCCCTACTTATAATGGCAGTAAAAATTTATATGTAAGAGTTTGGGTTTTTTGTTTTGTTTTCCTTTGCTTTTTACAAAGTGTTCCTAGAGGAAATGTACCTGATCATTTTGTATATCCTTTCTGGTTCTGTGGCTTTTTTAACCCTTCCTTTTTAAATAAATTGTGGTAAAATATACATAACAAAAAATCTATCATTTTAACCACTTGTAAGTGTACAACTCAATGGCATTAAGTACATTCACAAAGTTATGCAACCATCACCATTCCAGAACTCTTCATCATCCTAAACAGAGACTCCACACCCATGAAACTATAACTCCCCACTCCTCTCTCCTCCCAGGCCCTGGTAACCTCTATTTACTTTCTTTCTCTATGAATTTACCTTTCCTAGGTACCACATATAAGTGGAATCATATAATATTTGTCCTTTTGTGTCTGGCTTATCTCACCTAACATGCTTTCTAGGTTCATTCATAATGTATCATGTCAGAATTTCATTTCTTTTTATGGCAGAACAATATTTCATTATATAAATATGTCACATTTTGGTTATTCATCTGTTGATGGACCTTTGACATTTAACAGCATATTAATCCTCATCATCATTCCTACTATCTTATGAAAATACTATTTACTAATAGCTTTTTTTGAAAGACTTCAAGCAACAAATCACAAATTCTTGGGGTGAATTTCAAACCTGTTATCACATGGTTTATAAAAGAAAACATAAAGGAGAAAATGGATTTTACACTGTACTTTTCCCCAAAATAAATTTCTATCTTATTTATAATCTCTTTTTATTAAACTAAGAGTCTCTATTTGTTTTATTGGTTTTGGGGAGGAGGGGCAAAGATTAAGTGTATTTATTTGTTTTTAATGGAAGTTCTAGGGATGGAACCTAGAACATCATGCATGCTAAACATGTGCTCTACCACTGAGCTATAACCTCCCCCGTCTATTTGTTTGAAGACTGACTTCTACTATACATGTCTCTCATCTGGGCCAAAATGAAAGAGCAATGCTAGCATGTATGAACAGGCAAAATGGCATTTAAATTAATATGAAATAACCTTGCCTTACAAGGGAAACTTCATATGCCCACCAAAAAAGCTCCAGGGAAACCAGCTCTAGCGAACATTTCATGAGGATGTTTTGTAACATATGAAAAGTCTTTTGAATAAATGAGACATTTTAGACCTTTTCTCATCCAGTCTGGTATTTAGTATCCTGCAAATTTCAGTTCATGTTTAATTTCAGATTGTGTGTTATTTATCTCAGTTCTTATTCAATTTTCAAATTCAGATTATTTATCTCTTTGGTTTTCCTTCCTTAAAAAAAAAAAAAAACCTTAAGGGTGGGAAAGGGAAAAGAAATTAAATTCAATCTGGCCAATTCAGTTGCCTATTAGTAATGCTATTATATGTTAAAGTATGACTAAGTACTGACCCAAAAAGAAGGTTTGGGGTTAAAATAAAGTACAGCTACAAAGTTCCCTGAGAACCTTTTAACTTGTTTCATTCTGTGAGCCTTATCTCTTTACATTCTGTGTATTTTATGCTATATAAAGATACTATTTTTAGCACCTATTTTTCTTAGCTTCCCTGTTTGTATTTTGGTATCTACATATACCACATCACTTTGGATTCCAGGCATGGAGAAAACACTGCAAGTCCACCTTCTCCTCAAATGCAAAACATGAATACAAAAGGGAAAAAATTACTAACAGCATAAATCTTCAAAAAATACTTTTTCCTAAATCTATAAATATCTCAGAGAAATTAAAATCCTCCAAGAACCTAAAATTGGTCATGGAAACAGATGTTTGGATTCTCCTAAGTATAGCACAGGGAATAAAGTTTGGTATCAACAATTATTCCAACTGAAGTATATTTCAAAAAGGTTGTCTGACTGTATCTTTAGACTATCTGAAGAGAAACTGTTTTTACTCTCCCTCCTGGGAAGAATTTTTGAGGTTTAAGGTATTTTTAAAAAAAATACAACTTTATCCTTCAGATACATTGTTATGAACAGGGAAAAATTATGTACCTTAAAGTAACAGGAATTTTATATTTTGGCACATATGTTCCTTTTTGGTACTTTATTACATTTTGCTTCATGTTATAGGTGTTTGCGTACATACTATATGCCCAACCAGATTATAAATGACTTACAAGAAACATGGCATATTTATAACTATATTTTCCATTATGCCTAATATAGCACTTTGCACATAGTAGGTTCCCAATAAATACTAGTAGAATGTAGAATTATTGAATAATCATGTAAAAAAAATTACTAAAATTAACAGTGAAAAAGGAGGCTACTTTATTCTTAATCATATTGTAATGAAGACTATTTTAAACTCTATGCAGTGATGATACACACAAATATTAAAACTATTTATGTGCCCCAACTTGACATAATTTCATGATAACTTGATGGCAATCACATTTAAATATATTAGAATATTTTTGTAATAATGCTACTCCAGAATAGCAACTTTAATAGCTGGGAAAACATGTTAATGGCCATTAACCTGAAGGAAACAGGGAACATTAAACATTTTTTCAGAAATCAATGTATAAGTTTAAACATTCCACTATAATATTTATGAGCAAACCTCAAATTAAAATTTATAAAATGCAAACTATCAAATGTTTCAGCCAGATAATAATTTAGACTATGTTTTGTAATTTTTTTCTGTGTACACATTGATGAATACTACATAAAAAAGATTCTTTTCTCCTTTAGTGTCTCTGACTATTATTATCAAATCCCAACATAAATTCTACTTGAATTCAAGACCATGGCAATCCTATAAAAGCCCTTGATTATCAATCAATACGATATTAATCAGTGAACATAAGCAAGTGATTTTCCTTACCTTCAGGACAGCTATGAATGGTACAAAGTTAGCTCTTTGGAGTCCATTTTTATAGAGATCTGAAAGAAAAAATTAGTATTAGCTTTTTATTTAACCTAAATTATAATGTTAGCTTCTATTTTAGCCCAGCAAATAATGCTTTCTACTCATGAAAAAGATAAAGAAGCAGAAGAGAAGAAAAATAGTCAAAACTGATATCTATTCTGGTACCACACAAAACTTATTATATTCTTAATAAGAGAAAAAATTAATAATCACAGAAAGAATATCAAAAGGTACTCAATCAAATTAACTTTAAACCATAACAAAAAGCAAGAAAAGAATTTGGAAGATATCACAAATGGGCCTAAACCAATAACTCAACATAAGAAGATGACATATTTAAAAGCACTTAATATTAGAATGTATAGATTCTACTGGGAAGCAAATTATATGCCCCTTGTCTCAATGTATAATAAAAGTTCTTAGTTTAGAAAATTTTGTAGTAAAATTAAGCCTTTTAAGAAGACACAGCAATACACAAAACTGTGCATGTATTTATATATGTGGCATTAAGGTCACTTTATTTTACAGAAACACCCTAAAACTTAGAACTCTATTCTCAATAGATTATAAATTTAATGCAACTATACATCATAAACAGATAGTTTTTATTGCCTTAGACTGGTTTTACATATATATATATATATATATATATATATATATATATATATATATATATATGCGCATGCCATGGTGTATATATGTTCATATATACACATAAATATACATATAGTTAAGAACAAACAAGGGGAAAGGGGAAATAAATTTTAAGTTTTACACATTTTTCTTTAAAAATGGAGACAGAATATTTCTGAAGAAGTTAAAATTTTATTGCATTTAAAACATCCTTTTTAAAAGTCCACTCTATAATAAAGTAATGAGATTTAAAAAATAAAAAAGTATAAAAATGTGAACCGTAAAAAGTTTTCTCAATTATAAAAATACATGTTAGCTTGTGTCTCAATTTTTCTTTTTAAGTATTGTGTTATGGAATCTATATTTTCTTGTTTAGAGAAAACTTGATCACTAAGATTTCAACTGCCACATTTACTTATGGAAATAAAATATGGTCATTAGGAAACATTTATTCTCTTTAGAAAAATATTCATCATAACATCATTATGGAGAAGAAAGTATTTGCATAAGCTCTTTGGTTAATTAAGGACTACAGGCTTTAAATTCAGTTATATTTAAAATTTTTATTTAGGGATATTATAAAAGGTCAGATAATGCTAGCCAGACTGTGAGGATTTCAAAATTCAAAATGAGATCTTTTGTTTCCTACAATCAATACCTCGAATGAATAAAATGTAGGAAATGGGTTTAAAGTTAGGAATTTTCACAGTCTTTCCTAATTACCAAGCTGCTGGGGAAGGTGTATAAAAACGTTGCTGTATAATAGTTGACAGCCATGATTGCCAGTAAGTGGTAAAATTCAAAAATGAAATAATTTTTAAAACACACTCAATGTTCATAGAAGCTTTATTCATTACAGCTAAAAATGAACCTTTATTTTTAACAGCCAAAACCTGGAAGCAATCCAAATGTTCATCATCAGGTAAATGGATAAACTGTGGCATATCTGTATAATGAAATACTACGCAGCAGTAAAAATATAAATGATTCATACACAAAAAAAGATGAATCTCAAAATAATTATGCAGGGTAAAAGAAGCAAGACCCCCCCCTTTCCTCAAAAAATAGTACCATATTGTGTGATTCCTTTTATATAAAACTCTAGAAAAAACCAACTGATCTATAGTAATAGAACACAAATCAGCGGTTGCCTGGGGAAGGTAGGGATTGGAGCAGAGATGGCTAGGAGAGCTGAAAAGGGGGAGGAGGAAAATGTGGGGTGTGAGATTGTGGTGGTGATTTCATATGTGTATACAAACATTAATATTTTAAATATTGTATCCTTTAAATATATGACATTTATTATTATATGTCAATTATGCCTCAACATGCTCTTTCAAAATTTATTGGAGAAAAAAACATATACATTAGTGAATATCAAAGAACACAAAGTTACAGAATTAAAACTAAAACATAGCACAAAAGTTTAGCTATGATAAGGTACCTATGTTAAGGTAAACTTTTGGTCTTACTGTTATCTTTTTTTATGGACATATAAGACAGGCCCTGAGACATAATTTAACAGGCATCCACTGTTCAGTAGGTTAATCACAATGAGAGATGTAAAGGCCCACTTGTAATATTCTTGATTAAAAGATTTCCACTCAGCAAAGTCAAAGTAGAATAACAATGCCTTTAAGTCTTTGAGATTTAATTTTTAAAGGGTTGTTTTTTAAAAATCAGCCTTTACAAGGATATATAATTTAAACTTCATGTTCTGGGAAGTATTTTCTAAACAAAATTCTAAACAGAATTCATTTGGCTTGAAAACCTTTAGGTTTTTATAGGATACTTAAGTGAAAAAAGGACTACGCTCATTAAATTGAAGAGTTTTTTGCAATTCAGATATTATGTTAATTATCAATACAACAGATCCATCTCCTAAAATGTTATTTAGCTACCAAATTTTTAATACTAGTTGTTTAATTTTATTTTTCTTAGACATAAAGATTTTATAATACATTTATATCAACATTTGTCATTATTTACTAAATACTATTTTAAAATTCAGTAGAAGTTCTTTCTACCACTTTTTAATGATCTCTAAACAGAGCTAAACGAGCACTTGGTCATATAAGACAGAGTACTGGAATTATGGGACATTCATTTTTTTTGAGAATGGTATAAGGACCTCTACATTCTCCACTGTGAATAACTGTAATAATACTTACAGATGAAATACATGCAAAGAGGATTTTTAAAGTAATTACAAGGATCTACGTAAATACTTTGGAGATGCACATGGATATGCAGATCTTTTCCTTAAAAATCCACGTGTCAAAACCAACAGGATGAATAATTAATGCTTATTTATATAAGTACACATGGGTTTAGACTAAGAAAACTTTTAAGACAGGTAATTAAAAGGAGTTTTCCTATACATTAACACAAAATAATTCTATGGCTTTATGGAACCAATCCTATTTATCCTTCCAGGAGAATCTTATTTAAGCATAGATTAAAAGACAATGGCACCTTTAGACCAGATAAGCAGGAAGAGCTACTTAGCTTCTTTTTAAAACACAAATTGGAGTCCAAACAGTATTTACTAAATGTGTAGATAATACAGCTAATTAAATGTTCCCATTTGATGGTATAATACAGTTTTATAGTCAATTCAACAACATACATTCATAAATTCCTACTATGTGCACTGAAATGAGGACAAAAGATCAATAAAGGGAGAAACTAGGATTTACAGAACACCTACCAGGAACCAGGAAGCTTGCTAGACACTGTATAGAAATCATAATCCTACAAAGTAAATATTTCTACCTCTATTTTACAAATAAACTAATACTCAGAGTTTTAAAAATAATTTTCTAAATTCCCAGCCAGTAATTGGTATAGCTAGAATTTTAGAGGCAAAGTCTAAAATTTGTAGACTTTTTCAGAACCACATTGTGACAAGTTAGACTAGCCACAGCTAACAGACACAGCCAGACACAGCCAGATCATAACCATGATACAAAGTAAAAAGGGATACAAGGTATAAACATAAGACACAAAGTAAGAAACTACTCATTTTATCTGGGTTCAAAGGCAGCTTTACAGGTAACAATGGGACCAGATTACCTTGGAAAAATGAGCAGTGTGCCACCAAGCAGAAAGGAAGGAAGGGTATCCTAGGCCGAGTAGTCAGCATGAGTTCATGACTTTACCTCTACCTTCTTTTGTAATACTATACAATCTACTGCTAAAATTCTACTGCCACATTCTCTACCAAGCTTTCCTTGAATCCACTATCGTGGACAGACTTTTAGAGTGGCCTTCCATAATCTCCAGACCTGGTGTTCACAGCTTTGTATAAACACTAGACCAGGAACAAGGGACAGTTGTCCCAAGAATAGGAAACAAATACACTGAGTTCTACAACTGCCCTAGCTTAGTGCCTGGGTAAAGTTTATAGCATTCTGCACAGGGATGGGGAACCCAAGCAGAGCCTGGCAGTCTCCCTGACTGAGGAGAAGGGTGAGAGTTCAGGGAGGAAAAAGCAGCTAGAATTTAAAGGGCAGTGTATCAAAGTGTACTGGAGAAAAGAGAGCTCTAAGGATATGCTGAGGGTCCCAGATGAGTCCCCAGCTCAGTACTGATCAGGATATGTGTATGAGGAAGCTACCAGAAGCCAGGGAAAGAATCATCTGAAAGTACTCAAAGAAACCATGACTGGGGCTCACACAGGCTGGGAATAGTACCTTTCTCCACCAGTCAGATTGGAAAAACTCTTAATTAATGAAATTAGTCCTAGACTAAATGCACTCTAGTCCTGCCATACAAAACTTAAAAGCAATACCCAAAAGAATCAAACTGCCTCTAAGAAAGAGAATAAAGCTCAAGAATATTTATAAGGATATAAAAATACCTAGCACTCAACAAAGTAAAAGTAAAATTCATATTGTCTGGCACCTAATGAAAAATTACCAGTATGCAAAGAAACAGGAAAATATGACCCAGAAGAAGGAGTAAAATCAATCAACAGAAACGGAGCTAGGAATGACATAGATAATAAATTTAGAAGATAAGAACATAAAACATTTATTGCTGTATTCCATGTGTTCAAGTAGCTAGAAGAGTGAGCATATCAAATAAAGATATGGGAAAATATTAAAAAGACCTAAGATGAACTTCTCAAGATGCAAACTACAATATGTGAGATGAAAAATATGCTGGATGGGAATAATAGCAGGTTAAACATTGCAGAAGAAAGTATTAGTGAACTTTAAATCATATCAGTTAAAAACTAGCCAAAATGAAGCTCAGAGAGAATTAAAAAACTAAGAAAAATGCACAGAAAATAAGTGACTTCTAAGGCAACTTTAAGCAACCTAATATATGTGCAATTGTAGTACTCAAAGGAGAGAAGAGAAGGAGATAGGAAAAATATTTGAAGAAATAATGGCCAAATTATCTTCAAACTTGATGAAAACTATAAACCCATAGACCTAAGTAGCTCATTAAAGTCCAAGCACAAGAAACATGAAGAAAACTAAATCGAGACCTATTATAATCTATATGCTTAAAACTGGTGATTATAGAAAACCTTAAAAGCAGCCGGAGGAAAAAAAGATACACTACATACAGAGGAACATGATAAGAATGACAACAACTTCTTAATTGGAAACAATGCAAGCCAGAAAATGGTAGAGCAACATCTTTAAAGGTCAAAAGAGAAAAAACAAAACTGTCAACATAGAATTCTATCCTAAGCAAAAATATCTTTTAAAATACAGACTTTTTGTGACATACAAAAGCTGAAAGAATTCATCACCAGAACCACAAGAAATCTTTAAAAGAAGTCTTTAGGCAGAAAAATAATACTGGATGGAACCTTGGATTACACAAAGGAGTAAAGAGTACCAGAAATGGTAACTGTGGGTAAATATGAGCCTTTTTAAATTATCTAAATGCTTTTAAAAGATAACTATTTAAAGCAAAAATAATAGTGTATTGTCACATTTATAACACATGTGGAAGTAAAATGTATGATAATAATAGCACAAAGTCTGGGAGAAAAAGATATATATGGTGATAAGTTCTTATTTCTATACCTGAAACAGTATACAATCACTTGAAGATAGACTGCGATAGGTGAAAAATATAAACTGAAATTACCAAAGGAAACCGTAAAGCCTTATCTAAAACTTCAGAAAAAGGAAAGCTTTTGAATAAAGCTTCTTCAACTCAGCCTAATGGTTCTAAAATACATCCATGTTGTTATGCGCTCTTTCTTTTTTATTGCTGAGTGTCAATAATGTGTGATGACACACACATTTAAAAGTAAGAAAGTTAGGATGATATACACATTTATTGTTGCTGATGTTAATTTACCACATGTATCCTTGATTAATAATGTTTTGAATGAAAATTGCTTTAAAGATAACAGGAAGGTTAAATCCTTTCCATCAATCCAACAAATAGTCCTATCAATTGAATACATTTTTTATTCAAAAAATAGTCAGCCTCCACTTTAGATATCCTACAACATCTTAAATGGTGCAATCCCCTGTAACAGGGATAACTGGAATCCAAGGAAATTATAGGCTCCACGGGGTCTTTTTTAAAGGAACTATGAAAGAGAAACTTAATAAAACATTACATAAAATCTTGATTACAAAAATACTACGTATCCATACACTTACATATTTATTTTCAGTAAAGTACCAATGAAGATGTTTTTCACACCAGAGCTTCCTTTTATAACAGAATTCAATGAATGTAAATATCATGACTAGAATCTTCAATGAGGAAACAGACCTTGGGCATATCTGGGAATCCCCTGTGTGTGAAGAAGACCCAAAACCAGCCAGGCAAAAACTAGCAGCAGGATCTCCGACTCTCCTGTTAACATTTAAAACCATTTATTTCATTATCAAGTGTGAGAGGCTAAGGCTCAGCCAACAACAGCTTTCACTATGACTCTAAATGTTTTCTTCGGAGTCTGAAGCCCTAACTACCAGATGGGGTGTTGGTGACAGAGAATGGAGTTCTTTGACTAACTTCTTTACAGTGGTTTTAGTTCATTGTGGTTTTTACACTGATCTCTACAAAAATTGCACAGATGAGTCAGTGCAGACCTTAGCATCTCTCTCCACAACTTCCCTTTTGCAATAATATTACACTTATTTTCTGCAATGTCAACTACAAAATTAGATGGGACTTCCTGTCAAAGATTTATACTGAGGAAGAAACTGTCTTCTATCATTTTCTATTCTTCACATTGGATAATTTCAAGTTCTCTAATCTGTTCTCCATTCTGCTATTAAGCTCATGAAGTGAATTTCTATTTAAGATACTGTCTTTTCTAGTTCTAGAATTTAAATTTGGAACATTTTTATGGTTTCTATTTCTCTGTTGAGATTTCCTATCTTTTCATTCATTATGAATATATTTTCTTTACCTCATTTCCCCCCAAATTATAGTTATAGTTGTTGCTTTAAAGCCCTTGTCTGCTAATTCCAATATCTGGGTCATATTGGGGTTGGTCTCTGTTGATGTTTTTTTCTCTTGAGGATAGGTCATATTTTCCTTATTCTTCACTTTGGGATGGGATCCTGGAGCTTATAGATTCTGTTTCATTTTCTGAAAAGTGTTGACATTTTTGTTTTAGCAGGAAATTACCTGGTTGGACTCAAACTATAAACTTATATCTCAGTTCAGTACCTTATCCTTAGAAAGCTTGTGGTTTACCCTGCAAATGTACGGTTCAAAGGTCAGTCAAGAGATTTGGGCAGGATTTATACATAGAACTTGGGGCTATATCAATCTAATTCTCTCTGGGATTCATTTTTCATCTTCCAGCAGTAATGCTTGCCACAAACTCTGCCATCTGGTTCTTCTGGCCAGAAAGACTGTGGGTTTTCTCTCAGAATTTTAGTCACCCAACACGGCCCTAAAGGTAATAGCCATTTTTAAAAAGAGAAAAAAGAAAAAAAAGGGAAATTCTTTCCATTTTGGACCCTCTTCCAAGTTTTGTCTCCCCTCTATAATCTTTATGACTTTTTTCACTCTCTAGGACCTACAGAGAGTCATGTTATAAATTTTGTTCAAAATGTATTATTGTGAAATGTATTATTGTCTTTGTAAGAAGGTCATTTGGCTAGGAGCTTAATCAGCCACATCAGAAAAGAAGAGGTTTTAGTTAATAAACACAACCCATTTATATTTCCTGTCATCGATTATATGTGATCTTGTTTCATGGTTTTTGTTCTTTTTTGTTGTTGTTGTTGTTTCTTCTTTCTAGCTTTTGCTCTAAGAAATATTTCTACTTTGATCTATTGTTTTTTCTAGTAATTTAAAAAGTAGAAGGTGTATCTTAAATCCTAAAATATTTGACTATTTCCCTAGTTACCAGTTCCACAAATGACACAATCACTCAGGATCTATAAACCCTCTCTCCAAGGGGAACAAAATTTACAAATATATAAGCAATCAATAACTGCAAATATTCACTTATACTTAGTTCATTGTTATGATCAATTTTCTTATTTCGAACTCTTCTTTCTAATAAGTTCACATTAAGACCTCTTTTCTTCAGGGGTCTTATTTACTTTTTTTAATCATTTTACTTTTTATTCTTTCTACACGCTGGCAGAGCTTCTTAAGTTGTTTCCCTACATCACTGATTTCACTGTCTATAGCTTCAATTCTAACACGTCAGTGCTTCTAATGCTGATTTTAACTGATTTATTTAAATTCTCTTATTTCACCTAGCATTCTTTTATTTCAGTGCTTCTAATGCTGATTTTAACTAATTTATTTAAATTCTCTTATTTCACCTAGCATTCTTTTATTTCAAGTGACTTCTTGGTAAAACGGTTTTCAACTCAATCTGTCTCTCAGTTTATTTTTATTTTCTTAAATAATTTTGTTAACATTTTTTATTGATTTATAATTATTTTACAATGTTGTGTCAAATTCCAGTGTAGAGCACAATTTTTCAGTTATACATGAACATATATATATTCATTGTCACATTTTTTTCTCTGTGAGCTACCGTAAGATCTTGTATATATTTCCCTGTGCTATACAGTATAATCTTGTTTACCTATTCTACAATTTTGAAATCCCAGTCTATCTCTTCCCACCCCCCTACCCCCTTGGCAACCACAAGTTTGCATTCTATGTCTGTGAGTCTATTTCTGTTTTGTATTTATGCTTTTCTTTTTTTTTTTTAGATTCCACATATGAGCTATCTCATATGGTATTTTTCTTTCTCTTTCTGGCTTACTTCACTTAGAATGACATTCTCCAGGAGCATCCATGTTGCTGCAAATGGCGTTATGTTGTCGGTTTTTATGGCTGAGTAGTATTCCATTGTACAAATATACCACCTCTTCTTTATCCAGTCAACTGTTGATGGGTATTTAGGCTGTTTCCATGTTTTGGCTATTGTAAATAGTGCTGCTATGAACATTGGGGTGCAGGTGTCATTTTGAAGTAGGGTCCCTTCTGGATATATGCCCAGGAGTGGGATTCCTGGGTCCTATGGTAAGTCTATTCCTGGTCTTTTGAGGACTCTCCATACTGTTTTCCATAGTGGCTGCACCAAACTGCATTCCCACCAGCAGTGTAGGAGGGTTCCTGTTTCTCCACAGCCTCTCCAGCATTTGTCATTTGTGGATTTTTGAATGATGGCCATTCTGACTAGTGTGAGGTGATACCTCATTGTAGTTTGATTTGCATTTCTCTGATAATTAGTGACATTGAGCATTTTTTCATGTGCCTATTGATCATTTGTATGTCTTCCTTGGAGAATTGCTTGTTTAGGTCTTCTGCCCATTTTTGGATTGGGTTGTTTACTTTTTTCTTATTAAGTCGTATGAGCTGCTCATGTATTCTGGAGATCAATCCTTTGTCGGTTTCATTTGCAAAAATTTTCTCCCATTCCATAGGTTGTCATTTTGTTTTACTTATGGTTTCCTTTGCTGTGCAGAAGCTTGTAAGTTTCATTAGGTCCCATTTGTTTATTCTTGCTTTTGTTTCTATTGCTTGGGTAGACTGTCCTAGGAGAACATTTCTGAGATGTATGTCAGATAATGTTTTGCCTATATTTTCCTCTAGGAGGTTTATTGTATCTTGTCTTATGTTTAAGTCTTTGATCCATTTTGAATTGATTTTTGTGTATGGTGTAAGGGAGTGTTCTAGCTTCATTGTTTTACATGCTGCTGTCCAGTTTTCCCAACACCATTTGCTGAAGAGACTGTCTTTATTCCACTGTATATTCTTGCCTCCTTTGTCGAAGATTAGTTGACCAAAAGTTTGTGGGTTCACTTCTGGGCTCTCTATTCTGTTCCGTTGGTCTATATGTCTGTCTTTGTACCAATACCATGCTGTCTTGATGACTGTAGCTGTATAGTATTGTCTGAAGTCTGGCAGAGTTATTCCTCCAGCCTCTTTCTTTCTCTTCAGTAATGCTTTGGCAATTCTAGGTCTTTGATGGTTCCATATAAATTTTATTATGATTTCTTCTAGTTCTGTGAACTATGTCCTGGGTAATTTGATAGGGATTGCATTAAATCTGTAGATTGCCTTGGGCAGTGTGACCATTTTAACAATATTGATTCTTCCAATCCAAGAGCATGGGATATCTTTCCATTTTTTAAAGTCTTCTTTAATTTCCTTAATCAGTGTTTTATAGTTTTCCATGTATAAGTCTTTCACCTCCTTGGTTAGATTTATTCCTAGGTATCTGATTACTTTGGGTGCTATTTTAAAGGGGATTGTTTCTTTACTTTCTTTTTCTGTTGATTCATTGTTAGTGTAAAGAAATGCAACTGATTTTTGAATGTTAATCTTGTAACCTGCTACCTTGCTGAATTCTTCGATCAGCACCAGCAGTTTTTGTGTGGACCTTTTAGGGTTTTCTATATATAGTAACATGTCATCAGCATATAATGACACTTTTAACTCTTCTTTTCCAATTTGGATCCCTTTTATTTCTCTCTCTTGTCTGATTGCTGTGGCTAGGACTTCCAAGACTATGTTGAACAGGAGTGGTGATAGTGGGCATCCTTGTCTTGTCCCAGATTTTAGTGGGAAGCTTTTGAGTTTTTCACCATTGAGTACTATGCTGGCTGTAGGTTTGTCATATATAGCTTTTATTATGTTGAGATATGTTCCCTCTATACCCACTTTGGTGAGAGTTTTTATCATAAATGGGTGTTGAATTTTATCAAATGCTTTTTCTGCATCTATTGAGATGATCATGTGGTTTTTGTCCTTTCTCTTGTTGATGTGTCTCTCAGTTTAGATCTTCTATATCACAGGGTCTATACTTTCCTGATTTTTAAAGAATACAAAACAGAAATTTTCTAATACTTACTTACTTCTCCTTCCTACTTATTGTCCCATATTAAGGTACTCTTTGTTTACATAATCTTGAAAAAAGAGTTGTATCACTAATCTTGGGAACACTTGTAATCAAGATATGTGGTGATTTGCCTCCCTATCCACCTAGTTGTTCTTATACTCTTTCTGTCTGTAATGTAGTTCAATGTTAAAAAGTGATAGTTGGCATCCTTGCCTTGTTCATACTTGTAGTAGAAATACCACAGTGTCCCTAGTTAGCATAATTCTGACTTTTGAACTGATAAACATATATTTGGTATCATATTAAGAAATTCTCCATCTATTTGTATTTCATGAAGTGATTCTATCAAGATGTTGAATTTTGCCAAATGCTTTTCAAGCTTTTATAGTGAAAATTAATGGATTTTTTTCTCCCTAGAAATATTAATATGATAAATTACATGAGCATGTGTGTATGTGCCAACTTTCTAGTGATATCCAGTCTTTTATTTACTACAGACATGTTAGCTTGAGTAAGAATCACACAGTGTTGTAGGCTGATAACCTAAATAAGACAGGATTATTCTCAGACATTCTAATGCTATCTGTAGCATTCTGATTATAATAAATAGTGAATTAAAAATTAGAAGGACCAGAATTCACCAATCAAGAGGACCTTTTTCTTTTTAGCACTTTGTGTTTTACTGTCAAAGAAGCAGTCATTTCAACTTACATATTCTTTTTCCCCATAAAAATATACTCTTATTTTTGATTGAATAAGTTAAGTTTAATTATTAATTTTTATTTTAATTAATTTAATCTACCAGTCTATTATTAATTTGTTGTTAGGTCTCCATGCATTTAAATCTAAAATATTTTCCCTACCAGAATATCATGGAATTAACAAAATTTTATTTCAGAACCTAGAAAGTGACTGGCATATATATGCTATTTTAATTGTTGATTTTTGTTTCTGGTTTTTCTAATGACCTGACAATATAGTCCTTGAAAAGTAAAAATATGTCTATTTTCACATAGGCCATATACAGTTATTTACCTAAATGACAAAAATGCTAAATAAATCATTTACTTGAGATTTTATAAAAATGAGAAATTGAATATCAACTAGATATATTTTTATCTAAAAATTTCCCAGTAATTTCTTATTCCTATGGATCTTCTCTGCTTCAAGTTCAAGAACCTTAACCAGATTACACTAAAAGATATAAAATAATAGTACTACAAATGTTATGCTACACATGTTTTAAAATATAGTAAATATATTTTGAGCTTGCAAGAAAGTAGGAAAATCCCTGCAGGCCAGTAAACAAACAGGAAGCTAAAAGCTAAAGTAGTAATCATGAGCTGACACTGGTTTTGAGTTTTAACAACCACATGGTATACACAGAATGAGGCCTGGACCCAAGCAAGGTAGGACTTAAAAGTGAGGACGAGAAAAAACAGTGACATACAGGCAGTCACTCTTTGGTACCTTATTTCCTTTACCCCCTGAAGTATTGCTTCCCTTTCTTTTCTTCTGGACTTTCCCAGACCACTCCCCTCCATTGCTATTTTCTCTCCTAAGTTCCTAAATTCTGGTGTTGCTTTTACTTGACTATAAATTACTTTCTATTAAAATGATTAATTATTTATTAAATGTTTCTTATCATTTTCTATTAAAATTAATAATTAATCTATAAATTTACAATTAAGCTATTGACAAATAAAAGATGATGGTATGAGACTGTAATCTCCACCAACAACACTCATTCTTGCCCAGGAAATTAATGCACTATAGCTAGAAATGGAGGGGATGAGAAGAATGATGTGGAAGAAAATTAAACAGAGAGGCTAAAGAGTTGGGGGTGGGGGCAGAATATGCATTGTTCTCCACTGGGCAATATCTTCTAGACCTCTAACCTCCAGATTATTCTGACTGTATTGAATAAAGGCACCACCACTCACCTAGTTAGTTGTACAAGCCAGAAATTCAGAAATTGTCCTTTCCTTTTCCCTCAATATCCAACGTATAACTAGGTACTTTCTGTTTTACTTGTTAAATATCTTTCAGATCTATCCTCTCCATTTCCATTGGCATCACCCTATACCAGGTTTTCTCAACCTTGAAACCATGGATATTCTGGGCTATATAATTCTTTGCTGTGGGGGATATCCCTGTACACTACAGGATGTTTTGGTAAAATTCCTGGCTTCTACCTACTAAATACCAGTAGTAGCACACACACCCCATCCTGCCTAGTTGTGACAACCAAAGATGTCTCAAACATTGCCAAATATCCACTGGTTTGCATAACAGCCACCTAGTTGAGAATCACTGCCTTATACCAAGCTATCGTTATTCCTTGCCCAGTATATTGCAATAGCCTCCTATATGTCCCCCTAAATCTGCCATATTACTGCACCCCATCCCATAACCCACTCTCTATACTATAACCACAGTGATATTCCAAATCCAACCTTGTTAGTCTCTGCTTAAAGCACTACAAAGGCTTCCCATCTCTCTCAGAATAAAATCATACTGCTTTATAAGTTCCCAGCTCTCACTTCTTCAGATTCATCTTATACCTCACTGCATTCTACTTCCCCTCATTCACTGCACTCCAGCCACACTGGCTACCTTTCAATTCCTAAAATGGGCCACTCTCTCCAACCACTGGACTTCTGCCAGGAAGGTTCTTCTCTCACTTCTTGTAATACTCTGAGAATAAGTATATGCTATTTTTAAAATGATAATAACTACCTGGGGGCTGTAGATTTAAAGCTGTGACCTGAAGAAAAAGCTGAATGCATCTTGATGACTGGAAAAGAGGATACAGTGTATCTGGGACAGGGTAGACAAAGATTAGTGATGACCAACAAGGAGAAAAGATAAAGGATAATCTGTCAAAATAGTCACAAAAACCTATGTCACAGCCCCTGTTCTGCCACTCACTATCCATGTGACTTGTTTTTAATTTATACACAGGAAAATTAACTTTTTTGTTGTCCAGTTCTATGAGTTTTAACACATGTAACCACTACTGGAATCAGGATACAAAACAGTTTCAAACCTCCCCTTAAAACTCTCTCATGTTGGCCCTTTGTAGTCAAATACCTCCCTACTCCAGCCCCGGCAACCACTGACCCATTCTTTGTCCTATACGTTTACCTTTTCATACTTAATCTCTCTGAGTCTTATTTCTTCATCCATGAAATTATATACAAAAAATTATATACACTTGTGTGTTACACACATACACAACATCAGGAGATGGCATATATACATACCATCTTCTTTATATTAAAATATTAAGTTACCTATGATGATTAGTTGTTGGCTATTGCTAAGAAACCTGGTGTATGATAAGCATCCTGTCTAGGTTCACATTTAGAAAAAGCTTTCTTTAAATTTGAGGCCAATGCCGAATTCTTGGAATTCTGTATCTTGGATTTTCAGTCCTCTCCAGAAGGGTGGTTCCACCTCGAATTGCTGTGTGCTACCTTGGTGCGCCTGTAACTCTTCTCATTCCTACAAAGCTATGAGCTCCAAAATGTTCCTTAACCTCTGTTTGCAGTTGTACTTCCCCAGTTCACCATACTGCAGTAGCTTGAGCAGCCAACTGCAATTTTCTTTTCTGCAGTCTTTCCTAGGAGGCCATTCTAAGCTTGTTCTAGCATCTTGCTCTTTATGAACACAGCTTATCACTGAATGTCTAGAGGCAACAGTGAGGATGCCATTAAGTCAACAAGTCAGCTGGAGTAGAGTCAAACCTTATGTCCCTCTCAATGATCTAATATGAAGAAACTCACTACCTTGTCTCATAGGGTGGTTACACTAGTAAATCACCAGAATGCTGTACATAACATTATAAGGATTTTAATAAATGCATCTGAGAAAATTATTTATAATTCTCTTACAGTATACCAGATTAGGAATAACTATAATTGTTTGAATAACTGGATTTAAAAGTATTAATTAACTAATAGATGTCTCCCTAAAATAATGCCTCCAATGGTATAGTATAGGGGTCTAAACTTGGCCCCATTTTGTTTACATATTTTAATTAATGAATGGCTCAAGATATAGAAGCATGATTACTAAGTTTATAAATGTCATAGTAGGAGTAGCTAAAAATAATTTGTTAGCATCATACTTCAAAAAAATCAGCATAAATCAATAATATGGAATAACATAGACAAACTAATAAGCTGAATGTAATAGGAAGAAAAAAATCAACTACACAAATATAGAAAAAGAGAGATCTAGTTTGACAGCAGCTCACATAGTAATAACTGGGTACAAATTCGATGACAAAGCAGCTCACACTATTACATTGCCCTTTTCAGGTTCAATAATGAACTCCATGTTACCAATTCCAATGATCAATTTTCTACCTCATTTTTCACCTCCTAGCAGCACTTAACAAAGGTGATCATCCATCTTTTTTGTATCACTTTCCTTTTCCTTGCTTGATACTCTCTTGGCTCTCCTCCTACTCACTGACTGCTCTTTCAACTTCCTTTAGGACTGATGATTCTCAAATTTATATCTCTAGTACAAACCTTTCAAATGAAATCCAAACTCTTATATGCATCTGCCTCATAATTGTAGAAACCCCTACTTCCACCTTCCTACCCAAATTAGCTTTTCCTGTCATCTTCCCCATCTCAGTAAACAGTAATTTTATCCTTTCAATTGCTAAGATCAAAACCTTTGAGTCTTTGATACCTCTTTTTTTTTTCATACCCCATATTCATTCCATCAGTAAATCCTTTTGACTCTGCCTACAAAATCTGACTACTCTCACTACCCTCAGTGCTCCAGCATCTCCCCTCAGGATTGTTACAATCATCTCCTAAATGTTATCTCTACTTCCAATCTTGAAACCTCATCCCCACAACCTATTCTCAGCACTGCAACCAGAGAGATCCTTTAAAAACATGCATTCATTCAACATTCATTCCAAGGCTATTCACTGAGATCCATCCATATGCAAGGTGCTGTTTTAGGTGCTTAAAATACATGTATCTGTGAACAGAAGAGGCAAAAGTTGCTGCCCTCGTGAAGCTTTTGCATTCTGAAAGAGGACTGACAAGAAACTATAAATATAGTAAATAAGTAAATTATAATGTGGGTCCATAAGTGCTATGGGAAAAAAAATAGAGCAGGTAAGGAGAAGCAGTGCCAGAAAAAAAGAAAGATTTGGGTTATAGATTCAAATAGGGAGGTAAGTCTAGGCTTCATTGGCAAAGTAACACTTGAGCAAAGACCTGAAAAAGGTAAGGACTTAGCCATGTAGGTGTCTGGTGGAACAGCATTCCAGGCACAAAGACATTAACATTAAGAATGCATAAAATATTTTTGGTTCCTTCAACCTTCAACTGACCATATGATGGGCTGAAAGATACAAGATTTTAAACTTTTTTTATCTATATAATCTTACGGGGTTTTTTACATTTTTGGTTTTTTGGGGGGAGGTAATTAGGTTTTATTTATCTTTGATGGAGGTACTGGGGATTGAACCCACGACACTATGCATGTTCGCATGCACTCTACCATTGAGCTATATCCTCCCCATTATATAATCTTGTATTTTAATTCTTAAATAACGCTCTCATAAGCCACAAGTGCTTTTTTAGAAATGATAACTTAAATGAAGTATCAGAAACTACTTATGCAGGCAAGCTTTAAGTCTTTTTCCAAGATTCAATTAGGAGTTTTGTCTTTCTTTTCACTGAGTTTTTTTTAAGGCTCATAAAAACGTGTTAGAAAGGCCTGTATTTTTTGATATGTACATATGACATATCAAATACTCAGACAAAAACAGCAAGTGCATCGAACACGGAAGGATCACCTGGATTGAGCTAGCTAAAGATACAAACATTTTTCAAATACTGAGTTTTCAGATTAAGTTAGTTATAAAACTAATGATAAGCAAAGTCATCATATTTATTAGCACAATAAAATGAGTACAAAATTGTGGATTTTTAAAAGCTTGTTAGTTTCCACCTAATTGGATGTGACTAGCACAATGTTTGTTTTTACCTTCCGGTGGCCTGTTGGATGTTGCCACAACGACGACCCCATTTTTGAACAGATTTTCAAAAAGCTGTTTCAGAATCATGGCATCAGCAATGTCAGTGACCTATGGACAGCAACACATTTGTTTTATTTTAATTTCACTTGTGCTCTAACAAATTTGCTAATGGCTCATCTTTTCAAAAAAAAAAAAGATGGAAGTGAATTCCAAGAGAAAAATTCTAATTATCATAATGAAGAAAAGAGTAGATAATTAAATGCATGAAAGACTGTATAGTAGTCTTTTAAATTTGACTCTTCTTTTTCTCAAGCCTATCATTTCTACACAAATTATCAAATGATTCTATGTTAACTTCTTTTATAGAACTACAGGTGGAAAGCATAGATAATTGTCCTAAACATTTAGGATGTCTAATTAATTAGAACATGATCAACTCCCCCCTCCTACTTCTATCACAGCCACCCTCCCCCCGCAAAAAGAGGAGCAAGAGAAAAAAAGAGTAAAAAACACATACACAGGCTGTTTGAGATTTCTAATACCTTTTTGGCAAAGGTCTCTGAAAAGGTGACTTTAAATTGTAATGGGACTTTAGAAATAAGGACAAGTAGCCAGTGAGACATAATCAGCTGCTGTTGAAAATAGAATGATATGACATAGATACTATTGTGCAATTGTTGCACAAAACAATTCAACAGATGGCCCATCACAAAAATAAGCAATTTCATTGTTCTTTTTAAGTGCCTTCTATTACTGTCCATGAATAATCAAAAGGCACTGCAGTCACTTCCAGCACAGCCAGCCTCTGCTAACCTTCGCAAACACAAATATTCCTTCTACCAAAAAGAAGAGAAAAAACCTTACAAGAATGGTTAACACAGTGATTTTTAAAAAATCACTTCTGACAAAACCAGAAATGCATAATACAGATAAAACTATTCCATCTAATTTACAAAAATACATATAACTATTAATCTTTTCTAAAATTATTTTTAAAAATCCACAATTTACAAGCAAGCTTAATGATAACTTTAAAAAAAAAAAACCTTTAAAAAATCACAAATACAAAAATTAAGGATGGAAGGAAGTTGACTTCAAAAATTAATGTATAGTGAAGGCTGATAGAAATCACTGCACCTTACCCTATGAATATAACAACATGGATTTGGGATGCTCCCAATGTAAGAATGTTTTGATTTTTGTTTAATAGCACATTTTCAACAATCTCAAAAAAGCTTATTTTATACTTACAAAATATATCACATAATATATATCACATTGTTATTTTTAAATCATGTTAAAGTAGATAGAAACTAGTGGAATTTTTTCAAATTAGATCAAAATATTAAAAGTTACCAACTAACTACAATAACCTCGGTGACACACAAGTCTAAATCACTTTTCTCGTTCAGCTAATATCTTACTCAAAAGTTTACTTACTTCCTTCCCATATGAACAAAACCAAACCAAACCAAATCAGGATATGGGGATGTACAGATCTTTTTTTTGCTGTTTCAGGCTATATCTTCAAAACATTAACTAAAAAACTACTTAAGATTTCATAAATTAAAAAGACTTCAAATTTACAAAGTGGCAATTAAAATGAAAAGGAAAGTAGTACTGATATTATTTAATTTGGAGCTTAGGATCATTGTCAAATTTTGCTTCCGCCAAAACATTCACAGAAAAGGCCCTTTTCAAATGCTTAAACGCCAGTGGCATTTCTGATGAGAGGACAGAACAAGCTTGTAAATTTTGTAAGCAACAGCATTTTTAAATTGGATTCCCATACACTGACTTTTAAAAAGAATGATATCAATTAAAATTACCCAATTTTAGAGAATAAAAATAATCATCTGACTTATCTCACTGATGTTCTTGAAAAAAATAAAAATAGCTTCAGTGCCCTGAGACTCAGAAAACTGAAGGGACATTTAGCCTATAACACAGTGCAAAGGTTTAAACAGAAAGTTGAAGAAAGCAAAAAAATAAAGACTTGTGATTGAATTATAATTTGTTGTTTTCGTATTACAGAATGTTTTTGCCCTGGCAGAGTAAATTAACTTGGAGAAGCTATGGCTAATTAATAAAGCAGGAGTCATTTGGTGTAGATGGGTGCCAATGTATACTCTTTTGATCTCGCCCCCGCACTTGTTCAGCTTTGCAGGGGAACAGCAATTTTACAGTATAAGTGAACAGAAGACAATTGGCCACACATTCTTGAAGAGCGAGCTTTTTCAGCACCCAGCATTTCATTACCACCAGGAACAAAGGAGAAGGCTACAGATTACTACCAAGGGTAGTCTGCTAATACAGAGATTGGAGACATTTCATTAGCATTAAAGAGACAAGATTTTTTACGACCTAGAGTTGCTTTCCATTATGACTCACTTAAGTAAGAAAAGAAATAAAAAATCTAATGGTTAATTTACATGTGTAAGTGCTTGAGTCTCAGTCATCCACTGATTGGTACAGTGTCATGTAATGAGTGACAAACATAAGCATGCATTATCAGTAATTAGTATTAGCACAAAAATAAGCGTCTAGTTTTTATTAGCAGTTTTTAATAGCTTTCTTGTTTTATAAAAACGGTCAAAACTATTTTTCAAATGATATCGATAGCTTATAGAGAAGAATTTTGCATGATATTCTGATCAGACTTTTTTTTTTTTTGAACCGTATTTCTTTTTTTTTTGAACCGTATTAGTGAAACATCTATCCAGTGTCCCTAAAAAAAGACAGGAAGAAATAACACTTTAAAAAAATTCAGTTTCCTTCAGTATTCTGGTATCTTCAGAATCATAAACGGTTTAATAATAATACAAATATTCAACGAGAATATAATGAAGACTCTAAAGAAAATTTTAAGGAAAACTTACTCTTTTACTTAAGCAATTAAAACACATAAAAACATCCTACTTAGACAAATTTCTCAAATGAGAAAAGAATTGTGTATCTGATACCGCAGGTAAAACTGGAATGCTACACTTAGTAATGATGGCCAAGCTAATGAGGAATATATTCTGCAAATGTATTCTGAATGCTACCAAAACATAATCTTCAAAATGTCCTAAACTCAAGAGCACAAAAAAGAATGTATTCTTATTTTTAAGCAGCAATAATTCTCATTCATCTCCCTAGTGAAATAAATATTATATTAACACCATCTAAAGGCCAATAATTACTTAAAAATCAAGACCACTAACAGGAGTCAATTTTAAAAGTGCAATGATTGTAGTTATACTGTTGTTAAGATTAAAATGCCTAAAAAACTCTTTTCTAGTAAATCAGCAATGTATTGTACTAGGCTTAATAGGCTTAAGGTTAATTTTTAGGTTCTATCATTAAAACATCTACTAAAAGCCCAACCAGATCTGTATATTTAAACACATAATAAAAGATATATATCAAGGAGAACATATAACATAGCTGTTCCTACTAGCAAATAAGAGCACTGATGATGGATTCAAACTGTTACCAGCTGGGTGACCTTGGACAAGTTACTTAACCTCTCGGACCCTTAATTTCCTCATCAATGTAATGAAGGCAGTAATAATATCTACCTTACAAAATTGTTATGATACATATAGTAAAGCCTCTAGAAATGTTAATTATGACTGTTACCTATATACGTAGCTAGTATAATTCCATTACTTATGTATAGCTGTACAGAATTTTAGCTGTAGATGGAATGATACATAGCACAGTACAGTTGTTAAGAACATAGGCACATAGCACTCAGTAAATAGTAGGTAATATTATTACAGAATATACTAATAGATAGAATACAAGCATTCCAACAAATAAATGGGCATTGACTCAAACAGCTCATAAAAGATGGATTTTAACAGTAAGTAAACATATATGGAAATAATTAAACCATATTACTACTTAAAGGAATAAACATTAAAACAATAGATACCATTTTTCATCTATTAAATTAGACAAAAATGTTAAGATAACTCAGAATGTTGATGGGAAAAATGTAGGTTGTTATTATACACAGGGAAATGGGACTTAGTTTGGGGCTACTTCAATAGCTATTATTTGGTACATGGATTTATTCATTCACTCCTTCATTCACTATTATTGTTCATTCATTCATTCTCAAGCACTGTTCTAGACATTTGAGATACATCAATTAGCAAAACAAAGATTCCTGCCTTCAAGTTTACATCTCTGTAGAGGAATAAAAATATATATAATAAATAATAAACATAATAAGTAAATATTTATGAGGGTAATATATGTTATGAAAAAAGGAGGGTAGGGTCATTAGAAGTGTGGGGGTCATGGCAAATTGCAATTTTAAACAGGGTATAGTGATAGGCCTTGTTAGGGAGGTAACTGAGCAAAGATCTGAAGAAGTGAGAGGGTTATTCTGATGGGTATGTTGGGGAGGCTAATCCATGTACAAAAAGCATCCCCGTGCAGAGCCTCAGCTTGTTTGTTCTAAATTGTATGGATGTTGGGGGTCAGAGTGCTGGTGCAGCAATATTCAGGGGTATCTTTCTACCCTCTTGAATTTTAGAAAAAGGGAGACAAGCAGATATCTGGATTTTCAATAATCCAGTTTTGGTGTGCTGGAGGAACTTCGCCAAGACCAGTAGAAGATAGTCTAGGATACTGAAACTAGGAAATCCAAGCTCTGCTCAGTGATCATCTCTGTTAAGGGACACACTGTTGACCTTATATTCTCATGCTGCCTGGCTCTTCTCAACAAGGGGTATATGCAAATATTGGCTTTTTCTTGTATGCAGTAGTAAGCTCCAAGGTTCAAGTTTGGAAATGCCAAGGAAACAAAGAGCAAGACTATTAACATTTTTCATTCTAGGACATTCAGGTCAACTTTGCTCAAGGGAAAAGGGTCTCTAGTGTTGTCAAATCTAACATACTAGAATGCTGTACTGAAATTTGCAATCAAATAAGAGCAATCAATTTGGTTTTCAGTCTTTGTTTTGTTGTCTCTGTGCATATTTTCTTCAGAGCCCTGGTGAGAAGCATTTGGTATAACATTCACTATTTACTATGGTTCCCTAATCTATGAAGAAAATAGGATTGGAAACAGTAGGGAGCATTGAGTGAATCTGAAAGTATAGGAGATAAGGTCAGAGAGGGGGGTGGGGGGGCTTGAGCAAGAGGAATGACACCATCTATACAGCATAATATTTCCTACCTTAGAGTTTAAGCCCTTTTAAGTTGAGTTTTCTGTTATCTGCAGCCAAAAGCATTCTAGTAAATACCTCATCTCTTTGCTTTTCTTGGACTTTGGTTCAACAATCACGTAATTCTCCTTCCATTGGTAGTAACAGATTTTTATTAAGGAAGGTAACATTTCCTCACAGTATTTCTGTTGGTGCTATCTTTTCTATATGATAGGGAAATCCTCTTGCCACAGAAGCCAGAAGCAAAACATGAATTGAATAGTTCCATTCTCATCAACACTGTTTGCAAGAAGCAGGTACAAAAGATTTAGCTAAAGAAAAGGGGTTTATACTTGAGACTTTAGCTTGGGAAGGGCACTGAGAGCACCTCCTGGGAACTGGAGCTGGAGATTGGCCTGGGATTACATGTAGCTCCAGGGTTAGCTCAGTAGCTGCCTAGAGAGCACCCTAGTACCCCTCCCCTTAATGTGAATCAGCTACTTCCTATGTCTGTCTGTTCCTGTCTCATTACTAAGTGGGAACTTCTCTCCATACCTTTTAGTTCAAATACATGATAAAGAGTATAAGATTGGCTCAATCCCCAGGCCACACCACACAAGGCTAAGGTTGTTGACAAGCTTGTAAACTAGCTACTCACAGATCAGATGTCTAGACATGGTCCATTTGACTGTGGGACAGATAGGGTCCTGGGGTATGGAATAAGGCTCTTTAAGACTACTGGGATAAATGAGTAAATGGATGAATGAACATCAAACCAACTCTGGATAAGGCAGGCAATGACAGCTCCATCACATCCACTTTCTCTTCATTAGCAAGCAACGTTTTATAAGTAAGTGGCCTGCCTCCCTTTTGATCTCCCTTATACATCCTTAATATGTAATGTGAAAAATCCTTTTTGTTGCCTGCATTTCTTTTGCAAGACTTCACTCATCTGGAACATGAGTATCCTGATAGATGGGTGCTTTTGTTTCCTTCTTCCCAACCATATATTTGATCTTCTGAAATCTGAACTCAGTGGAGAGTGCCCAGAGCAACCAGACAGGTTCCTGTTAGGACCTATCAGGGAGGCATTATGACTTTCACGGGCCCTTTTACTTTCATGAGCCCTTTCTTCAATTAAAAAATAAGTGTATTTAAATATATATGTACATAAATATACATATATATAAAAGTTATATTTTATAACTGTTGGTATAAGTCAAATACAGTACAGAGGCAGACAGATACAGACTGGATTCATTACTTACATATTCATTTATTTCTTCAAATTTTAAAAGAAATTAAATTATTTTCATGAGACCCAAAAAGTATCATTGACCCTCAGTATTGTGCCTGTCAAGCCTAATTTGGCCCTATTTGTCATAAATATTCTCAGGACCTCCTTTGCACAACCAGATTTTTATCTTTTCCTAACCTTCTTAAACAATCTTGCCAATGATCCTTACGTCATAAAAACATGCCAATCATTTCGCTGAATGTTTTAAAATTTATATTTTTTAAGTTACAGGTAATGATTTTTACACGGTACCTAGGAAATTCTGATGCCTTTATATTCCTCATATATATTATGGAGATATAATAACCATCTTACAGAATTAAATGAAGTAAGGATATAAAAACACTTTTTAAATCATAAATTATTTTACAAAGGTTAGGTATTAATATATTTCTAACAATCTTCATTTCAATACCTTAATCAAAAATTTAACTGTCAACTCAATTTTATTTAGAGATATTTTGGTTAAGAGAATCATAATGAGAAACCGAGAGAGATAGTCTTTACTGATTCATCACTGACTTGTCGTTGAAAGCCACATAACTGTTAACTCAGCACTATTTTTAGAACTAAATGAGGCCTTTCTCTTTCTGCAATACATTGGTGTGCTTAGCGTACCTCTTTAGAGCAGCAGAGGAACATCTCTTTTCCATAAGCCTTTCTCGTGAAGACCTTTGTAGTTCTACAATACAAATGGTGAATGCCACACTATCTGAATACGACTGAAGGGAACAGGAAGTAAAAATTCCTCTTCCCCAGGTGGTTCACTGTAACACCATTCCTCGTGAAAAGTCTCCTTTCTCCTGTATCATAAACTGAGACTTGTTAGCTATATGTATTGAGTTGCTAGAGGAGACCTGCCATGCCTCATTTAGAACAAAGGCACATCATCTTTTCACTAACCCAGGTTTTTAGGTACAGAAGAACAAGAAATAACTCACTACCAATTTAAATGTATAATTTCAGAGAATCTTACAACTGGAAGAAACTTTAAAATTCAATTAGGGGAATTTCCTCACTTCATCACAAATATGTTGTGAGGCTTAAATGAGATGTGCGACTCACCCTGGGCCTACCTTAGTCTCCTCTTAATAGTTCTCTGGGTCTTTATTCTAGGTAATCAGACACAGGAGTTTCTGCACTCAGCTCCAGAAATATTTTTCAAAAGTTTTAGGTGTGAAGTTCTATTTTTAAGCTTATATTCAGTACTTGTAGATTTTTCTATTTTCATTCCAATAATCAATTGTACTTATGACAAGCATTAAAGAAAAACCAACTATTACATTTCAGAGCTACCAAAAAAAGCAGTCAAATAAAGAGGAAGTAATTCTTAATCTAGAGTATCTTCTATCATCATCATTATTATTACTATTATTTTTATTATAACACTGGGCATTACACAGGATACAGAAGAAGCATAAGACATGGTATTTACCTTCATTCCCTATTTGCTCTCATAAGAAATAAATACTACCAATGAATATATGTATGTTCATGTATAACTGAAAAATTGTGCTCTACACTGGAATTTGACACATTGTAAAATGAACATAACTCAAAAAATGTTAAGAAAGAAAGAAAGAAAGAAAGAAAGAAAGAAAGAAAGAAAGAAAGACAGACAGACAGACTACCAATATAAATGCACAATTTCAGAGAATCCTAAAACTAGAAGAAACTTTAAAAGTTCAACTAGAGCAATTCTCTCCCTTTATCACAGGTAAGTTGTGAAGCATCAGAGATGTGTGAATCACTGGTTCTTTAGTAACACTTAAAAAACCCTCAAACATCTTTAAAGACATTATTTTATAATCATTATATTATCTCCATTATGGTGTAGAGGAAATGTGAATCCACTGACTAGAATACAGGAATAAGAAAACCTTTCCTATAAAAGGCTAAATGGTTAATGTTTTAGCCTTTGCAAGCCACATATGGTATTTGTTGCCTTTTCTTTCTCTTTACCCTTTAAAAATACAAAAATCTTTCTTTTCTCACTGGCCATACAAAAGCAGATGGGCCAGATTTGTCCTGTGCAAGCAGGTTTGCCTAGACTGGAAAATAAAATTAAAGACATAAGAGATAATGTGTCAAATCAATTTATAAAACAATGATAAAATCAGGAACAGAATTTAAATCTTCATACTTCATTCAGTATACTATTTTACATCTATATAACATCTCTACCTGAAATTCATCGAAACATAAGAGACATGCTTCTTCACTGATTTCTTCAGCTATGGGAGCTACTGGATCATATGATTTAGCCATGAATCCTGGTTTCCTTCTTGGCAAACTCTGTTTAAGGCGGTGTATTCCTTAAGTGGATGAAATTAAACACAAATCAAATATTGTATTAATAGTACATTTTAGAAAACCATAACACATTTTAAAATCTCTAAATGAAACATTAGTGTAACACAAAAGTGAAGTTTAAATTCCACATACAATCAAATATGATTATTGAAGTTGGTTGCATTTTCTTTACCTCAAAATAAGTTGTTCACATATGATTATATTCCCATGGTGTAAGGACACTTTGTGGTCATTCCATTTCCACTCTTCAGTCACTTCAGAGATGACAAAGTAATAGACAGCTGACTAGATGGTGACTAGATGGCTTGACAGATCAATCTTAGGCCTGAGGATTTCAGGGATGTGGGCACAGGAGATGATTCTGCCCTGTGTCTAGCATGTCTAATCAGAATATTCCCTTCTTTCTAGCCATTCTTACTTCATTCACTATATGTGTACTAAATGCTTAAAGTATTTGAAGAAAAACACAACTTTCTTGCCCTGAAGAGGTTACAGTACAGGTGGTAAACAAATAATGCAAAGACAAAATAACATAAGAGCACTGACAAAGCAATAAAGCATACATACAAGGACAAACTGAATGGCTCCATGCAAGGTGGCACAGAAGAAAGGACCTAAGTAAGAAGAGCTTCATGAAAAAGTGAGGCTTTAACATTTCTCACTGACCCTTACTAGAAAGAGAAAATGCCTGACCTTCGTAGAGTAACCTCTGTTCTCTTATTTGGAAGTATTGAATTTGTCTCTAGGACCAACTCTGGACACAATACTAATTGTTTCAATACAGCACAAAATGAAACAAAATAAAATCTTACTCTTAGCAAAAATCTAATTTTTAAAAAGACTGGAAGATTAGGAACTTTATAAGATGAAGAAAATTACTTTGTAGTGTTTACAAATCACTTCTTTTAGATCATTAACTTACTTTCGTGAACATCTAGCATGAAACCATGAAAATGAACCCGTTTTTTCCTCTTTATTTCCACATAAGCATAAAACATGTCCATCACCATTGTTTTCCCTGTACCTAAAAAAAAAGGATTATTATTAAACAGTATGTACTGATTGCTCTAATGATTGTTCATTAGCTTTGGGATAATGAAACCACACTTTTCTACTGGAAAACTTAAAACCATGTTACTTTTTTAAAAAGGAGTGTTTATTTTTTGTTAAGCTAACTAACAAATACTCTTTTCTGTTAAAATCCTGTTTTGAGGAAATACAGCATTTATTTAACATTACAGGGACTATTTCCTGCAGAGAACTATATTCATTAACTGGCAAGATTACAGATTATTCATTTTTCCATTTCTCTTACAAAAGGCACCAGTATAAATAAAATAATTAAATAAATATTTATTGGGCCATTATGAAGCATGAGAAGCTGTCGTAGGCACTATGGGAAAATTCAAAAATGATAAATAAAAAAATACAGAATAGCATCTAACATAAATACTGAAAATAAATAACAGATGTAGATTAGAGCTAGAGAATTGTCAATCATCACACATTTTAAAGAGCTGAGAATAGGCTTTCAAAATGAGGCCTACATGCAGAAATCCAGACACAGTTAACCCTTATAATTAAATTATCTAATTTTCAGCACTCTGAAAATTTTAATCACTACGATTGCATTAGTAATCAAAGAGTCAAAAAAAAAAAAAAAGTAATCGAAGAATCAACAGCCTGGGCATTTAACAAGGCACACACAGGAGGCCTATTTCCTCACAGAAAGCCCAGAGCTTTGGGGACACGGGCAGTGGTCAAGTTCGGTTCATACTTAGCATTCCCAGGCAGACAGGCCAGAGGATGCTGGTCCTGTCTCTTATCCCAGCTGCTTCTTCCACCACCACCTCACCACAGTGCTCTTGAGGAGCTGCAATTATTAACATCAAAGTCAGCTCAGGAAACAAGGTTTGAGTCTTAAATCTGTTGAGCTTCCCTCCATTCCATAAGATGACTTTGGGCCCATGCCATTTGAATTGTCAGAAACGTTTTTGTATACGACAATAATACAATTCGCTAGATTTTTAATGAGGAGACCATTTAGATTGAAAAGTAATTTTTTGCAAAAATATTCACTACAAATCTCTTGATATAGTGAGTGGCAGCAAATTTTATATAATTACATTTACACAAAGAAGTAAATTAATAAAGTTTCCAATTCTGCTGCTTGAAGCATAGTATACTTACAGATTCAGAAAAAGTCATGAATTATCTAACCAAAAATGTGAACATGTATTTGAACATAATATTTGTGCTAAGCCCATTTGAAAAATGGGCTTAAAATATAACAAAACTACTATTTTAAAAGTTTCTGAAGATAAAAGCAAAATGAAGAAATCATAAAGGAAAAACTGATAGATTAGACTACATGAAATTCAACCTTCTGAATATCAAAATCACCACAAACAAAATTAATATTCTTATTTATTTAATCAACATATTTTTATTTAATGACCAACATGTGTAAGGCCCTTTTCTAGATGCTTAGGATATGCTAGTGAACAAAACTGACAAAACTTCCTGTCCTCATGGAACTTGGGAGTCTAACCTTACATATCTTTAAGATATAAAGAGCTCTTGGAAACTAAAATAGGCGCCTTTTTTTGCTTTTCTGTCTTAAATCTCTTCTTTTTGAAAACTTCTCTACTGAGTATGATTCTATGAGGGTATCAATCACAGGGTGGGCCAATGAAAATACCCCATTACCCTCTACAATGTGGTTGGCCCTGCAGTGGGCATGTGACCCAATTACGTCAGGATTCCCGAGGGGGAGTTAATATGGATTCTGATCATGAGAATGGCTCCTTCTCCTTTAAAGAAAGCAACCAAAAGATCCTAGGGGCCACTTTTCCTATAACATCAAAAAATTCTGACCAACAATGAAGCCAACAATAAGGAAAGCAGAAGCAAAAGATGAAGGAAAAGAGAAAAAGAGGGAAGGAGAGAAAGAACCCTAAATTGTTATTTAAGCTCACAGATCTACCCAGGACTAAATAAGATCATTACTTGACTTAACCATTAAAACAACCATTAAATTCCACCCCTGGAATTTAGCTAATTCAACTGGCTTTTTTTTTTTTTTCACTGCAACTGAAAGATTACTGAACAATATAGAATTAACAGGGGTGGGGGGAAAGAATGAACAATGTGCAAAGAACATAAGCCCTCAAATGACACAAAAAATATAAATATCCTTAAACATATGTTTTAAAAGTTTAACTCCACCAGAAATAAAAGGACTATGAATTAAAACACCAATGATATATCATTTTATGCTGGCAAGGATGTGGGAAGATAAGTACTCCTGGAAGCCAATTTGGCATTGTCTATCAAAAGGTTTAAAAATACTCAGAACCCAAATTAATACTGTAAGGATATTTATGCTTTCTAAATTATTTCAAAGTTCAGTGGAATCACAATCAAAATTAATTTAGGAATAAGTTGATAACATAATTTGAAAGTCTAGCTCCTGGTAAAAAATAAAATGATATAATAAATGACTATCAATGTGTAACTGGTTAAGTGAATTGTAGAAGTCACATTAGTAACATGAATGACATGGATTAACATGTACTGTATGGCATAATATCTAGGACCTACAATTACCTGAAAAAGGAAAGGTACTTAACATTTGAGTAAAATAAAATAAACACCCACTCTTTAAAAAATTAACCTGAAAAAATATTATGTGAGTAAATAATACCAAAAGAAATGTCAAAAATATTCCCTCTACCCCAAAAAAATAAGTAGCAAGTAAAAAACATTGGGAGAAGCAAGGAGGAAAGGGAGAGACACTACATAATAAAAATGTATCATCTCAACATAATAAAAGCTATTTACAACAAACCCATAGCAAACATAATACTCGATGGTGAACAGCTGAAAGTCTTCCCACTAAATTCAGGAACAAGACAAGGACACTCACTATTGCCTCTTCTATTTAACATAGTAAACATAGTATTAGAAGTCCCAGCCACAGCAATCAGACAAGAAAAAAAAAGATATCCAAATTGGAAGGGAAGAGGTAAAACTGTCACTATTTGTAGATGACATGATATTCTATACAGAGAAACCTAAAACCTAAAGCCTCCACCCCAAAACTATTAGAAGTAAAAACATGAATTCAACAAGGTTGCAGGATACAAGATACAATATACAGAAATTTTTGCATTTCTATATACTAATAATGAAATACCAGAAAGAAAAAGTAAAAAAAAAAAAAATTCTTGCTTAAAGTGACATTAAAAAAAACAATAGCTAGGAATAAACTTAACCAAGGAGGAGAAAGACATATACACTGAAAACTATAAAACACTGATGAAGGAAACTAAAGATGATTCAAAGAAATGGAAAGATAGCCTGTCTCTTGGATTGGAGAAATTAATATTATTAAAATAGTCATACTACCCAAAGAAATCTACAGATTTAATACAAATGCTATCAAAATACCTAGGACATTTTTCACAGAACTAGAACAAAAATCTTAAAATTTATATGGAACCACAAAAGACCTCAAATTGCCAAAGCATTACTGAAGAAAAAGAATGAAGCTTGAGGAATAACCCTCCCAGACTTCAAACTATATTACAAAGCAACAATAATCAAACCAGCATAGTATTGGCATAAAAAATAGACACAGATCAATGGAACAGAATAGTGAGCCCAGAAGTAAACCCACACACCTATCATCAATCTACAATAAAGGAGGCAAAAATAAACAATGGAGAAAAGACAGTCTCTTCAACAAGTGGTGCTAGAAAAACTGAACAGCTACATGTAAAAGAATGAAATTGAATATTCCCTAACACCATACACAAATATAAACTCAAAATGGTTTAAAGGTCTGAATGTAAGACCAGAAACCATAAAACTCTTAGAAGAAAACATAGAACACTCTTTGACATAAAGCATAGCAATATTTTCTTGGATCAGTCTCCTATGGCAAAGAAATAAAAGCAAAAATTTAAAAATGGGACCTAATTAAACTTAAAAGCTTTTGCACAGCAAAGGAAACCATAAACAAAAGGAAAAGACAACTTATGGAATGGAAGAAAATATTTGCAAATGATGTGACTGACAAAGGGTTAATATCCAAAATCTACTAACAGCTTATACAACTCAATATCAAAAAAAACAAACAACCCAATCAAAAAATGGGCGGAAGGCTTGAATAGTCATTTTTCCAAAGGAGACATACAGATGGCTAACAGGCACATGAAAAGATGTTCAATATCGCTAATTATTAGAGAAATGCAAATCAAAAACACAATGAGGTATCACTTCACATCTGTCAAAGTATGGCCATTACCAAAAAGTCTACACATAACAAATGGTGGAGAGGATGTGGAGAAAAGGGAACCCTCATACATTGTTGGTGGAAATGTAAATTGGTGCAGCCACTATGGAAAACAGTATGGAAATTCCTTTAAAAACTAAAAATAGAACTACCATATGATCCAGCAATTCCACTCCTGGGTATACATCCAGAAAGAATGAAAATGCCAATTTGAAAAGATACACACATCCCAAAGTTCATAGCAGCACTATTCACAATAGCCAAGACATGGAAACAACATAAGTGCCCATCAGCAGAAGACTGGATTAAGAAGATGTGGTCTACCTATACAATGGAATATTACTCAGCCATAAAAAAGAATGAAATATTGCCATTTGCAGTAACATGGATGCTTAGTGAAATAAGTCACACAGAGAAAGATAATGTGTGATACCACTTACATGTGGAGCCTAAAAAACAACACAAATGAATGTATATACAAAACAGAAACAGACTCACAGATAAAGAAAACAAACTTATAGTTACCAAAGGTGAGAGAGAAAAGGGGAGGCGCAAATTTGGGGTATGGGATTAACAGATACAAACTACCATATATAAAATAGATAAAGAACAAGGATTTACTGTATACCACAGGGAATTATACTGATTATCATTTAATAACCTATAATAGAATACAACATGCAAAAATACTGAATCACTATGCTGTACACCTGAAACTAACATAATATTGTAAATCAACTATACTTCAATTTTAAAAAATTGAAATTCTAATAAAATTTATAACATCCCTATAAAAAATGTATTATTAAATTTCAGTTGATTTTTTAAAAATCAACTAAACCAATCAAGTAGACATAAGTATATATAATAACAGTATATGTGAAAAATAATAATTGTTAAAGACAAATTACCATTTGCAAAAGAAATAAAACTATATCCCTACCTCACATTTCACACCAACATTAATTCCAGATGAATCCAAGATGATAAAAAATATGAAAGATCTAGAAGACAATATGTGTCAACATTTGTATAACCTTGGAGGAAGAAAGGTTTACAAATACATGGGAAAATGGAAACTTTTGAGAGACCATGGGAGAGTAACTAGGTCTGGACTTGCCTTCCCAACATAAACATCTACAAAACTGGATGAAATTTATGAAACTAATGTTTTAGACTCTGGGGAAAAAAAAAAAAAAAAAAACAAGGCTCTGATCCCCGAGATAAAGGAAAAGGCAAGAGTAGCCCTATATCACTCCAGCTTTTGGCTTGGAGGCACCTTCCAGATTGCTGCACAGAATAGGTGAAACCAAGTAAAACACCCAGGTCTGAATGAGTTGGGTTAAGAGAGATCAGAATTATAGGAGTCCAAAACGCAGGTAAAATTTGCAAGGCAAAGTGCCAGAGAGGTGGAAGCTACATGATGAAAGGGCACTCTTGAGTCTTTGCTGAATATTAGCTGCTCATGTGTAGGGTGATACTCCATGATGTTAGGCAAAGAACAGGCACCAGGAAGCTGTAAGATGAACAATTTCCAGAGATACTGTACATACAACAACTTGAATGACTCTCCAATGAATTATGCTGAGCAGAGAAAAAGCCAGTCTTAAAAAGGTATGTACTTTTCAAATTATATAACATTTTTGAAATGACAGGATTTTAGAAATGGAGAACACATTAGTGGTTGCCAGGATGTAAAAATGAAGAGTGAGTAGGTATGGTTATAAAATTATAGGCAACACAAGGGATTCTTGTGATGACAGAATTGTTCATTATCTTGACTGTGGTGGTGGACAGATGGACCTAAGTAGGCGATAAATTACATAGAACTAAATACACATAAAAGAGTACAGCACAGCCAATGTGAAACTTATGGATACAGAGGGCCGATTGTATTCATTGTACTATGCCATTTTATATAAAGGACTTGAGTATTACCAGATTTCGGTATCCTGGGAGACTCCTGGAACCAATCCCCCATGGATACCGAGGTATGACTGTACAAGTAAAACTGGAGATATCTGAATAGGATCAGTGAATTCTATCAATGTCAATATCCTGGTTGACCATAATTTTGCAAAATGCCTCATGGCGGACATGAGTAAAATGACCACAAATCTCTCTGTATTACTTCTTACAATTGCATGTGAATCTATAATTATCTCAATAAAATGTTCAATTAAGAAAATACTTCAAATGAATCAGCTGGTATGCAAGCAATTTATTAAACTCCTTGCCAAAATAAAATTCAACATATAAAAATCACACAATACTAACAACTGAAAAAATGTTTGACAAAATTCAACCCACATTCATGATAAAAACTCCCATAAACTAGGAAAAGAAGCAGACTTCCTCAACCTCACAAAGGGCAAAAGCAAAAACCTTACAATGAAAAGATACTCAATATCACTAATCCTTTGAAAAATGCAAATCAAAACTACAATGAGATACCAATTCACATCCATTAGGATAGCTATTATGAAAACAACAAACAAACAGAAAAATAACAGGTTGATAAAGATGTGGAAAAGTGGAGACCCTTGTACATTGCTAGTGAGAATGTAAAATGGGGCAGCTGCTATGGAAAATAGTATTTTGCTATGGAATAGTAAATTGCTATGAAAAATAGCAATTCCTCAAAAAATTAAACACAGAATGACCATATGATTCAGCAATTCCACTTCTGGATACATACAAAAGAACTGAAAGCTAGGATTCAAATAGATATTTGTACATCAATGTTTACAGCTGCATTATTCAAAATAGTCGGAAGATGGAAACAACCCAAACATTCATCAATAGATGAACAAAATTAGCATATACAATAATGGAATGTTATTTAGCCTTAAAAAAGAATAGAATTCTGATACATGCTATAACATGATTGAATCTTGAAGACACTATGCTAGGTGAAATTAGCAAGAAACAAAAGGATATATATTACATGATTCCACTTACATGAGGTACTTAGAATAATCAAATTCATAGAGACAGAAAGTAGAATGGTGGTTGCCAGGGACTAGCAGAGAGTGAGTTATAGAATGGGGAGCTATTATTTAATAAGGAACAGAGTTTCATTTAGGGATGATGAAAATGTTCAGAAGATGAATAGTGGTGATGTTTGCATAACAACGTCAATGTACTTAATGCCACCGAACTGTATACTTAACAATGGTTCATACTCACTAGTGAAGGCTAAACATTCTCCTCTAAAATTTGACACAAGGCAAGGACATCCACTCTCACTACTTCTATTCAACACTGTACTGGAGCTCCTAGCTAGTGCAGTGAGGCAAGAAAAAGAACTAGAAGGCATAAAAATTGTAAACGAAAAAGTAAAATTGTCTTTATTCACAGATGTGATTGTGTACACAAAAAATCCTGAAGAAGCTACCAAATAACCACTAGAGTTAATCATTGAATTTAGCAAGGTCATCAAAAAAATCAATTGATTTTATACACTAGCAGTGATCAACTAGAAATTAAAATTTTAAAATACAATACCATTTGCAGCAGCATTAGAAAACATAAAATATATAGGAATAAACTTACTCAAAAACCATATCAGATCTCTGTACTACAAACTATAAAACGCTACTGAAAGAAATTAAAGAAGATATTTAAAAATGAAGAAATGTACCATGCTCATAGATTGGAAGACTCAATATTTTAAGTTACCAATTCTTTGTAGAGACTGATCTATAGATTCAACATTATCTCAATCACAATCCCAGAATTTTTTTTAAAAAGAAATTGACAGGTAGTTCTAAAATGCACATGGAAATGCAAAGGCCATGGAATAGCCAAAACAACCCTAAAAAAGACAAAGTTGGAAGACTCATATCACACCACAGAGATGCATCAGCAAAATCCAGGTTGTAGGAAATCCTACAAAACAAATAAGTTTATATATATATACACACACACACACACACACACACATATATACACACACACACACATATATATATACACATACATATATATACATACATATACATACACACACACACAAATACAGTGTGTATACACCCAAGCATATACTAATTCAGGATATAAAATATATTTCTTACTGTGAGTCATGTTCAAAAATATTTCAAAGCCATTGCAACAGTTTGTAATCTTAGGGTGAGCAAAGGCTGTGTCTGCTTTTATTCACCATTACATTTCCAGGAACAATACACTGCCTGGCACAAGGCAGGTGCTCAACAAACATTTGTTTAGTGACTAGAAGAATGAGGACAGGAGATGCTGCCAAAAAAAAAAGAAGGGAAGAAACCAACACTAAATTTCACCTACTCCACAGTTTTGCTTTGATCCCAAAGAGTCCAAACTAAAACCCTGTAATTTTCTCAACAAAAGATTCTTACCAGGAGAGTAATTTGTAAAACCTAAAACTCTTAAATTCTAACATTTAAGCCTATAGTTAGGAAGCCAAAAAGGACTACTCAAGAGCCCCCTCCAGTCGTGCCCTTTTCACAGCTGACGTCCTGCAGAAAGAGCTGGAAGTAGTGTTCTTCATCACTGCCTCCCACTCCAGAATTTTGCTTTCCAACTCCTAACCTTAAAACCAGCCTACCTTTCCACTGGTGGAATTATCAATGTGAAACAGGTGAGGTTAAACCAGGAGGCCACAGAAAACAAAATATACTTTTATTCTTTTCTGATATATGGGAGAAATCATTAACCATTCAGTCTGCTAGTTAACAGCTGAAATCTTGTTATAAGAAAGCCAATTGTAGGGTAAGAATGAAGCCAAACACTACTACTGCAGCTTTTGGCTTTTGCATAAGGTATGCTAAGGCTTTTATTAATCAAAACATTTCATTTCAAGATTGAACCATGATGATATCAGTGCTCCTGGGGTTCCCTGGAGTGAGGATCTATCTGAGTCAATCATCTCAGCACACCTATGAAGAAAGAGTAGCATGAAGTGGGCATGACAAAGCCCAAGCCAAGGGCAAGAATAAGGAGAGGGAAGGGGATGATAAGCAACAGACATTTCTTTTCCATCAAGTCTCTTAATAACTATTTCCCAAGTCTAAAAAAGAAAAATAATAAAGAATAAGCATTAGCGAAGGCATTCTGAGGCCATTCTGCCAGCCAGAGAGCTCCTCCCAAAATAAGAATTTGACCTATTTTTTTATTACCTATTTTGTAAGTATTCTAAGCTAAACTGAGTATGGCCACCAAAATGTTCACCTCATTTCCTGTTTCAGAATTCCTTTCTCATCTCCTCTCTACATTGTGAAGATGTTCTTAGCCCAAGATTGTCACACACCCAATTTATGTGACTATCCCACGTTATCACATCTTTTCTAATTCTTTCAAACATTCAGATGAATTACATTTATTATACTTCCCTTCAATTTGTTAGAATATGGTTGTATTTTCCAAACTAAAATTTAACAACTTTCATAGTTGTTTTTTTTTTAAAGTCCTTTTGCAGAAGTGGAAACCGTTGTGCTTTACTAACCATCTCCATTTATGGGTAAGTGGTTAAGATAGCAAGAAAAACAAGGATTCTGATTTTAGCAATGACTGAACATGAAAGTGAAGGTATAGGAAGTAAATGTTCTCCAAAGAGGCAGAAAATGAGAGATGACAACAGAATGAGATCTGTTAGTGGTACCCAAAGGTACAGACACATAAAACCGATTGAGTACCTGGTATAAATTACATTCTAAATAAGAAGTATTGGTCTCAAAAATACTAATTAACCAATGACCCAAGAAAAAGAATAGTTTAAGCTTCTTTCACATTTTTTAAATCTACAGGTTTCAACAACTTGAAGAATCTCTAACAATCACTTTTGTGAACTAAACAACTCTTTTTTTTTTCACTAGATTTGCTAATCCTGTAAATGTAAAACAGGCATTTAGAGGCATTAATAAACAAATCAGAAGAGGGAGGGCCCAGAAAAGAATAGCTTAATATTTGAGACAGTGTAACTACTTATTCAACTCCTATTATTTTTCTTATCCTAAAAATCTTACCAAGATAATCAACTTCTGCCACCACTTCCTCACAATGCAAATCTCTTATGGCTAAAGGGGAGCTTGAAGCTTATTTATTAGCTGAGAACCAAAACAGATCTTGTGACATTAAATGTGCATTTTGAGTATGCCAATAAAGAAGTGACTGAAAAGCCTTAAGTCCAGATGAAGGAAGAGCCACTTTCGTGACATCAGTGAAGGTGGTAACCAGGGAGAGGTTTAGTACTAAGAGAAAAGGAATTGTTTGAAGGAAATAAAAACCAGAAAACAGACAACTCCAGTAAGAATTAAGTTGGGGAAGAAGCAAGACATTAACTGATTAGGAAAATCTAGAAAGTAAGTGACAGTTCATAAGGTTTCCAAGAAAATGTGAGTCTTTGTACCCAATGCATGGAAGTGGGAGACCAAGGAAATATTACCACTCATGCATTAAGAATGTCCACTCATCATTAAACTAAAGGTAACTAAATTGAGGACAAGTGCTTAGGTTATGAGTAGAAATATTAGTGAAAATTGAAAGTAAAAATGAACAGTATTTTTAAGTATTAAGCTGAGTCAAACAGCACTGAGCAATGAAATTCTGATTTATCTAATAACCTATCTAGAAATGATTTCCTTCCCTGAGATCAACTCACTTTATACATTAAATAATGTTTGCACGCTAACATGCTAGCTAATCCTGCCTTTCACTGTAATCACACCCTATGAGAAATAAAAGTAAAAACTAAGGGAACTGCACTCCTCTCTCCTCTTCTCCTGTTTTACCTTGCCTCATCCTATTCCCTTACTGGTAGTGGATTGAGGGATAGAAATGGAAATTATCCCTGAGTGAAAGCTGGGAAAATTTCTATTTGGACCCCTCACTTAAAACTTATTTTAACACACTTACCAACATCTCCATAAACATACAGGCCCCTTGGAGGTTTTCTCCTTGAAAAAAGCTGCAAATTAAGAACAAATTATAAATCTCTAATACAGAAATCATTGAATATCATCATATAGATAGTGTTCCTAACCATGCTATGCACAGGACTGAAACGAGTTATTGCACGCAAGTACAAAAAAATTGATGTAAAAGGACATGAAGCCCCACTTAGGTTTTAAAATAGGAGGTTAGAATCAAAGTAGCTCAGATAAAGGCTCTGAAGCCACATGACTGCAGTTTACATCCCTTTCACCATTTACTAACCCTGTAATCTTCCTTCTCTTTCCAAAATGGGCTCCCCAAACAATGACAGCTGAGCTTATTCCTGGCAAGCAAGGGATCAGAAGACGTTTTCTGGAGAAACTAAACTGTCTCCAGAAAAAAAGGCTCACAGGCACTTATGTGTGGGTTTCTCCCAAAGAAAGAACTGGGTTCCTATCAGATCACCATATACTAAAGCACACTAGTCAACAAACCTCTTAAGGGGGAGCCTTCAATCAGCTTGTTAATATCTGAAAAGACTCTAAAATGAACTGACAGCCAAGAATCAACAAAAATTTGTGGGGAAAAAAACCCTTCCATTATGACAATTGGAGACCAGAGCAAATATACAGGAGGTAAAAAACTCAGAGGAAACAGAGACTACACAGAAGGCAAAAAGGAACTTCAAAATAAAACTGTAATCAATAGTAATTAATATGCTGGGGAAAATAAAAGAAGCTATTAAAACTACAAAGCAGGAACAACATGCAATTTTTTAAAGGAGTATTAAGAACAAAACAGAGTACTACTTCAGATTTTAAAATATGGTAGCAGAAATAAAATTCCAAGGCAGGGAGGGTATGGCTCAGTGTAGAGTATGTGCTTAACATGCATGAGGTCCTGGGTTCAATCCTCAATATCTCCATTAAAAAATAAACAAGTAAACCTAATTACCTCCACCCACCCCCAAAAAGAAATAAAATTCCATAAAACAGATAAGAAGATAAGCTTGAGGAAATGCTAAAAAAAAAAAAAAATTAAATAGACAGTAACAATAAAAGATGGAAAATAAATTACAGAATTAATTCAGGGGGTCTAATTCCTGACCAAAAGGAATCCCAGAAAGAGAAAAGAGAGAAAAAAGAGGGGATGAAATTATCTAAGATTTTTCTCAGATCTGAAGGACTAGATTTCAAGATTGGAAGGAAAGAGTAAGCATCCAGCACACTGAGAGGAATAAGACCCATAACAAGTCACAATCCTGAAATTTCAGCTGCCAGAAATATTAAGAAAATCCTACAAATGTCCAAGGTGGCAGTGGAAGGTGAGAGGTGGGTAGGGGAACAGGTCATAAAGAACCAATAAAAACTTGAATAAAATTTGAGGGGCAATGATTTCCAATCTAACTGACTCAATCATTTTTCCCATAAAAATGGGACACTGACATTCCATGCATAGAGAGTCTCAAAAAATCTCCCCAACAGAAATAGGAACACCTATGCTCCTGGAAACACAGAGGATCCTGGGAGGAAAGATCTGGTAAGATGTAGGGTTGCTCCAGAACCACAGTGGCACAGGCAGGTCTAGAAAGCAATCAAGTCCAGACCAAAACAGGAGAATGAAGGCCTCTAAGGAAGAAACAAAATGGAACTTCTCTTTGCCTGATACTATTTTCAACCCAAATTACATCCTGAATTTTGCCCCACTTGGAAGAGTAACCTTCAAACTCTATGACAACTCCTTGACACCTGTGCAAAAACCAAGGCAAGCCAGAGCCGAGAGAACTCACAGAGGGTAAGAACAGGCAAAGGTTACCACTTAGCACCAACTAGAGCAGTCAATATCTTGACAGAAAACAGCCTCAAAAGCTGAATTTCAGGATCTACTACATAATGCTTTTGTTTTATAATCTGTCCAGTCACTCCAACATGCCTCAGAAACCTCTCTCACTTTGCTGTCCCTCAGCTTTCTCTATAAATCCAGCCTCTGACTCCAGCATGCCCCTTCCAGAAGAACCTTTACCATGGTTTCAGCGAAAGGATCTTCTTTGCTTTGATTCTGCCAGCTGGATGCCTTCTCTGTGTTCCTCTGTACATTAATTCTCCAACTATTCTTAAATCTCGATTGAAAACAAATTCTACTCCTGCTAAAACCTCTTAATTTGTCTTGTTCTAATATCTCATATGAACTATTCTTGTACACTGGTTATTCCATTTTCAACTTGCCAGAAAAAAAAAGCATTATCCTCCTCAATAATTTTAAACAGCTTCAAACTGGAAAACATAGAAACTAATAATCTCTAAGTATATTCTATGTATTAGAAATCTTTTGAAAGCAACTTTCTATATTAAGTAACTGGAGTGTCAATTGAGAATTCTTCACAACACACTTCACAGGAATAGTCCTGGGCCTACTCATGATATAATCAATAATATACTGAATAAATGAAGTTCAAGGCAAAATTTTAACAAAGATGGGGGAAAATATGACATGGGAAGAACTCAATGCTGCAAAATATATATATCTCACTTGGTTCCATTTTCTGTTTTGTTCAATGTATTTTTGAAAGAGCACTTTGGCAAATATTATATTACATATATAATTTATATTATACTGTATTATATTTATGGCAATATTTAGAAGATGATATTGAGATATGGTTGTAGAGTACCAAAGGAAAAGATCGTCAAACATCTCAGATTACAAATATCTAGTATGGCATACTGTTTAAGATGCAGATTTTACTCTAAATAAACATAAACAAAATGGACGCTCCTCTAATGACAGACGTTAGATATTGTCTATCTAAACTATACTACATATACTCCAAGAATTTTCACCTGGAGAGCAAGCTAATTTTCTACTAATAAAATTTCAGCCTTCCAAAAATTACTGAAATTGTTTCAGGGGTTTAAAAATCTGTATTTGAAGGGGAAAATCAGGGGTTTAATGGAGAACAATAAGACTATTTAGAAGGCTGTAAAATGGGTCCTAAAGAAGTTTTAAAATTATTCATAGCAGTGAATTCAAGGAAAGTTAGGTTCACACAGTTTTCTTGAAAATAACTAACTCACACAGAAACCCACATCATTTACATGCTCCTAGTTTACACTTTCTCACAGTTTACCCTATTTTTCAAGTCCATTAAATTTCCTTTCTCAATGTTTTAATTTCCTGTAATGTGTTTTTATGTCTCAGAGCACTCCATCCTGGCACAGTTCCTCAGTGCTGGGATTCTCCATCCCAAATGTCCTCCCATCTCCACATGCCTCCTCGGCCTGCTCTCTTCCTCAGGGGGCTAACCTTGCTGGCTGGTTCCTGGCAGGGCTCAGCCCCTGGGAGGCACTACTTTCAGGGGATAGGAGGGAGGGGATAGAGAGAAATCCGGGTCATTCTCTGTTTCCTCCCTACTTTGGGGCTGTGTCACTAGCAGAGCTGCATCCCTCAGGAACAATTAGGTCCTCACAGCACAGCTCTAGCTCTTGTCAGCCTCCTCCACTTCTCCATCCCTTACTTGCTGCCTGAGGCCTGCCCTGCCCATCCATGACTCTCTAAGTCATCTCTTGATTCAGTCTTTATTTGAAACATCTACTCTGAACAGTTTTCTGCCAGGACTCTGATACACGCCCAACCCCAAAAATACACACACTTAACACTAGACAAAGACTTAAAAATCTGAACATGAATAAGTTTCTCTAGTGACCAGCTGTAAGATTTGTCATGATACTTATATCTTAGGGAATTTGTGAAGTAGGATGATGACACTTTCTCTAATGGGTTTTTTATAAGGATCCAATGATACTGTATTATAGATTGTGCACATGGTAAATAACCTTAAGGATGATGTTGGAAAACAGAGGAAAACTATCACCTACCACCACTAAGCATAAGAGATATAGCAGAAGAGTATTAGAGTTGATCCCAAAAGATCTGGGTACAAATTCCGGTTCTGCTACTTATTAGATGTATGACTCTGGGTAAGCCACATCAACTGTATAACCTGCAGTTTCCTTATCTGCTGGGTACAGGGCAGGGCACAGGGGAGTTCCCATTGACTGCCTACTTCTGCATGCCTAATCATAGAGCCCACTCACTCACGCTGAAGACTGCAAACTTCACATACTGATATCTGCTTCCATCCAAACCTGTGGACCATGAAAAAAGAAACACCACATCTTTGACACAATCCTCTCAAAGATCTGAACAACACTAAAGTACACTATTTTATATCTATAAAACTCTACCAAACAAATCAAGAATACATTCAAGAATGTAGAACACAATTTCAAAGATAGTCCTTATTCTAAGCCATAAAGGAAGCCTCAGTAAATTCCAAAGAATCACAGTACTGCAACCATAATGGAATAAAATTAGAAACAAATGATGGAAGGATGGCTAAAAATAGAAAAAATCTCATACTAAGATACTGACCTTCCCTCACGTATACCTGGACTTTTGAAGACTGCTAAGAATACTCTGAAAGCTCTGAGGAGTGTCCCTCCATTTAGTCAACAAGTCTGTTTCACTGGTTAGTTCACTCTCTGTCTCTGCAATGATTCTCTAGAACCTTCTCAGCTCCCTTCAAACTAAACTACACTTCCCCCATTACTTTCAGTAGATGTCTACTTCTTCATAAAGAGAAAACAGAAGGCATTGGGTTGGAACTCCTTCAACTTTCCATATGAAATTGCAATCCCGACCTCCCATAGCTGTACCCATCCTTCCCTCTCTCCCTCCTATGACAAAGGAAGATGATTCCTCTTCCAATGCAACCTTCTATTTATTTCTGGATCTTAGTTCCTACCTCCTCTACCACCTTCTTAAGAACCATGGCCCATCAAATTAAATTTTTCACTTTTCTTGTAATCCTTCTCATCAACATCTTTGTAAATGTCTTCCTATGAACTTATTTTTACAGCTTTAAAGTGCAATGTCTTAAAAGCAAGACATAAACCAAAAACCATAAGGGAAAGAGAGACACATTAAAAGCAGTGAAATTAAATATTTCTGTTTGGGGGGAAGAAAGCTAAGAAAAGTAAAAGGCAAATAATATATTGCAAAAAAATTACAATATTTATTACAGACAAGAATTTATTTCCTTAGTAAACAAAAGATTTTTAAATCAATAAGAAAAACAAATACAAATGGCTTAAATATTTGAAATAATACTTAATCTCATTCAAAATAAGAGGTGTGACTTAAAATAATAAAGAAATATCACCATGACAAAAATCTAAGGTCTGAGAGGATACTGTATTATCAAAGATATAGAGAGACAGGAAGGCTCAGAAACTGGTAAAAATATGAATTGCTATAATCTCTTTAAGGCAACTTGGCATTATTTATCAGAATGTAAAGTACACATACCCTTTAACAATTCCATTTCTATAAATTTATCCTACAGGAGTACCCATGCATATACACAAAGATGCATGTACAGTTCATTAACAATATATGTTATGAGTCCATTAATAGGATAGGATATCAGTATATTCATGTGATAGAATACTGTAACACTAACAAAAGCTATTGAATTGTGGAACATTTATATGAAGGAATTTTAAAGAATTAGGTAGCTTTTATAAGAAGAAGGCAAGTCTGATGTGGGATTGTCTCCTGGATATAGTGTTAAAGTTAAAAAATAAAAAGTACAGACCAGTGTGTATGCTATGGTCCCACTATATAAAAAAGAAGTAAGAATGTGTGGGCATCCATTCACATACCCAATTGTTTGTATAGGCTTAGAAAATTTCTGGAGGGCTCCACAAGACTGAATGCCTCTGGAAAGGGAACAGAGGTGATAAGAGGGACTTAATTGTGCACTCCCTTATAATGTTTTAATTTGTTACCAAATATATATGGGTTTTTTCCTTTTTATTAAGAAGTTTGATAACTGAAAAATTGTGCTCTACACTGGAATTTGACACAGCATTGTAAAATGATTATAAATCAATAAAAAATGTTAAAAAAAAAAAAAAAAAGAAGTTTGATTTAGAGAGGAGCAGATGTGCTTCCACCAGAGGACTCACTAGCCACAACACAAGAAGAGTAAAGGAGCAGGGAGGGTATAGCTTAGTGGTAGAGTGTGTGCTTACCATGCACAAGGTCCTGGGTTCAATCTCCAGTACCTCCATTAAATCAATCAATCAATCAATCAATCTAATTATCTTAATAAAATAAACTTAAAAACCTAATTCCTCCCAAAAACTTAAAATAAGTAAAAATTTTTAAAGATATCTGTACCCCAATGCTCATAAATAGCCAAGACATGGAAACAACCCAAGTGTCCAATGATGGATGAATGATGAATGTATGATGAAAATGTTATACGTATATTTGTGTGTGTATATATATGTGTATAAACACACACACACAAAAAAATATTATTCAACCATTTAAAAAAAAAGGAAATCCTGCCATTTATGACAACATGGAGGGCATTATGCTAAGAGAAATCAGACAGAGAAAGACAAATATCATATTAACTGATATGTGGAGTCTTAACAAAATTGAACTCATATATACCTAACCAAGAGAGCATCTCAAGTTTATGAGACTTACTATAATAACCTAAATCAAAAGGGAGGATAATGAGAAAAACAGATGTCAGAAAAATGATTTAAAAATTTTTAAACAACTTAACTATATTACCAATTGTCCAATAAGGAAATGTGCTGGTGTGACAAGTGTTTGGGGTCCTGGTTGTTATACATTTGGTGATGCACTCCAAATCACTAAGCTTAGTAAAAATTTATGTTTTAACTTTTATATACATAAAAGCCCATTTCTACACAAAGAATCTTTGAACATGTGGTTTATATTTTTTAAAAACCTGATAATTATTCTACCAAAATTTTATTAGACAAAATCAAATGTAAAGCATGAATCCTGGAACCAAATGCATACACACATACACTCAGTTAAAAGAACAGTTGAGGGATAACTGAAGAAATTTGAAGTGGGATTGAGAAATCTGAAGTTATTAGGATTGCCATGTAAAATATAGGATGCCCAGTTAAATTTGAATTTCAGATTGACATTAAGTAATTTTTGTCCCAAATATTGCATGGGACATACATATACTAAAAAACCTATTCATTATTTATCTGAAACTCAAGCTTAATTGGAAATCCTGTATTTGTATTTGCTAAATTGGGTGACCCTATTTTAGGTATCATTACATCAATGTCAAATTTCTTGGGTGTGATAATGGTAATACTGTTATGTAGGAGAAGGTCCTTATTAGGAGATACATAATGATGTTTTTAGAGGTCAAGTGTTATGATGTTACAACTTACCTTAAGATGATTAAAGAAAAACTACCGAGGAGAGGAGGGTATAGCCCAGTGATAAGAGTGCATGCCTAGCATGCATGAGGTCCTGGGTTAAATCTCCAGTACCTCCATTAAAAATAAATAAACAAATAGATAGATAGATAAGTAAATAAATAACCTAATTACTCCCTCCACCCCCCAAAAAAGAAAAACTATTGAGAGTGAGACAGAAAACAAATGTGGCAAAATGTTACCCACTAGTGGTTTTAAGCATATGGTTGAAATTTTTCAAAATAAAAAGTTGGGAAAAACAAAAACCAAAATTTGGTAAGGCAACTAATTACTGTATTACTTTTACTTTTGAACTAAGTCTAAAATTATTCCAAAAGTATCTGCATATTTGCATTTTAGACAATTGCTTTCCAAACTATTCCTTTAACATCTGCAAAGTAAACACTGGTCATCCATCATTCCAAATATTTTGATTTGATCACTCTAACTTTATCCTTTATTCCTTATGATATTAAAATTCTAGCATTAAACAATAATCCAAGGTGATTCTCATCAAAGTTATAGTTAAAATAGCATGTTCTTCATCTTTCTGGTGTATCCACCTGCTAGTCCAGCATAATTTCCATTAGGACAATTAGATAATAAGGGTGGAGTTTTAAAATAAAAAACATTGTTTTCAATGTGTTTAAAATGCAGTAATACTTCCTGTTTCCCCCCACTCGCCTCACCATTCCATTATTATCTCCCAAAATGACAGAATCAGAGACAATGATTCCAGCTGGAATGCTGAGTATAATTACATCTTTTAAAAACTAGCGTTATATCATTCTCAACATAGACCACTTTTTGATAAAAGTAGATCACTTCAGGTTTCTAAGAAGTTCTTTAAAAACTAAAGAACTGAACTATATGTTAGCACCCATAAATTCTCTTTAAATGAAAATCTTTTTTTAAACGCCTTCAGCTGATTTGCAAAAGAACCCGTGTAACCTAAAGTACACCAATTTGCTTAGTTTACTAGTATAATTAAGCCTTTTAAGTATCTAAATAACTAGCAAGTGGGGGGAGGGGAGTTTAAGCCTCTAAAACAACTAGCGTAAGAAATGGCTCAATTTCTGATTGTAAGAGTTTGAAGATGTAAATGACTTTTTAATGCTGTATGCATTCAAGCAACAAGCATTTCTGAGTGTCTATATCTGTTAGTGGGAAACAAATGACAGGCAGTAGGTTCTTCAGCAAATCTTTCCACATTTACTCACTCTTGAATGATATTTGATTTCTGAACCAGCTTGATTGAAGCTATGCTAGGTGTGATCTACTCCAGCTCACTGCTTGTCCAGAGGGATGTCCAGGACATAAGCATAATTCTCAGACTGACCTGGAGTTAATCAAAAGAAGGATGTGGAAAATATCCCTCAGTCTGAATCCAGCAGAGATTCTGAATTTAAGGGATTAAAGTGGCCTTCCAGGCTTCTCCAGGATTTTCAAAGAATTGACATTATGGAGGAAATGAGAACACCAACACATCCACAGAGAAACAAGTGAAGTTAGGAACTCACAGAGACATCTTACTCTCACACAGACACATGGACAGGCTAATAGCCACCAAGACAACTGCCTTTAGAGTCAGCAGATTATTTCATGAATCTTCAGTGATGACTTTGTTATTCATTCAAATCTTCATATTTTTTTCATTTATTACAGAAACATGGATTGGGCATTGAGCACTTACTTTGTACCAGGCAGTGAGATAGGTTCTGCAAACCTAGAGGGCCAGAAAACAGTGGCACAGTATTTACTAAAGAAGCATGTGGTCAACAGGTAGGCAAAATGAGATGGGTCATAGTAAAAGGGTCGGAGGGGTGAAGGATAGCCTTGGCAAAGACCCAGAGGCAAAAGTAGATTCCAGTTGTGTCCAAGGATGTTCAAGTAGCTTGTCATAGCTGGTACTTTTATTGCCAGCAGAGAACAAAGACAGATGAGGCTGGCAAGAAGCAGGAACCAGGCTCTCAAGGACCTTGTAGAATACGCTAAAGAGTTTGTACTTTCTCTGGAGGGCACCGAGAAGCCTTAAGCAGGACAATGGCCCTATCTGTTAGAAATATCATTCTTGATATATTGTAGAGAGTGCACTGAATGGGAGGTAACTGGAGGCAAGACAGCACCACCTGTATCTGCTCTGCTAACAAGCCACCCTTGCCAGGTGGGAGTGTGCTACAGGGAGAAATACTTGTGGGGGCTTTCTGTGGTTCACTGAGGCAAAGGCAACTGAAGGCAGCTCTGTGGTGGTCTTCATTGCCATGAAGGAGCTATGGATAGCCTTGGAGCTGTGCCTCAGGCTTGTCCTGAAGCACATGGCTGTGGCAATGTAGCCTGAAATGTGTGTTCAGGTCCTAAAATCTACATATCTCCATAGGAGATGATGGCATGGGTTGGAATTGCTCAGTTTTTCTTATAGTTCTCTCATTTCCAAACAGAGGTTTTCACTCAGTTAAAAATCAATTATATAAAGCAAAATCAGAATTACTATTCAACTTAAGAAACTAACTGAGGGCAAATATCTAACTCTTGAAAAGTTTAACATTATTAAAAGAGAATATAATTTCTTTTAGTTACCCTTAAAAGAAGCCACCTTCATAGAGAATCTTTAGGAATAGCAAATGTGGAGGCAACTGGTGAAGAACTCTGAACTTCAGGCTAAAATAGATTTTACTGAAAAACAACTGAAAAATAATCTAAACAACTCATAACTAGATTAGTTGACTGGTAACTTTACAAGAAGAATGAAATTACTAGAATACATATCAAAATTTACCATATCATGTGGTTTTTCCAAACAGAGCAATGCCCTTCAACCAAATGGTCGGCCATATCTAAAAAGAGATCTTTCCACTGCCCTCTACTCAGATTCTCACACTTGCTACCACACTTTCCTCCCTACTTCTACTCCAAGTCCTTGTTGCCAGTGGATCCAAGTGAACAAGTCTTAAAATGGAGACTTCTGTTTTCCTTCTCCATAAATACTTTCTGCCAAGGGATTTTTCTAGCCTACTATCTAATCTAATCTGATTTTCCTCTCCTATGTGCTAGAATTTCCCCCATCATTCCCACATCCTGAAAAGTATAAAGAATTACCTTTAGGGTTGATTCAATCTTCACACAAATCTACCACTGAACATTCTGAATCTGAGAAGAAACTTGAATTTTTTTTTTGTCTCTCTTCATATGTAATTTTAAGTTCTCAACTTTAATTTCAAAAATTGCTGTTACTTAAGTGATATACTTTTCCACTAATGGAAGTTTTATAGGATAATAATTCTCAGAAGTATTTCACAAAGTTTATTCAAATGTTAATCTTGAGTGCATTGTTTATATTTTATTATTCTCTCTAGATAGTAAACATTGCATTTAATTTGATTAACAGTCCATTATTATATGAATAATACTGAATTTCTGTAATACTGAAACTGTTATATGACCAATTCGGAAACTGGACGCATTTGAAATAACAAAGCCATTTTATATGCCAAGAGTAGCATCTTAATTATAAGACATATGTGAAAGTAACTTAAATATATTTTTTATCGATTTTTTTAACATGTGAAAAAAGGATTTTAAACATAGTGATATTGATCCCACTTAAATATATTTTTAATCGATTTTTTTAACATGTGAAAAAAGGATTTTAAACATAGTGATGTTGATCCTTTTCAGGAGCAAATAGTTAATAGATACATATTTTAATTTTTTTGTGAGTTTTATGTTGTTAATTTTGATGTATATACCCACATTTGGAATCTGACCCTTCAAGACTGCTCTATATCAAATATATCTCATTAAAACTGGAAGAAAAAAGTAAAAAAAAATTATCGTCTATGTTGATGGCATAATTTTACCTCTTAGAACCATTACGAAACTTAAAATGTAATTGAATATATTGGTTAATCATTCTGGAGACTAAAGCAGGCCCATTACACTCTGCTTCTCAAATTTCAGACTTTAAATGAGTCTTTGGCATGTGTTAGTTCTCAAAAAAAACAATGTAGTTTGACTCCCAATCTCACTTCCTTACAGATAATGCCATCATTGAGCCAGGACATAATGCTTCAGTTTTCATAAAAATTTTGTAGAAGAAAATATTCATTTAAAAATATTTCTCATCTTTTTTGCATTTATTTTGTATTCAATGTTGCTTATGATGTTCTAAAGGATAAAGTTCCAGGAATCAGGGAAGCTTTACCTAAATCACATGGCTCAACCTACTTCACCTATAGGAAATGCCAGTTCTAAGAGGAACAGAGAGAGTAAAGTGCTGACTCCCTTAGCTGGAGGAGAAGGGAGGAACTGAGAGAAAACAGCAAACTGCCTAGTCTTGGGTAAATAACTGAAGGGATCCAGATAACTAGGTCTCCTGCATCTCCTGAGAGAAAAGTCCACAGCCCAGCATTCCAGGTAGCCTGCTCACGGCCTCCAGCTCCTAGCACCTGGATTTAAGGCAGCATAGGTCTTCTACCTGCTATGTACATTGGTCTTGGGAGGGTGAGGAGAGGTATCCAAATAAAAGATGGTAGGTTGTAAGAGAAAGTTGGAAATAATAATTTCTCATTAGGGGAAAACAATTATTTTGCGGAGAGCAGGAGAAAAAGAAAAGGAATTTTGTCCCTTCTCCCCTTCCCTAACTCCCAGGTCTCTTTGGCTATGATGTCTCCTCCCAAGAGATGAAAAAACCTGGCTGCTGTCAACCCCCTGATTAATGGAAACAGAGATTTTCAGAATAGCTCCACACTCTGTTTAATTCTCTCCTTCCATGGCTCTAGAAATGCTTGATTTGGCTGTGTAAAAGTAATTCTAATTATAGTGATTTACATGAACCACTTACCATTTATGCCTAATTACCTCATAGCACAATAACAATTATGCATACATTAAATGTCTCAGATTAACCTGGCTGTAAGTTTTATTTGATAACAAAAGTGAAGTAGTCGTAGATGCTCATTCTTCATAGTATGTTGCTCATATAGGATGGTCATCTGCTCATAACTTTTTCAAATTTTTATTAGAGAAAACATTGTTACATATGTAGGTGAAACAGCCTAAAAGTCTTCCACAATTTCTTCTCATTGATTAATAATGCTGGTATTTTATTCTAACATTATGGCTTACCCTTAGAGAAAGTTTCTTAGGAGTACAATTTTTTTTTGAAGTCCACTATAATGAGTATTTAAACATCTACATCAAAAACAAAATCAAATGCCCATATATGCTAACTGAAATAAGTCAGACAGAGAAAGAAAATATTGTATATTCTCACTTATACGCAGAATTTTAAAACAGCCTAACTCATAGAATGGCAGTTACCAGGGGCTGTAGGGGTAGGGGAAATGGCAAAGTATTGGTCAAAGAATACAAACTCCCAGCTATACGATGAATAAGTTCTAGGGATCTAATGTACAGCATAGAGACTATAATTAACAATACAATATTATATATTTGAAAGTTGTTGAAACAGTAGATCTTTAATGTTTTCACCACAAAAAGAAATAGTAATTATGTGAGGGGATATAGATGTTAACTAACTTTATTATGGTAATCATTTTGCAATGTATACAAGTATCAAATCATAACACTGTATACCTTAAACTTACATATGCTATAATCAAGAACTCTACATATTAATAAAGTTCTATTGTTGGAAAACCTAACAGTCCGAATTTTCCTTTTTCAAAATTAAAGCTTTTTACATATGTTTTATTCAAATTACACTAGATGTTTGGGATTTTTTTAATGTTAAAGATTTGGTGGGCTTATTTTGATAATGTTGATCCTTCAATCCATGAGCACAAGATATCTTTCCATTTCTTTGTATCATATTCAATTTCCTTCATCAATGTTTTACAGTTTCAGAGTATAGCTAACCTCCTTGGTTAAGTTTATTTCTAGGTATTTTGTTGTTTTTAATGCAATGCAAATGTTTATGCCAGTTATAAAATTCTGGGTTTTGAAGGGCAAAAAAGAAAAAAAAAAAGTTAATGAAGGGCCACAAATGGCAAAATATCCTTCTTTTTATGGGTGAGTTGTATTCCACTGCATATATGTGCTACATCTTCTTTATCCATTCATCTATTGATACGCATTTAGGATGCTTCCATATCTTGGCAATTGTAAATAGTGCTGCTGTTAACAGCAGAGTGTATGTACCTTTTTGAATTAATGTTTTTGTTTTTCTCAGGTATGTGCCCAGGAGTGGAACTGCTGGGCCATGTGGTGGTTGTTTTGGGGTTTTTGAGAAACCTCCATATTGTTTTCCACAGTGGCTGCACCAATTTACATTCCCACCAATAGTGCACAAGGGTTCCCTTTTCTCCACGTCTTTGTCAGCATTTATTATTTGTGTTCTTTTTAATGATGGTCATTCTGACAGGTGTGAGCTGGTGCCTCACTGTGATTTTGATTTGCATTTCCTTGATATTGGTGATGTTGAGCAGCTTTTCATGTTCCTGTTGGCCATCTACATTTCCTTTTTTTGGAAAAATGTCTGTTCAGTTCTTCTGCCCATATTTTAAATGGGTTGCTTATTTGTTTGCTTTTCAATTGTGGTACAGTTAATTTTTTAAAAAAATGCCTTCTCAGGAAACTTAATCATTTTTAAAGGCCTTTGATTTTAAATGAGATACGTATGACTCTTCCTTTCACTTGAACACCTAGAGGCCACTGCAGGGTGAATAGCTGGCCTAATGTCAATATTCTCTTCTCAAAGTCCCATAATTTGTATGCATATACATATTTTAAATTTTCTTTTCCTAAGTAAGTTACCTAAAAATTTAATCAGTTTTCTCCTACCTTCTAAAATTCTTATTTTAGCAGTTCAGACTCTATTGTCAACTTATTAGTGAAGTCTATACCAAATGAATAAATCCACACACACACAAAAAAAGATCTGGTGGGCTTAAGAAGCTACAGGAAACTAAGAAACTTAAGAAACTAAGAAACTCAAATACTACAAAAGAGATGCTGATCTATCTACTCTATATTCGTTCACATATGTACCATATGCATTAGGACTTAACAAACAGAAGCTTTTATTAGACACATTTGAAACTACCTGACTTTTCAGATCTCCTCCTTACATAAGGTTACAATTACACAATAAAACCAGGTCCTCTAGATAATAAGTATCGCATTTACTAACTGCTAAATCGCTGCCTATTTACTAGGCAGACCCAGCATAGCCAATTCATAAATCAAAGGTGGATGTGTGGGAATTAAAATAATAATTTTAAAGGAAAAAACGACGTTGTTGAATTAGTAATCAGATAAGTTAATGATTACGGAATACTTTTGACTGGATGGAAGTTCATCACCCCGGTAAGATGAGCCCTATGGATGATACAGAGCTTAGAGGAGGGAAAAAAAAAGGGACTGTATTTCCAAAAGGGAGAGGGCTAGACCAGGAACAAGATGCAAAATTCATGAGAGCAATAAAACTTTCAAATAACAACAACAACAACAAAAATCTGGTTAAGTAAAAAAATCCTGTTTCCTGGCTCTGACACATAACCAAACTTATTTTATTTGGAAGACCACCTGAGATGCAGACTATAATTAGGTATGCAGTAACCTAAGCAATCTATATTTTTCAAACTTTTTAGTTTTTGACTCACCTATAAACTTTTGCAAATATGGGGAGAAGAGAAAAAATTGGCTATCAAAAGGGATAACTCATAATTATTTCTTATTGCCATTGTGCTGAACTGGCCAATCACAGTGGCTCCCACACTCACAATCCACTTCTGAGGGAAATCACCCTGCCCACAGGAGCCATAGGTGGCACCTTACAGAGAGATCCAATCTTTGTGCTGACTGGCAGCCTCTCAAAACCTGGTGTGAAAGCTCTGTCCAAACAGGGATGAAGTGACTAGGTGGCCGTCAGATTCTTACCCAGGAACTGAAACCACAGATACAGGAAGAGAATTGAGAAACTATAGAATGAACAGAAGTAGAAACAGACATGGGGGAAAAGGAGCAAACAGTAAGCAGATTATGTGAATGGCAGGGCACTGGAGAATCAACATGTACCTCCTACTATAAGTCATCAAAGCTTTCAGAGTCACTGAGTCTGCTGAAAGCTGGCACAGGCTCTGTGAGGCCTGGCTGAGTGATGGAGATGCCCTTCATTGCTACTTTCTTATGTAATCTTATTCTGTATCTCCATCTCCTTCTCAAACCTAAATGATTCTCTGTTCCTTTTAATGAAAAGATGTTAATACAATGACAGCCTTTTTCCTTATATAAGAATAAAACTATTTCATTACACTCTCAAGTGCTTTTTAAAAAGTAATATTACTTTCATTAGTTTTTAAGTAAAGTAATACTAACATATGTTACACAGTACCTTCCTTCTAAAGACCTTATAATAAAAGAATATTTGTGTGTGGGGGCAGGGGAGAAGTGGTTTGGCCAATCAATTAAAGGAAAACTAGTTTCTTAGATTGAACCATATTCTAACTCTTATTACTATGAATATTCCTCATAATTTGAAGATGACATCACTAATGACAATGGCTTCTATAGTAGGATAAGGAAGGGGAGCTTTCCTGTTGTACTATAATTTCAACAAAAACTCAAAGCTGAGGACAAGGGGAGACAGGTTCCTCTACACACTAAAGAGAGGCACTAGTTGTATCCATGGAAGAATTACTTAAAAAGAGGAAAAAAAAAAAAAGCCCTAAAACCAAAGTAATCAAAGTAGAAAGTTGTTAGCTGGGTAAAGAATGCTGTGGCAGTTCCCTCAAATGAACCTCATGCCAAGTGCAGGGGTTCCCCAAGAGAAGCATCCAAAGAGATTAGAATTAAGGCAAAATGGGCATCCCCCTCACCCAGGGGGATGCTTGTTTATGTGAGAAAATCTACAATTAGCTACCATAGCAGGGTGTTGAAGAGTTCATGGAAGAACTTGGCGTGTGTCCTCAGGAGTACGGAGGTGTACAGGACAAAGACTGATGCCTGTTTCTTATATCTGCAGAAGTCCAAGGGCAGGAGGCTGAATGAAGCTGCCCACGCAACAGAGGTTGGAGAAAGGAGATGTTATACTTCCTGTGGCCTAAGCAGACATCATAAAGGTGACCTGGCTAGAGCTGTCCTGAAAGGACCCCACCGAAGAAGGCTAAGGGCAAGGGCATCCCAGCAGCATGCGATGGTTCGAGGTGTTCCACAGAAGGTCAGTCACAGAGTGGAGGTCCTTGTGGGGGTCCTGAGGAACCCATCAAATGCCCCTCAAAAGAGCTAACATGTCAGCATCTACCACACAAAAGGCCCTTAACCTGTCACTTAAGACTCTGTTGTTTCACTCTAATCTTCTATCCCTCTCATTCTGACCCTAGAGAAGCCAGGCTAGCGAAGAAAGGAGAAGGAGGGGGAGAGAAGAACAAGTCACTCCCCCTTTTCCACTGTTGATCCTGGGTCAGGCCTGAGCTAGGGAGGGGGTGGTTTGAACTGCACAAGTTTTCACTTTGACTGGTATTTAGGTATTTTTTAAATACCTCAATATGAAGCTATTTGAATCCCCCTGATGGTAAAAGAAAGCTATGGAACATCAAGAGGTCAGGAATGGGGATCCAACAGAGCTTGTTTAAAGGAACTGGCAGGAAATGTTCAAGCTGTTTCATGACTGTACTCTACTGCATTTAGTCCATTTCAAAAATGCAGTAAGACAATATACTTACTTTAGTAAGTATAGACAAAATTATAGACAATAGTAAATAAAAACAATAATACCTACTTTAGAAAAAAATAATACTTTTAACTGTTCAATCTTTAATGTCATGCAAACCTCACCTTTGAAAAAAGGCCTTCTGCCTCTATACTGTATCCTTTAAGGTCCTCATGTAATTTCTGCAAACGCTGTATGACTCTTCTTTGATTTTCATCATCATTTAGCTCACGAGCTTTGATCAGAAAGTCATAGTGGTCCAATGGTCCATGGCAAACAGCCAAAGCTTTTGAATAAGCCTCTGTAGCAGCAGTTGGAGACATATTCTCGGGGGTCTGAACTATATAGGCTATAAACAAAAAAATATATAAAATGTTAGATTTTCTGAAATGAAGATATTTCATAGTGCTCTATATTTGTTTCTTAATGGTCACATTAGAACTTTCAATCAGTTACAATTGTATATATTTGAGCAGTTATTGTCAATGTCATTTTGAGAAAAATAAAAATATAAAACACATTTTATACAATAAAAATACTTATTATAACTGGCTCATTTTAATAAACCCCAAACTCATAAGCTATCACTATAACTCCTCTTCTAGGAAGCCTAACCCCCTCCAGATTATCTGCTCCACTGAACTCCACTGAATGAGCCACCTGGTTCATCAGATCCTTCCCCACAGCAGGGGTGGTGCCTGTCTCTGCATTAGGCCTAACTCTGGCTCTTCAGTACCAAGGCTAGACTCAAAGGGTTTTCTATTACTTCCTTACTTGCTATCCAAAACAACACAGCATTCAGATGTTACCACATTGACTTCACCCTCTGCTTATAAGATTCCTTTTCCATCACCTTTACACTGAACACAAAGAGTTGGGACACAAAGAGTGTCTGTTTCAAAGGAGGAAGATGTTCTAATACTTTTTTTAGCCTCTCCAGGAAGAAAACAGGCCATGATAAGGTTCAAGCATAACTCCATTCCTTACCTGGGTTCAATGAGCAGCAAACTGGCACATTTTTAGACACAGATTTCGCAAGGGTACTTTGCCATTGTTTCTCTTGTCTCACTGAATATCATGTTTCCTTTGTTTCAATAATATGAAAATCACTTACTTTAGAAAAAAATAATTAAAAGTCACGACATTATTTCCATCTTTTTCTAAGAGGAAGAAATCCTTAAATATACCATGACTGTTAAGGATAAGGCAGGGATGTCCTCTAGCAGCTGCTCTCCCTTTCTGAATAGAGGTTTTAGCTGCGTACAAGGCTGCCCAGGGAAATATTCCATATCCTGGCCTCTCTGGCAGCCAGGATAGCCCTATGACCAATGGGATACAAGCTGAAATGTGTGCAGCTCTGCTACGGAGCTCTTAAAGGGAAAGGGCAAATCCCCCTCCTCCCTTTTCCTCCCCTCCCTCTGACTGGGAAGAAAGTGCCATGACTGCAGCTGGAGGAGCCAACCTGGCAAGGAGAAGCACACAGAATGCTGAGCAAAGCAGAGCAAAGTTCCCCAACAACGCTGAGCTGCCAAACCAGCTCTGGACCACCTGCCTGATTTTTATGTAAAATAAACGTCTATCTTGTTTTTCAAGCAGTGTATTTTGGGGTCTCTTTGTTACAGAGGCCTAAATTGTACCCTAACTAATACAGGGGGCTTACAGCCTGCAAAAGAGAACTGGACTAAGGGTCTCCTGGAAGCCTAGGCCTCATAAGACCAAAGACAAGGCTTGGGCTCAGTGCTAAAGCTGGAGGCATAGGTTCAGAGTTCTGTAAAGGTTTCCAGCAATTTGAGATGTTTACCAGAGTGGTACAAGAAGAAATATATTTGGCCTTTGTCCACAGTCCCTGGCACAGAGCTCATAAAACTCCTGGAATTTCCTGAGTGACAGTGTCTTTTGTTAGTCATAATGAGCCTCTTTCCATCACACATTAATGCTAATGAACTTAGAATAGGGCCCCAAGATAGCCTCAGGACAGAGCTGGTCTGCAGAAAGACCAGGTGTTGAGAGAGTTGGGACTTTCAGCCCCACCCCACAACCTGGGAGGGCAGGGGAGGCTGGCGATTAAATTCTATAAACACTTCTGAACAATGAGATTTGGAGAGCTTCCAGGATGGTGAACAAATCAAGGTGACATACCCAGAGAGGGCATGGAAGCTCCACACCCCTGCTCCCATCCCTTGCCCTGTGAGTCTTTTCCATGTCTGTTTCTGAGTTGTACTCTCTATAATAAACTGATAAACATAAATATTTTCCTGAGTTCTACAAGACATTTCTAGTAAATTATCAAACTTAGCAAATTATCAAACCTGAGGGTGGGGATTGTGGGAGCCCTTGAATTTCTAGTCAGTCATACAGAAATCTGGATAGCTGGGCAGCTCATATGCAGCTGGAATCCGAAGTGGGGCCAGTTTTGTGGGATTGAGCCCTTTAACTTGTGGGATCTGATGCTACCTCCAGGAAGACACTGTCAGAATTAAATAGAATTATTAATTATACATTGTGTTGGAGGATGTGAGACCCTCACAGTCTGGGAAAATAGTCTTTTCCCGCCCCTCCTTTACCTGTTTGGAGTCAACCAAGTAAGAAATCTAAGATAATACTAATTTCTTTTCGCTCCATCCCACAAACAGTTTCCCCAGCCCTCAACCAGTCTGCAGCCAATCAATCATCAATGCTACTCAATTTTACATCCTAAATTCTCTCTAATCTACTCTCTCCTCCCCTTCCTCATACTACCACTCCAGCTGGGGCTCTCATTATCTCTGGCTTGGCCTTCCTGCCTCTGATCACCTCCTACCTCAAACTTAACACTACCACAATCCCTAAAATATTTTCCATCAACAACAGGGATGATCTTTCTAAAATCCAAATGTGATTTTATCAATATTTTGCTTGAAATTCATCTCACTGTTTAAACAAGTGGTTTTCAAACACAATTTTAACAGCAGCACCTTTTTTACATACAAGAATATCCATGGGATCCTAAATTTATTTTAGAGACAAGTGCGAAGAGGGGGAAACAAAGTCCCGTCCTCTTCATATCTCCCTCATTCCCACCTCCATTCCACCCCATTTCCAAAGCAGTCCCTAAGGCCGCTTCCCCGCCTTACAGGACTACATTAAGTAAGAATAGGGTGCAAAAAAGAGTTAACATAGCAGGCCTGGACTACTGTCCTTAGAAATGCCTGCTTGCAAAAGTGGGCCCTTGGCTGGGAACTTGTATTCCAAGAAGATTCCTATAGTTCCCAGAAATTATAAGAATGAGTCACTGTGCCTAAATGTTTGTATCATATACAAGCAACGTGGTTTATCCTGAAACCTAGTTTCCTTCTGCAAGTCTGGAATTTTGGCACATGCTAGGCAGGGCATGCCCAAGTGACCACCCCTCAACCTTAGGCAGTGGGATTCTAACAAGCTTTCCTAATAGACAACATTTCACACCTGTTGTCACAGTTAGTTGCTGAAGGAATTAAGCATGTTCTGTGTGACTCCACTGGGAGAAGATGCTTATAAGCTTGTGCCTAATTTCCTTTGGATTTTGTCCCACCCACCTTTTCTCTTTAGTGATTGTGCTTTGTATCCTTTTGCTGTAATAAACCATAGTGGTGAGTACAACTATATGCTGAGTCCTCCGAGTCTTCTGAGCAAATCATGAAACTTACTCTCAGGGATCACCAACACAGACAGTGTCCTCACTTTGGGGTTCAAGGAATCCATAATAGGACCCTACCTGTATTTTCAGACTACCCTCCCTCTACTCTCCAAAATGCATTTCTTGATATAAGAAATGACTGAGTACCTACCACATGTAATGGATAATAAGAACTATCAAAGTTGATTTAAGTGGGGGTGAAGGGAAAAAAATGCAGCAGTAACATATCAGTATTAATTGATAATAGCAAGTAAAATTAATTTGGGTACAGAGAAACTGGTTATGAAACTATTCTAAGTGGAAATAATAAAGACTCAAGTTAGGATGGCAATCACAGAAATGTTAGGAAGCTGGGTAGAATGGAAAATGCAAAGGTAGACTCAATAATGTGGGCTGCCCTTAGTCAAGTTGGATTACTTACCCTGTCTCATTTTCCATTCTTTCATAGTCATCAGAACACAGGTTCTGAACACAGGTTCTCTACTGGACAGTCTCATCCTCCAACCCTCTGCCAGCCTAATTTCTCTTCCAAAAAATCTCACCCAATGTTTAAGGTCCCTCAGCTCCCTACCACCAGATTTTCAGACTCACCTGTATTTACCCCCCATCTCTTTCTCTTTCCTTACTTTACAGCTAAAAAGGTATTTCTCATTCCTTCAAAGACTATTAATGCCTTCACTTGTCCTCTAATCAGTGACTTTCATTTTTGGACCCTCTTTTTACATCATGACCCAATATACACACAAATATATATAAATGAAAAACAAGTTTCATAAAATAATAAGAGATTTAGCAAAAGTATGAGATAGTAAGAAAAAAGGATTGTTCCATGCATGATGTTCTCTTATATTTTATACACACATATTTTTCACTATATCTATCTGTTCATCTATCTATCTATCTATTTATCTATATAAAGAACTAGATTTAGTAATACTAAATGCCATATATCATACTTTTTAACATTTTTGTTTTCTGTCTGTCCCCATCAAAATAGATGCTCTTTGAGGATAGGGATTTTTGTCTGTTTTATTCAATGCTGTATTCCCCAGGAGCAGTGTCAGATGGTATTGGTGCTTATCAAATATTTCTTGAACCAACCCCTACCTTTTCAGAGGTGTCATTCCCTTCATTAACCACCTCCATACTATATCATCTCCCTTCCCCTCTCTACTAGTTTTTCATATCAGCTCAACCCTCTCCTATCTTAAAAACATAACAGCAAAAACTCCTTGATCCTACAGCCATAAGACACCTGCTCTTCCTCCTTCCCTTCACAGCCAAAACACTTGAGACTTGCCTTTACTTTTTCTGGCCACTTTGTAACATCCTGCTCATTTCTCAACCCACTGTCATCAGTGCAGCCATTGTGGAAAACAGTATGGAGATTCCTCAAAAGACTAAAATAAGACTTACCATATGACCCAGCATTCCCATTCCTGAGCATATATCCAGAGGGAACCTTAATTCAAAAAGACACCTGCACTCCAATGTTCATAGCAGTACTATTTACAATAGTCAAGACATAGAAACAACCTAAACGTCCATCAACAGATGACTGGATAAAGAAGTTGTGGTATATTTATACAATGGAATACTACTCAGCCATAAAAAATGATAAAATAATGCCATTTGCAGCAATATGGATGGCCCTGAAGAATGTCATTCTAGGTGAAGTAAGCCAGAAAGAGAAAGAAAAATATCATATGATATCACTCATAAGTGGAATCTAAAAAAAAAAAAAGACAAATGAACTTATATATAAAACAGAAAGACTCACAAACATAGAATACAGACTTGTGGTTGCCAGCGGGGAGTGGGGTGGGAAGGAATAGACTGGGAGTTCAAGATTTGCAGACACTGACTGGTATATATCAAATAGATAAACAAGTTTATACTGTATAGCACAGGGAAATATATTCAACATCTTGTAGTAGCTTATGGTGAAAAAGAATATGAAAATGAATATATGTATATCCATGTATGACTGAAGCATTGTGCTGTGCACCAGAAATTGACACAACATTGTAAACTGACTATACCTCAGTAAAAAAAAGTAGTTATCAATCCACTGTGATCAAGCATCCACTGAGATGGCTTCTGCCAAGTTCACCCAAGGCCTGTTGTTGCCATATCCAGCAGCTACTACTCAGTCTTCATACTCCTGTTTACAATGGTGAAATACCTAATTTTTAAAAGTTATTCATGGGAAACATCACAACTGTGGGCAGATTATGTTGTTTCTATTGGCATCTGCCTTTGGAGAGGCTTAAAAGCCTCTGCTTCCACTTTTATTTTTATTAACCTACATCTTTATTTAGTAGTATACACTTCATTCACATTTCTCAAAAAAGAAAACAAAGGCACACTGAAAATGAGGAATCACTTCAGGTAGTCAGGAGACATATAAAGAGAATTGTGGTTTATCCAGTACCACATGTAAGGAGCTTGTAAGTTGTCACACTATCCTAACAACGAGTAAAAACTGAACAGACTGAAAAATTAACGTCTCTTCTCAGACCCATTAAAGAAGGAAGGACACAGGGCAAACTGCTGCCCCCAAGATTGAAGAGAAAGACAGGCAAACATAGGGAGTGACAGCTTACAGAGGCAGAGGCTCAAAAGTGGAAACCATCACAGTGCCAGTGTAGGAAAACCTGAACTGTAATTGATGAACTGTTGGAGACTCAATGGGGACAACTCTGAGAGTTAAAAATTCCAGAGGGACCCAACCATAACAGGGGCCCCTACACTTCTTATGAGTTTTACCTCCAGGAGCTTGACCAAGTTCTCATTGTAAACACAGGGAAACGCTTGTGCCTTTGGCATGGGGTGGGAAAAAGGAACCATTTTAAAATATGCCAGAGTACTCTGCTCTTCCTAACAAGGCCTTCCCTCAAGGGAAACTAGCAAACCAGAACATAACCTGCTGGGGTATTATCAGTGCCTAACTGACCTGGGGAAAGGGAAACACCCAACTCTACTCAACTCTAGCCTTGCATGCGGGGAAAAAGGAAATACGCAACTCCAACCCACTCTAGCCATCCTCCCCAACCACAGAGGGGAGAAAAAAACTGACAAACATTTGTGAAGTCCACAATCCAGAGACATCAGCTCCCTAAAAGACCAAAACCTAACCCTAAGACTATAGAATGCTTCCTCTCCCCACATACCTCACAACCACATCACAATAGTCCTATTTACAGCAGTGTCCTTACTCAGTACATCATGTCTGGCCATCAAGAAAAAAATTATGAGGTAAACTAAAAGGCAAAAATCACAATTTGAATATACAGAGCAAGCATCAGAACCAGACATGGCAGGAATGTTGAAATTATTAGACTGGAAATTTAAAATAACTATGATTAATATGTTAAGGGCTCTAACATACAAAGAGGACAGCATGCAAGAACATATGGGCAATGTAAGCAGAGAAATGGAAATTCTAAGAAAGAAAAAGAAATGCTGGAGATCAAAATTCTGTAACAGAAATGAGGAATGCCTTTGATGGGCTCATTAGCAGACTGGGCAAAACTGAAGAAGAAATCTGTGAGCTTGAGGATGTATCAACAGAAATCTCCAGAACCATAAGGCAAAGAAACAAAGACTGAAGGAAAAAAAAAAAAAGAACAGAATATCCAAGGACTGTGGGACAACTACAAAGGATATAGCATACATATCATCGGCATACCAGAAGGAGAATAAAGACAGAAAGAAATAGAATAAATATTGGAAACAATAATGACAGGATTTCCCCGAACTAATGACAGACAACAAACCACAGATCCAGGAAGATCAGAGAACACCAAATAGGATAAATGTGAAGAAAATTAAACTGAGGCATATCATCTTCAAAATAGAAAATCAAAAATAAAGAAAAAATTCTGAAAGAAGCCAGAGAGGAAAAATGCCTTAGCTATAGGGAAAAAAGGTAGAAATACATCCAACTTCTCAGAAACCATGCTAGCAATAAGAGAGTAGAGTAAAATATTTGAAATGTTGAGAGAAAAAAAATCTACCAATCTAGAAATCTGAACCCTGCAAAATTATCCTTCAAAAGTAAAAGAGAAATAAAGATTTCTCAGGCAAACAAAAACTGAAGGAATGTTTGCCAGTAGATCTGCCTTGCAAGAAATGTTAAAAGAAGTTCTTTAGAGAGAATGAAAATAATGCAGGTCAGAAACTCAGATCTCCATAAAAGAAGAAAGTTTAAAGAGGAATAAGTGAAGGTTAAAAGAAAAACTTTTCTTTTTCTTATTCTTAACTGATCTAATGAATGACAGTTTATTCAAAATGATAATAATAATAATGTATTCAAACATATATACATATGTAAATACATGTTTATGCATGCTTAGATTTATGTGAAATGATTGACAGCAATCATATAAGGGACAGGAGGGAGGGATTATGATTATTTTATTATAAAGTACTTAACACTATCCATGAAGTAGTGTAGTGTTATTTGAAAGTGAACTTGGATCAGCTGTAATGTATATCGCAAACTCTAGGGCAACCACTGAAAAAAGTGGGGAGAAAAGTATAACTCCTATGCTAAGAAAGGACAGAAAATGGAGTAAAATAAAATACTCAATTAAAACCACAGAACACAGAAAAAGAGTGAAGGACAAAAATATGAAACAGAAGAGGGGGAAGGTACAGCTCAGTGGAAGAGTGCATGCTACTAGCATGCACAAGGTCCTGGGTTCAAGCCCCAGTACCTCCACTACATAAATAAATAAACCTAATTATGCTCCCCCCCAAACACACACAAAAAATATGAAAAAAACAGTTACAAATATGGTAGATATGAATCCAAATATATCAATAATCATTTAGTCAATGGTATAAATGAATCAATTAAAAGACAGATTGTCAGAATGGATCAAAACACAAGACTCAACAATATGTCAACTAGAAGAAACCTACTTTAAATACAAAGAAACATATTTATTAAAAGTAAATGGATGGAGAAATATATACCATGCTAACATTAATCAAGAAAAAGCAAGAGTAGCTGTATTCATTTCAGACAGACCAGACTTCAAAGCAAGGAAAGTTATCAGATATACAGAAAGGCATTACATACTGTTAAGAGTCAATTCTCTAAGAAGACATAATAATCCTTAATGCATATGCACCTACAACAGACCATCAAACTAAACTACATGAGGCAAAAACTGATAGAACTGTAAGGAAAAACAGAGGAATCCACTATCATAGTTGGAGATTTCAATGCCCCTCTAGCAGAAATGGACAGATCCAGCAGGCAGTAAGGACTCAGTTGAACTCAACAACACCATCAGTCAACTAGCTATAATTGACACCTATGGAATACTTCAACCAACAACAGCAGATCACACATTCTTCTCAAGCTCACATAAGACATTCACCAAGATAGACCACATTGTGTGCCTAAAACATATATTAACAAAGTTAAAAGAGAAATCATACAATCAGACCACAATGGAATTAAACTAAAAGTCAATAACAGAAAGATAAGTAGAACATTCTAAAATATGCAGAGATTAAACAATACACTCCTAAATAACATATGGGTCAAAGAAGAAACTTCAAGGTAAGTGTAAAAATATTTTGAACTAAATGAAAATGGAAACACAATTTATGAAAATTTGTAGAGTGCAAGAGCAGTGCTTAAAAGGAAATTTATAGCAATGAATGCATGTATTAGAAAAGAAGAAAGATCTAAAATCAGTCATCTAAGTTTCCACCTTAGGAAACCTTAGCAAAAAAAAGAGCATATTAAAAGCACAAGAGGGGGGAGGTTACAGTGCAGTGGTAGAGCGCATGCTTAGCATGCAGGAGGTTTTGGGTTCAACCCCCAGGATCTCGTCTAAAAATAAAGAAACAAATAAACCTAATTACCTCCTCCCTCAAAAAAAAAAAAAAAAAAAAAAAAAAAACCTAAATAAAGTCACTCTTCAAAAAATAAAAAGAAATAAAAGAAATTTAAAAATAAATAAATAAAGGTAAGCATAAGAAAAGAAATAAGAATTAGAGCAGAAATAAATAGAATTGAAAACAGGAAATCAACAGAGAAAATCAATGAAACCAAACACTCGCTCTTTGAAAAAAATCAATGAAATCAATAAGCCTCTAGCCAATCTAACTAGGAAAAAAAGAGGACACAAATAACTAATATCAGAAATGAAAGAGGAATAACACTAAAGTGATCTCATGGACATTAAAAGTATAATAAAAGAATATTATGAACGACTCAACCCACAAATTTGATAACCTAGAAAAAATGGACAAATTCCCTGAAAGACATAATTTGCTAAAATTCATGCAAGAAGAAACACGCAATCTGAATAGACCTATGTCTATTAAAGAAAGTGAATCAATAATTAATAATCTCCAAAACAGAAAGCATCAGGCAGAGATAGGTTTACTAGTGAATTCTACCAAACATTTGAAAAAGAAATTATACTAATTCTCTACGATCTCTTTCAGAGGATTAGAAGCAGAAGGAATACTTCCCAACTCATTTTATGAGGCCAGCATAACCCTAGTACCAAAATAAAGAGACATTACAAGAAAAGAAAACTATACCAATATCTCTCATGAACATGGATGCAAAAATCACCAACAAAATTTCAGCAAATCAAATCTAATAATTTATAAAAATAATTATACCCTATAAACAAGTGAGGTTTATCCCAGGAATGCAAAGCTGGTTCAACATTTAAAAATCAATTAATGTAATCCATGATATTAACAGACTAAAGAAAAAAAAATCACATGATCATATCAATAAATGTAGAAAAAACATTTGACAAAATCTAACACCCGTTCATCACAAAAACCCTCAGTAAACTAGGAATAGAGTAAACAGTCTCATCTTGATAAAGAGTATCTACAAAAAACTTACAGCTAACATCATACTTAATGGTAAGAAACTAGAAGTTTTCCACTAAGATCAAGAACACGGTGAGGATGTCCCCTCTCCTCACTCCTTGTCAACATAGTACTAGCTAACGCCATAAGACACGAAAAGGAAATAAAAGGTACACAGATTGGTAAGTAAGAAATAAAACTGTCTATGTTAGCAAATCAAATGATCATCTATATAGAAAATCCAAAATAATCCACAAAATAACTCCTGGGACTAATAAGCAATTATAGTAAGGTTGCAGGATACAAGGTAAATACACAAAAGTCAATCACTTTTATATCTGCCTGCAATGAACAACTGGAATGTGAAGTTAAAAACATAATACCACTTATATTAGCATCTCTCCAAAAATGAAACATTTAGGTATAAATCTAACAAAATATGTACAAGATCTATATGAAAGAAGTTACAAAACTCTGATGAACAAAATCAAAGGAAAACTTTAAAATGAAGAGATATTCCATGTTTATGGATAGGAAGACTCAATATTGTCAAAATATAAGTTCTTCCCAACTTGAGCTATAGATTCAACAGAATCCCAATCAAAATCTTAGCAAGTTATTTTGTGGATATCGACAAAATAATTCTGAAGTTTAATGAAGAAGCAAAAGACCCCAAAAAACCAACACAATACTGAAGGAGAACACAATTGGAGGACTGACACTACCCAACTGCAAGATCTACTATAAAGTTACAATTATCAAGACAGTGTGGTATTGCCAAAAGAATAGATAGATAGATCAACAGAACATAATAGAGAATCCAGAAACAGATCTACATAAATATAGTCAACTGAATTTGGACAAAGGAGTAAAGGCAATACAATGGAGCAAAGATAGTCTTTCCAACAAATGGTGCTGGAACAACTGGACATTCACATGCAAAAAAATCAATCTAGACACAGACCTTAAAACCTTCACAAAAATTAACTCAATGGATCATAGGCCTAATTATAAAACACAAAACTATAAAACTCCTAGAAGATAACATAGGAGAAACCTAGACAATCTTGGGTATAATGATGACTTTTTTTTTCTCACTTTTATTTATTTATTTATTTATTTATTTATTTATTTATTTATTTTTAATTTTGTTTTATTGAGTTATAGTCAGTTTACAATGTTGTGTCAATTTCCAGTGTAGAGCAAAATTTTTCAGTTATACATGGACATACATATATTCGTCGCATACCTTCTCACCGTGAGCTACCACAAGATCTTGTATATATTTCCCTGTGCTATACAGTATAATCTTGTTTATCTATTCTATATATACCTGTCAGTATCTACAAATTTCAATCTCCCAGTCTGTCCCTTCCCATCCCCCTCCCCACCTGGCAACCACAAAGTAATGACGACTTTTTAGATATAACACCAAAGGCACAATCTATGAAAGAAAAAATTGATAAACTAGACTTCATTAAAATTTAAAACTTTAGTTCGGCAAAAGACAATGCCATGGTCTAATCAGAAGATAAGCTACATATTGGGAGAAAATATTTGAAAAAGACCCATCTGATAAAGGACTGTTATCCAAAATATACAAAGAACTCTTTCAAAATACACAAAACTCACAACAAGAAAACAATCTGATTAAAAACTGGGCCAAAGACTTTAACAGATACCTCACCAACGGAGATACACAGATAGCGAAGAAGCATATGAAAAGATCTCCACATCATACGTCATCGGGAAAATGCAAATTAAAAGAACAGTGAAATACCACCACACACCTGTCAGAATGGCCAAAATCCAGAACACTTACAAATGTTGGCCAGTATGTGGAGCAATAGGACCTCTCACTCCTGGTGGGAATGCAAAATGGCACAGCCACTTTGGAAGACAATTTGGGAGTTTCTTACAAAACTAAACATACTCTTACCATACAATCCAACAATCATGCTCCTTGGTATCTACCCAAAGGAGCTAAAAACTTAATGGCCACACAAAAACCTGCACATACATATTTATAGCAGTTTTATTCACAATGGCCAAAACCTGGAAGCCACCAAGACATCCTGATTATGCTGTGTCAATGCAGGCTCACCAACTGTAACTACTGTACCACTCTGGTAAGGGATATTGGTAACTGGGCATGTATGATGGTAAAAGGTATGTGGGAAATCTCTATACCTTCCTCCCAATTTTGCTGTAACCCAAAAACTCCTCTAAAAAATAATAATAAAGTCTTTTTTTTAAAAAGAGAAAAAGAATCAGTCAGGCAAGACGCTCAAGGCTGAAAGATTGGCCAGCTTAGGCCTGGAGAGCAGCTGTATAAATTGAAACACAAAAGACTTCTCAAAAGCTGCACTAAATTAAATCTGTTACCACATCAGTGTATACAAATTATGTGATGCTGCTGCCATATTATTTTGATTTGTATTAATTTGTCTTATTGTACTCCAAATGGACAGTGGGAAAATGCCATTCTGAAGATTCACACACTAAACTACAAACATAAATGGAAGATTTTAGAAGCACAAAAAGTCTGCACTGTTCTAGTATTTCAATTTTGTACTTTATTTCACTACTTTCTCCTAAACTAAGTTTTAGGATGATCCCACTATACTCCACAGCCCATTTGCTTTAAGATTTAGTCAATATCATGATGTCTAGCATCTGAATAATCTTTTATAACCTTCTGGATAGTCCTTTAACAATTATATCTATTTTTTCCCCCAGGAAAAATGAGTTTCCCCAGACTTTGACTGTATCTGTCATTATGCCAATCTCCCCTCCTTTTTTTTTTTTTTAAGTCAACATAACCTCAAGATTTTATTGTCTTCATAGTAAAACAAAAGAAGCTTAGTATGGATCACTTAACAGAGGAAAACAATACTCTTAACACATGCTCTAATGGTTAATTTTACGTATCAACTTGACTGAGCCATGGAGTACCTATACACTTGGTCAAACATTATTCTGGATGTGTCTGTGAGGTTATTTCTGGATGAGATTAACATCTGAGGCAGTGAACTGAGTAAAGAAGACTATTCTCTCTTATGTGAGTGGGCCTCGCTCAATCAGTTGAAGGCCTCAATAGAACAAAAGGCTGACCTTCCTGTGGGTAAGAAGGAACGCCTCCTGCCTTTAAGCCAGAATATTGATTTTCTCCTGTCTTTGTATTCAAACTGAAAAATCAGTTCTTCCTGGGTCTTAAGTCTACCAGTATTTGGAATAGAACTACACTATTGGCTCTCCTGGTTCTCAGGCCTTTGGACTCAGACTGGAACAATACCACCAACTTTCCTAGGTCTCTGGGTCTCCAGCTTGCTGAGTACAGATCTTGGGACCTGCCAACCTCCAAAACTGCATGAGCCAATTCCTTATAATAAATCTCTTTCTAAGTGTATATATATTCTATTAGTTCCATTTCTCTGGAGATTCCTAATACATATCTCATCAAGCTTAACTGTGTTGATACTATTTCCATAGAGCTGGAGTGACAGTAACAAAGGGGATGTGTTGCCTTTGCATTCTTTGGTGCATTAAATTGGAATGGATTTCTGATTCTACACAAAAGTAGTTAAAAATATCTTGAAGACATACTTTAGAGAGTTAAACAAAATGATGGACCAGACTGTTTCAACAGAAAGTAAGCATTTTCCCTTTCAAAAATGTTATTTTAAAAGTTCGCTTCAACCTTAAGGTTTTTTGTTTTAATACTTGAAGTTAAATATTTTTTGAGAACCCATCTCCAATTTCACACTTAAAATCAGTAAAGATGTGGTTTAATGTGCAGAAATTTCACATACAACTTGTCAGTTAAATGGGGTTCAGCTCAAAAACATTCTGTAAAGATTTCTCAGCTCAAAAATATCCTATGATTAAAGGAAAGAACTGAAGACATGCAAGATAACACATGACCATAAAAATTTAAAGTTTCCAAGGTAAAGAAAGCCACCTTTTCCCATTATGTCTTCCTAAAAAGTTGTACATTCAAATATATTCAATACAATTTGTGATAACTCTGAAAACTTCAAGGCATTATGTATGTTTACTTCAGTAGAATTAAGGATGTTATATAAAATCAAGAGACCACAAGAGGTATTCATGCAACCCAGAAAAGCTATATGCTTTATGTTCATTTTAACAACTTAAGGTTTTTCTCTGCAAAACTTGGATTCATTTGAAAATTTATGCATGACAGAATTCTGAAAGGTAAAGAAAAAGAAAACACTAACAAATGCCTAGCATATGCCCAGTGTACAGACAGCACATTCTATATATTATCTAACTTCTCAAAAAAACCTAAGGTAGATATTGTTATTTCTTACAAATAAGGAAACTAAAATACTTTAAAATGTTAGAAAACTTACGTGAATGGACAAGACAGGATCTGAAGCTAAGTGACCCCAAACCACCAGGATGTCACCCTCATTAAAACCACCATAACACTATAGACAAGTGAAAGCTGTGCTCCCATTTATCGCAGCCAGGCAACAGAAAATCAAAACACAAATCTCTCTCTAATTTGAAGTACTGAAGCCTCCTGGAGCAACCAACAACCTGCTCCTCCTGGGTCTCCAACCTCCTCAGGCCCAGCTAGAGCTCTGCCCTGCCTGCACTCTGGGGTCAACCTGCCTCTGCTAATAAATAGCACTCTTCCAAAACCTACCAGCAGCAGCAGTTTCTTACAAAAGGCCCAAAGCTGAAGTGTCAGAGGAAAGAAATTCCTTTCCATATAAATCTAAAAGCCTTTACATTTCACAGAGCTGGCTTTTAAGAATTTTAACTAATTAGATTTATGCACACCTTTTTAAGCTTTGAGAACAATATGTTAATATATTTGACACCAAATGAAGATATAATGACCTAGCCCTCAAATTCAAAGATGACACAAAGTTAGGAGACAAATCAGTGCTGGGTCACATTCAGGATTCAAGATGACGTTGACGTGCTACAAAAATGGGAATGAAAGTATCAACAGGTGCAATTAGGTTCAAAAACTTATACTGAAAAGAATCAATTGAAAACCTATTAAACAGAAGAATTCAATAAGCAACAACTAATTCAATGAATACTCTGTACTAAAAACTTCAAACACAACCAGTTAGACAGACACTGTAACTGCACTCAAAATTCCAACAGGGCACTAGGAGATACAAACAAATGGATAAATAACTTTAATAAAGTGTGATACATAGTAAAGGGAAGAGGAGGATGTTATGAGATCACAGAGCCAAAGCTAGGAACCTAGGTTAGGGAGGTAATGAAAGGTACTCCTAGGAAATGATGTTTCCATTGCGAGCAAAAGGACAAACAGGAGTTAACCAGGGGAAGATGGAAGAAAGGGAAAGAAGTGCATTAGGCTGGGAGAAGGCTCTGAAATATGAGAGAATAGTGCACTAAAGAAAATGAAACAAGTTCAATATAGCTGACATACAAAGTGGAAGGCAGAGGGGGCAAGAGTTGGGCTACTAGAGAAATATAAAGGAACCAGATGACACAGGGCCTTACAATGATAATCAGTTTGAATTTAATCCTGAAGGTACCAGGGAGTCACTTTTGAGTTTTAAAGAACTCAGTGGCTTGATTAAGCCCCCTCTTAAGCAAAGAAGGATACTGGAAAACAATTTAACAGCTTTATCTTTCTGACATATTAGCAATGACCTGCTGGAAACACAGTTTTTTTAATTCCCACTTACAATTATGATAAAAAATCTAGAATAAAGAATCACACTAACAATCAATTTGTAAGATCTATATACAAAACTGAGGGGGAGAGTATAGCTCAGTGGTAGAATTCATGCCTAGCATGCAGGAGGTCCTGAGTTCAATCCCCAGTACCTCCACTAAAATAAATAAATAAATAAAACTAATTACCCTCCCCCCTCAAAGAAGGAAAATAAAGTTTTTTTAAAAAGTCTATATATTGCAACTATGTACGGGAAAATATTTTTTTAATTTTAAAAAACTAAAATCTTTCTCAAAGGCATAAAAAAATTTGGAAAACTAGACATAATATTATTGGAAAGAAAGGCACAACATTGTAACATTGTCAATTCATCACAAATTAATTCACAGATTAAATATAGTTTCACCAAAATCATAATCCAAAATCCTTAGAAAATCATGAAAAAGGAAAGTAATGAAGGAGATATTGTCTACCACATGGGAAAATAAATATAAAACACTAGATCAAAAGATCAATGAATAGAATATATATTCCAAAAACGAAGTCTTTATGGAATAACTTAATATATAATAAAAGAGAGAAGCATATCAAATCTTATCACGGTTCTTCTCTTTTATCACCCAATTTATAATTATGTATTCGTTATTTATTTTATGCCTCTCCCTCTCAACCTGACTGCAAGCTACAAGAGGGAAGGTATCATACCTGTTTAATTCACTGTATACCTAGTACTTACAATGCCTGGCATATGATAGGCACACAGTAAATATTTATTGAACAAATGAATTAAGCAATGAGAGCCAAGAGATCATTCAACAAGTGACATCTGCACAACTGGAAGACAATAGAAAAAATTAGTTTAGATTATCTCCTCATACTACATACCAAAATACTTTCCAGATGGTTCTAAAATGTAAATATATTTAAAATTTGAAAAAAATTAAGTATGTATTAATATTTACCTAATCCAGAGGTCTGCAAACTATGGCCTGCAGGCCAAATTGGCCATGCCCATTCGTCTATTGTCTCTGGCTGTTTTCACACTACAATACCAGAGTTGAGTACAAGTGTCTCTCTGTATCTGCGTGGTATTGGTTCCAAGAGTCGTGCATATACCAAAATGCACAAATGCTCAAGTCCCTTATATAAAATGGCACAGTACAATGAATACAACTGACCTTCTCTATCCATGGATGCCAAACTCACATATATGGAGGGCAGGCAAAGAAAAAATATTATCTGACCCTTTACAGAAAAAGCCAATCAATACCTGTCTATTTTCTTAACAGGTGTGGACTTTCTAAATCCAGTCTTGTCTGGACATCACAATCACCTGTGAAACTCAGACTTAATGAATCCCAATTAAATCCTTGCAGGAATGGCTCAAAAACATAAATGTAAGAGCTAAACTATAAAATACTTAAAAGAAAACAAGTTTGTAAATCTTCATAACAGATATGACATCCAAAAAAAAAAGCAACCAAAGAAAAAATATATTGGACTTCATCAAAATTAAAACTTCTGAGTATCAAAGAATATTATCAAGAAAGTGAAAGTACAATCCACAGAATGGGAGAAAATATTTGCAATCTATATATCTGACATAATTCATTAAGAAACAGAATCCAGCAATTCCACCTCTGGGTATTTATATGAAGGAAACAAAATTCCTATCTCAAAAAAAATCTGCACCCCCACGTTCACTGCAGCATTATTTAAATAGACAAGACATGAAAACAACCTAAGTGTCCATCAACAGATAAAAGGATAAATCAACAGTAACATAAATCAGGATGTTGATTGCCACCGTGAGTAAAAAACTAGTAACTTGGAGGGTGCACAATGGAAGCCTCTGGGTACTACAAATGTTTCATTTCTCAATTTGGGTTGTATTTACACAAATTCATTCTCTTTATGAAAATTCAGTAGGCTTTACACTCATCATTTGTGTACTTTTCTAAATGAAATCTTACATTTCAATAAGTATACTTAAAAATGAAGTTAACAGTAATGATCTTTTCTGTATTTTCTATTATGCACATGTAGTATTTTTATAACTAAAAATAATTTATTTTTAACAGAAAAAATAACTAATCAAATACAAACTGGAGAAGCCTGTCTAATAGCCCTACAAGTCAAGGTGACATATGGATATGAGCTGGCCACAGGACACAGAAAAGGTAACCTACAATACTGCTCTGGCCAGACATGTCTGAAGGAATATATTGAGATATGGGGGCCACATTTTCAGAGTAACATTCAGAAAGCAGATTGCAATCTCAAGAAGGGAAGTAGTTCAAGGATCTAGAAACCATGTCATAAGATTTGATTGATAAGACAAGAGACAGCTGACATTAATAAGAGAGTGACAACATCCCAGCACTCTGTGTCTTGCATATATTCAGCACGAAGAAATATTTTGGGAACGAATGAACAAATGGATGAATGGAGAAATATATGCCTTTAGTGTTTTAAAGGCTGTCATATGTAGGTGGGACAAGAAGACGACCAATAATACGATAAAAGAATGAAGGACTAAACAAATGAACAAGATATTATCAGTCTCAATATGTTTAAAGAACTGCAATAAGTGCAATAAGGACTAGAGTTATATATGTTGTGCCTGGGGAAAGAGTCGAGATGAATGGGGAGAAGTTACAGAAAAGCTTTTACTTCAGCCTGCTTAAAGAATTTTTCAGCAATTAGGGCTATCCAAAAATGAATAGGACGCCTCAAAAAGAAATGATAAGGCAGAAACTACATTCCCATCTGACATTTGACTACATAACTCAGAGATCTTCTTCAGCTCTATTATTCTATGATTCTATGAAATGTTATCTTCATAACTTATTGCACAGCAAATAATTCAAACCTGAGTTCCTTTGAAAACAGTATTCATAAGCAGTATCTTATAAATGAAGATATTTTACCTTAGTGACTTACTGCATACTATAAATCAAATTTCAACAGCTTTCTTTGAAACATCATGACGAAAGCAGTAGCTCATATTTTCTAAGATGTTCTAGATGTTCAGAATATCCAGAGAAAAGGTAGTTAAGTCCGGGATAACAAAAACCATCCCTGGTTATCTACAGAGGCACTCTGCACAATCTTAGAAAAATCAAAACCACATTTTCTAGAATTCAAAGAACTGAAATCAGACTGAATCTGTTGCCTTTTTGGGGGGGGGGGGAGTAATTAGGTTTATTTATTTATTTATTTATTTATTAATGGAGGTCCTGGGGATTGAACCCAGGACCTCATGCATGCTAAGCATGCACTCTGCCCCTGAGCTACACTCTCCTCCCTTACCATTGTTAATATAATGAATCTTCCCCTAAAATTAAAATGGTTTTAGTAATTATACATATAGTTGAGTTCATTCCATTTCTATTCAATGACTGGAGTCCACCACCTCTAGCATTTCAGTATTACTATTTCAATTACTCCTAGCATAGTCCCACATTTATATAACATGTCTTACATTTTCCAGAGGACTTTCTCATATTATAATGTATTTAAGCCTCATAAATGACATGAAAGGAAGGAAGAGTTAGGATGATTAATCACATTCTACAGATAAAATGGAAATACCAAATTAAATGATCCAGTACTATAAAATGAAACCAAAATCACAACCTAGTCTTTCCAGGTCACATTTTATTATTCATCTGGTATTTCATATGTTCATTAGTCCTAAGACAGAACTGATCAAAATTCTTCTAAGTAACAGTTATGGAATAAAAAGAGCTTCACTTATTTACAAAAAGAAAGAAGACTGTTGCCAAAAAGAACACACGCTTAGTTAAATGAAATCAAAACTATATAAGGAATTTAGATTTCCAGTTTAAAATGTTTATCCAACTGCCATGAGAAAAATCCACAATCAGGAAAAGCACGTTTAATATTTCTAAATGGCTGGATTAAAATTTCAGCTGTAAACTTCATTACTGTAATTAGATTTTTAATGCATATTTATTAAACATCCAAATACTGTGTTCACAATTATTCATGAGTTTTTGTACATTTGTGTTGATTTTAACAAACTGTAAACAGTGGCCACTGACCAGAAATGTTCTCCTACAATGACAGAAGCCCATGCTAAGGTCACAGGCAACCCACTGACACTCTATTATGTTCTAATCATATCCAAAAGATAAACATTCAGCTGCTTTTTGAAAAACTGCAATGGTCATCAATGACCCAAAAAGTCAGATTTACTAGGGACATTAAAGACCTATGTTTGATTCAGTGATGAATAAACAAAGTGCAGAACAGAAGAAAATCAAACCTTAATTAAACTCTTTAGAAAAACAACATAAGCCATCATCGAGGAAGGCATCACAAGATGATTTACTTTATTCATAAAAGGCTGATTTTGCGGCTTTAAAAGGGTGCTTTTCATTTAAGTAGAAAAATTATGAAAATTAAAACTAAGTGCTTGCTGGTTACCATTCTTTTCCTTTAGAGACTAGTTAATCTCAAATGTACCAACATGTATAAGTTTACAAAAAGAAAAAAAAACAGTACTTTAAATCTCATAACAAATCAGTAAAACACTGCCTAAAAATCTGAATAAAGCTATTCTGAAGTAATTATAAGCACGGCCTAGCATACTGAGTTAACTCCTTAATATTCAGTCCATTCAGTCCATTCAGTCCATTAAACACGATTTAATAATGAGATCTATTGGATCTATCTTCTATCAAATGATAAAGAAAAATAACATCTATTTGTTATGCTCATTTATTTTAAATTTTATATTCACACACATATACAAATGAGAATTTAATGGAATCTATCAGAATTACATTTAAGATATAAATTGCATTATGAAGCTTTGAAGGAACTAGTCTAAAAAGTACTCGTTCAGGCCTTAAGAACTTGAAAACTGGCACATCTGGTTAAGAATATGGATAGATAATGTGTTGTAAAGGTATCTTCTAGGATGAGCTGAATGGAGAGAAGAAATAAAAAGGGACAAACAGGACAGTGAAACATTATAAAAAAGATTCTGGAGATTAAAGTATTCAGGTACCTCCAGGAGGGTATGTATAGAAATGGGACCTCAATGAGAACCTTAGGCAAGGAAGAAAAGCATAGCAGGAAGAGCAGACATATTCAAAAGGCTCTTAAGAGAGAAATTAGAACAAATCTCAGTCACAGTTCAGAGAAAAATGTGAGTGGCCTGGGAAAACAGTATTAGGTATATTCAAGCTGAGGCTAATGACCTTCTGTCATAATTTATAGAGCATATTATTGTACTAGGCCCAAAGCTGAACTACCAGTTTCTAAACTCTTCACATCTATTATTTCTGTGATACTTTCTGTGAAAAGACAAATCCAAAATAGTTATACCCATTTGAATATTCTTCATTTACTTAAACAAAGAGAACAAAGCTCTTGAGGAATAAAGCAGTGCTAATCCACAAGTGATCAATAATCCAGTTCTGGTCCTCTAAAGTTCCTTTCTGTGGTTCTACTCTTGAGACCCACCCTATTTCATCTGCCCCACCCTACACCCCAGAACTACATCTGGGCACTAGCTATGCCTATGCAATAAGCTGTGCTGTGCTTAAAAAAAAAAATTAATTGGAAGACAGAAACCATCATCATGAAGTTAATCACTCTCAGAAGCAGGCAGGAACATTCTTTTCTAATATAATAATAAATGTTAGTGGAAACCCAAGAAACATGAAGTTTCACACAGGGTATTCATCAAATTGGGTAATAAAAGTCCAAAGCCCATTTTCTTAACCACTACTCTATACAACCAATAAATAATACCAATTCATTTGGCTGAAGTGGGTAGTTATAGTCACATTAACACCTAATCAAGATCTCCAATGTACATGAGCTAAAGGTAAATATAAATCATCAGTTAACAGAGAGATCTAAAAATGTAACACTGAGATACAGAAGGACATTATAATAATAAGAAATCACAAGATGTGACTCTCATATTACCTTGCCTCTATGAAATAAACTTAATTTCTAAGGCTAGCTTAAATAAAACAGAAACTCATATGTGCTCATTTTAAATTTTAGAAAACTTAGAAACCTTCTTTTAGCTTGTCTCCTAGTTCTCCTATGACCTCTCTAACTGTTCTCTGACAAGGTCATGTCCTGCTCATAAAATACCAGTCTTCCTCAAGGACTTATTCCCAGCCTTTTCTCCTTTTCACTCTACAAGTATTCCGAGGCTAGTTCTTCCATTCTCATGGCTCTCAACACCTCATGTTTCCTCTCTTAGACTCAGATCCCTATTTCCTACAACTAATTAGACTTATTTACCTAGAATTGTCATTAACACCTCAAATTTAACACATTCAAAATGGACTCACCCCATAAAATGCCTCTAACTTCACTTTTTGTTTTTGATTCCTTTAATAGAGGGAATGTGATCCCATTAAATTACCCAAAGTAGGAAACCTAAATTGACCTTAACCCCTCTCTTTCCTTGTCTCCCCCAGAGCCCTGTCAGTTTTACCAAAGCAGAGTCTCTGAATTCCCTCTCTTGCTGCCCTGCTCTCCATCTTTAACACAGCAGTAATTCAGGCCCAATCCTTCCCCAAACTGCAACTTCCTCCTAAGTAATCACCAAGCTTCCAATATACCCCCATGCAGGCATTCCAGATCTGATTTTCAGGCGGCCACAAGGATGATCATGCTAAAATGGATCTGATCATTTCTCTTCTTAAGAAACCTCCAACAGCATCCCTCCAAGCCATCTTCACATACTATACAGGACTATTCTAACCAGAAACCAGCCCACCTTCCAAGCTTCATCACTAGCTGCTCTCCCTGGAGGACCATACACCAGTAAGGTCCAGGTGCAGCTCACTTCTACACTTATGCTAAAAAGCCCTCCTCTCTCCAAGCAGAGCTGCCTTCTCCTCTGTAGTCCCACAACACTTCAGACAGGCCTAGATGATGTTATTAATGTTCATTGTCACGGTAAGGACTTAGTAGAACATAGTGGTTAACTATGTGCTTCTGGAGCAAAAATGCCTGGGTTCAAATTCCATTTGAGTGGCCATGCCTCTCATATTTGTTCATCTACAAAACAGGTAACAGTAACTTTATAGAGTTTTTATGAAGATGAAATTATGAGAGAAACTGCTAGCGGACTGCCTGAACATAGAAAGGGCTCCAAAAACGTTACGTATTGCTACTTCATCTCCCTTCCAAGACTGCCAGCTTTTCAAGGGCTGGAACCAATCTCATTCACTTCCCCCAACACACCCTTAATACAAGGCTTTAACTAAATCAGCAATTTTGAGGCATTTTCAACCCACATCACAGCCACTCTAATTTCTAATAAAATGCTTCCTCGTAACTACCTGGAGGTTGAATAACTGTTACATTAAATGAAGATACACTTAGACCTAAAGGAAAACAAGCAATGAAATCAAAATTGAGCATATATACTTAAATTACGTAAGATACCAAATTTCACTATCAACTGTTTAATAACCTAACAAAAATACAGACATCCCAAAATGGAATTTCTAAGTTGTATTTCCCAAGGAATTTAAAGTTAGGCAATCGGGTAGGTGATTTGAATGAACAGCATTTTAGGACCCCTGAAGTTTTCAGTTTCAGTTTTCAAAATGTTTTGGAGCCAGGGCTGGCATTAAAGCTTAGATGAAACATAAAAACAAAGAACATGCTCTTCCTTACCCCTCATTCCTTTATCTATTTCCTTCTTTCATTTTACATTAAATCAATGTTTTCCTCACATTATAGTGTAGTAAACAGAAGACATGAAAAGGTGAAAAAATGGAGATAAAATATAAATGTAAAAACCCCAAAAAATCAAGAAATAGATAGAAAAGAAATTTTTAAATCAGACTCTAAATACTGAGTAACACTTCAACTTAAATTTTCCATTTATTTCAAGGAGGGGAGGGAGCAACTTTAGTTACAATCACATCGACCTCTGACCTAATTGCACAGTATCAAATGTCCACTTCCAAAACTGGCTAAATTTTGAGTATAGGAGGCAGTATGAGTACAGGTGAACAATATAAACCTTAGGATCAGATGTAAGTCCTAGGGTAGCCTTTACTTAAACCCACAAGTTCTGCCACTTAACTAGCCATACAACTTCTGCAACCTTGGAGTCATCATCCCTGAAATGAGGATAATGAGAATTAAACAAGATAATGTATGTAGAAAGCACTTAGCATACTGCATGACACAGAATAAACATTCAGTAAATCTCATGTTATCATGATGATGTTCCTTAAGCCTTAATTTTCATAAATTACGGTACATGCCTAGAATGTAATTCTGTTTTAACAATTTAAATCATGAAGCAGGTCTACACGAATTAATACGGAATGATCTCCAAGATACACTAAATGAAAAAAAAGGACCAGAACAGTGTGTATACGTTACCACCTCTATTTTCTTAATACAGACATTATAAACATGTATGTTTGTACATACACAGAATGTCTCTAAGAATACATAAGAAACAAGTATTAGAAGTTGCCTCTGGGAAGGAAAAGAGGTTCTGAGATAGGCATGGAAGAAAGTCAGTATTTTACCATATTCCTTATTGTACCTTTTGAATTTTGTGTCATTTGCTTGTATTGCCTAATCTAAACATTAAAAAATAGCTTATATTATGTTCCAAATTTCATGCTGCCAAAATGTTCCATTACTACAGTAGGCGGATTATGTTTAACTTTGGGGAAAAAAAAACCTAAGGTGATATAATCATAGTTCTAGTATTAATTTCAACTCTTTTGATGATAATAAAGACTGATAGGGTTTTAGCTAATTAGCCAATGAAAATCAATTTATTAAAATGTATAAGGGGGGGGTGCCTGGATTTTCTTTTCAAAAAAAGAAAGAAAGCATTAAATAGGTGAATGAGGGAGACAATAAGAATAACATCATTCATTCGTTCAAAAAACCTATCTGCCCGAAAGGCGCCACTCTTATGAAATGCTGAGGAAACAATGACACCTGGTCCTTGCCTTAGAGCAGCCCGCAGTTTAATGGGAGCATATGAATACGGAGTAAAATTAGCACTTCTGTGGGCCTGGTTACTCAAAATATAGGTTAGTTTTCATGAACACATAACAATTTGAATGAATGAATGCATGAAGCAAGACCGGTGACAAAATACACCTCACTGAAGCCTCTAGTGACCTGAAAAGAACACAAAGAATCGCTCCCTTAATCTGAGAATGCTTGTACACATGCACTCCCAGAATCCGAGAGTCCCGCAGGGCCTGCAGGCTTCAGAGGCTGGGCTTTTAGACACAGTGCCGGGTCACCTGCATGGAGAACTTGGGAAAGCGCAGGTTGGAAGAGTCCCCAGACCCCAACCCCGTACTTGCATCCCTTCGAGGCAGGTACTCCGACCTAGGCTTACAAGATCTCAATTCTAACAGCCTAGAGGGAACAGACGCTAAGTCGACCTCAGAACCTCAAAATTTAAGTCACTCTGAGCCACCTCCCTCAATGCTCAGGGATCCTTCATGAGCAGGCAGTAAGAGAGGGTGAAACTCCTCTGGAGAAAAACGTCTCGAAAACGATAACCGTGAACCAGTAGGCAGTTAGGGGAGCTCGAGGAGGGAGGGTGACTGACCGGAGTCTCCCCCGGTCGTAGGCAGTCGGCTCGGCCTACTCAAGGCACAGTCACTGACCTTTACAAAGAGGGTTTCCGGGGAAGGGGGCCGAAGGGACGAGAGCAGCAGCCCAAGCCCGGCACCCACCACATCTCCCTCTCAGCCGGCTGTGCGCTAAGCGCAGGGTAACCAAGGGCGACCAGGAAGCCGCCATCTTGAGCCCCGTACAGGTGGAGGAAGAGAAAAACTTTACTGAGACCCAGAAGACAGACGGTAACACAAATTCCCCCGGTGCTCACGGAGGACTCTGCCCAAGAGTACGAAAGGAGCAGCGGAAGAAGGCGACTTCTAGTAGCGAGAGGGCGGGCTGGACTCCGACGCCCTTTGGTCCTTCCGGACGCTACCAGCCGGGACTACTACTCCCAGCATGCAGTGCGGAGGGACTGGGTCGAAGGCTCTGGGCAAGGAGTGGGGGAGGGGTGGTCCTCGCGGCTGCTGCAGAGGATCACAAAACAGTTTCAAGGAATTGGAAGGTGATTACAACTTGTAGTCAAGTAACCACTCCTCAGCCGCTTTGGTTAGCGAACCTGACCGAGATTCCGAAATCTAAATAAAATGTAGGTGATCCAATAGGCCCTCATATTTTAATGAAATGTTGATGTTGTGAAGGAAAAACCGGGCTGGTCTGACAAGGTAACTCATAAGTCTAGGAATGTGAAGGAGAGGCTGGGTTGGTCTAACAAGACAACTCACAAATCTAAGTATGGAATACTGATCTGAGTTCTGCTAGACTAACTTGTAAATCTAAGTTAATTAGTGTTGGTTTGCTGTTTATGTTTTTCGCTAGCCAGCTGGATTTTCAAAGATACATATCTGGCTTTGGAATGTTGGTTTGCTGCCTCCCCGCCTCCACTTTTGTGATGATGATGCTGCTAAAGCTGTTCCATGCCTATTGGCCGAATACCCCAAGCTTGTACTTTACCCTATAAAACCTCATGTGCACATCTTGAAGGTGGTCAGAGCTTCGGAGCAGAAGCCCCTCTGAGCCCGACGGCGTAATACATCTGAGTACTCCAACCCTCCGAGTGGTGCTTGTTTTTTGACTGGCCTGTCGTTTCCGTAACAATGTCACCTCCCTAAATGGTGGCCCCAATTTGCCTCCAGCATCCAACTTATCTTTGGCAGAGCACAGGTGCTCCTACCACTTTTGCTTTCCGTATTTGAATAGCATAAATTATTTTCCACGTGGCATACACTCAAATGTTTTGAAAGAATTTATGTGACATGGGAAAGCCAACAGCCCAAAATGGACCATGGGTGGAGTGAATGGCCAAGGGACAATGTATCCAAAGAGGAATTTGTAAGTGATCTGCCCTAATTTGATTAAACAAAAAATGTTGAGTCACTATGATAAGGGTATTGGGAATACAAACTGCTGTCCAAAAGAGGTAGGCAATCAAATTGGAGGGATGAAGAAAGCGATAACAGATTCTACTAGGTGTTGTGGAATCAATGAAAGAAGAGCATGTTGTGTGGGAAGTCCTGAAGGCCTTCTAGAAGCTTTACTGTTAACAGGAAATGAAGACATTCCAAGAACAGGGAATAGAGTGAGCTCAGGCAGGCAGACAAGAAGGTCTGGAATACAAGAAGGAGAATGCCAAGTTTCAGTTGTGTGAAAACTAAATTTTAAAAACTACACTAGAAAGAGTTCCAGGAAGTTAGGTCCTTGGGCCACAATAGAAGAAGAAACAGAAAAAAGAGAGCATAGCATGGTATAATAATTTGGAGGCTTCCCTACTAATTCTATCAAATCATTTATAGAAAAATTATTTTGATTGTATCTTCCAAAAAATGTCAACTCACACTTATTTTTTTTCTATCTTTAATTCCACTGTCTGACATGACAAACTATTCCTCCATGTTATAGTGAATTTTGTTTGTTTCATGTAATGTTTCTAATTTTTGCTACGACACTGTGTAAGACCTTTTGGAAAAAAATCAGACTATTTCTTCCTTGACTTACATAATTATCACACTCAAGACTTTCAGAGAGTGTCTAGGTATCAGTTTGTTTCCTCTGGGAAAACAACTGCTTGCTTTGGTCAATGAAATTACCTTTTATTAGAGATTTCAACAGCTTAATAATTATGGGAGTGAAATAAGCACTCATGGACAGTTTAATGCCAAATTGTCTGGAAGCTCTATAGGAAATTTTCATATGACTGTGCCAGTCTACAGAAATGTGGCAATAAATTTTGCTCTGTACAAGTATTAGGTAACTTGGAAATAACTTAGATTACATTTGTTGTATTCAAGAGAATTATTCATGACCAGAAGACTAATTAAGTAGCCATTGTAAACTATTTTATTAAAACATCAATCCCGTGCCCCTGCTGTTCCTGCAATTGCTAAAACAGAAAAGCAGAAATAACTCTAAAAGGAATTTTGAACATTATCAGAAAAATTAATAGAAGTAAATCAGAAAATAAAAAAGCATTATCTTTTCCTTACTAAAAAATCTTCCTGGAGAAGTGCCAAGTAGTTCTGACATCTAATCTCAAAGATAAAACTAGACCAAAAGTATCCATAGAAGGATAAATAAAATAATGAAGAAAATGGGAAAGAAACTGGTCAATAGAAAACATATAGTGAGTTCCTGGAACTCAGAAGTCCTTTTCCCACAACAAAGCTTTTGCATTTCCTGTGCCTTCTGCCTGGAATGCTCGCCTCCAAGATACCTATCTGTTCACTTCCTTGTGTCCTTACTTCCTTATGACTCCTGTCAGTTAAGGCCTTGCTTGAGTACCTAACTCCCTAACTTCCTCCTTCCCAGTTTTATGTTCTCCAACCAAGTACAAAAATCACCATACTGACTTTACTAATTTATTTGTTTATCATCTGCTCTTCCTGCTCTTCCTAGAGTTTAAGCTCCATCTGGACAGGGATTAATGTTTGTTTTGTTCACTAGTGTATCCCAGGGCCTAGAATAGTGCCTGAGTTGGTAGACACTCAATAAATGTGTGTTAGATGACTGAATAAGTAATCTTATTACTATTGCCAAAAAACTGGCCTTTGTACCCCGATAGCCAAATTGAGAGTTGGAGGCAGGGTTTGGGTAGGATAGAAAAGAACAGCTTTATTGCTTTGCCAGGCAAAGGGAGTCAAAGCAGGCTAATGCCTTAAAGACTGTGAGCTCATCCTGGAGTTGGGGTTTTGAGGATTTATAGAAAAAACCAGATGGAACAGAAAAGGTGATAACAATCAGGGCATTTTACAAGGTATTACATTCTTTTCATCTGATAAGAACTTGGTGTTGTTATGGAGGAATTTAGGAGGGTCTGCCCATTTTCTTGAGGTTCAGGAGGAGGCTTTTCTTATGCAATTTCTGCACGTGCTCTCTCTGCCATCTTTCTTTTTAAAATAGAAATCATTTCTAACGTCCTCCAACTCCACGTGCAAATTTGTAATCTGGAGCTACCTTCAATTAATTTCTTTTCTTCATCCCTCATAATGCAGTCTTTCACGAGATACAAAATATGATTCAATCTATCATCATAATATGTCATAAATCCATCCAATACCATTGGTTCTTCCTCCTGTCTTTCTGAGGCTAATGCAGTCATCTCCTAACTGACTCTATCTCTTTCTCCTCTGATCCATCCAGCTATCAGATTTGTTTCCAAAAATGTGACATATCTGACCACATCCCGTCAGAGTCTCAACTTAGAATGCCTCCCTGCTATCTACAGAATGAAATACAATTTATTATGGACCTTTAGAAAATCAAAATCTGGCTTCTACCTACCTTACCATCTATCTCCTCATATTGGATGACTTAAATCCAATGATTTACCAAGTGTCTGATTTGTTTTCATGAAGCTCCATTTTTTTTTCAAAAAACTGGGAAACTGATTTCATTCTCCCACTCTCTATCCCTACCTATATTTCCTAAGTGTATTCTGATTTTTTTTTAATTAGGAAAAAAATTACAAAAACTAGTAATTGGATTTTAATATTTCCAGAGCAACTCCAAGAATGTTCCAGGTTTAATACTGCATATGTATTCAGAATTCATCATTACAAAAAACAAAAATAAAAAAACCCTCATGTGTATGGATATCCAGACATAAGAAAAATTATTTTTAAATCCCCATGGGACCTTACAGATCTTCTGATTTTAACCCAGCCATTTTGCATATTGAGAATCAATGATCCTGAGAGATAAATAAGTGACTCACCCAAGATAACACAGGCACTGCTCCTTCTTGAAGTTAACTGAATAGCGAGAGGGACTGAAACTTATCTCTTCAATGAGACAGTTCTTCAAATGGCCCTTAAATCAGATCTATATATAGACAAAAAGCACACCATGCTACATAGAATTTTGATTGCCACTCAGTGATGGTCATAACCAATCTAGTTTCGTTAGTTGGTTAGTTGGATTCGATGCAATGCTTCCAGGCAATCAGACTCACTGTTTTTCAGTTCTATAGACTGCTTATTCAGAGTAACTAAAATTGAACTAAAATGCAGCCAATCACCAAAACTCAAAGGGGCAATCACAAAACTAAACGAACTCTTTTGTTTACTAGTATTAGTACTTGCACCAGGTGACTACACTCAGAATCATCCATGAGTTGGCCTAGACTTCAGAGGAATCAGCTGGGTGTTTTGTTTTGTTTTGTTTTGTTTTCAAATGGACATCTTGGGGAGATTACTTGGATAAGTAATTATCCAACTTTACTGATAACAGAGGAGTTCTCAATCCAGACTCTCTAGATGATAAAACTTGAGTACCTTTTAGTTATAGGACATATCTAGCTCAAGAATATTGTCTTCTGCCAAAACCAAGCCTGGAGAAAACTAAGGGACTAGATGAGGGAAGAGTCATGAGACCTCTAATGTCTATACACACCAATTGTAAGGGCCCAATTTTCCCAGCATGTATCTCACTTAGGCCAAGCAATTCTCATCAACTTCAAAGGGAGAGATGTGCATCCACAGATCTGAGTTTGCAGTATCCACAGCTTACTCAGCAGGAATACATACTATAATTTATGGTACCAGGCTTTATTTCTTTAGTCCAAATTAACTCAGCTGGATTTTGAAGCTTTTGTTCTTGAAGATAATCAACTGTCCTTTAAAATATCAAACTCACTTGGCTTTATTTCATATATTAATCCTGTTGACTACCTAGTTTAGGTTTATAAATTGAAATGCAAAATGTATATTATAGAGCTGCATGCTATACTATGTAGCTTTATAGTATTAAGTTATTAAAATTTATTCTGGAGGTGATTTTATGCATAGCAAAGAGAGAAGCAAGAGATAGTTTCCTGTGTTTACTGTTCAACAATTTTGAAAAAAATATAATTCTGTTTACAGGTACAGTTTTCAGCTTTAATTTGATACTTTAATACAAGGTAAATTATCTTTTAATGTAATTACTTTATATAATAATTATGATCTTGAAAGTCTGCAAAGTGATTAAAGGGCAATTTCTAAGAAATAGATTTCTAGATTTAAATTATGCAATTTTCCTGCTTATAGTTTTGGTGTTATCTAATTTATTATTATTATTATTACTACTATTATTAAATAGTTAAGAAATGGCAAGTATAGAGTTAGACGTTTATAAATATCTGAGACTTTAGGTCTAAAATGTTTTTAATCACAGATTCCAAAAGTTGACACAAGTATATCCCCATTATCTTTTTTTTTTTTTTTTAGCATTTATTAGTTTTGACTCAACTCTAGCAAGTTATACACATCAGCACCTGTGCCCATTTAGCAAATTTCGGTACAAATCACTCTGAATTGAATAGACATCTCTAAGAAGCATTACAATTGTTGCAATATTTTTAGAAACTGAAACAAGGAAATAAACAACCTCAGTAAAAAGTGATTTAAATAACAAATAACGTATCTTTATAAACAGCTTATCTCCTTGAGAACAAAGAATAAACAAGGAGACAAGGTTTTTTTCCTTCCACTATTAAAGCAGATCACAATATGAATGGGTGAAATGTCATGAATAATTGGAGAAAATCACAGAGTAATCTTCGACAAAAACATCTGATTTATTTAAATTGTCACTGTTTGTCTTATTAGAACCTTTATTTAACCTTGTTATCCACAATGCAGTATTCAAGCTGGTTTATCAAAAATATACTTTGGAACCAACCATATTTTGAAATTTTTGACCTTCTCAAATTCAAGCTATGGTAATGTAAACTTCATGTGGCAGCTTTTTACTTGGGACCTAATTAATTGCCATTGCCTTAGACTGAAATGCCTGTGAAAACCAATGTTTTGAATCTAAAATGACAGTAAAAAAATCAAAGCTTTGAAACATTCTGTCAATAGATTTAAGCTCAGGTCTCTGGTTCAGAGTTTCATCAGGCTTTCCACTACTAGATTCATTTAGTTACAGCATTGATTGAATAGCTTCTGTTCACAAACCTAGCCACATACCACTAGTCACTTCTAATCATAGCTTCAAGTCCTCATCCTGTGATTTTTCCAACCACATTCTTTCTTTCTGGATAAGGCCATTTCCTTATTGATGCCTTCACAGATTCTAGGCATTTCAGGGCATACCATGTGCCTGGCACTGTTTTAAATGCATTACAAATATTAACCACCCTGTGAGGGAGGTACTATTACTGTCCCCATTTTATACATGAAGAAATGGAGGCATAGTCAGACAAAGTAATTTTTCTAGGGTTACACAGCTACTAAGGATTTTACCTATTTCTTCTACCAAACCCTGTTTAAATAGAATTGGTTTGCTAGTAGTTTCATCTCCAAGTCACATTTATGTAAAATATAAATTTCTAGCCAAGAAATATTATAATATAAAAACATATGAATGATAGTATGTAAATCATGTTAGTATTGTGCATAATGGATAGAAGGGATTAGGGAAAGCAAGGCAGTATGGAGATCTCCAGTCTAACATTAACCAAGACTAGGCTATGGCAGTGGGCTGAAGGGTAGTTGAGAAAGAAGAGAAAAAAAGATGACTCACAGTTATAAGCCCAAGTGATTCAAAAAATAACATTTACAGCAAAAGGGATGTAAATATTGGGGGTAGTGCTTTAGAGTAAATGGGATCAGACTGACTTTTAGACATGCTGAATTTGAATCAGTCAACAGAGCAACAAACAGAAATAACATGGGGATGCCTGTGTGAGTGTGTGGTGTGATGGGTGGCCAACATTGTAGTGATATGCCCATACTCCAAGTTGAGGTAATTATACATTTGAGAGCATTAAACAGCTTAGTGGATCAAGCATTGGTCCAATAGGCCCAGTCAATCTCTCTACCAAAACCAACCCACAAGTTCTGGCCAAATGTACCTCTTATGAGGATGTGTTCCCAAATGAGTAGTTAGGGGAGCTTACTTTCTTTGCAAACGCTATTAGGAATCAAACCTGGTATGCCTAGGAGTGTATATCCTGGTGGCTAAGTCCTTTCACTAGAATTCTGACACTAATCCACAGAGATTTGCCAGGACTTTCACCTCCCAATAGGAGTTGTGGTGCTGTTTGCATCCGGACATCCTCCTCCAACCTGGCATCTCAGATTTCCAGTCTGGGCAGTCCTCAGTTGCTTAATGCAGTACCTTCTTTGGGGCAAACCAAAGAAATGGGAAAATATTTCTCAAGTCCATTCTCTTCTCCACATTCCCACTGTTACTATCTTAGTTCTGCCAGAGTGATCTTTCTAAACTAAAAATCAAGTCACTCCCATTCAGTGGTTTCCTTTAGAATGTCTTTAGATAATGTCCTGAACCATAAACATGGATTGTAATACCCTCTGGCCTTGTCCCTCTGGCCTTAGCCCTTGTCATTTTCCCCTTTCATTCCAGTAGTACTAAACTATGTGCAGTTCCCCAGCTGTGCTTTCCTCTGGGCCTCTGCATATGTTTATCTCTATCTCTGGAATGTGCCTCCCACACACAGGCATACCCAAATCACAGGCAATGTGCATGCCAAACACCAACTTAATGTCTCAGTTTTGTTTTTGCTTCCTTCTGGAATTCTTCACCTATTGCCCTCAAGACTGGGCTATGTGGCTCTCATCAGACTCTGCTGTCATGCCCCTATGACCAGACTGAAAGATCCTGGAAGCAAAAACCACGTTTACCACTTTTCCTCTTCTCTGTGCTCCCTCATCCTCCAGTACCTAGTATAGCACCTGGTTTATTGTAGCTGCTCAGTACATATTTGTCACATGGTCAGAAAGGTCTAAGAGTCCTAAGGGAGACATATCTGTTTAGCTAAGGACACCACATGATGGCTTTGGTTCTGGAATGACCCTCTCCCAGCCCCACCAGTTAATCAATATATATGGCATTCTTGAGATTCTCTAAATATTTGCTAGTTGGTGTGGTCTGGAGACCAGCAGCATTGGCATTTTCTGGAACTTGCTAGAAATGCAAAATCTCAGGCCTCATCCTAGAACTCCTGGATCAGAATCTGTAGTTTTGCAAAATCCCCAGGTGATCTGTATGCATATTAAATATGTTTGAGAAACACCGCTCTAGATAACACTGGTGGATATTTACTCAGAAAGTTTCAATCCATTTTCTTGGGAGAATACAAATGCCTGGTTCCCATTGTTCCTGCAGATGAGGACTTGTTTGTTTTCTCTCCGATTCAGATTTACACTACCTTCCCTGGCCCTACATGGTTGAAATCAGTCACTGCGTGATGTCAGGGGCCCTTCAATCTCAAAGGAATCCTGGGCCCTTTTTTTTTTTTCCCCCTTTCATAAGTCAACCACTTGACTAGGGACAGAAATTACTCATTGTCATGGCTGCTTTTGACTCCTCCAGACACCGGATCCAGTGTCATCTTTCAGAGGAGAGTTCCTCCTCACCCAGGAATGGGCCTTATATTCCTGATATCTGAGCAGTCCCCAGCCATTGGCTGTTGTGCCCAGCACTTGGTTGGAAGAAACCGTGGGAAATGTGGCCTCAGAGCAAATGCAGTAGTGAATTTCAGCACACAGTAGCTGAAGCCATAGGTTAATTATGTTTCCTGAGGCTGGAGATCTGAGAGGCGCATTCTCATGGCTACCACAAATGGTAAGAAGATATAGGGGAAAAGGCAACATTGATGGAGAATTGTAAAAAGCAAGGGAGGGGGTTTCTGATGTTGCTACAACCAGCTGAGCCCTGTCTGATTTACCCAAATAAAAGAGACACTAAATTACAAAAAAAAAAAAAAAGTAGAATTGTGTGTTTGCTGGAAGAGATACTTTGTGAAGGATCTCAGGGTCGGGTTTAAGAACCCTCATAGGCATGCCTAAAACACAACAGATGCCCACTAACCTGCCTTCTGAGAGCGAGCCACGATGCCAGCAGGCTTGTTTTGCTGACTGAGGCGTGCAAGCAGAACCTGGCTTGCTCCAAGTCTCATCTCCTCTTTAAATAAAACTGTGAACAAATATACAAAGAAAATCAGTGTGAAGATGTGTTCAGCTGAAGTATTAATCTCCCTGAGACTCCAAACTCTTAGATGGTCCGGGGAGCAATCATACATGGAGCCCTCACTGATGGTGGAAATAGAGAGAACTTTTTACCTTTGAGAGAAGGAGAGGGACTATCCAATGTGCTACTAGAATGGCTTAACATCATCTCCAAAGCCTCTGATTCTCCAACCCCAGCTGAGGGTCCAACGATTCAATTCAATTCTGACACTAATTACCTGGAGTTAGCATAGACCCCACAGGTTAAAGACTCAGTCCCACAAGGCTGCCCCGACTTTAGACACCAGCCTTAAATGGGGTGCTTAAGCGACCTACTCCTGCCCAGCAGGCTACAAATTTGGGGATTCTCATGAACCCTTCCCCCTCGGGTTTGATAATTTGACTCAGAACTCAGAAAAACACTTATGTTTCACAGTTTATTATAAAGGATTACAACTCAAGAATAGCCAAACGAAAGAGATGCACAGGGCAGAGTATGGGGGAGGGGCGCAAGGCTCTTTCTTGCCCTCTCCAGTCTGCCACACTCCCAGGAGCCAGGGGGCGGGGCTGGAAATTTTATTATGCTTTGTTTTACTGCACTTTGCAGATAATTGCTTTTTTTTTTTTTTTAACAAATTGAAGGTTTGTGGCAACTCTGTGGACCAAGTCTATCAGCACCATTTTTCCAATGGCATTTTTCTAGATTAAGGTGTGTATGTTGTTTTTCTACACATAATGCTATTGCACACTTAACAGATGACAATACAGTGTAAACATAACTTTTGTATGCATTGGGAGACCAAAAAATTTGGGAACTGGCTTTATTGAGCTATTTGCTTTACTGCGGTGGTCAGGAACTGAACCCACAATCTCTCTGAAGTATGCCTGTACAGGAATTTATCCTACAGGTATAATTTCGTATTTGGAATTAAGTGTGTGTAATGATGATATGTTCGAGGTTATTCACTGCAACACTGTGACAGTGAAAGGTTGAGATCAAAAAGGGGACGTAGTGGAGGAAAATTTTCTCCTCTACCCTTCTAGGTTGTTTTGGCTGGTCAAATGAAATTGATATAAGACAGAGTAACAGGAGAAAAGCAAATTTAATTTTGTATCTACATGAGTCCCATAAAAGCAGGAGACCAAAAAGCAAGCTTGGGCAGCTGAGGCTTGTATGTCTCAACTTAAGCTTAAGGAATGGGATGCAGGCTTAGGGCTTCAAAGGGGAAGGACAGTAATTCATAGGCCAATAAGAGGAGCAGATGTTCGGTAATTAGATGTTTCCCCTGTCGTAGAGAAAGGTGGCTGAGACAAAAGTTTTCTCTGGTAATAGCTCTCTCTGGGCCAGGCCCCCTATCTACATTTTTTTAGATAGTGAAGGGAGAGTTACAAGTTTTTCTTGAGTTTTGTGGCATCTTGATTGCCCTTAGCTCAAGACAATCCACATGCCAAAGTAGCATATTTTGGGGACACACAATTCTGCTCCCCTTCAGGGACAAGTTAAGTAAATTATGGTACATCATGTAATAAAATATTTTGCTGCTGTACAAATGTGGGTCTGTCCTCAAGATATCTTAAGTAAAATAAGGTGCAAAAGCATGTGTATCCTATGATGCCATTTGTGTTTTATATATAAGTAAACACACACTTTACATGCTGGAATATTTCAGGAAGGATACACAGATACATAGCAACTGGTCACAGCAGCTGTCAATAGAAAGGGGAACTAGGTGGCTGCAGATAGGTATTGGAGGCAGATTTTTCAATGGATACTCTTAAATGCATTGTGACTTTTAACCATGTAAATGCTCTATTTAAAATTAACAAACAAACCATAGTGTTTATAAATAATTTCCTCATTACCAGATTTGAAGATGCCCAAAACTTCAAAAGCTAGAAGTGGCCCAGATGTGCCTCCTGCTCTCAGGAGTTCTGAGGAGGACTCATGTTGTAAATAGTCTTAGGTGGTGAGGAAGGATACAGAGCTTCGTGGCTTTTACTTTTCTTTGTGGTGCATGAAGTGAGGCTACCTGCTGAGAGTAAAAAAGATGGATGTGAAATATGAAAGAGGGTAAAATAAGGGATTGCTGAGGTGTGTTGAAGGAGGAGTGATTCATTAATCAAGTTCACAAGAGACTAGTTGATAAGACAGAACCTCAATTTACAAATTTAAACTGAAAATCTAAACTGCTGCCACAAGGCAGCACCTCTTTTTGCCTATAAGAAAGTCCTCATAGGAAATAAAATACTATCAACTGACTGTGCAGTGCTCTCTAAATAAAGAGGAATGGATACTCTTAAAGACCAGAGCTATCAAGCTTTGATCATTTAATGCAGTACTCAAAGAACACAACCCTCAAGGTGCCCACAGTAACACAGGCACACTGACAAATTATTTTCTAGATTTGGGCCATTAGGAAAACATAAAATTGGTTATAGTTTTCTATCATCTTAGCTCATGGTTAGAATATGTTTATGTCCTCCCGTCCCCACCCCCAATTCAACTGCCCCCCTTTCTTGAGTTACCAGTGTTAACAGTCTGGTATAAATCCTTCCATACATATGCACATACAGAAGTACATATAATACACCAAAAGGATTTTGTTTACCCAAATGGGAACATGCTGCCACGGCACAGATTATTCTTTGATCCTCACTTACCAATATATCATGGATATTCCTTTTCTAATTCTAATAACTAAAAATAGGTATATTCCAATATTCCTAAGAAGTAAAAATAGAACTGTTTCATTTGCCCTATAATTATGTAATTTATGTATTACATATAAATTGCATAAAATATTACATAATTTCCCATAGTTAGAATATACTATAATTCAAGCATTCCCAATTCAGGCTGTTTCTAGGTTTTGCCACTATAAATAAAGCTGCAATAACTATCCCTGCTGTTATATCCTTAAGTATTGTGGTCTCCTGCAGCAAAAGTTGGATTTTGGGAACAGAGTGTGACAAATATTTTTAATTTTGTTAAACATGATCAAATTGCCTGTTTCCATACATTCTCCCTAACACTGTATGTTTCTGTTCTTTTTGCCAATATGAAAACAGTATTTCATATTTGCCTTAATGTACATTTATTTGATTAGGGAGGTTGAGCTTATTTTTCCACTTATTGTTCATTTGAGTTTCTTTTCCTTAGAGGCAGCATGAAATAGTGGTTAAGTTTATAAATTCTAGAGCTGGTTTTGCCATTTTATACTCGTTATTTCACCTTTGTGCCTCAGTTTCCCCATTTGTAAAATGAGGACAATAATGGTACCCACTCATAGGACTGTTATGAGAGTTTGATCATTATCTGAAAAACATGTAGAATAGTAACTATATTTTTTGCCCATTTTTCTATGGGATTGTCTTTTTCTTATCAATTTGTGGAAGTTCTTTTTATATCAGGAATATTAGGCTTTTACTATCTTAAGTATTACATGTATACTTTCCTTATTTTTTTTTAATTAAAGTGCCTTTTGTTATATAATTTTTATTTAAAAATTTATGTACTTAAATGACTATTTTTTTCTTTGTAGCTTGTTACCCATATTGCTTAGGAAGCATTTTTTTCTCAAGGTTATACAACTTTTATTCTAATCTTCCTCTAAACATGTTTACTTTTTACATTTAAATTCTGCCTAGAATTTTTTCCCCTGCATTAATGCAGGGGACTAGCTACACAGTTCCCCTATTCCCTGGACACTCAACTGTGTCGGCACCGTTTCCCCAATGAACCGAAATGCTCTTCTTGTTATATATCATGCTCTTTATTGGGGTCTGTTTCTGTTTTTGCCCTTTGCTTAATAGAGAGCCAAAAGCATATTCTTGTTTACAGTAGCTTTATAGTGAGTTTTAACATTTGGTAAAGAAAATCTCACTTTAATTTTTTTCACTTTCATAATCTTCTTGGTTATTTTCCAACAAATGAACTCTTAAAAAGTCTTGTCCAGTACTACCCACACATCCAAGGCAGAGAGGAGGGTAAAACCAACCACAGTGGGATTCTGATTGTATTTGCATTATTAATTTTAGAAGAAGTGATAATTTTCTGTTATCAAGTCCTCCTATCCAGGAACATGGAGTCTTTTTTTACTAAGATTTTGGTTTATGTCCTTTAACAAAATTTCATAATTTTGTTCCTATGGATCCTGTGCCTGCCTCCCTGTTTTTTGTTTTATTTGTTTCTTTGATTTTAGTTTTGGTTGCTGTTACGAATAGGCTACTTTTTTTCCATCGCCAGTCTAACTAGACATTGCCTAGACAGAGGAAAATGATAAATTAACTTCTTTACTTTCATTCATCCGCAAAGTTCTCTTATTAATTCTAGTAGCTTATTCATGGGTTTTTCCAGGAATACAATCATATCTCCTGAAAAGTAAATTTTTTTCCTGATGTTTCTCCCAGGAAACTCTTCTTCAGCTGCATGACTGTGCCGCTATCCTCTGTAGCTGATTCCCCACTGCAGGCAGTTGTGGCTGCTGCCAAAGGCTGCTCTGAGTGACCTGCAAGGAATGAGACAGATGCTTTCTATGAGAATATCCCATGATTGCCTTGTTCAGATGTCACAGATGACAACATAATACAGTGGTTCCTGGTCTCTTAGCTGCCATATATTTCAATTTAGAGTCATTTATACACATTTCTTGAGCTCACTACTGTAATCATACCAGCCAGGTTTCCATCTGGTGTCTAGCAACAGGACGCAAGCCCAGCAGTGAGTGCTGCCTGGGCATACTTATCCTAATATTACTCTTACTCTTTGAAAGAGAGATATTCCGAAAGGATTTCTCTGACCACCGTAACGAGCTTGTCTGGGTCACTATCACATTATCCAGTTTTTTTGTTTTGTTTTGTTTTTTTGAGGTTGTTCTTTTTTAAAATTTTTTTTTATTTTTCACATTATCCAGTTTTATTTTCTTTATAGCACCAATCATATTGACAGATACATTAATTATTGGTTTGTTTATTATCTGGCTCCTCAAGATATAGTATATACTAGATAATTAACCTGATGAGATCAGGGAATTTCAGTGTTTTCTTCAGCCTTTTATCTCTAGTATCTAGAGTTGAAAATACCTCCTAGACCTTCAATAAATGTTCGTTGAATGAATGCCGAGTTTTCTCGAAAATAATCTACATGTTAAAGTAATTTCTTTTTATTCCAACTCTTCTTAGTGCTATTAGGAATGGTTGCTAATGATCCAGATAATTTTTCAGCTTAGACAGATCAGATTTAAAGTGAATGGAGTTCATGATACTCAACATACAATAAAACTCAGAAAATATGGGACTATCTAGTGAGATAACTCTCCAGACAAGGATAGACATTCATCTTTCTACCTCAATGCTCAAGGTCTGCATTTGTTGGAGACTTAACTATGATCTACTTGTTTTGTCTTTCTAAAAAAAGTTCTGATAAAGGCTTGTCTGAGTTTCACTTCAAAAGCTGTAGCGAGATATATATATATATTAACTTATTGGAACTTTATGGGAACTGAAGGCGAAATTTTGCAGATCATTCAAGATTCAGAAATTCAAGGCAGATTTCAGCCCATATATTAATGTTCTTTTGTTTTAGAGGGCCCACCCGTCTCCCCAAAAGGTTTGCGGTAGGCTATGATCTCGTGAGGCTGTTTTTATTCCTCTCCCAGTTTACACCTTCAACGTACCAACCCAGACACGTGTACAGTGAAACTCTCAAGTTGGTGTCAAAATTATCATTTGAGGCATTTGTTCCAGGTTATTTAGAAAAGCATTTTCAGTGGTTCACGGTTATACGGTGGACAGGTTGGCATAAAGTTAGTAAGACAGTTTTGTTCGGACTGTGGGCAATCTCTCCTTTCTAACCATTTAACTTCTGTCCCCGCAGTGCCCAAGGCCGCGAAGACCGTTTCCGGCCTCGTTCCCACCGCTCCAGGCCGAAGCGGACACGGAAAGACAGGAACCGCCTGCCCCCGCACCCCGGGCCCCACAACACCTTGGCCGCAGCCCCTCGGCGGCGCGCTCGCCCGGTGCATTGTGGGCACTGTAGTCTGACCGGAACCTGTTCGCGCCTACAAGTCCCGTGAATGCGCTTCTTCGTCGCCGCCTAGGCCGCAGTTCCCCTCAGCGGCCTCCGCTGGGTCTCCCTGGGTCTCCCTGGCCCCGGACGCGGCGTTCGGGTGGGTCATCTGTTTCCTCTCCTGGGCACAAGAAGCGGAAGCTAGAAGGGCGCGGGGAGGAGCTTCCCGTGCGGGGTGAACGCCCGCCCTACGTGCTCGTTCGCCTTACGACCGCTGCGCGCGAGCCCGGTGTCCCGGTGGCGGGCAGCAGCGGCAGAACGCGGAGGGGGCGGAGGGAGCCCGCGGCGGCGGCGGCTGCAGCAGCGAAATGGCGGAGACCGTGGCGGACACCCGGCGGCTGATCACCAAGCCGCAGAACCTGAATGACGCCTACGGGCCGCCCAGCAACTTCCTCGAGATAGATGTGAGCAACCCGCAGACGGTGGGGGTCGGCCGGGGCCGCTTCACCACCTACGAAATCAGGGTCAAGGTGAGGCCGTTCTTACACCCTACAGAGAGATCCCTCCTGTGGTCCCTGGTGCCCCGAGCCGACCCTGGAGCATCCGCTCCAGCGGCCACGGCCGCCCAGGCCCGGCCTCCGGTTGACCCGGTGGGGCAGTGTTGTCCACCGGCGGGGTCGTGGGCCAGGATCCCTCTTCGTTGTAGGCTTGGCTAGGGGCTGCACAGTGAGCTGAATCCAGTGCTGGCACTTGAAGAAGGTGCTCGAAAAAAAGAGGGCGTGGGTTGAGCGCCGTTTGCCCCTCAAACAGCTGATCTGGGAATGACATTTGAGTTGGGAAAGAGTAGATCTTTCGAGAACACAACCCCTTCTTCGGGAGGGGAGCTAGATGTGACTGGGAAAGGGGGGTTCCTCAAAGTTGAAGGCGTACCAGTTTTCTTTTCCTGGAGACTTCTACCCGAGGGGGCCAAGCCAAGCTGATTGCTCCAGGCTCTTCCTGAGCTACCAAACTCACCTATGTTATACGCTTTTCTGAACAGAACCTCATGGGAGTTTACAAAAGCCTGAGGAATTTGAGAGGGCTGAGCCAGTCGAGAACGTTGATTGGAAATGACTGACCTCAGTATTCTGGCCACCCTCGTGCTAAGGCTGAGGAGTGGAGAGTGTTACCTACCTCACAACCAAAACTACAACTGTTTTAAGAAAAGCCTATTCATTTAGGGTTCTTGCTCTCTTAATTTCGAGGTTTGCACTTCACTGAGTGAAGGAATCAGCTGAAGTAGAAACACGTTTATAATTTCATAACTAGTATTTGTTGGCAGTAAGTAATTCAAATGATTTCAAAGATACTGATTGAGAATAATGCTTCACTTTCACTTTCTAGGATTAAAGAATTTACTCATGTATGGAAGTATCTTTGAAAATTACAGAAAACGAATCCAGCTGTTAATGACAACAACAACAACAAATTATTTTCTTAAAAATTAAGCGTAAGAATTGGGCCTTAGAGTAATCAAATTTTACGTAACGAGTTACTGTTAATATTTAAGTGGAGTAATTTCTCATTATCTTTCACATTTTTTTGGTGTGGTAAAATACAACAGAATTTACCGTCTTAACTATTTTTAACCGTACAGTTCAGTAGTGTTCAGTTTATTCACACTGCTGTGAAACTTAACACACTTTAAAACATGATTTGCTTACCGTGTAGTTTTGCTTAAAAACTTAATCATCAAACTAACATATGAAACTAACAGGCTAATGTTACAAGCCACCTTTGTCTCCCAACGTGTATAAAATGTGAACCACAAGCGGTCTTGTTATAGTGAAACTGTAAAACTGGGACTCCAGTGTACCTAGGAAAGTACATTATCACGTAAGCCTGATAAAAAAATGAGGCACTTTTTTTTTTTTTTTAACTTTTGGAATGATTTTGGATTGTCTTAAATATATGGCAGACTGTTCTGTAAAAAAAACTTCCTCTTTTATTCACCAGCACATTTTCCTTTATTTCTTGTGCTAAAACAAAACTTGGTATTCCTGTTTCTAAACTTCCAGAGCTAGCACTTCCTGTCACACAACTGAAGTGGAATCTCCTGCCTACACTTCCTCCATTTAATAACTTTGTATTTATCTTGCTGAGTGTGTTATATTAAATAGACTCTAGTATGATAACTTATCTTTAAAAATTCATCTGATTCTTTATTACCAAGTAGCTGATGTGAGACTTAAATTTGGTTTATGGTATGATCATTTGTATTTTAAAGAAAATAATCCTTTTTAAGAGTGATTAATGAGTTATGGAATTAACAAAGTGTAACCTATGTTGGTTTGTTAAATTATATAAACCAGTTTGTTAAGCGTTCATGACTGCAAGTCGTAAATGCATGTGCCCTCTAAGAAAATGTAATTGAGTTTTCTAATGCTTATGAAATGCTATTGGGGTTTCTCTTAATAATTTAACATGTTAACTTAAAACTCAGGCCACCATACAGTAAGATACTTGGATTTATTTTAGCAGCATGTGATTTTTCAGAGTCTTTACAGTCTTGTATTAAGGCCAGTGAGATGAACAGGTAAATCATTTTGTCATTTTATTTATTACTACTTTTCTAAACTGTTCCTGCTCTCCCTAGGCCCCTACTCCCTGCATTTTGCTGTTGAATTTGACATGTAGCAAACCATATTATGTTCCAGAGTTTGGGCCCTTAAGCTCTAATTCTAGTCTTGAGGAAAATGTCCCATTTTGTAGGATATGATTGAAATTACCCTAATTCACAGAGTAATTTTATATAGATGGTGGCACTTTAGAATGCAGTTCTTCCAATCTCCATTTATCTTTTCGTTTGAGGTTAGTGTTTAAGACTATTAGGATCAGTTGATTAGTATCTGGGCTTTTGAAAATAATTGGTACAGTGTTGATGTTTTTTAAAATTGTTCTAATGGATAGGTATAGCAGAGAGCACCATAAATGATTAAAGGTTTTAGAAAGCTTATTTTGACATATTAAAGAGAAGGCTGAAGGGGAAATTCCATCACTGTTTATGAAGTTTGTGCTATAATGTAACTTCAGTCTTCTGGAAAGTATAATTTAACCTGGAGGTCTATTGTACCTGGAGACAACTGTTTTGAACAGGAATAAGTTAAGGATCTTTCTTGAGCTCTGAGTTCAAAGAAAAGATTTATCATTTATTTGCAGAATAAGGTACAGAATCTAAGCTCCACTTCCCCAGAAAGTTCCAAAAAGCAAAAACTTGAATTTTCTGCATACCAGCAACTATTCATATAACATTTACATTGTATATTAGGTAGATTTAAAGTATAAGGGAGGATGTGCGTAGGTTATATGCAAATACTATACCATTTAAAGTACAAGAGACTTGAGCATCTGCAGATTTTGTTACGGAGGCGTGTGTGTCCTAGAATTAAATCACCCGCAGATACGGAGGGATGACTGTACCCACCTCATAGGACACAATGCACATAAATCTTTTTAGCACAGTGACTGGTACATAACGAGCACTCAACAGTTACCTCTTTCTAAATTCACCTGTCTTTCAAATTAAAAGTCATTGATCAGCTAACTGCATTTTCTGTGTTAATGTGCAGCTGAGTTACTAAAATGGTTAGATTTTCTTATCAAGAAACCTACTTGGCATGCAAGTATACTTTCACTGAGGCAAATGTGGTATAAAAGGAAGGCAATTTGCCAGGTAGTTTTTTTTTAATGTTTTACATTTTTGTTACATTTTGTGTGATTCCATATTTGAAGTTGTGATGCCATTTAAGAACATGGTAAATTTCATGTTTAAGACCAAAAATATAGAATACCCCGTATTTTAAGGTAGTATGTTTCCAAAACTGTACTAGTACTTTTTTTCCAGTTGGAGATATAATTGACATATAAAATTGTTTTTAAGATATACAATGTAATGATTTGCCATATACATATATAAAAATGATTACCACAATAAGTTTAGTTAACATTTATCACCTCACATAGCTCCAAAAGTAGGTTTTTGTAGTTGAGGTATATTAAAACATAAGGGTGAGTAGTAAAGTCTGTTAATAAACATTGTGACAAGAAAGATAGTGAAAGTAGCATCTTGACCATTCTAAATCTATATTGGTGATACTTCTTTGGATGAGTCCTCTAATTTTAAATTGACAGTCATTAGTGTCCTGATTGGAAACTGAGAAACTAATTTTTAGACTTGTTTTTAGGATTTATGAGAATGTGTTATTAAAGGGTCAAAATAGTATTTTAAAGAATCAAGGCATTTTGGAGTCAAAGGACATTTGCAGACTCTATATCAGTTGGCCATGATATGTTGTCTGATAAACATCTTTGCTGCCAGCTACCGCTGACCTCCAGAATCTCTATCGAGGAAAGGCATGTTGTTAGCTTTGAAGAGTCTGTTCTTGCCTAACCAATCCCTTAAGATGGGGTAGGGGAGACACAATTAAAAAGTAGCCCTGTTATATTGTTATTAGGGACTCAGTTCTGTATTGTTCATTTTGACAGATAAGGGAACCAAGGCACAGAAAGTTGTCCCTCACCCAAAGTAAATTATCTAACTGGTGTCCAAGCCAGGGCTAGATTTGAAGTATTCTGGTCCTGAGTCAGAACTGCTTCACAGCTGCAGTTCATTTAATTTAAAATAGTGCATTAAAACCTTTGTTATCTACAGCCTAGTATTGGGGCATCCTCAAGTGTCCGAACCTTTTGAAGGAAATGTCATTGTTGGCACCCTTGAGACCCAAGAGTTGACTCTTCAATAATCCACAGTAGGTAAGATGCACCCAGGAAAAATAAACATCTGGAAAGAGCTTACTGTTAAATTCTGTGCTGTGATGATATGACTTGAAGAAAAAGCGTGTTGTTGATTGGCTAGTGGTGCTTATAAGAGGTGAGCTTTTTTTTCAGCTTTTCTTAAAGCTGAAAAATGAGGGCATTTATCACATGAGTACCTATGTGTTCAAGGTACTTTGCTATATATATAATCTGATCTTCGAAGTAACCAAGCAGAGCAGGTAATATTCTTGTTTTGCAAATGTAGAAGCTGAGGTCACTGTTAGAAAAAAAATGTGACAATGAGTGTGTATATGTCCATGTATGACTGAAAAATTGTGCTGAACACTGGAATTTGACACAACATTGTAAAATGATTATAAATCAATAAAAAATGTTAAAAAAAAAAAAAAGAAATGTAAGGGAACACATCATTGACACATGTAACAACTTGAGTGAAAATCAAGGCAGTTATGTTACCCAAAAAAGTCAGTACCAAAGGGATATGTGTTGTATGACCCCATTTACATAGCATTTTTGAAATAGCAAAATTTTAGAAATAGAGAACATATTAGTAGTTATCAGGGATTAAGGATAGGGGCTTGGGGAAGACGGAAATGGATGTATTATAAAAGAGCAAAATAAAGAATCATAGTAATGATGAAATTGCTCTGTAGCTTAACTGTGTTGGTAAATACAAAAACCTACAGATGTGACAAAATGTCCAGAGATAAACAAACAACCCTCCCCCCCATGCAAGTTCCGTGGTGTGTTACATCAATGTCAACATCCTCGTTATGATACAGTTTTGCAAGCTGTTAAATTTATGGGAATTTGGGTAAAAGTTACACAGGATCTGTCTCTTTTATGTCTGATAACTAAGGGAATTGACAATGATTTCAAAATAAACAGTTTAATAAAAAAAAAAAAAAGAAGCTGAGGTCACTGTTGATCTTCAGCTTTTGTCCCTCCCTCTTGTTCTTATTTCAGTCCTGCTGGACTACTTGTATGCAGGCCTTTGCACACACTTCCTCCTTTGATAAAAACAGTCTTTCTTCCTTTAGCAGCCTCATCTAACTATCATCACTTGTCCTACAGGACTCAGCCTTACTATTACCTTTTGAGAGATTTTGCTGATCCCTGGAATGTAGACTGGATTTCCTTCCTGTGTGTCCTTGTAGCCCTTTTAGGATTAAGTTTGTTTGCCTGTCTGCAGCTTCCTTTAGTTCCTGTTTCTTCTACTGTAACCTCCTAGAGGACAGGACTGTCATGATCACCCTTACACAACATCTGGCATTGTTCTTGGCAAGTAGTGGAATAAGTGAAATTTAGGAAGGTTAAGTAACTTGCCCAAAGTCACAGCTATTAAATGGCAAAACGGATTTGAATCTAGATTTCGTGACCTTCAGAGCCCATACTTTTTCTTTCACTCTCACTGAACATTCAGATCAGCTTTTGAAACCCTTGAGATTCTGTTTTAATTAGGTTGGAGTGGGATTTGGGAAGTAGTTTAAAAAGCACCCCAGTGAGGGCACTTGAGATATGCAGCAAGGGTTATCCCTGGTGGCATCTTGCTTTCAGAGGTCTCTGAGAAACGACAGCAGCAGAGAAGTATGAGAAAAATAAATGGAGCTGCAATGGTTGGTAAGCTTGATGGGATTTTAAAAAGGCAAATTCTAAAACAAAATTAAAAAAAATTTTTTTAAAGCAGATCCTTACAGGAGAGAGGAAAACCAGTGATATTTGCCAAAGATGAAAACTATTTTTAGAGGGGAGACAATTTAGATACTAGCTGAAAACATGCCAACAGCTTAGCTTTTCGGGAAGAAGTGAAGGCATTGACTGTATTCAGCCAAGCCAGCTCTTTTTGCCCCTGTCTTGCACCACCCATGTCTATATCCCTGTGTAATAATAATGAAAGTAAGCCAGAAATTATAAAAGACAAAATATATATCCATTTAAGAAAGAAACCTTTGTGTTTTATTAATATTGCCACTCTACACCTTTTAAGTGGGAAGTCTTCAAGTGCTTTAATTTTTAGCTATTATTGTGATTCCATGAGAGATTTTCCAACTCCTCACCTTCATAATTAATGCTTACCAAAAAAAAGGATTGAATTGTTGTTTTTAGGTACTTTGATTTTAAATACTTTGTGCCATATTATGCTGCTTCCATGTAGCAGAATGTACTTTGATTTTAAATACTTTGTGCCATATTATGCTGCTTCCATGTAGCAGAATCAGTAATTTTTTTGAATATCAGATAAGATGTCCAAGAAAAGTCCAAGAAAAGCAATACTATAATCTTGATACTGCTGTTTACTGATTCTTTAGTTAAATGACTTACAGCTTTCAGCCAAAGTTATACTTCTTTAAAGAAATATTTAACTTAGAAACTAGGAAATTGGACAGGGTAGTAAAATGTGACATACGCTGTAGCTTACCCAAAAGCTTGTATCAATTAAGATACCGTTTGGACTATTCTCACGGAGACCTCAAAAATGGAGTTTATTTTTTTCACATGAAATGGTCTTGGGCAGTCCAGGACTGGTATTGTGACTTGACTATGAGCTCCTAATATCACATCCACATTCTAGCCTTGGGGGTGGCCCCATTGCCACATTTGGCTACAAAAGAAGCTGGGAGATACAGTCTAGCTGGACAGCCATGTGAAGCAAGGAGGAACAGATACAGTAGTAAGTGATTGGGATAACCCTTCTAGGGTGTGGTCCTAGCAACATTCTGATCATGTCTCTTAATTCTTTCCTTTGCTGATGCCTGAAATTTCAAAGTTTAGAGAAAGTTCATTTGATTTGTAAGAAAGAAAACAGAGTTCTCATTAGTTTTGGCATTCTTAAATGTGAATAAGTTATGATCCCTTCCTGAGAATTAATTTTTTTGAGTAGAGAAAGGAGGCAAGCATGAAGACATGGCATATATGCTAGAGGACCAGTATTTTAGTTGATGACATTGAAAGATGGAGTATATTGTTTGAGCCACCAAAATAAGTGAGCTCAGTGTCTCTCACTAGAGAATCACAAGACCTAAAATAATTTTTACAAAGTTACCTTGTGTCTAACAGTATTAGAATGGTCATTTTCTAATTCTTTGCTCTCTAGACTTTGATTTTATCAATGATGTAGCATCTCTGTTTGCTTGCCCTAAAATTGTTCCCACACCTGCCACCTGTAGCTTGTTTGCTTTCTGTTTTTTCCATTTCTGTCCTTGTGGGATGAGCATCTCTGTTCTATACTAAGTTTGGAAATTCTAATCCATATAGAGGAACAAAGGACCCTCAAAGCTTCCCTCGTGTCTAGTTCTCAGTATCTCCTCTCTTGCCATGACATTATGGGTCATCAGGTGGAAATAGAAGCAGGTAAAAATCTTGTTGGCTAGGCATACTTGTCTGTGTATCACCAGATCTTTGTTTAAATTTACACACGAAGATGCCCCCGTACTATATAAATGAGAACATTCTTAAGATACTAATGGCTTGAGAGCAGGGCTTAGCAAGCTGTGGGCTTCCCAGTTTTTATGGTTTTATTAGAACTCAGCACATCTGTTTATGTTTTGCTTACATATTTTTTTCTCTATTTAGCCAATGAATGTTTACATAGTATTTATGACCACTTATGCACTGAAAGAGCAGAATTGACTATTTGCAATAGCCTGAAATATTTACTGTCTTGCCCTTTGAGAAAAAGGTTTGCCATTCCTTTGTCTAAATTTTACATAGCACTGAGGTAATGGAAATCAGAAGCACTTGGAGAATCTTATTTTCAAAATACAGGACTATGAAAAAACATTCAGCTTAGGATGCTGATAGTAAATGATGGAGGAAATGATAGTTAAATATAAAATTGCCAGTTAGGTTTTTTTCCTTAGACATTCATCACATGCCAATAGACTCTTAAAAGCATAGCCCTGTTCCTAGGTGCTGAATGAAATATTAGACATCATTCTTTTTTTTCTAAAGGTCCAGTTTTTACAAAGACAAAAATCTAACCTTGTGAGTTATTAGATTATATCTATTATTCATATTAAGTTCAACCACAAGAATTTTCAGTTTAGAGAACTAATTTTCTCACTTTAAGTCTTTTATAAACTCCTTTCAATAACTATTTAAAGAGAGAAAGTTGGTGCTGATAAAATAGCCTGTTCGTGGTGGTTTAGGTCCAGTCAATAAATCGGTGGCAAAACTGAAGATGATGCCTGACAAAACTGTAGTCATTTCTCACCAAGATCAGGGTTTAGGTATTTTCCAGCTCAGGATTTTTTTTTTATCATATCATCATTTAATGTTTTGTGTTCTTACATGGTAACCCTCTACATTATATGTCAGTATACCGTTATTAAATGATTAAATTGGTATTGGTTGAGCTATTGACTTGGGTAAATTTAATGTCTGGGTTGTAGGGAGGGAGTTGAGTTGAATATTGAGAAACTATGATGTTAGCTCTCAAAGTGGCACAATATAGTAAGTTGATAGAATTCTTAGTTTAAAAGGGTAGATGATGTTGATATACTTAAGTTGAAATAAACTGTAGAGCTTTTCACTTAGATATTAGGATGTGATACTTACCTATAATCTGTGTATTTGCCCAGTTTTGTTCTCTCAAGAGTATAATCAATTCTTCTCTAACTAAATTTCTTTTAGATTTAACTTAACATTTGAGTAGCTCCTGTGGGCCAATTGTTTTGACCACTTGGAATGCTAAGTTTAATATGACAATACAGCAAGTTCACCCTAACCTGAAACAGGATTAGATGTTTTCTCTGATCAATTTCTCCTAAAACTGTCCTATAAATGAACATTTATGAACTGCTACTATATGCCAGACACTGTGCTAGATGCTTGGCTAGGAGATGAGAGTAACATATGCCTTGCCCTTAAAGGCATGAAGCTTACAGACTGGAAGTAGGGAGATAGGCCAGTTCAATTTAATTCAATTTAATTGAATTGAGTTCAATTTGATAGTAGTACTTGGTGAAAATAGTCATAGTGTGCAGTGGGACCCCAAGCCTGCATGAGGGACCAGGAGTGTAAGGGCAGAATGGGCCAGTAGTGTTCTAAGCAGAGAGAGTAGCTGTCTTTTTCTGTCCTTCACTGCCAACAGGTAATGTTGTCACTGACCTGCCAAAGTCACACAGTATAATACTGGATTCTGACCACTTTATGCCCTGGGACCCCTTTTTACTATCTGACTCAGACATCTTTCTCTACCTCTTTATTTATAGTTTGGTTTGTTTTAACCGTCTCTTGGGCAGTCGCTGTGCCTTGGGTGGTATCATGGGTACTTTCTTTTGTGTTTTGTTTGATATAGTTTTAGTTATCTGACTGCCTCTTCTTAGAAACTGTAATGGCTCCTATTTCCAGTTAGAACAGATCATAGAAATACACCAAGATCATTCTTACTTAACAACAGTCATTTCCTGTTTCAGCGTGATCATGCTTTGTGATATAGCCAATTCTACCTGCTGTTCTCCCAAATTTAATCCTAGTGACCTTCCTAATGACCTGCCAAAAGCTCATCCAAATTGTATATATTGTATAGGCTAGTTTTCTCACTAACCAATATTGTGTCAGTTAGCTATGCATAACAAACCATCACAAAATACAAAGATATAAAGCAGTGATTTGTTCCTACTGTCCTGTGGGCTGGCTGGCTGGTTTCTCTGCTGGCTTTTGCCTGTGCTCATTTACGTAGCTGCTTTCAGCTTGAGAGCTGGCCTGTCTGGCTATCCCCTGGGGTGTCTCATTCTCATCCACATGGCCTCTCATTCTCCAGTAGGCTTGTCTGGCTTCCTTATGTGACAATTTTAGAATAGCATTCAAAAAGAATGAAGATGGAAGTTGTAAGACCTCTTGAGTTTTCAGCTCTGAAACTTGTTTTTCACTTCTACCACATTATGTTGGTGAAAGCAAGTCATAAGACCAGTCTAGATTCAACGGGTAGGAAAACAGACTCCGCCTCTCAGATGAAAGGACCTTCAGACAATTTGTGGAACGTTTATCTATATCACACATTACTTGTTAGGAATCTCCAAATGCCGTATTTGGTAGTGGCACCTGTGGCTTGGGTGACTGTGGTAGGCAGAATAGTAACTCCCCAAAGATTTCTACTTCCTAATACCTAGAGCCTGTGAATATGTTACCTTACATATAATACCTTTGCAGATGTGATTAAATTAAGGCTGTTGAGATGGAGAGGTTGTCCTGGATTATCTGGGTAAGTCCAGTATCATCACAAGGGTCCTTATAAGTGGAACAGGCAGAAGAGTCAGTCATAGAAGATGTGACAATGGAAGCAGAGGTTGTAGTGATCTGATTGCTGACTTTGAAGATGGAAAATAGGACCGTGAGCCAGAGAATGCAGGCAACCTCTGGAAGCTAGGTAAGATAAGGAAATGAATTCTCCCCTAGATCCTGCAGAAGGAATACAGCCCTGGTGACATCTTGATTTAGCTCAGCAAGACTCATTTCGGACTTCTATAAGATAATAAATTTGTGTTGCTTTAAGCTACTAAGTTTGTGGTAATTTGTTATAGCAGCAATAGGAAACTAGTAAGAATGACTTGCCTTTGTCCTAAAGATTATTTCCAACAGGAGAGACTCTAGACTTAACTACAAGAGAAACAGTTGGTAAGGACTTGGGCTTAGCCTGACTTTGAGCCTTGGTCTTAGGCCACACAGCCTTATCTTTCTTCCTCCCCATTAAAATCTAGCACCATCAGCTCTCATTATTCCTTGCCTTCTAGTATGCCAAGATGTTTTACCAAAGGCATAGAAAAATTTTTTTTTTCATGGAAAAAGTTGAGTGTGCTACTTAAGCCTTAGAGGTTTATTTTCCAAGCTACGGAGAAAATTACTAAAAGACTTTCACTTTGGCTATCCAAGTATAGGTCAAGATTAACAATGCTAAATGACCAGTGTATTTTTTAGTACCTTTGTATGAGAGAGGGCTAACTTCTGAGACTATATAAGTGCAAAATTATGAGTTCTAGTTGATGGATATTTTAGGTTATTGGCTGTTGATTAAAATTTAACTTAGGAAAGATACCATTTATTGTTAGGCCTTTGACCCTCCATAAGTCTGAGCAAATTCTTAAAGCAATAGTATCTTCCATTCACTGCACACATTAGGAAAAAAGTACTTTGACTTTTGCAACTTGTGATTCTAGGTCTCCAAGTCTAAAATATATTTAAGTATTTACGCAGTCAGTGTATAACTACATAATTTCATCTGATGTCACATAATTTTTTTGTTTCTCTTTTGAGAAGAAACCTGCACCCTAACTTCAGGCATTCGTTTAAAACAAGCAAAAACAGTCTTCTTTTTAAAATGCCACATCCATTTGTGACAGAATAGATTTTAAAAATCCAACTTGAGAAAAGGTTGTGAAGCATTTAAAAAATATGTATGGCACCCAGAGCTTCTTTATGAAGAAAGCTCAAGAACATCAGAACTAAAGGAGCAGTGTAGGGTTGTAATTATATAGAATCTGATCAAACTTTCATAAAGTTAAGAAAAGCTTGATAGGTTGAAGTAGACTGTCACTTATGAATATAGTTTCATGGATTATTTAGAAGGAATGTGTTCTTTGGTCTGCTTTTCTCTAGGACTTTTGATTTGCCTTTGTCTAAAACTGCTCTAATACAGTAGCCATTAGCCATACGGGGCTATTTAAAGTAAAGTTTTAGACTCAACTACCAGATATCTGTGCAGTTTCCTTGGATTTGAGGTTGACTTGTGTGACTTTTTTTAAAGTTGATTTTAAGTGATAATTGGCCTGGAATATTCAGGGTGCCTCATATATGAAGAAACCAGTGCACACAGGACTTTTTCTCGTGAGAGTTTTTGTTTTTTTCTTTCTTTCTTTCTTTTTTTTTTTTTTAATCCTTTTTGCCCTGTCTCACTGTGTTTTTGATCAGTGGTCACTCACTGCTCACTGTTACCCACTGTGGCAAACCCGAGGTATACTCTTACTTCACATTCCATTCTTTACTAAGATAGGGAAATTTTCTTTTTTTTAAATTTATTTTATTATTTTTTAAATTTTGGGGGGGCAGGAGGTAGGTAGTTTACTTATTTATTTATTTTTAGAGAAGGTACTGGGGATTGAACCCATGATCTTGTATATGCTAATAAGCATGCGCTCTACCACTTGAGCTCTACCCTCCCCCTGAGAAAATTTCTTAATCTAACCAACCAAAGGTTAGAGCCTTATTTTCTTGATAGGATCATCTTATTACATTAGGAAATTGAGCATCATGTGGGTTCACAGATATCTTGGCAGTTTTTTGATGTCTGCATTGCTAGAAATTCTATATTCTATGCCAGAATCTACAGAGGAATTTTGTTCTTTTAATTCATAGTTGCTGTTATTTACTATTGTTGATTCCTACACTTGCCCTGACATTACATTTTCTCCCACTCTCCGTCAGTCCCTGTATAGGGCTCCCTACTCCTACCCCACTAACAGAAGACCTGACCTGTATCTCGTTTTCTTTTTGGGGTTTCACTGATACTTCTATCATATTGCTTAAGTTTTCCTAAGGAAACTAGACTTCTTTTCCAGTTGATCTAAAAGTCTGAGATAGTCTTTCCTTACCCAAGGATGGTAGAAAAGAACTGGAGACAGATTTGAGTATTATATGTGTTGTGGGGGAAAGGGAGGTTACAGCAGAACAAATAATAAATGTATTATTACCATAATAAAAAACATGGAAACAAATAATGGCAGAAGGGGGCCTCCAAGTTACCAAAGCAGTTCTTCAAGACCTTTTGCTAAGAATCTCAGTCCTTACTCTTTGTCTTAAAGTCTATTTTATCTGATACTAATATAGCCACTGCAGCTTTCTTAGGGTTATTTTAAGCTGTATCATTTCCCATCTTTCTACTCTTAATCTATTTTTTGTTTTTGAATCTTAAGTATGTCTCTGATAGGATATAAGTTTTTTATTCAGTCTGACATTCTCTGCCTTTTGATTGGAGTATTTAATTCATTTATGTTTTGTTTTGTTTTTTTTTTTTTACAATTTTTAAAAATTGAGGTATAGTTAATGTACAGTATTATTATATAAGTGTCAGGTGTACCACATAGTGATTCACAATGTTTAAAGGTTATATTCCATTTATAGTTATAAAATATTGGCTGTGTTCCCTGTATTATGTAATATATCCTTGTAGCTTAGTTTATACATAGTAGTTTCCAACTCTTAATCCCCACCCCTGTTTTGCCCCTCCCCTCTTCCTTTCCCCACTGCTAACCAGTACTTTGTTCTCTGTATCTATGAATCTGTTTCTTTTTTGTTCATTAGTTTCTTTTAATTTTTTGTATTCCACATATAAGTGGTATCATAGTCTTCATCTTTCTCTGTCTGACTTATTTCACTTAGCATAATAGCCTCCAAGTCCATCCATGTTGTTGCAAATGGCAAAATTTTGCTCTTTTTTATGGCTGAGTAGTAGTCCAGTGTGTGTGTGTGTGTGTGTGTGTGTGTGTGTGTGTGTGTGTATCCATTCATCTGTTGATGGACACTTAGGTTGCTTTCCATATCTTGGCAATTGTAAATAATGCTACTGTGAACTTTGAGGTGCACATATCTTTTCTAATTAATTTTTTTTTTTTCAGATATATACCTAGCGGTGAAATTGCTAGGTCTTATGGTACTTATATTTTTAGTTTTTTGAGAAACCTCCATACTGTTTTCCATAGTGGCTGCACCAATTTAACATTCCCACCAACAATGTACAAGGGTTCCCTTTTCTCCACATCCTCACCAACATTAGTTATTTATGGTCTCTTTCAGGATAGCCATTCTGACAGGTATAGAAGTGATACCTCACTCTGGCTTTAATTTGCATTACTCTGATGATTAACGACATTGAGCATCTTTTCCTGTGCCTATTGGCCATATGCATGTCTTTGGAAAAATGCCTATTCCACTTTCTGCCCATTTTTTAATTGGGTTGTTTGTTTTTTGTTGTTGAGTTGCAAGCTGTTTATATATTTTGGATATTAACCCCTTATTGGTCATTTCATTTACAAATATTTTCTCCCTTAATCATTTATGTTTAATGAAATTATTGGTATGATGGGTTTATTTCTGCCATTTTAGTACTTGTTTTCTGTACGTCTCTTATTTTTCTCTATGTCTCCTTTATTCCTTTTGTGTTAAATAGATATTTTCTGTTGTACCATTTAAATTCTTGAGACCTTTTTACCTTTTTGTGTGTGTGTGTGGAGGAGGTAATTAGGTTTATTTATTTATTTGTTTGTTTTTAATGGAGGTACTGGGGATTGAACCCAGGACCTTGTGCGTGCCAAGCACGCACTCTGTCACTGAGCTACACCCTCCTCCCCTTTTAACTTCTTCTAAAAATTATTATTAATGTTTGATCTAGGAGTCACAATATGCCTCAGCTTTTCAGTGTACTTCAGATTAATACTAACTTAATTCTAGTGAAATAGAAACTTTGCTCCAGTATAGTCCCTCTTCCTTTTTGCTATTATTGTCATGTTTATCACAGCTTTATATGCTATAAAGGCAATATCATAGTTTTCTGTTTTATGCAGTTATCTTTTTAATCAGCTAAGAGAGAAAAATTTATACTATCTTACATATTTACATAAGTAATTACCTTTATTGCTGCTCTTTATTTCTTCATGTGGATCCCAGTTAATGTCTGATGCCATTTCTTTTCAGCCTGAAGCGCTTTCTTTAGTATTTCTTGTAAGGTAGATGTACTTGCTATGAATTCTTACAGTCTTTGTTCATCTGAGAATGTCATTTAATCTTTATTTTTGAATGACAGTTTTACTGGATGCACTAGTTTTCTAATGCTGCATTAAAAATGATCATAAATGTAGCTCCTTAAAATATTACCTTACCACTTTCTGTAAGTCAGAGGTCTGCATGGCTTAGCTGGGCCCTTTGCTCAGGTCTCAAGAGGCCTACAATCCAGGGTTGTGCTCTCATGTAAGGCTCAGGAAGAGCCAGGATATATAGGAGTTTTTGCAACAAATAGTTGCAAGGTAGTCAGAACATCAAAAAATTACTGTTAATTAAAGAAAAATACACATCAGGTTAATGAATTTAGCACTTTTCTGTGTATAGGAAGATGCAAGAGTCTGGGCTTATTGAAATCATTCCTTGGAAATGCATCTTAACTATCTAGGGCCAGTATCCTGTTTTTCTCCATCCTGAATCCCCTCAGGGTGCACAGTTGGGCACTTCTATAGTGGCTAATGGCTTGAGGCCACAACATCCTTTGTTTACTGATGTGGGAAGAGACATTTTTAGTCCACAAGTTACAGCTTTCTTTTAGGTTCCATATTTTGCACAGAAGAGGTCTTATTCATATTATTATGCTTTTAATGTTAATTTATGAGCACTCAGAAGCACTTTTTATGCAGTGTTCAAATATTTTTAAAAGCCTCTTAACCAAGTGCTACTTAGCTCTTTGCACATAGTAGTTGTTGAAATATTTAATATTTAGTAGAGGTTTTAACCTTTTTTATTTAATATCTCTTTTGGGTCAGGTACTCTGACCATAGTATTCCTTAAGAGCATGAACTTTGAACATAGGTAAGAATCCTCTCTATCTCTTGCCTATTAGTAGACATGTGACCCTGAACAAGTTTCATATAACTCCTCTTTCTGAGCTTCTTCAGCCATAAAATGATACTTTAGAGGATTAAATGTGACATGTGGCATAGTATTTGCACTATGCTAAGTATCCAATAAGTGTTAATATGTATGAAGTAATAGTAGTTCCTATTTAATTGAGCTAAGTGGCAGTATCTTAATTTTAAAGATGCTGCCGCTCAGATTTAGAGGATAGAACTTGATATGGTCATACTATTAATGAGTTCCAGAGGAGGGCTTGAACCCAGGTCTGCTTGATTAACTTGTCTGGTTTTTTTTTTTTTCCTGCTTCCAGGAATCAGAAATTGTGTCACAAACTTGTGATTAGCTTCTGTTATGCTAAGTCTACAATCATACAAAGGAAATAATGAATGTATGTATACTCATGTATATTTGCTTGCACTTTCCCCCCCAACAATGTGTATCATGTCAGGAACTTCCACCACTAAAAGGGATGTAACAATTATTTGAACCTTAAGTGTCTCTCTGAGATACAACCTTAATGACTATAACCTTGAATATCTTAAGTAAATGGAAAAAACAGACTCTGAACTTTTCATCCATAACTAAACTTGAAAACTTCTGATACATGATGATGTAAGCAGCCATGAAAGTATACTTAGAAAAATTTTCTGTTGGCTTTAAGGTCTCTAAGCCTAACAGGATGTGCATACATGTCCTTATCATAACAGTATACTCCCCACATTGTGTACTATCTTACAGACACTTCTGCACGGTATTCCACTCTCCTTAATGTGTACCTCCTTACCCTAACCTATCCTTGTCATTATAAAATCTTCTACGTCAGGGACCATGTCTGTATACTTAGTCCAGCATTCATGGTAGATTCTCAATAAATGCCTTTTCTGTATACTTACTAGCATTCTAAGTAACATCAGTTTAATGGCTTATGAGACTTCATAATTAATACTTATAAATGTCATGATTTAAAATATCTTATTCACCACACTTCCAGGTAGGGCTTGGGGGCTAGAGGTGAAAGGATCTGGGATGATTTCCTTTTCTTACAGACTTCACAACACAACTTGGAAGAGAGGGCAAGGAAGGAGACATATGGAGAGAAAAGAGGCTAGACAGAGTACTCTGAAATGAACTTAAATTTTGAGAAAAGAACCAGAATGCTCTGCTCTCCAGCCCTACCTCAAACACTGATTACACTTAACAATTAAAGAGGATCTGCTGGCCAGAATTTTTTAAAATTATACTGACCTAATTATTAATGTACTGAAACATGGATGACAAGTTACAACGCCTCTTGTGACCTGTGCTCTTAACCATGGTTTATTATGAAGATTCTTAGAGAGTTACTTACTATTTCTAATCAAAAGATTTTGTATTAGTGATTTGAGTACTTTCAGATTATTAGAACAATAATCATTCTGGGGCTTTATGAAAGGAGTGAAATATCATAATGGTACTGCTGTCAATTTGTAAATTTAAAGCATGCATGCATATAGTGTTTAATATCATTATTATAGCTAATCACTCTGACTAGAAGAGAAAGGAATGTGTTAATATAGGGATCACTTATGTTTTAGAGAATTAAGACTAAATAAATACCATTTTTTATGTTTTTTATAGTTTTCCAGGTAATTCTTCAAAGAAATACCTCAGCTTCATTCTTTTATAATATAGGTGGCAAACTATTTCATACTATCTGTTCTAGACAGATAAACTAGAGGTTTGTCAAGTTATTCTAGAGAAAGCAACTCAATCTTAAATTATAACTTTTATTTTAGAACTTTGCCTTTGTTTAGAGTAGAAAATCTTCAGGTTCAGCTCATTTGATCAGCTTCTTAAGTTACGGAGGAATACTTCCTCTAAATAATCCAGAATCAATTAACTCTTTTGGATTTTCTGGAAACTTCAGTTACTCAGAAAATAGTCAAGAGCTAATCAGGAAGTAAAAGTAAATAGTAAAGAGTTTAAAAATGTTGAAAGTATATACACTTTTTAGGTCAAGTTTTAATATTTGAAATACTATCCTCTCAGTTTCTTCTTATTTAGCATTACTCTACCAAAGTCAGGTCACTGATTCAGTTATCTATCGCTGTGTAACAAAGATCCTCAAAAGTTGGTGGCTTAAAACAACAATTAACATTCACTATCATAGTTCTACAGTTTGATCAAATCTTAGAAGGGATAGTTTATCTCTGTTCTCCTTGATATCTGCTGGAGCAGCTTGACTGGGGCTGGAGGGTTTATTTCTAAGATGACTCAGTCATATGGCTGGCTGGCAGTTTGGTACTGGCTACCATCTGGGAGATAAGCTGGAGCTGTTGATGAGGTCCTGAGTTTGCCTTCATTTGGATGGTTAGACTTCTAACAGAGTAATGGTGGCTGGGCTCCAAGAGAGAATTTCTTCATGAACAAATGTTCCAAGAGACCAAGCCCTATTGTAATTCACAAATATTTGCTAATATACCATTGATCAAAGGCAGTAGTCACATGGCCAAGCGAATAATGGGAGAGAATACAGAAAGATACCAAGAGGCATGGTTTATTGTAAGCCACTGAAGTAATAGCCTACTACAGTTGTGTACCTCCTCAATCTACAGCAAGGTAGCCTCTCTGGAGGACATTTGAAGTGTTAACCTTTATAGCTTTTGACCCAGTAATTTTGCCTTTTGGGGTTTGATCTAAGGAAAGGATATAAATTCCCTGGATCTAAGGCTTCATCTAGCTCTCATCCATAGCATTTTGCCCAGGATCAGATAGTTGGTTAATGCCAGAGTTGGGATTAAAACCAGATTGTCTGGTTTCAGAGCTGTGTGCTTTAACCATTGTACTGTATTACCTCTCACATAGGTGATGTCTATATACAGTCATGTTAACGATATCAAATGAGAAGCTAATAATATATTTAATAAAAATAAAATTTGTAAATATAAAAGTATGAAAGAATATACAGTTGATCCTTAAACAACATAGATTTAAACTGCACAAGTCCACTTATATATAGATTCTTTTCTGTATTAAATACTACAGTATATCATTCCCTTTGGTTGATTAAATCTGTGGATGTGGAACCACGAATATGGAGGAACTGTGTGTATTCAGAGGGCCGACTGTAAATTTTACTTGGATTTTGGACTCTGGAGAGGGTCAGCGCCCCTAACCCTGGCATTGTTCAAGGATCAACTATATGTCAGAATGTAATATCTGCAAATGAGCATGTACCACATTGTTCTTTTTTTTTTTATTGTCAGGATACTTTTTATGAGCCTACCATACAATGTTAATCTAATGTATGCATGTGTGTATATGTTTTGTGTCAATTTCATTTCTACCTTGTACTCTAGTATAGGCTTCCACCATTTTGTCTAAACAGCAAAAGTCTATGATGAATTATGGTTGTAACTGCTAAAGGTAATAAATCTTAGAAACTTCTTTGCTCCCCTCCTCCGCCCCCTCATATTGTGCTGTAAATATTTCTTAAGGAAGATGTCTTTTTTAGATCCCTGTTGTCCATATATGCCTGCTAATGCACATATAGAAGTTTAGAATACACTTACTGAGTAGAGCTTCTTAACTAATAGTCTTTCATTGGTTTCTACATCATAGTTTTACTTATAATGACTTTGCATCCCATTTCCAGTTCGGTATTCTCATAGTGTTAGTTCCAAATCACTTTCCTTGAGGAGGTAAAATATTATTGTCCATATCTGTCCTGGCTGAACTAGAATCACTAGATCATACAGATTCCTGGGTCTCCCATACCCTGTTTCACATTTAATAAGTCTAGGGCAGTGGTTCTCAACCCTGGATGCATCTTAGAATCACCTAAAATACTGATGTTTGGATTTCAACCCATACTAATTTGAATGAGATTCTCTAGATGGGGGCACTTGGAGTTTGTGGGAATGGGAGTGTGTTTAAAAACTCTAGAGGCAGTTCTTAGAATTAGGCAAGTTGGAAAGAGAAAAGACTTTCACACTTTAAAAATTGTTCAGAAAAGGTCTTATACTATTAATAGGCAGTTTTGCTTCAGCAGAAGCCTGTAGGATTATGTAAGTGTTCATTAACTATTAAGAATGAATCTCCCTTAAAAAAAACTTTAAAAAAAGAATGAATTTTCCTTTACAATAGAGTTATTACTGCACAATTCCTTCCTCATTAAAGGTTCCTCATTAAAAACCTCGTATGAGTTCAAATGAATCTTGTTGTCATTCAGAAATGAAAAATACGGACAAAGTAGGAAAAGTATATGGAATTACTTGGTTTTTGCATTAAACCAGGCTAGATAATTTCTTCTCTATTGTTTTGGAAATTATACCATAAAGGATACTTCTTTTTAGGTAACGGGAAGTTGTATCACTGGAAGGCCATGTCCTTATTTTTTTTTAAACAGAAAGAGAGAAACTAAACTAAATATCTTGGCTTAGTGACAATCTACATTTCAAAGGTTCACCAGACTGAAAGCTTATTCTTCACTTAAATGACTTCTCCCCAGCCATATTTAGAGTTCATCTAGGTTATAAACCATATCTCCAGTTATTCATGCTGTTCCAGATTAGGTAAAACAAGTATCAAAAGTACTGAAGGGCGAGGTAATAGCTTAAGCATTTCTCAGCTTATCCTTTATCTCTAGATGTAGGTATCTGGAGAAATGCAACCGTTTAATGAGAACTGTAGTGAGGCATCCATTTACATCTCTTAGGATTGGTTGAATAGAGTATGGTCTATTGAGTATACTTTTGATGTCGTTGCCAGTCTCTTTTCAAATGTACACATGACACTACCTGAAGAAATACTAGAAACACCTAATAAACATTTTTCTAATATCTATTGTTAAGCTATATTCAGGTGATTACATTTTGAGGCTTAGTTTTCTCCTCCGCTATCGGTGATAATCAGGTTACATATAGGGTATCTGTGAGCTGCTGACTTTAATAGGTCAGCCTGTGTAAGTGTGTAAGACCTTGCTTTTTGGAGACCAGTAATGTGTCAGTTTCCTCTGCTTGGATTTGAAGGGAGCACTTGTTTTAGAGCTGTATACCATGGTTTTGAAATCTGTTCTTTAGTATATAGTATCCATTTGGATTCCTGATGGTTTTACCCTATGTGATTAGTAATACCTTGTGGGAAATGGCTGGTTTCTCTTTTATATAAATAGCATTTTAAGAGTATCAGGTATGCAGGCATCTCTTACAATATTTCATCCCTTTGGAGTTTTGCTTCTGATACATTATTAGGAAAAATAAAGAGCAATAAAATAATATTGAACAGCTCTCTTCAGGTGGTTAGTCCTGTTCTTTCCTAGTTTTTTGAATAGCCTAGGTTTCTTATACAGTGATAGTCCATCACCTTTTCATGAGCTTGAGAATTGCTTGAGAATTGCCCTGAATTTTGCATAGTGCAGGAACAAATATCCATGCTGTCATTCTAGCCCAGAAGACTGTAAGTTGTCTTAATTTTTCTAAATCAACAAATTCTGAACATCATGTACTTACACATCTGCATGATCACACTCTATTTGGCAGAGAGTAGAACTTTTCTGCAGTAAGCAGTCTCTCTCCTGATAACTTTACCTAAAAATGTGAATTCTCCAAGAAGCAAAATTCATTCTTTGCTCTGGCAGTTCTGTAAGTTTTAAAGTTAGCTGGCTAAATGCCAAATGGCACTAAATTCTATTATGAAGGGTAAGAGTAAGAATAAAAAAAACCCACAAAACTTAAAGAGGAAAAAGATCATTTTACATGGGAGAAATCTGACTGCCCTCACCTTAACCAAGTGATCAAATAATAGGACAAGCTGACATCACGTGCTTTCTGATGTGATGCACTGAGAAGGATTCAACATTCCTGCCGTTAGGAACACTCCTGCCAAAAATGAACGACACGAAACTGGTCATGAGGAAAAGGACAAACTCAAATGTATAATGTATCTCAAATTATCTGGCCTGCATTCTTTGAAATTGTCAATGTCTTGAATGGCAGAAAGGCAGGAGGACTGCTCTAGGTTGAAGACTAAAGTGATATTGAGGCACATATAAAATAAATAAGCTACAAGGATATATTGTACAGCACACGGAATATAGCCAGTATTTTATAATAACTTTAAATGGAGTATAATCTTTAAAAATTTTGAATTACTATGTTGTATACGTGAAACTAATGTAATATTGTAAGTCAGCTATACTTCAAGAAAAAAGAAAACTAGAAAACTGCAGAATATCACTGACATCACAAAATCCAGAAATTAACATAATTTTATTAAACTATTCTATATATTCTATATATATTAGACTATCCTATATTTTTGAGGGTTTTTTGCTGCATACTCATTGATAACTTCTACATATGACAGCAATTTTATAATATCATTTTTTATAGAAAAAGTAAAAAGATGTTGCCTTCCTCCAATGTGGAGGAAAAAAATTTGTTCTTTACTAATGATAATCTAGAAAAAAAAGTTAGTGTTGTATATTATTATTTGTAATGCCATGTACATTCTGAGGCTTGTCAAATTTAGGGACGTCTCTATCAAGCTTAATTGTCATATTTATGGGCATTTTGTGTTTTCTTTGTGCAGGGCTCAACTTAAATACTCTGAACTAATGATACTCCTTAACCAATCTGTCACCAATGTGAATCTTGTAAAAAATTTTATTGTATCTTCATTTTGTGTCAAATCAGTAAAAATGTTAAATGTTAAAAAAAAATAATGAGGCGATGCTTGATTCTTAACTGGATTTTGGGTTTTTTTAAGTTATAAAAGATGCTATTAGGACAAGTGGTAAAGTTTGATATGGACTTTATGTCACTGTTAAATGTCCTGTATTCGGTCCTTGTTCTTTGGTTATATATGAGAATGTCTTAGGAAATACATACTAAGTGGTAAAGGGTTATGTCTGCAATTTACTCTAAGTGGTTCAGCAAAAAGAACCATGTGAGGAATATTTACAAAGCAATTGTAACAATAACACTGATTAAAGACATAGGGGAGTATTATAATATTAGAACTTTTTGTTAAGTTTAAAAAAGACACAAAGGGAGTAACATAAGAAAAAAATAAACTTACTGTGCAATTATTGTGTGCTAGGTACAGTTCTAAGCATATTTATATGTACTACTTCATTTAATTGCTACAAAAACTGAGATAGGGTTACAAGAACATGGTTTTCCAGTGTTACAAATTAATTTCAAAATAATTTATTTTATATGATTTCCTAAGTAGTAGAAAAGAAATTATCTAGGTTTAGTTCAACTTCTAAACCATCTATGTAAATATACTTTCACACTATTATCCCCAGTTTATAAATGAGCAAATTGAGAAACAGATTAATTTGCCCATGTCTATAGCTAAGTAGCCTTGCTGGAATTGGAACCTAGACACAGACTGAGCTCTTAATCACTATCATAATATAAAATGTTAGAAAGTGTGTACTTTTATACTGAATGGACCTCTTAGATTTTAAAGTTTAAGAGTGAAAAAGAGTTACTATGATTTTCTTCTTCCATGGTAGGAGTAGTATGACTACGTATCAAAAGTTTTATAAAGCAAGATATTACAAATAATCTCAAATTTGATTAAAATCTCCCATTTCTTTAATTGCATTGACTGTCTTGCATTTATCCTTTCTATTGTTGTTCCTTTCTCTGTTTAATTTATTTCCACTGTGATCTTTATTATTTCTTTCCTTCTACTTGTTGTGTATTTAGTTCTTTTTTTAGTTTCCTAAAGTGGAAGTTTAGGTTATTCATTTGAGATACTTCTTTTTTAATATGGACATTTATAGCTATAAATTTCCCTCTTAGCACTGCTTTAGCTGCCTGTTGTATGATCCTTTGAGCCAATCAGGTGTGGTATAGTAATGGTTTTTAAACTTTTTGTGTATTAATCATCTAGGGAACTATTTTAAAGGGCTCATTCCCTTAGGATCTGATTTAGTTGATCTGAGGTAGGCTTCAGGACTGGATTTGTTTGTTGTGTTTTGTTTTGGTTTGGTTTTGGTTTGATTTTTTTTAAGACACTACCTAGATTACTACCACTGGAAAACTCATTGAGTTGTACCCTCAATGTATTTGTGCACTTCTCTATATTTTTGTTATACTACATTTAAGAAATTGTTTAAAGCTACCCAGGTAATTCTGAAGCATAACCAGGTTAAAGAAAACGTCTTTGATTTCAATAGTAGGAATAGGATATGAAGTAGAGATTTTGATTCCTTTTTTTAAGGTTAAATTTTTTAAATTATTATTTTTAATAAAAGTACTGGGGATTGAACCCAGGACCTTGTGCATGCTAAGCATGCACTTTACCATTGAGCTATACCCACCTCCCATGGAGTAGAGATTTTGATTTTTTTTGTTCTTTTTAGTATTTTGTTCCATATTTAGATAGGATTTTAGAAGTTTTCTGTGCCAGATCTGAATATTTTTGTTTTTTCTGTCTCCCTTTTTAATGTAGGTAATCTGTTTTATAGTTTTCCAAAGAAATGTTAAGTAGTGGTGACATTTAACTTATTTGGCTTAAAATGATTAATAAAAGCATATTTTGAATGTGGAATAAAATAGTTTTTATAGACTTTATGGAATACAGACAACAACTTAACTTTTTCAGCAGATAATTATAATTTTCTACCTTTAAAATGTTAGTTTGGGCCATAGCCCTGGCATAGCTTTAAATTTTTAATAATTTGGGGTTTCTTGTAGGTCCTGTGAGAGTTGTTGATGTAAATGTTTATAAGTAGCCTCTGTCTTTACTTTGAAGAACTTCCATAACTCCATGAACAAAATTGAAAAGTCTAAAATAGACCAAGGTTATTCAAACTCATCTTCAGCATTTACTGGTAACACACACCTATACGAATAGCTAAATGCTGTGGCTTGGTTTATGGTTCTTGCCTAATGATGGACTTGTTCATTTGCCTTGTCTCTGATCTTGCCTGCCTCTGGTCACTGTTCCTACAAATAATGTTATTTCATACAAATAACTGGGTTGGACACTTTCACCTATTAGGTAAAATGAACTGAAACTAGAGGAAAATAGTGGTTTCTAGTTTATGCTCAGCTTGAACAACTAAAGCAACTTTCCTTAAAATCAGAGGGAATGTTAATTTCTCCCCCCATTAAATAAGGAAATTTAGTATTAATCCTGTATAATTTTTTGGCTTGACTGCTGGTTTTTCTTTAAAGGAGATCTTATAAGCCATCCTAATATTCATGAAGAATTAAAATATTTTGTTTTGACCTTAAAAAAAATTAGAGGGAAAATATGAATGTAAGGATGAGAAAATACTAAATCCTGCCTTTTAAGTTTCAAAAGTTTAGTCATCTTAAAGTAAATGAATCATAATTAATTCTGATTTACATTTAATTTCAGAATTCAGCACTTTAGTTCTCTCTGAATAAGCTTTTTCTTTACCTTTGTTTTTTATTGAAGTGTAGTTGATTTACAGTGTTATTTTCAGGTATACAGCAAAGTGATTCAGTTATACATGTACATACTTTTTTTTCAGATTTTTTCCATTATATTATAATATATCCCATTCTTATTACAAGAACTTGAATATAGTTCCCTGTGCTATACAGTAGGTCCTTGTTGTTTATCTATTTTATATATAGAAATGTGTATCTGTTAATCCCACCCCTAATTCCTCCCCTGCCCTTTCCCCTTTGATAACCATAGTTTGTTTTCTTTGTCCATGAGTCTGTTTTGGATTTGTAAACAAAATTTGTATCTTTTTTTTACATTCCACATGTAAGTGATAGGACATTTGTCTTTCTCTGTCTGATTTCATTTAATATGATAATCTCTAGGTTGATAATCTCTAGATCTCTCCATGTTGTTGCAAATGGCATTACTTCATTTTTATGGCTGAGTAATATTCCTGTGTGTGTGTGTGTGTGTGTGTGTGTGTGTGTGTGTGTGTGTGTGTGTGTGTGTGTGTGTGTGTGTGTGTGTACACACACATATACACCAGATCATCTTTATCCAGTCATCTGTTAGTGGGCATTTAGGTTGTTTCCATGTCTTGGCTATTTTAAATAAGTGTTTCTGTGAACATTGGGGTGCATGTGTCTTCTTGAATTACAGTTTTCTCCAGATATATGCCCAGGAGTGGGATTTAAAGCATTTTAAATGGTATCTGAAGTAAAGCATTTAAACATCTTTTTGCTATAATTTGCCTCAGGAGTCTCTTTTCCATATTCTTCAAGTAGATAAAACTGAAAACCAGCTAGAACCACCTTTTAATTTTTCAGGTATAATTGACATATAATATTATATTAGTTTCAGGTGTACAACATAATGATTTGATATTTGTATTCATTGTGAAATGATCACCACAATATATCTAGTTAACATCTATCATAGTACATAGTTACCAAAAAAATTTTTTTTTCTTGTGATAAAAATAGAACCAACTGTTTTCATGTTTCCTCTTTCTAGTACATGTAGCTAATCTGTTGAATTCATGGTTACTTCTCTGTTCTGTTTTTTTGTTTCAAAGATTCTTTCCTGTTTAGAGATGCTTATTAACTCCTGGTGCTCACAGGGAGATACCTTAGCCATATATTCTGGCTTTTTAGTTTTATTTCCCATCATCTCCTGTACTTTAGAATATACAAGAATTACTTCCTAAATACACTTCTCTTCTCTGCATTGTAGTTCACACTATTTTCACCATTCTCAACTGTCTTCCTATAGTATGGCTGACTCTATGTATTAAAATAATACTGACTAAATCAATTGTTAATTCTTGTGTGCTTTTCTTTATTATACAAATGGTATCCTACTATAGATACTGTTCAGAAACTTCTTTTTTTTTAACATTTTTAATTGATTTATAATCTGAAACTTCTTATACTTAACACATCTTAGGCAGGCTTCCTGATCAGTCTGTGGCTGGTTATATTTTGTAAAAGCTGTATAATACTTCATTTTATATTTGTAACAGATTTATAAATTTTTAGTTCTCTGGGCTTTTAAAAATTTTTTGCTACTATATAAACAATACTAATAAACATCTGTGCACCAGCATCTTTTTGTATATGTGGAAATATTTGTAGGATTAATATGTGGTGGAATTGTTGGCTCAAAAGATAAATGCATTTAAAAGAGTGATAGTCACCAAAACTCCCTCCTTAAGGGTTGTACCAATTTTCACTGTCATCGGCAAGTTTTTTAGATGCCTCTTTACCTTCACCATCATGATCATGGGTATTAAAATTTAATACCTGCTTGCCTGATAATTGAAAATGGGATCTTAATGTTTTGACTGGCATTTCTTTTGTGAGTGAAGTTGAACATTACTGATGTCATTTTTCTGTGTTCTGCCTTTTCTGTTTTTCAGGTTATTCAGTTTTATCTTTCATTAGTTTTTAAGTTCTTTACATTTTAATGAAATTATTCCTTTGTTTTATATTACAGGTATTTATCTACAGTTTGTGGTCTTTCAACTTTGTTTTTATTTATGGTGTATGGTATTGTTAACCATGTAAATTTAACTTTTCATATGCTTAGCTTCTAACATACTATAAGCTTCATAAGAACTAGGAATGTACATATTCCACATCTTATGTAGCATTATGCCCTTTTATAGAGGTTCCCAAATTGTAATATTAGTTGAATTCTCCCAAGGCTGTAAGAAAAAAAATTAACCTTACTCTTTCCTCTTTAGAAAACCGAATTAGAATATTTTACAAGGGTTAAATAAGTTGAAAGTGACCAATCATAAGAGTTTGTAATCAATGGTGATAGTTCAGTGGCATAAACAAAAAACCTCAGCATCTTTCATTTGTATTTTAATCAAGTTGAATTGAAAGTCCTTTTGATGATCAGGGAGACATTAACAGGCACACTTAACCACTGTAAATGTAATGGGCAAATAAGAATTACTGGATGTGACTTTATCAAAACTCTAAAGCGTCCTCATATAAAGAGAAATCATAGCCAGCTGAGAAAACTATTAAATTTTCTTAAGCTAATAACCAAGATCCTTTTTAAAATATATATAATCTATCACACTATTAGCTAATCATAGAACGGAATGGACTTTTTCTTTCTCCCACTACCCTTTTGTTAAAGTGAATCAGATATAATCGTGATTGTGTCAAAAGTTCAAAAGGGAAAATGGAGGTAAAATGAGCTCAATTGGCACTCTTCCCTCAACATTGTACCTGTAAGCTTGATATGTTGTTTCAGAGATTAACTTTATAGACTTCCGTACCCAGAAGTATGAAAATTCTTAGGGAACTCTTTTTCACAAGCTTGATCTTAACATATTGAATAAAGAGAGCAGCTAATCCCTTTTGTAAAGTAATTTGAGAGGAGGGAATTTAAAATGTAAAATCTCACCTGCAGAAAACATTTAATTCTGTAAAGGCCTTTCTATCTTTAGACACTTACAAAGACTTAATATTTTAATGCGGAAGGGTGAACCTGGTTAAAAAGCCAATGGGTGAAATTAGAGAGAAATAATCCAGTGCTTTCTTTCTGGGAATTACCATCCTGCTCTCCAGGGGACCTAATTTTATTCCCTGTGGGGAATGAGAATACCCCTCTGTACAGCAAGCCAGTGTCTCTAAATATAAGCTTGACTTTTAGTATAATAAGAGTCTTGTTAGGTGCAGTTTTGCTCTTAGTCATTAATACAATGAACAAATGTTGTGGTTACCTGGGAAAGAAAATTCAAGTGCTTTTAAACCTCTTGTGAGATTTGGTTTCATGCCTGAAACCTATACAGTGTTATGCCCAATAGCATCTGTAAAGATTCCAAGCTATAAGGTGTACAACATGGAGAAGTTAATACACGTTAGAAAAAGTTGAAACCACTACAGAATAGATTTAAGATCCTGAATAAAAAGCTTTTCTTTTGCTAAATGACACTTACTAGTGGCATTAAGTTTAACAAATGATTGGAATTTTCTTAGGGGTGAATTTTACATGATGATGTCCCTGTAGGGACAGTCTTTCCTTCCAGTGGCACTTAAGTTTTTTCTTTTCAGCTTTAAAATGGTTTGCAGTTCTGTAAGTGCAAAGATTGAATTAAGGACAAAATATAATCTGAGTGTATATAGTATTAAATAGCATTTTCAGTATGGTAAGGCATTAATTGTGTTAGGTCCTTTCTGTCCCCTACCAACTTTGTTATATTATGTGCATTTTAAGCTCTATTCTTAATTATAAAATTGTGGTGGTATACAGGTTCTGCTAATAGTCCTTAATCATAAGCCATTTAAAATTGTATTTGGTAGTATATTTTCTCTTTCTAGGGACCAGTAAAAGATAATAGAAATTTTTTTTGATACTTTTAAGTTTAGAATTTGACAGAAGTGGTCTTTGCAGTCTTATAAGGAATAGTCTTACCTCAAGGTACTGGGCATTATGTTTTCAGTTCCTAAACTTGCCCTCAGCCTGTAAAGCTCTGATCAGTGACGTGATCTAATGTATATGATTGCTAATTTCCTACTGGTGAAAGAGTGCATACATTGTACTCTTACCCTGCTATGTTCTGGCATTTTTTAAGAAGACCATTAAGAAGAATCTTTTATTCATTTCTTTCATTATGAAACATCTGATCCAATCATAATAACAAAATATTTTATATTTCATTCCAAAGTAGTTAAGGTCTCTTTTTCCTGAGGTTGAGCATTGTATGCTAAATTGTATCTAAACTGGATAACAAAAAGAGCTAGTTTCATCTCACTCCTGTTCAGTTACATTTTTACAGCTCACTGAAATAGAAAAAAAGACCCATATTTATGTAACTAACTTCATGCAGAATGATATCCAAAAGCATATGCCCAAACATGCAAACTAGAAATTGTATTCTTGTATAAACAATATACTTTTAACAGCCAAGTTTGATTTTATTAGAAGTAAAATGTCATCTTAATAACTTTATGATTTTCTTATTTTGAGGTAACTGGGCTTGCCATATTAACAATTTGACAAACGATCCACCCCCGACCCCCAGCTTTTTTGAAGTCCCTGTAACATGCTTCAACTTAGGAGTGATTTCTTGTTTCAGACAAATCTGCCTATTTTCAAGCTGAAAGAATCTACCGTTAGAAGAAGATACAGTGACTTTGAATGGCTGCGAAGTGAATTAGAAAGAGAAAGCAAGGTAAGAATTATTTGTAATATGACTTTGCAGTAAAACATACCAAATTTTAATGTTTAAGATCTCTCAGGAAAATTATCTTGAATAAAGTGGGTAAAAGCAAGTATTTTTTTTTCAAATACTTAATTTCATTTTAGTTCTTAGGAGGTGGGAGAAGTGTATAATTTTTCCTTCGTACTCTCTCTTCTTATGTCTACTTCAGTGGCCCAGTTGAGGCCTTTGCTGACTCACATGTGGGTAACACTTCTTAGAACTTTCTCGCTATTGCTTCCTTCCCTTCCCTCATCTTATTATTCCACCTTCCCCTTTCCCTCCTTGCCAAGTTTCTCTTCCTCAGTATTTCTCCCATGTCAGTGTATTTCCAGTTTTTTTTACTGACTCATAATACATTTTTTATCATCACACATTTACATATAACATAAACCAGTCCTTACTTTACTCTGTGTGGTGTCAATATTCTTCAGACTAGCTTTTTAAATCATGGCTAATGGATTGCTACCTGCAATTTTAATGTATCTGGGTAAGAACTGTCTTCTCTTAGAAGAAAATTTGGTGGCTGTGGATGCAAAATAGAACAAGGTCTCATTCTAATGTCCCTCAATCCAGCCCTCCATCAGAATGACATCAGTGGCATCATGGAAGGGCATAGTACACACAGAATTATGAAAGTTATTTTGTGACTAGAGTGTAGTCGAATAAGAAGTGGGTGTGGTAGGAGCCCTGAAGTAGGTTAAGGCTAGGTTGGGCTCACTTCCGAAGCATAGTAAGCTAGAAATGAAAAGAAGAGTTCCTTAACCAGATAAATGTGGCTGGATACAAGAGCAACATACACAATTCATAGCATTCCATCAAAAATGGAAAAACAATTTTACTCAAAAGAATATCCAAGTATAAAATACTTAGGAGTAAAATTGGAAATATAAGACAAAGAAAACTTTAAAACTTCATAAAAAGACAAAAAGAAGACCTTAAACAGAAATACTGTATTCCTTGTTTGGAATATTTACTTTTGAAGATTCATCTACTGTATCAACATTTGAGAGCTCCTTGTGTAAGTTTAAGTTATGTAACACAATGATTTTATATGTGTGTGTGTGTGTGTGTGTATATATATATAAATGGTTACCATAACAAGGTTAGTCAATACATGTATAACTTCACATAGTTGTTTTTTTTTTTTTTTGGTGGTGGTGGGAGTGGTAACATTTAAGATCTGTTCTCTTAGCATCTTTTAAGAGTACAATACAATCTTGTTAACTGTAGTCACTATGCTGTACATTGGATCCCCAGATCTTACTCATCTTACAACTCATCTTTGACCAGTATCTCCCCATTTCCCCTACCCCTCAACCTGGAAACCACTAATCTACTACTCTCTTTTCTCTGAGTTTGACTTTTTTAGATTCCACGTGTAAGTGAAGTCATAGTATTTGTCTTTTTCTGTCTGACTTAGGAGAAGAAGTGTCATGATAGGCTTTTGGCTTTGCTTGAGATAACATTTGGCACACTGGAGTGTTTAATAAGCATTTTGTGAATGTATACATCACTTTTTTATGACTGCTTTATTGGCGTATAATTCACATGCCATATAGTTCACTCATTTAAAGTGCACAGTTCAGTGGTTCTTCACATATTCACAAAGTTGTGCAACCATCTCTACAATTTTAGAATATTGTAATCACTCCATACGAGAAATCCCACACTCATTAGTAATCACTACCAATTTATCTTACAACCCCTCCTCACCTAGTCTTAAACAACTACTAATCTACTTTATGGACTTGCCTATTCTGAACATTTCATATAAATAGAAGCATAGAATACATAGTATTTTGCATCTGGCTTCTTTCACTGATCATGTTTTCAAGGTTTATCCTGTTGTATGATTAAATCACTGCCTCTTTTCTTTTTATTGCCAGAAAATACTCTTGTGTTGCTACACTACATTTTATTTATCCATTTATCATTGGCAGACATTTGGGTTGTTCTTGCTTTTTGACTATTGTGAATAATGCCGCTGTGAACATTCATGTATATAGGTTTTTCTCTGGACATATGTGTTTGCATCTCTTGGGTATATACCTAGGATTTACTGGATCATATGATAACTCTGTTTAAGCTTTTGAGGAAACTTTCAGAGTGTTTTCCAAAGCAGCTGTACTATTTTTACATTCCCACCAACAATGTATGAGAGTCCCACTTTTCTCCAGATCTTCAACACTTACTGTTACCTGATTGCTTTATTACAGCTTAGTGTGTATGAAGTGGTATCTCATTGTGGTTTTCATTTTCCTGATTCCTAAAGATGATGACCATCTTTTTATGTATATATCAGCCATTTATATATCTTCTGTGGAAAAATATTTTTTCAGATCCTTTGCCCATTTAATTGAGTTTCTTTTTATTATTGAGTTGTATCTAGAATACATTTTAAAAACTCTTACAAATCCTTATCCGATTTAGAGTTTGCAAAAATCTTCCATTCTGTGGATTGTTTTTACTTGATGGTGTCCTTTGAAGCACAATACTTCACTTTTAACATTAGACCATTTAATTATTTGGAACATTTAACCTATGTAAAAGTTGTAGAGTATTGCTAAGAACAATTAATCATTTGTTTTATTTATATATTAGGACTTTTAATTAAAATCTATTATACTAGAACTAGGGGACATTTATTGTGTTTACTGGTCATTATGGTTAAATCCTTTAGCTTTTATTTCAGTATGCTTTCACTGTTTTTTTTTTTTAAATTGAGGTACTGAGGATTGAACCCAGGACTTTGCGCGCCTTACCATTCATTCAGCTGTTACCCTCTGCACAGGGTGCTTTCACTATTATGCTGGCCAGATATCCTCATGTCTCCTTGCCACACATAGACACATATCATCAGACTCATGACGTTTAAATTGGTATAAGAATTCTGACTAGATCTTTTCAGACTGCTTAAGCAAAAATAATTTGTTGAAGATCTTTGGGATCTTAGCTGGACAAACCACTCATGATTTTTGTAGGTGATTAATCCTGTTGCCTACAACCTCACCATCCATTTCAATGACTATTTTGAATATTAATAGGAATGTATCTCTACAGATGATAATAGTAATCTTTAATCTTAAATTTCATGCTAAAGCCTTAATTAATGGTGGTCATTTATTTAATGTACTGATTCTAGATTCCTTTTTTCATAATAGCTTTATAGATACAGATGTTTTTCCCTACCCATCATATAGCCATTCTACTGGAGCTGTTAGTGGTCATGATCCCTGCTTTTCAGTTGCAAGTTCCCTGCAGGTTTTAACTCTCAATTTGACAAATGCTAATATAGGGGAAAGATTCAAGAATGACAGAGCAAATTAATGAAGAAAAAGTCTTTAGATGTCTCAGTCATTGGTCATCTGAGAAGGATAGATCTGGGAAGGAATTATAAAGTTTATGTTGGGCATTTGGTTTTGTGTTTCTTTTTTGCTTTTTTTTTTTTTTTTTTTTGCTGAGTTGTATGAAGTTGTGTTGATCTTTCCTTTTTTTTTAACTTGTTGAATTATTTTAGAATAGAAACTCTGCATCAAGGGTTTTAGGTTTTACCTCTTAAAATATATATAATTTTATTACTGATGTTTATTATTGATATTTCTCCTTATTTGAATTGTTTGCCCATACCTTTTCCGTTTTGATGTAAGATAAGGATTCAACTAAGTGGTTAGTCATTTAACAGATTTTTGAGCTTCTGTTGAATGCCCAGCTTTTCTTAAAATAACTGTAAGAAGCCTGAGACAGGGTCCTTGAGTTGAAGGCATTAATAGGATGGATTGCTTGTTCTCTACCACAGGCTGTTTTGTCCCCCAGGAAACATTTCACAATGTCTAGAGATGGTTGTTATTGTCACAACTGTGGGGTGCCTACTGACAGCATCTAGTGGGTAGAGGCCTGGGATGCTGTTAAATACGTGTCCTACCGTGTATAAGAAACCCCTCCCCACAACATACAGAACTACCTAGATCAAAATGTTAATAGTGCTATAATAGGGCTGAGAAACCCTGGGATAGATAACCCAACTAACCTCTAAAATAAATAGCTAGGTGCTATTTAATTCAAACAAAAATTTGAGCTCCAGATAATTATCAGAAGAAGGAGATCAGTTATAAGTTGTCTCTAGAAGATAGTTAGGCTTTTACAGGGAAAACTTGAGATGTTCCTTTAGTGTGGAAAGGAAGAAATGACAGGTTTTGGTGGAAAGATAGGATAGTGGGCTTGGGACAAAATTGACATATTTCTTAGCTCTGGAAATGGAAGAGAGGCGACAAGTAGAGTTGTTGATTAGTTTTTGTTACCACGTCAAACACAAGTAGGAATGACTGTATGCAGATGGTATGAGGTGGAAAAAACTGACCACAGAATTCTTATCTGCCTGTGCTAGAGAGAGCATTGTTAATATTTTACTTCTTCATTTAATTGAGAGTTGATTTTGATCTCTGCAGTTACTATTGTAATAAAGCATTGTCTTCCCCAGGTGGTATCAGAACTGTCTGAGGGGCATGGTAGGCTTTGTTTCAGTATTGCTTATTCTCTTTGTATACTTGTGCTTTGATAAGTCCAGGGAAAATGAAAATTAAGCTATGGGTCCTGCTGTGAGGAGCTTTGGTCTGATGGGCTTTTCTGCATTTTGTTTATCTTTCCAAAATGTCAAATCTTTTTTCAATGTATTTTTTATTGATTCCCTTTTATGCTTAAACTAGTTTAACAGTGGAATGGCTTTCATAGTGAAGATATATTTTGTCTTCATGTTATGCTCTATTAATGTTCCCAATTCAGCCAACATGTTCAACAATTTTCTTACCTTGTTTTAGGTTGTAGTTCCCCCACTCCCGGGGAAAGCATTTCTGCGTCAGCTTCCTTTTAGAGGAGATGATGGAATATTTGATGACAATTTTATTGAAGAAAGGAAGCAAGGGCTGGAGCAGTTTATAAATAAGTAAGTGTTTTCTGTTACTTGAGGTGTAACAGTGAATAGTGTTCTGAGATGACTTTACATGACTGCTAGTAATTTAGATAGCAGACTGAACTATAATACAGCCTTTCCTTTTGGTCATTTCCTAACTTACTTTTTGTATCATTAAACAAAGTAAAAATATATAACAAGTTAAATATCATATGATAAATATTAACACACTAGAGTGATTGATATCTTTGTGTTGACCTAAGTTTTGTATTTGTTTTTCTTGGCTAATTTATGCAAATTACATTTCATATTACTGCATTGTAAAAAATACATTTTACTTATGATTTTTTTCTGATTTATAGTATGTTCTAGCATGAACAATAAAATGTACAATACCCCTGCAGTCATTTTGTTTGATTGCAGATGGAGGTATTATCAGCATGTCTTTTTTTTTTTTTTTTAACATTTTCTATTGAGTTATAGTCATTTTACAATGTTGTGTCAAATTCCAGTGTACAGCACAATTTTTCATACATGAACATACATATATTCATTGTCACATCTTTTTTTTTTTGCCTCATGTCTTGCGTAAAGGTGTACATTTAAAATTTTCATGGCAAAATGTATTCTTTTGAAAATGTTGGAAGACTTGGTGTTGTTTATCTTTCACTTTAGAAACTTTTAATACACTCAAACTCTAGCTTTTAATTTTATTCCTATTTGAAACATAGCCATTTTTTAAAGGCCGAAGTGATAGGAAGAATTATGCCAAGAAAGGGCTCACTATAATTGTGTATTGGTCTTAAATATGACCAAATAAAATCAAATCCTAGAGAATACGGTTGTGTGAACTTACTTATTAGCAACACTTTAATTTGTATATAGTAATTTGAAGATGTATGAGTGGAAAACAGGGAAAGTTATATAAAGCCCTTAACTTTCAATTATCTGCTATAGCACACAACCTTCATTCTTCTTATGAATATAACTTTCTTTTTGGAGAAGGCAATGCTAGCCCGGACGTTTTTTAATTCTGAAGTAGAAATCTTGTTGCCCAGTCTGATCTAGTGTTTAGTCTGATGGAAACCTTTAAAAAAAGCAAGCCAAAAAAACCCAAACCAAAATTAAAAAAAAAAGCCCTGGATATTTATTTGTTCCTTTTTCTTAGTGTTTGGGGCTTTTATTGAACTTCATTATATTTCTAATCCAAGAAGATTGTATCTTTTCCTTCTTTAAAGTGGATTCTTAGAATCAATGGCATTGTTACACTTGTAACATTTAAAATTTATTTAAGTTTCCTATGAATACATCAGCTAATATATATAGAAGCTAATTGGCTGCATACACCAGAAGCAGTGCAAGGCTGGTGGTTAAATGTTTTCTAAATTATCCTTATGAATCAAAGGAAAGAAAATGTACTGTCAGTTGATAGACCATAGTTTTATGGGCAGTCCAGAATAACACTTACTATTAACTAAGTTGTTCATGCTTCTTAACCTTAAAATGTGTGTTTGGCCCCCTTCCACATTTTTATAAACTACTAGACTAAATTTGTATTTTTGATTCCTAGGGTCGCTGGTCATCCTCTGGCACAGAATGAACGTTGTCTTCACATGTTTTTACAGGATGAAATTATAGATAAAAGCTATACTCCATCTAAAATAAGACATGCCTGAAATCTGGCAAGAAGGGGGCAAAAAAAGCTTTCCGTGACTATTAATGATTCATATGCACCAGTGAAGAAGTTCTAACTAACTTTAGCATGCTGCACAAAAACTGGTATAACATGCCTTCAGTATACTAACACTCATATGCTCAGTTTTGTTTTGTTTTGGCAGTTGACAAGAAGTTAATTTGCTTTAGTGATGAATCCCCTCATTCCAGCCTTTCTATATAGAGCTCTTCCTTGCTGTTTTAATGTGATATACACTCTAGCTTCACAAACCTGTTACTCCAGTATAATCTGCACTGTCCTAAGTAAAATTCCTGACTTGGTCTTACCTACAGTTTTTGTGTCATGTTTGCTTCTTGAATCTGATTAACTAGAATATTTCTCTTATCCCCTTTTTAGTATGTGGTGTCACTTGACCTAATTTATGTGTGGAAGCATTACACATTGGTTTCCAGTACCTTACATGTAAGATACACACTTGTGTGCAGAAAGTATCTCCCTTCAAGCTTGTAATACCCTTCACATGGAAGATCAATGAGGGAAATCTTTATATTCTGTATAAAAACAAAATCAAATTTATATACTAAAATCATTTGTCTAAAAATTTAAGTTGTTTTCAAATAAAAATAAAAATGCATTTCTGATATGCACTGATTGTGTTACCTCTGGCTTTTCTTTTCTCCCTTCAGAAGGCTTTCCTACTTAACTCATTTGTTGAGAGGGATTATTTACTAATTATATACTTCTCATTCTGTAACTCCATTCCACTTTCAACAGTGGTGATATCAAATGTGCTATTACCCTTTGAAAGGGGGTATTTTCTTTTACACAACAAAAAAGTGATGTACTAAAAAAAAAGCATTCCTTAAAGCTTACTGAGTTGTTATGAAGCACTTTGTCTATCTGGAAAATGCTTTATAATCTCAAGTCATTCTTTTCAAAAAGCCTTTTAAGATAAGTCAATAGCATGCCTCCTATTTTTCAGAAGATTTTTTTTCTAGCCCATCTGAGTGACTTGTTTAAACAAACTTAGCAAGGGTGTAATAACCCTTTTCTTAGTCAGCAGATTCATGCTTTCTCTTTAATTTGGTTTGGGTTAGTGGCACACTTTCTCCTCTTTAACTAAAGGAGAAGGGCACAGTGTTCTAGTCTGACTTGTATAGTTGATAAGAAATGAGCAAATGCATGACTCCTTGCTGCCTAACTTGTGTTGTAGCCAGACTTTTGCAGCTAGAATGTAGTCTCTAATTTGATTCTGTACAACTTCTGGTGGCTTGGGGCCCCACTGTGACCTAGAGTTAAATTCCAAGGTAAGAAAAGCTTGCCCTCCCACTCCAGACACGTCACCTCTAGAGACAGGTCAGTCCACTTGAGAGGAAACCGATTTAGGCTTTGGCCAAACTAGGATGTCCACCAAACAGATGGAAATCATAGGAAGAAGTCAGAGCTGCTCTTTTGTTGCTTAAATATGTCACAGTTCTGTAATACTGGACATCTCAATTATTGTAAATTAAGAAGGTACAGAGCTAAACAACTTGTGGATTGTGTTAGAGGTAAAATCAAAGGCTGTCAGTTTTTGATGCACATAGCGGAGTAATGGTAACTGTGCTTCAACTCAGTAATTCCTCTAACGCAGGGATGATTTTGCCTCCCCCGGGAGGGTACATTTGACAATATTGCAAGACATTTTCAGTTGTCACAACTGGGGAATGCTCCTGGAATCTAATGGGCAGAAGGTTAAAGATACTGCTAAACCTCCTACCGCTACACAGGACACCCTCCTACAACAGACAAGTGTGAACAATGCTAAGATTTCCACTCAACTGTGGATTTCTTTTGATTTTGATCATTTGTAGACAAGGGGATAATGTGGCTTAGGATAGGTTATACTGGCCTGCTTATCTTTAACCTCTACAATTTCCTAAAGGCAGGCATGCTCTTAAAAAGTTGATGATTTTAAGTTAGACAAAAGGTTGTTTATTCCGGGTAACATTTTTTACTTAACGTAGGATGGTACTTCTCAGTGTTGTCACTTAGAGACCTAAAACGGTCTGTACTAAAATGAAACCTTTAACCCTGCAAAATAAAAATAGAGGTGCTATTAACTCTGGCAATATAGGAGGAGGTTCACAAAGCCCTTAAGAGTCTTCTTAAAAGGACAGAAGTTAAATTGGAAGTGAGTTATGCAGCAAGAGTCACAGGCTCCATGTCATCTCAGTAAGTAATCGCCTTGTCTCAACTCCTGCCAGCTGTAAAGAATCAACCACAGTGGAGCCTTTAGTAAATTAAAGTTTGTTGACTAAATGTAAAATCCACCAAACAGCAGTGCCTGAGACATGTGAAGACTTAATGATTGTTATCCAATGGCAGTGGGAATCACAGATATGGTAGGAGCAGCAGCAAATGGTACCACTAAGTCCATGGCAGTTCCTAGATAGGTTTAACTGGTATTTGGTTTCCTGCTGGGCAGTTCTGCCATCATGACCCTCAGTGATGATGACCTCTGGGCTCAGTACAGGGGAGCATGTCCTTTTTATTACATCCTGGGTCTTTTCAACTCAGCCTTCTTGTTAAGAGCCACTCCTCTTCAGCTTGCTTTGCCCGTTTTCGGTGAAAATAGCCAATGAAAGGAGGCAGCTGCTGGCCCCTAAGCCTTTACAGATAAAATATGAGGTACTGATGGACAGATACAGAGTATAGCATACTGCCTGGTTTACAGGCTAACTGCTCTGTGAGTGCTAGCTATGATTATTACAATGTGCAAGTGTTTGGACTGGGAAGCAAGTTAGAAACTGTTAGGTGGATGGAGTATGTCGTCTTGATAGTACCTCTGTGATCTCTGTCACAGAACTTCCCTATGAAGTAATACTCTTTACAGATGAGAAGATTGACTCTGCAAACTTAAGTAACATGTCCAAGGTTACCCAGGATGTGATAGCTCTGGATTTAGAATATAAGGATGTCTGACTCTAAAAGTCATGCCTTGGTGCACTTCCTTCTTGTGTACCAGGCCTGTGACTTGATACCTGCCCAATCTTTACTTAATGCTAAATAAATTTATTGATTGAATGAATGGGTAAATTTCCAGTAATGTTCCCATTGTCCTCTAGCCTGAACATGAGCGAATTAATGGATTGAGTTTGTTTTGTTTTTCAGTTTCATTTTAAGTGTGGTATAAAAAGAGCTAGCTGATAAGAAGTATCTTAATCTCCTAAACTTAGCTGGGCACCACCACAAATACTCTCTAAGACTGAGTTCAGGGTTTTCTGTTTTTTGTGTTTTTTAAACCTTTACCTATAATTCTGAAACAGCCAGGTTTGGGGCACTTAGATAGGGGGCCCTTTGATTTCCTAGAATTTGACTACTTAACTCATTACAAAAAGAAATCAGAAAATTGAGAAAAAGTCAGGACTTAACCAGCTCTTGAGAACTTACTTTTGTAAATCTTAATTTACAGTAAGTGAAGTTTGCCTTATTCCAACCTTGCTAAGAAAATAAGACCTTGATTTGGAGACCAGGAAAACTCATTTAAAAGTACAAAAAGAATTTTAGATGATGCTGGGAAACATCTCACCACAGATGCTTTTTACTGTTAAAGTGAATGCTATAAATGGAAGTAGACTCAGTAAAATTAAACAGCAACACTAAGCATTTTATATGAGCAAAGTGTTAATACAGACAAGAGGTTAACAAAGACCCTTCTTTCAAGAAACTGTCTTGTTAGGATGCCATCATGAAAAGGCTCACTGATAGTACAGCCAAACAGGATACGTGACAAATGTGAGGACAAGAAGGGACACGAGTTCAAATGGAGGGAAGGGAATAGCCATTCAGAATAAAAAGGACTTCAGTTTCAGCTCCAACATATAAAGAGCTTGAAAGCTGGCACCCATGTCCTCACAGCATAGAAAAGCTGGACAAACTGAAAATCAATTGACTCTTCTTGGACCCACTATCAGCGAATTGAGGTTGCAGAGCAAATCACCACCCCCAAAGTCTGTAGAGACAAACTCATCTAGACAGCCACTGTCAAAATCTGTTTACCCAGAGCAGAAACTGCTGGAGCTGTAAACTGGTAGGAACACATATATGGTAATATTGATAATGAATTGCTGGAGGTTGAGTGTGGCCTAGCATGACAGTGAGAAACTCCTGGAGACCACAGTCTTAGAGAGGTCCCCACATGTTCCTGGGCTTTACCTCCGGGGACTCCACCAGATTCCCACAGTGAAGATCAAGAAAGATCCTCTATGGCAGGGAGAGGAGATAATTACAATCAGTGTGAAATACCAGAACCTTCTTTATTACAAAGGCCTACGCTCCAGGATAAGACTGCCAGAGCCTTATCCCCATTGTGGGAAGGGCATTTTTCTATACTGGCCCCTCTAGCCTTCCTATATCACCTAAGGGAAAAATAAAACATAGTTAACAGGGGTCAAGACTTCAAGGAAACATTGGGAATGCTGCAGCCAGAGAAGGGAGGAAGGAGCACAGGTGAAAGCTATACCAGCGGGAAAGGTCACAGGCCCACTGAACACTGCAACTTAATCTGGAGACTAGAATGCCTCCATGCCACCCACTTTACCACCACACCACCAGGGCTCCAGTATAATAGTGGATTACAGCTGAAAGCTGCAAGATAGACTTTGAGGAGGACAAACTAGGGAAACCCAGAGTTAAGAGACAAAAGCAGAGACACTAGAGAATTTGAAGCCTCTGAGACCTAATATCATAGCAAACATTAAACAAGTCCACTCTCTAGCCAGATTACCATCAATCTTACACAGGTAAGGCCTGTTTACCTCAGTTTCTATTATCGAGCACAACATGTTTGGTTTTCAACAAAAAATTAACGAGGCAAGAAAAAACAGAAAGCAAGCAGTCATCAGAACCAGAGTCAAATATGACAGGCATTGGAATTATCAAACAGGGAATTTAAAATAACTGATTAATATGTTAGAATTTTTAATGGAAAAAAACATGCAAGAACAGAAGGGTAATGTAAATAGAGAAATGAAAACTTTAAAAATAAAAAAATGCTAGAAATCAAAATTACTATCATAGAAATGAAGAATTCCTTCCATGGGCTTATCAGTAGACTGGACATAATTTAGGAAAGAATCAGTGCATCTGAAGATAGGTCAGTAGAAACTTCCCAAACTGAAATGCAAAGAGAAAACAATAGGAAAAAAAGCAGCGCTTCCAAAAACTGAGATCATTGCATCAGAAAGAGAACAGAGCAAAAGAAGTATTTCAAGTGCTAATGGCTGAGAATTTTCCAAATTAAAGACAACAAACCACGGATCCAGGAAGCTGAGAGAACACCAGGATAAATTCAAAACAAAACAAAACAACACAGGTATATCATATTCTAACTGCAGAAAACCAAAGATCAACAGAAAATCCTGAAAGAAGCCACAGGGAAAGAGTAAAAATAAAGGAGTACTGGTCTGACAGTTTTTAAATACCTGTTATCAGTCATCTTGACGTCAGAGGTGGTGATATTTTATAATACCTGAGTTCTTAACATGGTGTCTGTATTTGGATGGGGAAAATTGCATCTTTATACTTAGTATTCTTAAACTGAAATTTAGCATTTTTTCCATTATGAATGCAGGAGCAAACCACTGTAGTAGTATAAGGAGAACTTGTGACTATCACTAATTTAAAAATGCAAATGGGTTATATCAATTTATTGTTGCAGATCTTGAAATATTTTGACTACCTGAAAATGACTGTAGTCCTTAGAACTGCCCCAAGATCTTGTTTAATGTGTTAAAGAAATGTACATATTTTTTTACAAGTTAAAAAAATGTGTACTTGAAAAAATGTATTTCAATGAATTGGTTTCCTTTGTATTCCTATATGTTTTATGTTTTTATAAACATCTGAGTAGGGATCTTTCACACAAAAAGTGTTAGGAACCCCTGGTGTAAGACATTCAGAACCCTCCTGTCACAGAACATGATGTGGACGTGCCTGAGTCTACACGTCGTGGGGCAGGTTCACTCGGTGTTGGTGTTGCCATGTGTGTGCACGAGAGGGAGACTGGGAAACAAATAACCCACCGTCAATTGAGGGCTTAGGTTTCAGCCTGAGCTTTTCACATCTATTAGCTCCTTTAATTCTCAGAACAGCTCTATTGGTTGGGTATTAACGTCATTTTACCAAGAGAAGAGCTGAGATAGAGTGTAAATAATTTTCTCGAAGGTCACAGAGCCAGTAAAAACTGAAACTGGGATACAAACCCAGGTCTTCCTGATTCTAAAGCCTGTTGCCTGTGTGATGCTGCCTCCTGTATGGATTGAACAGGCTGTCAGCAGTCAGGTTCAAGGCCCAGGCTAGACCATCAACCCTGACAGCCAGGGCCTCTGGCCTCCTGGCCATCATTGCCCCTCGTGCTCACACAGTTGCTTGATGCCAATGTTGTTATCAAAGAGGCCCATGTGAGTGGAGACTCATTATCTTGATCTAAAGGAAAGCTAAATATTTTTTAAAATTTGGTTATAAAACTGGAATGGCCATCCCTGCTTGGCATATGTTAACACTGCTGCTTTGTCATGACTTAGCTTTCTTAGTACATTTCTTTTCCTTTCTAGCTAGATTATACTTTAATCCAGTTGTTTTCATATTCAGTAAATCCAAACCATGTTTAACCGGTTTATTCATTGGAGAGCCTCCGAGGTGAAGAAAGTTTTGTCCTTTCAGCTGCACTGGGGATTTGCTGTCTTCTTTCTGCAAAGGGATTTTCCTGGACCTGTAATCTGAACACTTTGACCTGTGGGGGTTTTTCCCCCAACTATGAGCAAATTTGTGAGGCTTGACCCTTTGTCTGCTGTGGAGCAGAGACAATGGCCTTCTGTGAATGTCTTCTGAGGACAGTAGTGATTGAAGTTAGGAATGTTAATAATCTGCTATCACTTCCTCACAGCCTTGCTGCGCCTGACTACCGCAGCTGCCCTGCTTGCCTCGGCTATGTGCTTCAGAACAGACCCACGTTCTGTGGCAGTGTTCTAGACAAGTTTGTTCATGAGCATTTGGGGAGTTGACAGTCTGACTTAAATTGAAGTGAACTGGTCTCTTAGACAAATCTGTGTTGGTGAAATGACAAGTCCTTATACACAGTGTCTGGCGGGAGGATAAATTGGCGCACCCTCCATGGAACACAATTTGGCTATAACTATCAGAACTATATGCCCAGGAATTCTACTTCTAGGAATTTATCTCACAGACTTTCTGTTTTGAGAAATGATATTTGTACAATATGGATATTTCCTCTGATTATGAACTGAATTATCTCTGAAAGATTATATAAAAAACAAATAACACTGGTTGCCTGGTTGGGGGTATGGGGTGGCCCAAGGACAGAGGTGGAGAGGAAAACATTTCACTGTATATGTACTCAAAAAAATCTTTTTATTTTGGTATATTTACAGAAAAATTGTAAAGACAATACAAAGAGTTCCTAAATACCCCCTCACCTAGTTTCCCCTCTTGGTATTTTTATCAAAACTAAGAAACCAGCATTGGTACATTAGCCAACCTCTAAACTGACTTTCACCAGCTTTTCTATAATATCCTTTCTCTGCCCTAGGATCCCATCCAGGATTTCACATTGGATTTAGTCATCAAGTCTTTTCTGCTCTGTGACATGTATACATACTCTTTGGAATTTTCTGAATTTTATATCTTGTGACTATTAACTATTCAAAAATAAGTAAATTTTGAAAATTAACTAGACTTACGGAATCAAAGGATGTTATAACTGTAAGGAATCTTAGAAGCAATTCAATCTAGGCCTGTCATTTTTTAGCCACAGGAAGAGAATTGTCCGAAGGCCTTACCTAACAGCAGATCTAGAGCCCAAACTAGGAACCAAGAGGCTGGGCCAGGGACTAGTAGAAGAGGTTAAGTTTTAAAGTAATCCATCAATGGAACAAAATAGAGAGCCCAGAAATAAACCCATACACCTATAGTTAATTAACAACAAAGGAGGCAAGAATATACAATGGAGAAAAAACAGCCTCTTTGGCAAGTGGTGTTGGGAATGCTGGACAGTCACTAGTAAACCAATGAAGGTAGAACACTCCCTCACACCATACACAAAAATGAACTCGAAATGGTTTAAAGACTTAAATATAAGACAAGACACTATAAACCTCCTAGGAGAAAACATGGGCAAAACATTCTCTGACATAAATCTTAGCAATGTTCCTCTAGGTCAGTCTACAAAGGCAACAGAAATGAAAGCAAAAATAAACAAATGGGACTTAATTAACCTTATAAACTTTTGCACAGCAAATGGAATGGAATGTAAGTATTTGCAAACAATGTAACTGACAATGGCTTAATTTCTAGAATATACAAACAGTTCATGCAACTCAATAACAACAACAACAACAAGCCCAATCAAATAATGGGCAGAAGACCTAAACAAACATTCCTCCAATGAAGACATACAAATGGCCAATAGGCACAATAAAAAATGTTCAATATTGCTAATTATCAGAGATATGCAAATATGCAAATCAAAGCTATAATGAGGTATTGCCTCACACCATTCAGAATGGCCATAATTTAAAAGCCCATAAACGATAAATGCTGGAGAGAATGTGGAGAAAAGAGAACCCTCCTACACTGTTGGAGAATGTAGTTTGGTGCAGCCATTATGGAAAACAGTATGGCGATTCCTTAAAAAACTAAAAGCAGACTTACCCTGTGATCCAGCAATCCCACTCTTGGGCGTATATCTGGAGGAATCTCTAATTCAAAAAGACACATGCACTCCAATGTTCATAGCAGTATTATTTACAATAGCCAAAACATGGAAGCAACCTAAATGTCCATTGACAGATGATTGGATAAAGAGGTTATGGTATATGTATATGTGTATACACACAATGGAATACTATTCAGCCATAAAAAAGAGAATAAAATAATGCCATTTGCAGCAACATGAATGGACCTGGAGATGGTCATACTAAGTGAAGTAAAACAGAAAGAGAAAGAAAAATACCATATGATATCATTTACATGTGAAATCTTAAAAAATGAAACAAATGAACTTATTTTCAAAACAGAAAGAGACTCACAGACATAGGAAACAAACTTATGGTTACTGGGGGGAAAGGGGGAGATGGAGGGATAAATTGGGAGGTCGAGATTTGCAGATGCTAACTACTATATATAAAATAGATAAACAAAAAGTCCTATTGTAATAGCTTATAATGAAAAAGAATATGAAAAGGAATGTATACATATATATACATATATATAGCAGTTATATATGTATGTATACATATATATAACTGAAACATTATGCTGTACACCAGAAATTAACACAACATTGTAAGTGGACTATACTTCAGTTAAAAAAACAGTCACCCAGACTTGGGTTCAAATCCCCACTGCCATAGGTGCTCTTTTTTTGTCTGATTCTTTTGCTCAACATAACATTTTAAGATTCAACCATATTGTACATAGGACAGTAATTTGCTTAAAAGGCCAAAGAAAAAAAACAGTTCTTTAAGGGAGCAGTCATGATTTCTAACAATCTGTTGAAAAAATAAAGCGTGTTTTCCAACCTTGATCTCTACTCCTTGTGCAGAAATGTGACTTCACTGGCCAGACTCTCTTCCCTTCTTTGAAATACTCAGGTGCGTTAAGTCTTGGGGACCCAGTACTGCTGAGGGGGCAGCACTGGAGAGGAGCACTGGGAGATGAGAGCCCACAGAGATATCTTCCTTCCTCAGTGATATGGAGTGAGGAGAAAAGTAAGCTCCTAATAAAGGCACTAACTCAGTAGACACATTCCATATTGAGAAGCAGGGGATTGGCCTTCTATGTAGACTGCAAACTTCAGTTGTGGAAGGTGGGCAAAGAGCCTGAGTTCTGGGTTCAAAGCAACTGTGTGACCTTGGAGATGTCACTTACCTGCCTGGGCCTCCAATGTAAAGTGATGGGAGGGGACAGCCCACCTCTATATTCTCTCCTGTTTCTCACTGTTGTTTCTCTCACTGTTCACACTCACACGGTTCACAGATGCCCTCTCTTCAGCTTCCATGCCCTTGTTCTTCCTGTAGGCATTAACAAGACACCAGGGGCAGGTAGACTTTATCTGAATTTACCTGTGAATTCTCAAGAAGGCAGCACCTCATTACCTTCCAGTCTGCATGTATCTTCACAGCCTCTCCAGCACCTGTAAATCCCCTATAGTCAAGACTAAATCAGCTGGTGCTCCAGCTTTGGAAATTTTAAATAAATTTTTAAACTATAAAAATAAATGTAAGTAACAAAACACTAACATAAATATAAATACATCAAGCTATTAAAAGTAATAAAACCACCTGATAGTTTGGAAAATAGATGAAAACATAACTTGCCCATAGTCCCACCATTTTTTCTATATACATTTTCATGTACTAATATGTCTACATAATCTTGCAGATATAACAATGAATGTGGAGGGTAAATAAATGTATTTGTGCTACATTCTATTTTTGGACATTTTTGTTTTTTCTAATTTTTAAATATGGTAAGTAGCAGTATAGTGAGCATCTCCATGTAGAAAGCTCTTGCTATGTTTAGGTTTTTCTTTGAGCCAGAGCTCCAGAATATCTTTGGCTTGGGCTACAAGGTGCTAAATTGTTTTTTGCAAAAGTTGTGTACCAACTTACTGTCACAAGCATTTTGTAAAAAATGCCTAATTCACTGTGGAACCTTTTCCTTCAGGGAAGATGCCTCATTGTAGGTGTATTCTTTCAGGTGGGAGGTGAAGTTGGCATGCTAACTCCTCTGCTGCCTTGCTCTCTGGAAGAGAGATACTATTTCCAGCTATTTGGGCAAGGCAGCTGCTGACCTTATCCTCTCTAGTGTTGACTGCTTATGTTTCTAAACATGGAGGCAGTGTTATACAATGGACTGCTATCATTTTCTTTCTTCAGCAGTGTCTTGAGTTTCACTTGCAGGTGAGATAATTTTTTTAAATAAGGTATGGTGCTTTGGGATAGTGCAGTATAAAAAGAGATCCATGAACAAATGTCAGATATTGGGTTATGCTGAAGGGCTTTGTGTAAAACACAAGAGTCAGTAATTCCAAAAAGGATTCGAGGTGACCACAGAATTTACTGAGTACACTTGAGAAAGTCCCTAAGCTCCTCATTGCTTTGGTCTTGATCCTGTCAAAGGGATTAATAGAGCCTATCTGCTCAGCACAACTGACCCCACATACTCTGCAGTAACACATCTTACTCTTTATTCAACAAATCCTCATTGACTGCCTTCTAAGTGCAGTGCACAGCCCTGGGTTCTGCAGTGTAGCAGGGAACTGAAGGTGTGTGTGCAAATAACATTCAAGTAGAAAGCACTGCATGAATAAAGATGTGATTTCCAGAATCCACCAAATGGTCTGGGGATAGAAAGGGCCTCCTTCCCTTGAAGTTATCCTCACTTTTCCAGGCCTCTCCCCCACCCCAGGTCAAAGATCTGGAAATGGGGACATACACATGAGCCTGGTTCACTCTCACCCTGGTTTTCCTCCTTCCATCGTCCTCAGGAAGTAGAGCAGGAAGGAACTTGTCTTTTACTTCAACCATCAAGCAGCAGCACGCCTCATGGCCTCATTGTCTAGGCCAAAGCAGAATGTTCTCAACACTACCCAACTCTGTGAACTTGCTTCTCCAGCTTCCACCTTTGAAAAAGGAGAGAATAAAGGATTTAGAAAATCCAGAATAACTGTAATGTTATTATATTGTTGTTTAAACCTATTTTTCAGACCAGAAGCAGAATCCTCCTCTTCCTCCTCCACCTCCCCCTTCTCCTCTTCTTCTTTCATTCCTTTTTAAATAAATCCCAATATTTCTCTTAGCCAAATGGTATCTCAGCCAGACAAGGGCAAGGGCAAAATGCTCAGAAAAGCATGCAAACACAAAAACTTACTCATATCAATCAGAGTTCCACTAGAAAACACTCATATTGTAGAATTGAGAAGAGTTTAATAAAAGGGCTATCTACAAAGATAAGGGAAAGTTGTGGAGAAACCACAAAAGCTAGTGCAGCTCCCTGAGGCTGGTACTAGGGGAACCATGGCCACCCCAAGGCTAGAAGAGGGTGTTCTGAGAGAGAGACCTGTGTGATGAGGACCACTTGACAGGTGTTGTGGCGTTTAAGTCAATAAATGCAGCCAACCTGCAAAAACACTGTAAGAGCCAACATCACCCTCCCTTTTCCCTCCAGTCCCCTTCCGGTTTTCCTCATTCATCAAACTCCACCAAAAACTTTAAGGAACTTATTGACACTGTCCACAGAGCTCAGGCTCCAGCAGACATAGCTAAACCGTACTAGTGGGTATTTACATTTTAAAAGAGAAATTTACTAATTCAAAGAAACCTCTCATTCACAAAATGTTGGAGTAGGGCAAATATGTGCAACCCTTCCTATTTAGCTTTTAGGTGGAGAGGAGAGGAGAGAGCTAGGTTGATTCTAGAGAGAATTTGAAGTGGCCAAACCTTGTGTTTCACTTTTGCTGACCTCCTGGATGCCACCAGGAGAGCCAGTGCCCAGAGAATACAATGAAAAGCTAGATGGGAAAGAAGCTCCAGTGTGACCCACACTCTGAAGAGCCATTAAATCCAGTCTTGGGCCTGACCTTGGTGGTAACTGGAAGAGCTCAAAATGAAAGCAAATTCTCTTAGTGTTTCTGTGATAGAGCTGTGACCAAATCACCATCGTTGATGGCCCCTAAAGACATCAGAGCATCCCTCAAGGCTGTGTTCCGCATCCTTGATCTCTACTCCTTGTGCAGAAATGTGACTCCACTGGCCAGACTCTCTCCCCTTCTTTGGAACACTCAGGTACGTTAAGTCTTGGGGACCCAGTACTGCTGAGGGGGCAGCACTGGAAAGAAGCGCTGGGAGATGAGAGCCCACAGAGATGTCTTTCTTCCTCAGTGAGACAGAGTGAGGAGAAAAGTAAGCTCCTAATAAAGGCACTAACTCAGTAGACACATTCCATATTGAGAAGCAGGGGATTGGCCTTCTATGTAGACTGCAAACTTCAGTCATGGAAGCGGGGCAAAGAGCCTGAGCTCTGGGTTCAAAGCAACTGTGTGACTTTGGAGATGTCACTCACCAGCCTAAACCTATGGAGCCGGGACCACCTGCATCTGGATTGTAGAATGTAGATGAATGTAGATGCCCAGGCCACAATTCACACTTGCTTAATCCCAATCTCAGGAGGTGGGAACCCACAAACTACATTTTAACATTCTCCATCAGTAGGTGTTATGCATGCCATTCCATATAACATGAATTTAGTCAAAATTTTTGTTAATGATTGTCTAAAACAGTAAATGAGAGGGAAATTATGGCACACATCAAGTATCAGAATTATTATGCAAATACCAAAAAGAATTCTGAGGCTTCATAGATGCTAATAAAAAATGCTAGTGATAGTAAGAGTAGCATAAGAATGGAAAATACATCCATTATGATTACAACTATGTTAAAATATATAGGTACATGTGTAAGAAGTAGAAAAAATAGGCAAACATAAAAATAGCTGTGTTAGGGAGGTGGAATTATAGATAATTTTTCACCTCCAGATTTTCCTATATTATTATCTAATAAAAGAAAGTAATTTTTAATGTTGTTATAATGTTTTATTTGAAATAAAAATAACTGCCATTTCACCTCTGGACCATAATCCACCTACCATGTATGTGTGATATTCCACTAGGCACTCTATGTGTTAGAAACTGAATCAGCCAGCCCAACCCCCTCAGGAGGGAAAACAGCTGTAGTCCCAGGACCACTCAGCTTCCTGCATGCCAGAGAGGGCACAGACTGTGCATTACTCTAGGCTCAACTGCTGTTTATGGGGTTCCAAGGACTCCTGAAACAAGCAGTTTAGGGAAGAATGTGTCACTCCCTTGGGCCTGACAGCCTTAACCTTACTTCTGATCTACAGATAATCTGGACCCCCTGCCCCCTCCTCTACAAGACTCAAGTTGCCCAGTGTATAAAGAATCAACTGATCTTTCCTATTCCTCTCTTCAGCACCTAAAGAGAGCTTCTTTCCACTGCAGAGCTTAGAGTGGGTAAGGGGTAGCCTGAAGCACTGCTGGCAAGAACTGGCTTCCTCCCCTTGGCATTCAGAGCTGATGACGCTGGATGTTGGCTGGCCCCTGTGGGAGCCAACCACAAAGAGCTGGAGGAGTCAGTTCAAGAGGGCACAGCTCTTCCCTGCACACCAGCTCTCCCCTCCTCCAGCCTCCCCACAGCCTCTGGATGCTTTGCTCCGAATCACAGGCTGCTGCCAATTACAAAAGCACTCTTAACTCTGTATCGCAGTCCCTTGATTGATAGCACTGGTGAGGGAAATTATAAGCCTTAATGATCACGTTAATTTCTGGGGAAAGGGAAGCGGTCAGAAGAGGTTCTCAATCATAAGCGCCACAATCAGCTGGGTGAGTTCAATGACAGGCCAGAGGAAGGAGAGAGGGGAAAGAATTAACTTTTTTAAAGGTCACCAGTGAGTAGGGGGCGAGCAACCAGGCACGAAGGATGAGAGGCCCAGATGACCCTGAAGCCTGAACATGACCCCTGTCCCAGGGCTCCTGACCAAAGGCCATGTCATTGTCTCTCATCCTCAGCTACACAGCCACACTGGAATAATCAGGGAGCTATCAAATACAGATGCCTGGGACCTGCCTCAGAGATTCTGATGTAATTGCTCTGGTGTGGATGCAGCTTGGGCACCGAGCATTTTGAAATCTCCCCAAGTAATTCTGTGTGCAGCCAAGATTGAGAACGACTTGTCTAATTGAAAGTATTTGGAGGGGCAAGTATTCAAAGTTGAGCATGTGTGGAAATTCGATCAATCTAATTAGCTCTTGCCACCAAGAAGAATTTCTTCTGGTGGTCTCCTGGCTCCACCTAAAGATAATGATGGGAATGGTGAAAACAGAAAGGAAATTAGACACCACTAAGGCTCCTGCTCCTTTGCACAGATGAAAACATTGAGGATCAGAAAGGTTAACTGACATTAATCATAACTAGAACCCCAGCCTCTTCACCTTGGCCAGCACTCCTTCCACTAGGTTGGTGGCTAGGCCAGTGCAAAGAAGATGCCCTAGATGACACTTGGTGGGACAGGAGCTGGGTGCTGTTCTCCAGCAGAGCCCAGGCCTCCACTGCCACTTGCTCAGTGTCCTGTCCACTGATGGACATTAGAGATACTAGGAACACAGACAGAATAAAGCCACCTGGCTTCCCTGAGGATCAAAACTATGATCTTGGCCTCCTCAGAACTTGACCCTACTCACAGTTTCCCAGCAGAGCACTGCAACATGTTGGTACTTCAGAAAGCTGCCCAGGCTATGTGGCAATGTCCTGGTTTCTTCATCAGAGAGACTGCTCTCTGCACATTGCTGATAAGCCCAGCTCAGCAGTGACTGAAAGCTCTGACGACCCTCTCTAATGGTCTATATGCAGATCAGCAATATTTGGAGGGATAAAAAGCCACTTCATGTTCCAAAATGAGCTTCAAAAATCTAAAAACATAATTTAAAATATAGATTACATTAAAAATAAGCCATATGTCATTTGTGATAAAGGTACTGGGGCTCTCCTTCAGTTAGAGTGATTATTCTTCAGTTTCCATAAGCGACTATACAAAATGTTATTGTAAAATAAATGGCTTGAGATTCCTAGAGCAGCTTCTTAGCAGAGTGTCTGCTAAGCACCTTCTATATTTTCACTTATCCACCCATGTCATGATGGAGGTCTCTCAAAAGTTCACTGAAGTGGCCTGGATTGAAAAATTTGGGGAACCAAGTTCTAATCATGGGTGCAAAGTGTGACCTACTTTACCAGTACAGTAAGCATTGCAAGCAAAAGCATATTCATAATTGAAACATATGTATTCTCTGTATTTTTCTAACAGCTTCTGAAGTGTTCATCAAGCATGTGTCTGATTAAGCCCTTTTAAATTCTGAGCAATGAAATGGGCTCTCTCATACCCTCTTGGCAGGAGTGTAAATTGATACAACCCTTTTGCAGAGCCATTTGGTTGTATGTATCAAAATTAAAAATGCATATAATTTTTGACCCAGAAATGCCACTTCTAAGAATTTATCCTACAGAAACACCCCCACAAGTCCACAGAAGTGTAAATAGAAGGATGGTTCTTTGTTGTTTAATTTATTATAGTGAAAAACTGCAAGCAGCCCAAGTCCACCAATAAGGAATTTATTGGGTAAACTGTAGTCCACCCATAAAATGGAGTACTAGGCAGATGGTAAAGCAAATAAGGTAGAGTCACATGTACCACCGGGAGAGCCACACATATACAGACAACTTGCAGAAAACTTGAGGGCTTCCTTTTCTTTCCTGTTCTCTACCTTATTTGTTTCCCCGCTAGTTTTATTGAGAAATAATTGACATACATCACTATATAAGTTGCACAACACAACACAATGGTTTGATTTACATATATTGTGAAATAATTACCACAGTAGGTTTAGTTAACATCTATCAACTCATATAAATACAATAAAAAGAAAAAAAAATTCTAAAATTCATAAATATTATGAGGTGAAGATTTAGTACCTCCACCTCTCCTTCCTCATTCTCTCCCCCAAATTTTATCATGCTTTTAATTATACCAATAATTAGTGTTTGCATCACTATAGCAATATAAATATTGTTCACTGAAGAATGTATTAGAATACTGTGATTATATGTCCTTTCTCTTTTTTTTTTTTTTTAATTAAAGTGTACCTGACCTACAACACTATGTTAGCTCCAGGTACACAACACAGTGATTTGATATTTCTGTACATTACAAAATGACCTCCATAGAGGGTTTTCATTTGTATATAAATGATTAAGGACAGCAATCACAGTGCAGGTCTCTGGCCAATGGGTTCAGTTCTTGGGATCCTAAGTAGGAATGAAAATCTTGAACTATAAATGAAATAATTTGGGAATCTCAATTCAATTTTGAATTCATCCTCCATTCTTTCTCTTCCCTAGCATCAAAGAACAACTAAAAGTAATTCAAACACAAATATAAGACTCCATACCTAATGGACATAGTACGTAAAATACTGCTTTTGAAAATTGACCCATCCAGATTTAGAAAAAAACATTTGTCAGAGGAGAATCACTGAAGACTGGTTTTCAACTGCAGTAATCACTTGGCTGGGTTCATCTTCTCTTGTTTGTATATTCAAATTGCATATATTGAAATTTTATATCTGGAATTTGTATATTCAAAGACTACTATGGCACCTCCCCCACAACACCAGCCATAGAGGGTGTCTGCCTTAAAATCCACGCAAGCAAGGAGATTCTTAAAGTATCCAGGCTGTACAGAGCAGAGATCTCAAAATTCCAGAAGAGACTGCTATTGGGTTTTTAATTCTGGTTTTTTTCAAGTGTTAAAAGCCAGGTTTGATTCTTCTTTGTAATGGTAGATGCCCCCGACAATGGCAATTCAAGTAGGAGTCAGTATTTTGTGGCATGTCACAGGAAATTTACTCCCTTTTAACTTTACTGAGAATATTTTAAATAGATTAAAGTAGATTATGACTGTGATAGATTTTATTATAGGTCAGTGATTTCCCCCTCCTCCATGCAAGGAGTATGACTCCCCTTCTCCCCTGAGGTTGAGTTTGGCCATGTGTAGAAAGTGAACATATGTGAAGAGAGCTGCAGCTTTAAGTGTGTTTGCATGGTTTGGCTCAGACCCTTGCACTTCTGTACTCTGCATGCAAAGTTGCTTTAGGGAAGCTGCTAGTCTGGAATTGGAGTCCGCTTAAACCCAAACTGCAATGAGGAGCCCAGACCAGGTGAGACTCCTGGGACTGGCAGTGCAGTGAGCAAGAAATATAGTTTGTTGCTGGAACCTCGGGAGTTGTTATTCAGCATTATTGAAGCAAAGCTTGACTAATACATGGTTGCACAGCCTTGGATCCATTGCTCATCTTTACCAAATCTTGTCATAGATCTCATATTTGTTTCCAATTCTCTTTTGTCTTACAAACTAAATTAGTTCAGAAACGTTTGAGGGTCTTCTTGGTACTCTTCACCAATCCCAGCCATTCCCAAAGGTAATCACTATCATACAGCTAGTGTTTACCATACTTTTATTTGTTTTAAACATTTGCTATACATTTATATATCTATCAACATGATCAAGTATTGTTCTGCAGGTTACAAAACTTTATATAAATACCAAGCTGTATCTACCCTCTGGGATTCACTTCCCACCCTTGCCTAACACCGTATTTCAGATTCACCTATGTTGATACGTCAGCCCTAGTCCATTCACTTTAACTATTGTAAGACTGTCTGTATTTACCACAATGTATCTATTCTCCACTGGTGGACATTTTGGTTGTTAAATATGAACAGTGTTGCAAGGAACATTCTTGTACACATTTTCGAGTACCTATTCCTTTGAGATGAACTTCTCGGTAGAATCAGCAGACAAGGAGTGGATGACATTGATCTGGTACACATGCTCTGTGCAAGGTCATTTTAACCAAGAGCTGCTAGTGCCTCTGCCCTAGACTCCTGCTGGAGATGCTGCCCAGAAGGAGCCCATGGAGCCCATGGCCTTGGGCACCTCTGATTTCCATCACTGGCCTCTGGCTGTGGAACCAGTGCCCTGAGATTCTCTGAGAACATTTGAATGCACTTTCTACTGCTCCTTCCACATCTTACTCACCAAAATGGTTCTCCACACTTTATTTTTTTGATCATTAAATAATTTCAAGTTCCTGGTCAGGACTGAAATGTTGGCAAGAGAATTAGAAACAGAGGAGTGAGTGAATGAAGACTCTGTTAATCGGCCTCTTTCTTCCTCACACAGCAATTTTTCTAACAGATGCAATTACATTTGAGAGCTGCAGAGAACGGAATCTTATGTTTTATTTCTTTATTCATCATTTTACAAATGGGATTCACTGTAAAAAGGAAATTGCCTTTGTGGTTCAGTTCTTCAGGCTGCAGTGCTCCAAACTTCAGTTTTTACACCAGCTGCCACCGCCACCTTGTATCTGGTGGATGAGAATCAGCCAGGGAGGGAGGCTAAGAAATTAGGCAGAGTTCATTTAAATTCAATATACTTTTTATTCTTTGTAAATACAATGAGTACAACATTTTAACTTCACAAATCAAGTTAATTCACTTTGTACAAGAAAAGTTTTACTCATCCTATGATAGTCCAAGTGTTGAATATTTTCCCTCAGTGCTAGTATCTAATAAATCAAAATGTGAAAAGTACAGCAGCTATTTTTAAATGTTTGTTTCTACATTTCCATAAGTAGAAATTCATACCAAAGGAGCAGCTTATAGTGTAGGACGAAGTGTATGTGTGCACACGTGCAGGCGTACAAAGCTTTACTAGAAACCAGTTTTCTGAAAGGTATTGAAGAGTCTCAGGCAGTTAGCAATGAATCAAGAAGCCTTTTGGCATTCATCTCCTTGAAGTTCCTTCTGGCCTCATGTCTCTGTTCATTTACTGTCTGGTGTGACTTGCTGAAACACGAGCTTGCATCCCCATTGCCTTTGGTTTCAGCACTATGTTAACGGGACAGCAGTCTCCCTCACTCCATTATTCATCTCCACTTTATTTGGTTTTGCTGTTTTTATTCTTCCTCCCTCAACTTGTGTTCTTTTAGTAAAGCTCTTTTGTTTTTGAGATGTTATCCAACGTGAAGTCCTGGTGAGAATCTCATTTTCGTCCACCAATTTCTTTGACAAGGTTGCTTGGCCTATGGTATTAAGAAGAAGAAGGACAAGGGGAGGAGGAGGAAGAAGAAGAGGAGGAAGAGAAGGAGGAGGAGGAGGAAAGAAAGAGAAAGGAAGAAGACAGAGAAAAAGAAAATCTCACAGCATAAACTACCTTTCATTTATTAACTCAGTTCTGAAGGCCACTTCATGATGTAGTACAATAGAAGGGGAAATTTTGATAAAACTTTTGATTTAAAACCTAACCATTATTTTTAAAATAAATTCTCCAACATAAGATAGTTGTTCTGAAGGCTGCTGTATGATGTTATACACTGAGCTATATTCGGTACCCAACTTTATATGCTAAAAGGGAAAAGAAAGTTCTACCTGCAATTCAACTTTTGATATTTCAGCCCAATCTTCCAGGTAAGAGGCAGAATGGCATCGCCTGTGGCAACCCCCAGTTCGGCCCTCTTCCCAGGGCATGGCAGCAGTGAGTTCCTGCTCAGGCCATCCTGTCACACTCCCTTCCCTCCTGGGCCACCCTATCCTGGGTGAAGCAGCAGGTCAAAGCTACTGGAACTGTTTTGTGTCCATTGACATTTTTTTCTTGAAGGCTACACATTTCCAGGTTTATGCTTCCTGAAGGGTTTGTTAGTTGAGACTTGTTCTCCAAGGGTAGAAGTTCATCAGATACTGTCCCATCTTGGAAAGTGGGGACTTGAAGAGCTTAGATATCACTGGATTTGTACATATCTGAAAGCAGTCTTGTAATTGGTACGTTGCCAATGGTTTTTTTGAAAAACACTTCTTCTATGGTTGATGGACTAATGGAACGTAAAGCTGGCAAAAGTAACAGGAGTTTTCCAAAGCGACAGGGTTGAGTGGGATATCTGGAATAGGAGAGGCCATGAAAGCAAGGTAAGATCCATTACTAACAGGGTTAATATCTCACCCTTGAACACACACCATCTTCAGCATGATTTCCTGATCAGGCCTGTTTAACAACATACTATCCCTGCAACAGAGTCCTAACGAGGCACTACTGTCCCTGTTTCACAGATGGAATAATCGAGGCATGGAGACCATAACAATGCTGCCAAAAGCACGGTGACTGTCTCTACATAGCAAAGGGGTTGCATGTTGTTTGGAGAAAAAATAATTTTAAAAAGCATGGTACTAAGTTTAGGCCAAATAATAAACTTAAGGTTGCCAGTGTAGAAACCAGCCAATGGTATTGATGATAAAACTAGTAACAATATCCACATTTTCTGATTCTCACCAGACTATTTCTCTCAAATAAAATGGATTCTTTTTCTAAGCAATTCTCCAAATTATTATTCAATCACTATACTTAGTCACTCTCAGGAATAATTCCACCCTTATTACGCTGCAAATTAAAGATTAAGTTCTGTTGGGTGGCAGTGCCACCCAACTTTCATGTCAATGAAATTGGCATATAATTAAAGATGTGAGAAATTGCTGAACAATTTCCCCCCTTGATGTCCAACATACATCTGTGCTCAGATGTGCAAGCTCAATTTTCTGCTGCCTTTCAACGCATATAAGCGACGTCCTCACTGCAGCCCTGATGCTTCTTCAATCAACAGCTTGGAACAGGTATCAATACAGTCCACCAGGAGGGCTCTTTCCAGTGACACAAACCACCCTAAAGACTGAGCTTCGGGGACACTTATCTGTAACTCAGCCAGGTTCAACCCATGGCCATAGGTTCTAGAAACTGACAGATATACAAATTCCTACACAGGAATTAAGAACATTGAGCTAGCTGAACATTGAGTTTAACTGCCCAATAGAGTCCAGGCGAGCAACTTTCATACTTGTCTCTTAGCTCTGGGCACAAGAGACTCCTTCTCTTCAACCTGATACTAAGTTGATAATTCATTCTGGGCCTCTGAAGACCTCATTTGGCTCTTTCACTACCCAGCTTCACGACCACCCACGGACAGGGACCACCAGGCCAAATTTAATAATGTGGTATGGACATGGTGGAGATCCTCTACATTTTAAAAAATACTTAAATCCCACCACTTGCTCTCCTTGCTGAAAGCATCTCCTATGTTTCTTGGAAAGCAATCCCATGACCCATGTCTCCCTTTCGCCTTGGCTACCTACACTCTTCAATAGCTCTGTTTCCCTCCAAAGGCAGGCAGAGAAGCTCCCTGCAGTGGGTGGGAAGCAGTGGCACACAAGCCCCCACCATGTCTGCAGCACCCACCCAGCATGCTGAAATTTCTCACCGTGGGAAATAGTTACTTTCAGAAAGGGTGGATTTTGGAGACTCCATAGATAATTAACTCTTTATTTTCTGTGAGTAGATTATCTACTCCCCTACTCACCCAATTCTTTAATTCCCTAGTTAGGAAGGGGCTGGTTAGTCACTCAATGCAAATTGTTTATTATATGTGGAGTATTGTACTACTCAGAAACATAACAGTGTGTGTGTGTGTGTGTGTGAGAGAGAGAGAGAGAGAGAGACAGAGACAGAGACAGAGACAGAGACAGAGAGACTCTCTGACTACTCAAAATTATTTTGTAGAATATCTATGCCCCTGACTCATCCATCAGCATACATAAGAAAATTTTCTCTTCAGGTGTAAGTGTTTTGTCACAGATTCGTGTATGTGCTCTTTGGTTATAAGATGTAGTTTGTGTGAAATGCCAATTTCTAGCCTTCTTCTGATGTCCTAGATAGAGAAATCACTTATAGCGCTGTAACAATTAGCTCAGTTTGCAGTTTTGACAATTAATGCACAATTAGCTCAGTTTGCAATGTTAACTTTTCATTTCAATTTCAGATACTATTTTTCTTGACAGTAAAGTGCTACAGAATAATGTTCATTAATTTGAAGGAGCTAAGAAGTAAGGCATAGTCAGTTTTGTCACATGTATGACTCTTGACATTAATACTAAATTATAGCTGTAACTGACATCATGAAATAAAAAGTTCATGTCAAAGCAGATGTATTCCTTCCATGAATAACCTCATGTTTTGAGGGTGAGGGAGAAGTAGTACACTTGTAGTTTCTTTAAAAGAGACTTCTATTAATTTGTGGTTTAACTCTCTCAGGTAGCCCTAGAAGTAGCTCCTGGGATGTTAAGCTCTCTCAGACTCTCCTTACTTTCCTCTCTGGCACCTCCCAAGGCACCTCTACCAGCCCCTCTTCTGGCTCCTCTTGGCCACCCCACCCTGCTGGAGCCCTACCATTCAAGGACCAGCTTACATATCTTCTTCTGTATCCACCAGACTTTCCAGATTTTTTTTCTCAGCCCCTCCAACTAGAATTTATCTCTCTCACTCCCCACTTTGCTTTTTCTTTCCCCTGGTCTGAGTTGGAGTAACACTTCTGCCTACTTCCTACAATGATAAGTGGCAGTGTCTTGTCCTTTCTCATGTCCCACAGTGCTCACCAGGAGCCCTGCACAAAGTGAGTACTCAGCAAAGTCTTGACTAAATCAACACCTGGTAGGTTCCACTGCTCTTTAAAAGCCTTGCTTTTTTCATCTGAAAATGGAAGCAGAAGGTCTACACCTCTTGGTGGATTTGTCCATTTGGTGGGTTACGAGGAGCACTGCTGGAACCCCAGTAACTGAGAGTTTCTATAAATAGCCAAGAACAGTCTCTGTCAGTGAGCCATGCTTGGCCAGAAGTAACCTGGTGGATGCTATGACCCAGAACAGCTCAAAAGATACCAGTCACCAAAGCCAGACAGCAGTTATGATGGGGTTAAAGGTAACGTCTTTAGAAAGTTCTCTGGTCCTCTATGGGATCGGCATCCAAAGAAAGGCACCTGTCTTTTTTAGAGGATCATGTGACCACTCTCTAATATATCAGCCTATATAACACTTTAACCTTCATTTTTTACCTTGTCCATATCTGGGTCCATTCACCTAAATGTGTTCAATTATTTTGTGGGGCTTGTTCTGGCGGGGGAGGTAATTAGGTTTGTTTGTTTATTTAATGGAGGTACTGGGGATTAGAACTCAGGATCTTGTGCATGCTAAATGTGCACTCTACCACTGAGCTACACCCTCCCCCTGTTCAACTATTTTGATGGATCAACTTGTTTATCCAGGACAGCTGCTGGGTGGCTGGTAGCCCTTTCACTTTGATAATCTAATTTGATTTGCTCCTCTCACCCATCCTTCAAAATAGGTGAGGACATAGATTCTAACTAAATTAACTGGCTGGAGACAATATAATTAATCACAGTGTTTCAACTTGCTCTTTACTGCCTGCTCACATATTCACAATGGAAGCAATTTTCTTAAGTACACTTTCAAGGCAAACAAGGGTCACCTGGTATGGATATAGCTGTTGAGAGTTAGCTGAGCCTCATCCTGAAGAGCTGCGATGGCGGCAGCATTCCGGAAACTTCTCAGTTCAGAACCACTGTGTGTAGGAACTAGAAATGAAGACCAGGAAACTATGATAGGCATCACAGGAAATGCAGATGGGGAAAGCACTCTCTGGAAGTGGATGGGCAGCAGGAGAACATGCAGGTCCCCATGGCTATCAAAAATGGAGCCAGACTAAGAGCATCAATTCCCTTGAAAACCATCATCTCTTTTTGCAAGAGTCATTCTGAACTTGGAGGTGGCTGAATTAGTGAGGTGGCAAAACGAGGGAAGGAGAAGAGACAGCAGTTTGTGTCTGCTTACCAGCTTTGAAAGTGACGATGCATTTTAGACAGGCAAATTCAGTGGCATCTAACCGTAGTTGTCTAAACCGAGCCACCACCTCTTGTAAAGCCTGTATTTCAGATATGATCTTGTTCAGCTTCTGGGAATCTGTGTTGTCACCATTCATGCCTAGAATAAAAATATGGAATAAATCCTCTAATATGAAGGTATTTTCATGATTTAATATTGATTTTTGACAAAATCTTGCATATCAATATCTGTTCAATTGTCACTCTAAGATATCTGATTCCATGTAAACTGGCTATATTGTATGAAAGTTAATATAAAATCTTCTCTTGGATGATAACAAACACAGTAATTTGCATTTAAATAACAATGCAAGCAGTCATGAATACAACAAAACAACATTATTTGCATTTAAATATAGATTTATAAATGACAGGTATACTCTATTGTTCAGCAGGAATTTGTTATTCTTTACATGTTGTTCTTTTTTCAGTAATGTATTTTTATGGTAATTTCTACAACAAAGTCATTAAATTGTGCAATTCTTACCAGATACAGCCAGTAGAGTGTTAGCATCAACCGGAATGGCCCATTGTGCTATTCCTAGAACAAACAGTTCTCTCCAAGCATCTTCCAAAAGCATCAGCTGTCATACAATAGATGTATAATATAATATAGCATGTAATTTATAAATTTATAAACAATTTCAATATGTAAATTTTCATTATTTAAAAAAGTGTTTTAAATGTCTGTCTTGGTGGTTTTTCCTTTGAATATTCTAGTTTTCCTTTATTTTCCCATATTTTCCTCTTTGAAAAGGTGACTATACATAAGCACATGCATTTGAGAGTCAGCCATTCCAATTTCCCAAATTTTGCTTCCCTTGGAAAAGGATTTGCCCTTCTTATCCTTGCATTCATTTGTTCCTGACCACCTAGAAACATCTCCATAGACCCAGGCTCTATGAAATGCCACCGGCAGCTCAGCAGGCAGATTCTCCTCATAGAAAATGTTGATATTATCAGGACTGGGGACTCCAGACTAAGCATGCAGGCCTGGGTCCCCACCTTTCTGGAGGGTTGGGGGGGCTGGGCTGGGAGAGAGAGCGATCACTAATTCCCAAGAGGCATACAGGGAAATCAGAGTGTAATTATGTTAATCGGGTTTTGCTGAGTTTACCTCATCTCACTGTCTGATTTTTCTGAGACTCAGAACTGGACAGCATCAAGGTGCTTGTCATTTTCATTCTACTAAAATGTGCTACTGAATATTTAAAATGAAAATCTGGCTCCTTTTCCAAATTAATATACTGGATTCCACTTCACTGCAGTTTGCTTGTTGTTGAAGGCTTTCCACTGAAGGGCTAAGTGGCAGACAGTAAGTAAATTTTGTTTGGATTTAAGAGTCTACAAACACTTGTTTTGAGAAAAAATAGCCAACCTATACACACATACATGTGTGCACATACACGGAGCAATTGGTCAGAGTCAACTAGTAAAGCTCATCAAAGATTAAAAAACTAACCATCTTGAAAAATCTGTTTTTGAAAAAATCTCTCAAAAAACCAGTTAGTCTGGGATGATTTATGTGAAAGGATTTCCTTTTGAGAGCTAAGGGTTGAATTGTGAAGGCTTGTAACCAAAATCACAATTAGACCAAAAGATTTCATTTTCAAAATGCTTTATTTTTAGTTTTATTGCATTAAGTACAGAAAATAATACTTTTAAAATGCAAGGTAAACAGTATCTAATTCTGACCACGTCTGAAAGTCCAGGCCATGAAAAAAAGAACATCCCATGCTCGAAGATTAAATGTTTTGAGCACATTGAGACATTGAGTCTCTCTGTAGGAAATGTACTTCATATTAAGGGGCACTATTATGCTTTAATTAGGTATCAAATGAATTAAAGAAACAAATCCTTTGCTTTTGGAACTACTTATTGGCCTTTTGGGAAATTTGTCATTAATTTCCATGAATGCACTGTAACAGCCAATAGTTGTGAATACTTCATTTTCTTTCTTTCCCTTAAGGGTAGAAAAATTCTGACAGAGGCCATTTCTGATATTTCTAACAACAAAATTTCTGAGTTTTGGTATGAGCAATTTTAATGGCACATAATTTTTCTCCCTCCAAATGTCATTTACAACCACAGAATTATGTACCAGACTATTTGTTTACAAAATCTCTAAAAGCACTTAAAGAATCAAGGGAGGTGTGCAATGCACTCTTTAATTCTGCATGCTAATAAATAAGTGGCCAAAACTGTGAGCATCACAATGGAAAACACAAAGCTGAGAATATAAAATAATGAGACTAGTTCTAAAAATCTCACAGGGAATATTCTCATCACCTTCTATTCTGTTCTTCTAAACACTGGAACTTCTCACTTCCAGTGTTCTTAAGAAAACATTATTTTGTTAACATTTAAAAAAGTCATTCAGATTTTTTAAATTTGTGATTAAATTCGATGTTTCAATTAAACTAAAAAAGAGATAATGAACTTGTATATTTATTTCTTGTAGACCACATCCAACTCTCCTGAAATAACATTGTATTTCCTTTAGTAAGGATTCCACAGCTAGATATTTTGACCCCATAGCAAGCAGCTAAGAAAAATGATTTCTTCATTTTTGTTAAGAACAGATGCCTGGCCTTAGTGATTTATCCTAGTAACCTCTAATTTCATAAGGCTGACTACTGTTGCTTCTTTCCCAACCCCATTCCCCCAAGAGGTGTGCCTGCTTGGTCATACCTGGTCTTGCAAAGATAGCGTGGAGAAAGCTGGCACACTCTTAGCCCACTTGATGCTCATAAACAGCAGTCTGGCAGCTGATTCACACACTGATTCTGTGGCCACCTCATAGAGATACATTGGGGTCCCATTCACTTCATGAGGGTACTGGGTGGGGAAGAAAGAGAAACACCAGGGAGTAAGGAAACCACAGCTTTGCAAGAAGAGCCGACTTAATATTTTTCTTATTAGACCAGGGAAGGAGATAGGAATATGGATGTTCTGCTTAGGCAGTTGCCATAGGGAGATAAAAACCAAATATCAATATCTACAAAGTTTGGGAAATAATAATTGTTGGGAGAGGCCCATTTCCATTCTTCGGATGCCTGTTCCTTCCAGAGGGGCATCTGGCTTTTCTATCGCCTTCAGCAAATTTTCCTCAGGCTGAGCCAAGGGCCAGGACTGTCTCCCAATTTAGACAAGAGCTGCTTGCATTTGTGTAAATAAAAATAGATGTGAAAAAAGTATAAATTAATAGGCATCCCAAACACAAATATGCATGTGAGTATTTTTAGAAGGGATTAGTATATTATGGAAATATTTCAATTAGACATCTTAATCATTCACAGAGCACTCCCATTCATAACTGACAACATATTCATAACACTACTTTCCCAAGCTTATTATACACATCAAGGGTAAGAAAGCAATATTAAGTACTGTGTGTGAGCATGTGCCCAGGTGTTTGGCTTCCCTGCAGTGTGGGGCTGCAGGTGGCCCTCCTCTGAGGGAGATCTGGAGCCCTTCCTGGCCTGGAGTGGGGGCTTTGGGTAGGTACCAGCAGGAAGCCTGGAGGGTAGTCCCTAGGAGGTAGCCTTTGAGGTGGTTCTGGCTGTGGCCTTGCTAGTAGAGACTCAATCCTGGTGTATATCCACATGATTCAGAAGAGAGTATGGGAAGAATGGGAAATGAAGCCAGGTTCTTCAAACTGTCCTAACAGGGTGAGCACCACATTTCTCTCTTGCATAACTTTGTCCAAGAGATTAGATCCCTGCAATTTGCAACTGAAGGGCTCTTCTGCCAGCTGTAGGCAACTTCTTTCTTCTAAAAACGGATGTCTGCTCTTGTGACCCCCAGGAACACCTCAGCTGCCCTCTCAGTTCAGACAAGGCTTCATACCATAGGCGTTTTAAAAAATATTTTATTTTTTATTGGTTCTGTTTGTTTGGGGGAGGAGGTAACTAGGTTTATCTATTTACTTATTTATTTATTTTAACGGAGGTACTGGGGATTGAACCCAGGACATTATGCATGCTAGGCATGCACTCTACCGCTGAGCTATACCCTCCCCTCCAGAGGCATTTTTAAAAAATTCAGGTTCCTGGGCCCCACCTCAAACTTGCTGAAAGAGACTCTCCGGGAGATAGACCAGGGAGTCCACATTTGTAGTCAGATCAAAGAGTGATTTTACCGCGCACTAAAGTTTGAACACCCTTTTCTCAAAAGGGGGAGTGGCAGGCCTAGAGCTCCCTGCGGAGCTTGGCTTCGCACCCTGTGAGGTCTTCTCCATCTTTTGCCTGAGCCATCCCAGTTCAGAAGGAATGAGTGCGCTCCCTCCGCCCTCCACTTGCCGCGCTCTCGTACCCAACAAGGCCACTGACCTTGGGCGTGGGCTGAGCCAGGCTCACTAGGGTCTGCCGTTCCGGGGTGGCGGACACCGCGGCCAGCTCCAGGCCGTGGGGCTCCAGCTGCGTGACCGCGGTGAAGAAGGCCGGAGTGGGCAGTGCGGCAGAGGGGAAGTGCGCGGCCGCTCCGTTCTCTTCCTTGTGTCCACGGAAGTAGAGGGCCACCTGCTTGCGGATGGTGGACGTCCGAGGCCCCCGCTCATGCTGCACGGCTGCGGAGACAGACCGGCGCAAGCCCGAGATCAGAGACTCCGCAGCCTTTAGACACTGCGGCGCTCCCAGTCTAAGGGCCACGTCTGGGTAGGTAAGGACACCCGGGAGATGAAAAGAGAGGGAGAGGGAATGTGATGGCGCAGGGCGCTCAGAGACCGTTTAACCATTACACCGTATGCAAAGAAAGCTAAAGAGCAGCCCGGCCCAAACTGTCACGATAATGCTCGAGCCTCAGTCAAAACTAGGCATGTTCCCTGTGTGTTCAGGGCTCCTCCCCACCCAGGGAAGGTCTCAGAGAAACCACAGACCCTCCGGGCATCAGTAGCTAGATCTCTGCGCAACGAAGGGGAAGGAGAGCATTGTGCACTGCCATGCACAACATCTCTGCACTGCCATGCACAACATCTCTGCACAGACTTTTCCCACTCAGCTAGACGACCACTCCCCCCACCTCCACCACCAACCCCCACCACGGAAATGCCGTTTGGCCTCCGAGGGCCCCAGGAGAAAAGGACCCGAGCCCAGGGCCTCTGGGGGATGGGACGAGGGAAAGCTGGTCTCGGAGTGTGCTGTAGGAAGGCAGGGAGATGTGACAATTACCACCAACAGTTTAAACAAACAAATTAATTCAGGGCAATCTTCCGCTCGCCGAGCTTGACAACTTGTCAATACACAAGTTCAACAGGTTGGATGCTCCCTCCTGCTTCCTGCGCCGCGGAGGAAGGAGCTCTCTCCAAGGGGCGCTGTGCCTCACGAAGCTGCCACCCAGCCCTGGCCTCCCACCCTTCAAAGCCCACTCTGCATCCCGTCCTGAGGCCTCATTCCTTCCTCCCGGCCATGACCCCCGCCTCATCCGGGCCTGGGGCGCCCTCGCCAGGCCACCTGCGGGCACGCACTTGGACTGCACTCTTAAGTCCCCAAAGCAGCCTGACCACCTAGTTCTTGCTGTGCGCCTTTAAGAACCTTCTGGAAGTTGGGTGTCTGAGGCACCCACTGGCGTATCCCTGCCTCCCCAGCCCCTTCGTTTAGAACCGAGAGAAGGCCCTGAAAAAGCCCAGATCTCCACCAGTGGCCGTCCTGATTTTGGAATCTTGGTGAATCTGCAAAAAAAAAAAAAAAAGACTCCACGTTCTGCGTGTTAGTGTCTCAGCCCTCCCTCCTTCAACTGGTCTCCTAGTGCCCAAGGTATCCTCTCCGGGAGATTATCGAGAATGCAAGATCCTGCTGGATCCTGCTTAGTTATGGCCACAAAAGGGCTGCAATGAGAAGTGAGAAGAGGAATTAAGATGTGAGGCAGGAAATGTCACACATGTGTCCCTAGCAGAGTGGGGTCCCCAGGAACGCTGTTTCCGTGGGGATGATTGTGGGGAAAATGTCCTTTCTGTGTGGGCATGGGCCTTGCCCTAAGGAGTTCAATGGTGTGTGGGGGGGGGAGGGGGGTCGTGCAGGGAGATGATTAAAACTGGAGGCCAAGTCTGAGCACCTGGAAAGAAGTACTCGAAAGATGATTTACATGCATAGGAGTGCCATTATTTTCTGTACATATAAAATTTACCTACTACTCAACCAACGTTAGAAGGATAAAAAATGTACTAATTACCATCTTTGTTCATGTTGACTTCCAAACACTTCTTCAGCCGACACGCCCTGCACTGGTTTCTGTGAGTCTTGTCCACTGGACAGCCTCCCTAGAACAGAGCGCAGGTGGTCAGCAGCACCAAGGGCCTTTAGACTAGGGACGCGAAACCAGGGCCTGGTGGGGGAAACGGTGTGGAGGCGGTAAGGACCCCTCCACAGACCTCGGAGCAGCAAGCCTGGGTCCGCGAAATGCGATGGCCCTGGGCACCAGCAGATCCAGGAAGAGAAAGCGCTGGGATTCTCGGGGTACTTCAAAAGGACCGTTCCTGACCCTTTGAAAGCGGAAGAGAAGGAAAGACCCTCTCCAAGCAGATGAAAGGCTAGGCCGCCTGGTTTGCCAGACTCAGCTGTGACCGGAGAAGCTCAGGAGGACAACTGCCTCCCGGCGCAGAGGTGGTGGAGCAGGGGCGAGAGTTTTCAGGACCGAAGACAGCGACCCGCCCCAGAGGAGGAGGCCTCAGAGCTCAGAAGGAGCTGGTTTGCCTGCCGGGATTCCCCGCCACGTCCCCCTCCCGCCAATTCTTCTCTCCGCTTTCAGGTTTTAAGTCCACCTCTTTCTGTCATGTTCTGGCTGAGCTCATTTATCTCTCAGATAAACATCTCCCATTTATTCTCCACTCTCCTGTTTCCTCGCTCTTGCTTTTGTACGTGAAGCCATCCTTAAGACCAGCATGTTGAGAGTTGTCTTGAAGACTAGTCTCAGCCCAGATTCATGGAAACAGCCATTCCTGGAAGGTGAGGCTGAAGCCAGAGTGATTAGGAGGGCAAAGACTACGGAGGTGAGGATGGCAAGGGAACTGCCCAAGGTCTGGGCAAACTCTAGAAATGCCCACCATTAAATATGACCAGGAAGATAATGTGATGCACTGTCTGACAAAATGATAAAATGGACTGAGAATATTAGCAAGATAACTGAAAAAAAAGAGGTAATTGTAGCCTTAGAAATATTTATCTGAGATGCATGAGAAAATAAATGTTTTACTTAATGCAATTTTCTGGATAAATACTGGCCATTAAAAGAGGAAAATTATAGAGGAAAATTCTAGTAGAACTCATTCAGTGTTAGGTATTATGACTGAGGAAACATATACATAAATACATAAAGAGTCATACCTATATATGTATTTTATACATAGGAAATACATAAGAAGTTTGGTGCTCTCCTGTGTTTTTATTATTTGTTACTGTTACATTTGCAGTGGGAAGTAAGAGAATAAAATAAATGCATTTTATCTTGCTTCATAATCTCAAAATTTCATATACTCTGGATTTGGAGTAAGCATATTTTCTGAAATATCCCTTAGGAAAAATTACACACTTGAACATACAGTTTTTATGAGATCTTGCTCCTCTGATTTAAAATATGTTGATTTGTTTAAAGTAAAGGTAGGGCAGAGGTTCATAACAATTTCTAAACATCCTCATTACTGTTAATAATACATTGGAATATTATTTACCCAATCTTAGAATAAAAGAGAGAAAGGAAATTATTTTTCTTTCCTAACTGAACTCTTCAGGGAATCTTTGCTGACCAATGTAATAGCTCAATGTAAAGAAGTTTAAATAACTTAATGTTAAATGCAATCATATGTCTATCCTCAAATGTTATCCTCCTAGTATTCTGATAAACATACTAAAGCAAAATGGAAGCCTTCATTAGTTCTTAAGAGTGTCTTCAAATCAGATCAAATGTATACAAGTATCTGGAGCCTGAGAGAAAGATGAGCACCTCAGCTCAGTTCATTTACTCTCTCTGTAACAACAGGACCACCATGCCTGATGAATCTATTATTACTCCTTTACAAGTGCTGGGACTGACATCAATATATTTGAATTGATAGCCAATCCCTTTGAAAATATCAAGCATAATATCTGAGATTTTGATCCCCTAATTATGTGCCTTGCATAAAAGTAAAAGATAATTTAAGTAGAAGCCTGCTCAAATCTGATGACCCACAGTAATCCCTTCTTCCTGAGGAGCTCCTGGGATACAGCCCTGTGTGTATATAATATGATGTATCTATATGGTGAAGCTAGAAACTGATACAGAGCTGTGTACCCAATTAAACAGGTAACAGGACTTGAAAGTTCAAAATAATGTATGCAAATGCAGTATCTTCTTTTTCTTGTTGATAACCCAAATCTATCAGAAACTGTTATGAGCAGATATAGCTTCAGAAAAAGAGAAACAACTCACTAGCACCAGACAATATATATGCATCATATATATACACTTATTTATAAGTTAATGAAAATATTTTACCATTTTGGATACCAAAGGATGGCTTCTGACTACTATACTCCTCAGGATCTTCTTGGGAGTGGAGATGGTCACTCTATGCTTAGGGTTTGTTTGTCTGGCTAAGGAGACAAGTGTGGGACCAAAAGGCTGCTCTTCTAGGTTGAAATAAACCTATTACTGAGCTGGAAACTGAGTCTGAGGGAGGGGTATGTTCACTCTTTCTGGAAGCTCTGGCTCACAGTCAGTCCATGCCACAACTCCTCTATCTCTTTGAGACAGTTCTGCCTGCTCAAGACCAAAGCACAATCAACCAGGCACCTCTTCTAAGCAGATAAAGAGGAGATATGGGAACCTTGGAGAGGCTCCCAGTTACTCCTTCCTTGTGTGCCTTCTATTCTTGCGCACTCTGAGCTTTTCTGACAAGGCCCAGCTAAAGTCACATGGATGCTGAAGCCCCACTGCCTACTTCCAAGAAGCTCTGTTTCTTTGAAGCTGAGAGGGCACAGCCCCTCATACAGCATGTTCTCTCTGTTTCAACTGGCCAGCACTTAGTTTGGGTCTCAGCTTTGACTGGGATGCCCTGTGCCCTTCACTCTTGCCCTGAAAGGCCCAGGTCAGGGCACCCAGCTTGGGTGCTGCTAGGAATAGGGGTGGGGTGACAGGCAACATAACATAGCCCTTTCACCTTTCTGTACTTAGGTCCCCTGGGCTATCTTTATAGCCATTGGGTGCAGGCCTTACTCAATGTCAAAATCCATCAGAGGATTAAAAAAAAAGAAAAGTAGGGGGAAGGGGAATGTGAGGAGGTGCTGGGATTTCAGCTTTCCTCCTTCAAACTCGGCTCTCTTCTCTCACCTCTTCCTGCCTTTCCCAAGCGAAAGGGCCATTGAGCGTTTAGGTAAGAAGGAGGGGAGGGGAAAGGAGAGGTCAGGGCCTGGTCTCTCCTCAGCAGCTTGGAAACTCAGAGGAGACTTTGGCACAAACAAAAGCAGGGGGAGGCGGCAGAGGGGAGCTGGGCAGTGCGGCCCTGCTAAGGTACCTGGTTTCCAGATTTGCAGACATACGTCCTATTCCTTCGGATACTTCGTTTGAAAAACCCCGAGCAGCCGTCGCAGGCGTAGACCCCGTAGTGTTTCCCCGAGCTGCGGTCGCCACACACTTTACAGGGGATATCTAAAATACGGCCTGAAATCGCAGTAAAGACAGGGAAGGGGGGAAGGGGTGAGAGGGAGAGGAGGGCGGAGAAGAAGGAGGAAAGGGGAGAGGGAGAGAGATGCTAAGCAATCTGACCTCTGAAGGGATTAGCACCGAAGCTGCGGTAAAAGCAAATAATGAAGTGATTTTATAGCCAAACTTTTTTTCCTTGAGCAAGTGTCAGTTTCCTACAATGAGCATTATTCATGCACCGCTACATGTATTTGGGTCTCCTCTAATCGCCGAGACCCATTTTGAAATAAAAGATTACAGCAGGCCGGGGCGGCAGCACAGCCCGCCGCTGCCTTTCTGCTCCGCGGAAAGTTTGGCCGCCTCCCTCTCCGGCCCTTGCACTTAACAGAGAAAGTTGTTAGTGAGTGCGCAAGGAGACAAACTTGAAATGTAAAAGGGAAAAGAAGAAAAACAAACACGGCTGGAACCAGGGATGGCAGCTGGAAGGCAATCGAGTTTTCTCTGAGCTGCTGGGTGGTTGTTATTATTAGGATTATTATTGTAATGCTAATACTAGGATTATTAATGATAATAAGGGTAGTGGTAATTGTCCAACTTTCACTTTACCTATTTTAAAAAATGCTTGGTGGATCGCTTTTGAGAAATGATTAAAGGAAAAAAATTTTTTTTCTCCCAAGGTAGCTAGAACCAGGCTAAGCAAGCAGGATGAGAGTGAAGTTAAGTGTGTTGATTCCCTGGCAGGTTAGAGTGGGACAACACCCCTCCTCCCTCCACTCCTGAAGGTCTTCTTCCCTAAAGCCCTACCTCCTTACACTAGATCCTGAGTGGGTCCCTTCCTTTCCGTTTTTCTGCCGCTGTCTGAGGCTAATTTTTAAAAGGATCTAACTGGTTTCCCCTAGACTGCCCCTCACACCCACAGGCTTCCACAGTTGCCTGACTTAAGAGAAGTTTCCTTGGAATCCCCTCAAGCCCAAGGTGGCTGTGGATCTTGGAGGAATGTTAAGGAGAGGGTAATATTGGAAAATTCAGAAGGGAAGAAACTATTTTTCTCTAAGATTCAAGGGTCCAACAAGCCTGAAGTGGTTTATAGGGACTTAGAAACCCATCCTCGCGCAAACAAAGGGAGTATTAATATCAAATAAGGTGTTAATTAATACTTTGGTAATAATGATGATGATAGTTAACAATACTAGTTAATAATTAACTTCTTTACATTTAATTTCGCCTTTGCTACCGGTCCGAAGGCCCCTAGTCTGGGCCCCGGGCGGCCGCCTGCTTGGCCTCGGTGAAGCTCGGCAGCTGCTCCCCCCAGCTCTCACGTTGGGGACCGCTTATTAGGCTGGGGTTAGGAGAGGCAAGGGTGAGGACGACTGGACTAGAGGAGTAGAGAAGACGAGGGCGCCGCGTGGGGGTGGGGTGGGGGCTTAGGCCTCAGGAAGTGGAAACCTGCTGGTTGATTCCGAGGCGTCTGGCGGGCGCGCACCCCGGACCACGGCCTTGGAAGAGCTGCAGGGGATGAAGGAGGGGAGAACGCGGGAGGCCGGGTTGGGGAGGCGGGTTCAGTAACCACCGGGCTCGGCCCGGGCAATTACAACTCCGCCGTAGCACCTGCCTATAGAGCCACCAGTGACCCGTCAAAAAGAGTAGCATGGGAATTCGGATGGCGACAAAGGCCCGCGGGGGAGGCGCGCGGCGCGGGGACCACCGCCTAGGCGCCCCCTCTCCCGCAGGGTGGGAGGAGAGGTTGTGCTGGGAGGAGGAGGAAGGGCCTGGAGAGAGGCAGGCGAGGCCACTTCGGGTCTTGTCCCTCACCCCTTCGGGTCTGTCAGTGAGCCCAAGGGAACTCAACGACCACCCAGCAACCGCCCTCACTCTGGAAAGCAGTAAACTTGTTTTCCAAATTTTGCAACCATCCTCCTTTGCATAACACACGTCCTCTGGCTGAGCTAGGGTCCCTGTTTGGGAGCCAGCCATCCTGTCGCCCATCTGTACTTCTCTTCCCGGCGGCACTTTTGGCATCAGATGATCGCGCGGGAGAAGCAGTAGTGGGGGTTCCCCTTCCCGCTTCCCATCCAAACCAGAGCACAGAGACACGCATCTCTGGAGAACCCCAATGGAATCGAGAGAGGACCTGTGCCGGGTGGGAGACCCTCATTGGGCTCCAGCGGTGGGACTCCTCGACCGTCGCCCCCGGGGCCTCCAGGGCGGCGGATAGGCCCTGCCCCTGCGCAGACCTCCGAGCACATTAGAGATAGACATACCCGCCTGGGGCGGGGCACAGGAGGGAGGACGCGAAAATTCCGGGGCAGAACGGGTCTGCGCCTCAAACTCCACCACCCAGCCACGTTAAGGTGACTTGGGGTCACGAGACAAGCTGGTTGACCCCGTTGCAAAGCTCCTCTCATTTAGTAACTCTAGCGAGCTCCGACGTGAGGCAGGCAGGAGTTTCCAGAGGCTGGAAAACCGTTCTTAACTTCCCTTACCAGGGGGTCCCCTCGGGGCTTTTTGTGTGTCATAATTGCCTAAAGATATATGGCAGCTTCGATTACTGTAATTACCATCAGAGACTGTTGAAAGAAGTTAGTCTGGGCTTCAGGGGTGACTGGCCGGGGTCTTGTTACCACCCAGGCGGGGCACCCGGGTGACATCGCTCTGGTCTCCAGCTGTGCGAAACCGAGCGAGGCCCCGGTTCGTAGATCTTGTGGCCAGGCTCCGGCCTGACCTCGCCTGCTGCGCGCGACCTCCTGGCTGCCCAGGCCGGAGGGCCGCAGGCTTGGGCCCGGTTGCCGCCACCAGTCTGGAAAAGCCATGGGAGCTGCTGTCTTGCGGGCCTGAGAAACCTCTGCGGCGGCCTCGGATCTGCGTAGGGGCTCGAGGCTTACGAGGCCCAACTCAGGATCCTGGGGAACTAGAAAGCTCCAAAGTTTCCCCAGTGTCACTCTGCCTTTCCCCCCTAAAAGTCCGGAGGGTTTGCCTAACTCCTAGTCCATCCACAGTACCGGGCGCGGCTCCCAACAAACCCAGTTTGCGCGCGCCCCTTCCCTCACCTCCGAGGCCTCACTTTTCAAGGCCTCTCAACCCCGGCGACTCCGCACCCCAAGTGGGGCAAAAAGGTCTGAGGCTCCTTACTTCCAGGGAAGAAGATGAGGGCCTGTCACACGGCAAGAAAGCACCGAGGCCTGCTGAGGCCCGTTGGCTTCGGTTTTTGCAATGGAGGCTCGGAATGCACCAGGAACGCTTTCCTTTTGTGCCTCCCGGGAAGGACCCTTACAGGCCAGAACATGGGCCACAAAATATATGCGAACTTGCTCCCTTGCCCAGAGATTCGAACAGTGAGGGCCAGGTAGGCCCGAGGCTAACTAGAAACGCCAGTCCCACTCCAGTGTCGGCTCTGATTTGGGCAGCGGCTAAGATTTCTTCTCTCTCTGCCCTAGCTCTAAACACTTTTCGCTTTTTGTTCACGTTCACTTTACTCCAATTTTTAAAACGGCAGCGCACAAAACCAAAACAAACGGACAAAGTGAGGACACAACTCACTTCTTGGGAGGGCGGGGAGGAATTGTATCTCACTCAAGTGGGACTTCATTATCAGTCCTCAGAAGTATCTCGGACTCTCCTAACTTTCAAAGAGTCGGGATAATGAGAGTGAGGGGAGGGGCTATTTGAGGAAAGCACAAGCGCCAAAAATGCTATAGGGGAAAACAACAAGGGCGGCGGGGGCACCCCGGGGTGTGGAGACTACCGGCAACGGCCACCCCCAGCCTTGGACCCTGGAAACCGCAGCCACGGGCCACCAAAAGGCGGGAACTGAAATGCCCCGCGGAGATCCAAGGTTTGTGGCCGCGCCAGCCCAACGCCGGCTCTGGCCTGCACATTCGCGGTTCCCAAGGCACGGTGCACGCAAAAGCCCTCGCACATACACTCAGCCCTACACTCCGGCGTCTAGGGCCGGTTAGAGATGAGCCGCGGCTTGGCGTTCCAAGGGAGAGCCGCCAGCTAAACAAGTTTAGGGAACTGGAGAAGCGCGCGAAGGGAACAGGCCGCATTCTCCTGCCTCTGCCGAGCGCCCGCTCGAAAAGTCCTTGGGATTAGGGATTTGGTCCTCTCTTGGTTAGAGCGGTTCGCCATACTTTAAATTCCCCAGTTATGACCTACGCGGATTTAGGATTAAGGAAAATGTGACTTTTAAATTGTTTCTGCTTCCCAGTTTGCAGGATTATTTGAAATAACTAGAAACGGGGTGCAAAGCATTCCATTCAAAATCCGCTTTGCGCAGAGTTAGAGTTGCTTTTGCGCTCTGGGGATCGGAGTTTTGAGCGAGCGTGTTATTGTGCTGCCGCCTGGGGCTGCGGCCTAGTTCCCGCCCCTGTCGCCCCCAACCCCCACCAGCACCTGGCGGCTAAGTGGAGGCAACTAGCGGGACTGGTGGTCTGCCTGGGTCACAACCTTCCCACCACACCAGAGAGCAGGGGAGGGGTGGGGGGAATCAAGCAATCCAGAGGTAACAAAATTGTTCTTCCTTCAGCACGGAATGCACTAACTCACGGTTTACAAGGAGCTGGGCGAAAGCGCACACACCGCTGGAGTCCCTCTCTCGGGCTCAGAGCTTCGGAGCTCGGGGAGGACTTCCACCGCAACCCAGCCCGCCCGCCCCAGGCTGCGCGCCTGAGCCCCGCGGCGGCCCGATAGGTACCCACTTGTTGATCCGGCTGGCTTGCTCATGCTGGCGGTCCCGGGGCGGAGCGGTTGGTGGGCGCTGCCCGAGTCCCGGCCGGCAGCGCCCGCTTCGCCGCCGGGCGCCGCCGCTCTCCAGCCGCCCTCCAGCCTGCGAGACTATGGGGCGGGACAGGTGGGTGTCGGTTGCGCGCTGCGCTGCTCCCCTGGCGCTCAGAATTCGTTCCACAGTGGAAATTTAAGCATCCTTAAGTTTCTTCCCGGCTCTTGCAAAACCGCAGCTGCTGGGATTGTTGCTTGGTATAGACACACGCATGGACAGACAAATGGAGAGACGGACAGGCAGATCGAGGAAGAAGGGAGGACAGGCAAGAGAAGGGTATTGAAGCACACAGATGGAGACACGAAAACGGTCTCCTACGGAGCAATAAGGGCAAAATCCCTCTCTCTCCCCATTCCTGTCTCTCAGTCTTCAATTTCTCCCTCTACATTAGGTATTTAGAGTGTGGGCAGATCTCTACAGACCGCTGCTCTTTTAAGGAAAGAAGGAAAAGACAACCGCAATCTCAGGCAAGATGGGCTCGGTGCTGCCCAAACCCGAGAGCGGAGTGGGAAAACTAGATTGCTGGGAAGTCTTCCGAGGGAACAGGCGGCGAGCTCCCGGTTTCCGGGGAGAGCCGAGCACGCAGCGGCAAAGGGTCTCCGAAGTTCATTACCCCGTGACTTTGTGCATGTCGCTGCGGGCTGGGTCCCCTGTAATATCTCCAGAAGCGCTCTGACAGGCAGCCGCGGGGAGGGGAATAGGGCGTCCCTGGCCCACTTAGCTTTTCCCCCAACTCCTGGCGGGGTCTGACGTCAGCCATGTGTGGGGAGGGGATGGAAAGAGGGAGGGGGTTAAATGCTAATGATATTAATGAACCTCCAAGCGGCTCCCAAAGAAAATGCAGGCGCTCTCGGAGCTGAGGAGTTAAGAGTGTGACTATGGGAGTGTGGCTCTATGCGTGCGTAATGGTGAGGATGGTGCTGCTCTTGTAATAAAAATGAATTATTATATTTCATGGCAAGGGGGAAGGAGGGGCGGGAGCTAGAGCTTTCTCAAAACGCTTTCCCACTTCCCTCCAGAGCGCCAGACAGATTCATGGAAGAACTGGGTGGCTGAGTGTTTGTATGTGATTGTGCGCGCCGGATACGGCCATGTGAGTTCGTTCACTCTTGGTCTCGCGCCCCTTCTGTTGGGTAAAACTTGGATCTGCCCCGAGGTGAGTAACTATTCATTTTGCAACTATCTACGGAAAGTTATAGGCGAAGATGCTGTGTGAGGACTTGGGGCCTGGGATGGGGTTTGCCGGAGGCTCCTCGTTCTTGCGGCCTTCGCGTGGTCCGCTTAGGCACCAGCCGCCAGGAGCGTGCCACCAGCTTGCTGAAGTAAAGCCCATCTGGAGCAGGGCAAAGTTATTTCGCCACCATTATTTCTGCACTGGAGCGGCTGGAGGGCAGGGCTTTCCCTCCCGCTGCTCATGTCCTGCGGGCTTCGCTTGCCCCCTGTCTCAGGGTCCAGGGATTCTGGAGAGCTCCCTCGCCTCAGCCCCAGCCCTCCCGCCCTCCTTCCCGCGATTCCTGTGATCTCTCGCTCCCTGGTCCCTGCGCCGCGCTGGGAGAGCGCACGCCTAGAGAGTGGTGATCCCCGATCGTTAAGAGATTAATTCTTAGTTAAGCTCTCCCAGCAGCTTGAACTTGTCGAACAAGAGCTTGCCAGCCTCTCCTCTAGGCTTGGGCCCTGCCAAAGGTCAGGGGTCACACCTCCTGCTCTCCCGCCCTCCGCGCACGCTCCGGAGGAGGTGAACCGATACTAGCGCTCTGCAATTCTGTCCGCCCGCCCCCATCCCATTTTCTCCAGACTCGGTGTCAACCCGGACTTTCGATCAGAGTCTGTGTTTGCAAGTAAGTGCTTGCGTCCCCGAGCCCTCGGAGGGCGCAGCAGCTCCTCGGCCCCGGAGGTTCAGGGGCGCCGGCTGTGCGCTCCTGTTGGCCGCCGCAGCACGTGACCGCAACTTTCCGCAGCAGCCTTGGTTAGGCCGGGAGCCCCCGCCCGCGAAAGCCACGCACCAGAGCCCGGGTCCTCCCTAGTGCTACGCAGTTACCAGGGCTCGGGGGTTGGGGGCACTCCGAAAGAGCAAGAAGGGAGACAGACGACTACTTCTCAAGTTATCCCTCCCTGGTTTTTCAAAGTGGGACGAGATGAGAGTAATGTGGGACAAAGCCTTAAACCTTAGGGTTTTTTAGGAGTCAAGACAAAAAATCAAACATTTTGGACAACCAAGTTGGGAAGACGCGTGCGCAGCTAGCCCTGCGGGTGACGTAGTGCAAACTTGAACTCCGCGCCTAGAAAAGGAAATTATTACCCCACGGCATTTGAGAAACACAGTTACCGTGCCAGGCTCCATGTTGGAGTCTGGGATTCTGGCTCCCGCCAGAAATACACTTGTCACCACCACCATCACCACCGTCATGTAGACTCAAAGAGGGGCGCTTGGTTAAGGCCAAAGAACTTTTAAGAGTCCAAGTAATTTATCTCGTGCAAAGATGAAGTCCGGCGTGGAAGACTAGACCCGGGCCTGTCTCCAAGGGAAAAGTTTAGGAATCTGTGGCAAGGAGACCTGGAAGCTGCTTTGCAGATGCCGGGGCTTGGAGGTAGGAGGACTATGGTTCTGGAGAGTGCTATCTGTCACTTTCCCTACTCCAGTCATTTAAGCCCTATCAGCTCAGTTTGCAGGCACCAAAACTTTTGGGAAATATTCCCATCTCAACAAATTGTCTCAAAATCAAAATGGGAATATACACTCTTTCTCCTGCCACCAGTCTCGAATCAAGCAGGGTGTCAAGAAGAATTCCACTGAATAGAAACACACACACACACACACACACACACACACACACACACACACATCTAGCCCTGGCAAAAGGAACAGTATGCACACACACACCCACAGCATGTTCGTCCTGCGTTCTGCACGCCCAGCTGTAATTATCTGCATGCTTTGCATAAATCACAATGCAGTTCTGAAATCATCATGATGACTTTCTGGCATGATTGGTAGGGTGGCAGTGGCAGTGACAAGATATAGGGTGGACGGGAGGGGCTAGAGCCCAGCTGCCCACCATGTCCATGAGGATCCTGGTGCGTGAGTGCCCACTCAAAGCTGCTACAGGACACAGGGATCTTGGCTCTAAGGCATAGAAACTTGGGACTCTGCGTGCAGATCAAAGAAAAAAGACTATGCAAAGCAGGGAACTGCTACTTTTCATCTTCCTATTCATGGGCTTGAGCACGCTGCCTGATTCATAGTTGGTGGGGCATAAAAGTTCAGCCGAAGTATGAAGGCAGAAAGTCGCCTGCAGATTTCCCAAGAAGCAGCTGGAAGCACAGCAAGGCTAATCACTAGAAGCCTAGGTGGGGTGGAGGTGGGGGTTCAGGCTGTGTCCCAACTAGCTGTGTAAATTTAGGCAAGTGACTAGACCTCTCTAGGCTCCAGATCATTATCTGGGAAATGATTTAAATTGTATTCAACCTTAACTTCCAAACATTTTTCCTGTGAGTCCACAGAGAGAAGTAGTTGATAAGGAACAAATGCCATGTATCTCAGAAATACCTTTTAACAGAGAAGATATTAAGTTCAAGGATGAGTTTATAAATTTAGCCTAGAGAGGGAGTGGTTACACCCCAGATGCTCTGAAGCCCTTCTGACCAGGTCCAAACAGCCCCTAAGTTCCTATTTATCCTCTTGTGAATATGGAGCTCTCAACCAAAACCAAAGCAAAAAACACAGGGAAGACATCTTCTATCACAGGATGTTTACATTTTGGTCCAGGAGATAAGAAATAAGACTTTGAGAAGGATGATGGGACCTAGGAATCTCTCTGTCTATCCAACAATTCACCCTATTCGTCAAATAATGAGCATCCACTGTGTGCCAGAGATTAATTACATGACTCCCTTTTCAAGGAGTCTACAGGGAAGGCAAATACACAAAAGGTGGTAAGTGCTTTGGACTGCACTAAAACACAGGACATTCTGGAAAAATATACACAGGCCCCTAAACTAGTGTGGAGTCAGGTATACTGGCAGGGAATGCCCTGGAAAGCTGGCCATGTGTTAGGGGAATCTACTGCTTCTGGAAGCTGTCTTGTATTATAGTTCACTTTCCTGCTATCCTCCTTCCTATCTATCCACTTAAAAAGGAAAGTATAGTCCTGTTAACTAGACTATATGAGAGAAGCAGGGGTGTAGAGCACCTAATCCAGCATCAGATTATTTGTGTCAAACCCTAGCTCTCCACTTGCTAACTTCCCTAAAAATAGTGCCATTTCCCCCATTAACTGCTCCCCCTCCATTCTTCTAAATTAAAACAGCAAAGGAGAAAGGAAAAGCTTTTCCATTAGCTAGCAGAGCTAAAGTTGGTGTAGAGTAGAGACCCTCCTCCCCAACCAGTGACCAACCCCCTCTCAGAGGCTATTCTTCCTCTAGAGAGTCATTCCTTTAAAATTCCCCTCATCTCACAGAGCTGAGAAATACACAGACCAAGAAAATGTCTGGTAAAAGCTATCAGTTAAGCTTGGCTGAGGTTTGACGGTCAGTCTCCAAAAGACATTCTGACACAACTTCTGTTTGTTTACATGAAGGAGAAAATTGATTTTCATTTGCTTTCAAGTCATAATTCAACCTATAGTTGGTTGTGGCTTCCCCAATGGATGGCAAGTGAGAGAGAAGATGGGTCGTGGAGCAGTGTCCAGCACAAAGTAGGTGCTCAGTGAGGGCTTGATAAATGATGTAATGCAAGAAGTGGTCTCACCAGGCTTGCTCCCGAGTCTGCTGTGGATCCCTCTACAAGTTGTTTGGCTCCTATCTAACTCTACTCATGAAGAAATACTGAGAACAATACAGAAAAGAGACTCAGGTGCTTTAGAATCCAACTCATGCAGAGTTGCAGAGTTTTTCCTTGAATTTTCTAGAACTCTGTTAGCTAAGAGTTGTCTTTTACTCCCTACTAACTACACCTCTGCACCCTGCCTCTCTCATACAATCTAGTATTAGTGCCAACAGCAACAGCAATAGGACAATGCTCTATGGGATGGGCTCCCCCCCGCCCTTTTTCCTTAACAACTAACAAATCTTGTATCTCTGCATTTATTCACACACTCTCAGGGCCACATCAGCAGAAAATTTCAGGTCTGGGCAGGCTGAGGATTATAAGTTTCTAGAGTCTCACTAAACTTTTATATTCATCTTGCCCCAAGAACAATCAAATAGACACATCTTTCTCCCATCTCTTACTTTATTTCCTACATACAATATTTTAGTTATTTATATCCTGCCTCATTGCAGGAAGAATTTATCATGACTCTCATGTCAAATTGCTTTAATTTAAGACCTGGGCTCTCTCTTTATGACTCACCTGAGATGTATTCAAAACAAAAACAACCAGAGATGTTACAAGGAACAAAGGAATAAGAAATCCCCCAGGAAGATAGGTCAACAGAGATAAAGCTGCTCGGTTCTTATTTCCTAATGGCAAGACTAAAAGGTTTAGAGGAGACATAAGGGATATTTAGCTGTCCAGCTAGACAGGGAGCTCCATGAGGCAGACAGATTCATCTTTAGTCTTCAGCCCCTAGCACTCTGGCACATAGCAGTGCTTGAAAAATGTGGAACGTATGAGCGACCCTGCTTGATGGTACTCACAAGGGAAGTTGAGGCTTGAGGAGAGGGGTGAGGTGAGGTGAGGGTTGAGGTAAGCCTTTGCTCTGCCCCAGCAATGAAGAGGATAGCGAGTAGGGACAGGTCCTCTAGATCCTCAAACCTTGGGAAGCAATGAGGTCATTTTTGGCTTTCTAAAACAAAAGAATAACTAGAGAAATAAGAAAGTAGACTATATCCAGGGAAAGATTGGCCCCTAAGCCTTCTTGAACCCCTTAATTTCCTGTGAATTGCACAATCTGACTTGGCTTCTATTTAGCCCAGAATTATAGAACACACAAATCACAAGGGACCTTAAAAATCAGTACTCATCTAATTCCATCATTTTACAGATGAGGAAACTGAGACCATTAGAGACAAAGCTTGTCCTAGGTCACTCATCTAGAGACAGAGGCCAACCCCAGAACCCAGATCTCTTGATGCTGAGTCTAATGCTCTTTGAAATATTAATTTCACTGCATTGAGCTACCTCCCATTTCCCAGAAGGGTTTCTAGAAGCTCCTATTAAGGCAATTTCACTCACAAGTGAAATTGGAATAAGAATTCTTAATCAGAATTAAGAAGAGTGTTTTGTGCAACTTGAAGCAATAGTTCAGTATTTCTGGAACTTCAGACTTCCACTTGACAGATTTTTCTTCAAATTCCCTCTCTGCCAGCACTTAAAATTTGCTGTGTCCAAATCGATAGAAAATGTGTGAAGGTTTCTTCCTGTTTTGTAGAGGGGATGATGTAGACACTAATTGTGGATGCTGAAAAAAAGGTCAATGATTAAATTGAACAATTAATCATTGAATTTGATCAGTGTGGATTGCCAATCTGGGCCTTTCAGATTTTAAAACCATCCCTCTATTCCCTCCACAGCAGGTTTAGAACCTGCCTTATACAGATTACTGTTTCAACACTAATGAAACAATTGTTATGTAAAAAGGGATAGCCCGGTTTAAATGTGGCTAACATATTTGAGAATAAACTATGATTCTACATTCGTCAATAAGTATATCAGGACCACAAATTTGATCTCTGCCAATGCAGTAAAAAGCATCATATATTCTAGTATGCTTTGTTTCCAAATGATCTAGTGCACACAGCTCTGTTGTCCTCCTGTTCTAGTAAGTAATTTCAGAATTCACATCACTTACAAAGATGCCGAGTGGCTATTTAGGGAAGTCTGATTCAAAAAAAAAAAGCCTCCAAAACAAAACAAACCTCCCCTTCTCTTCTCCCTCCCCCAAACCCCACATGCTTTGTGCAAGACGGAGTCAACCAGTGGGATTCACAGGAGGTCCCCAAGTCAAATGCTGCAGCTGCGTTTTTTAAAAGGGTTGGATAAACTACAGCCGTTAATAACATCTGTATCTATGCAAGCTAAGATGATGATAGGGGTAATCAGATCTCATGCTTCAGGGCATAAGATGATTGCCTGCTGGGAGGAGGAGGATTTGGCCTTTCAGGTATAGCAGTGTACGACTCAGGAAGTAGGTTGCTCCCAGTCTCTAAAATTTCAGGTGTAATTGACATGATTTTGGAATAGATGAAACTGACTTTAAATCTAGTGTTTCTTTCAGATGAGGACATTAAATAATGAGAGATTTGAAATGCCCACATACAACATGTGTTTCTCTCTATAGATGATACAAATATTTAGATGCCTTTTTTTGAAGGCTGAGGTTCTTTGATATGTTTTGACTGTCTTTTAGTGCAAAGCAGATACTTAATAAATGCTAAACAACAATGAAAACAGTGGAGGTAATTCAACTTTAGTCTATGCATTTATGATTAATAAAATAATGTAATTACCCAAATATTCATAATAGCACATATTTGGATCCCTGAATATATGTATTTCCAGTTACATTAGCTAAATAAGGATTGGAGTTGTGTGTCTGGAGTATAAAAGGAATGTATTCATTTTAATGTCCCGATTACTAAAATAATTTTTAAAAGTTAATATTTGCCTGGAAGTGAGAAAGGAATTATGCAAAATAATCATAGCTTCTCTTTTGATTTCTTTTAATATTTTCAAACTCTAGGAGGGGTGCACTTTAGGACAGCCATACAACTTAATCACTTTTGAAAATACTGTGTAAGTGTGAGTAGGGTTAAAGAGCTTCATTTATTTAGACATGTAAAACCATGATGCAGGACATAGCGCATCAGACAGTGGTCCACATTTCAGAGAGATGTAGAATCTTTTGAAGGAGTCGATTTCTAACAGAGTAGAGTCCTTTTGGCATAAAAGACATTCCTGCTACTGGCTTTGTCACTATTACTAAACTGCTCACTTCTGTTCCACACAGTGACTGTTCTGAGGGATATGATTGTTAAATGCAATTTTTAAAATGATGCACATAAACAGTTCTAAAGGAGGAAAAAATCCTGCAGCTGTTTGGCTGCATACAGGCATGGGAAATTAGTCAGAAGTCCAAAGCATCATAGTTAATAACCATTATTCTGTTGTCTGGGATGTTTGTTTAAATACTATTGACACTGTGTATGTATTGTCATCTTTTCTAAATTGTAGCTCTTAACCACTGAAATCTTGTTAAAGACCACCTAGGGTTTCCTCTGTATGATGCTGAAGTGTGTATTCACCTGATGGATAAACAAAAACTAGATTTTTTTTTGTTTCAATTTTTCTCTCATGTGCAACTGGCAGGACATTTTCTGGACTAAAGAAAGAGATTGCTTGAGTACAGTAGAAACAGAAGCTGTGGAGTCCCAACCTTTGTATTTCTCCTCTAGTGATAAAAAACGAACAAACCCATCAACTGATTAATACAATTCAGTTCTACTTAAAATTCATAGATCTGTTTGGTATGAGACTGTATTTTAAAAGACTCATACTTGCCATTAAGTGTGAAGAAATCAGTAACTATTCTTTTCATCAACAGCATGTTGGTTTTTTTTTTTCTTCCCCATTTAGATTTTGCTTATTAAGTGAGGTCATTTGGGAGAAGAGCGGCTCTGGTGGGTGGGGAAAAATCTAACAGCCCGACTCCCAAGTTGAGAGCTCCAGATCACGGGCCATTCAGTACAAAGCGTTTTATATCTTGACTTATGAGAGGACAATAGCCAGTCTTTCAAAGGCACCACCTGTGATTTAGCACGGTTGACATCTTTGTTAAAGAGGAGCCAGAGGGCAGAAGAGAAGCAACACGTGCACAGTCCGGAACTTGTTACCGTGACCCACCTTCAAGGCTGTTTCACGTCTTCCCTGAGGCCTCGCCAGGTTTTTTTTTTGCTTACAGGCTTTTTAAAAGGTGGTGAGAGGAGAGAAAGGAAATGAACGTTGTACACATTAATTGACCCAAAGCTCTGGACTTACGGCTTGCAAGCGCCAAGCTGTCCCATTTTACAGATGGGTAAACGGAGATCAGGTCCGCGAAGTGTCTGGCTCAGCAGGTGCGGGGGATCGGGGACCCCGAAGGAGTTTCGGGGCTGCCGGACTGGGGGCACGAAGGGCGGCGCGGCCGCGGGTGGGATGTCGAGTCTCCCGCCCGATCTTCAGGCCGGTGGCTTTTTGCTTCCTTCCCGAAGGTCGCTTCTGACAAATCTATCTATTTGGGGCAAATTGTCAGTGAGAAACTTCCGCTCGAACTGCCGTGGACAAAACCGGCTGTTTGAAAAGGGTAAATCCCGCGGCCCCGAGAGGCCGAACAATGGGCCGCTGGTGCTGCTGCGGCGGGGGCGGCCCGGCGGGCCGCACAAAGGGCGGATTAATTGGGGCCGCGGCTGAGCGATTCGCGCTAGCTCCACTCAGCCCGCACCGCAGGGCGCCCCATTGACTGGGCCCCGAGCCCCACTTTTCACAAACTCCAAACAAAAGTCAATTTCTTTTTTATAAGGCGGGGGAGGGGGGCCGCGGCCAAGATTCTCCTCTTTCTCCCCCGCCTTGCAAGAATGGGGGGATAGTGGGGGAGGCTGGAGGGAGAGGGGCGTGCGGTAGCCCGGGAGTGGGAAGGGACGCGCGTGTGGCGTCCCTGTCCCTGTCTCCGCTGCCACCTCCGGCCACACCCACCTTCCAGGCAAGACCCTAGATCCCCGCAGGAGGCCTAGCAACTTCACAGAAAAGCAGATGGGGTGATGACAAGGACCCGGGTGAGGGTGGGAGGCACCGGAGATGTATAGGCAGGTGATTTAGAAGGAAGGGAAAGAGACATCCTTTAGTATTCTAGACCTGGCGGGGTGGGGGGTGACTATTCAACAGATATTTATTGAACAACTACTATGGTCCTGATAGGAGGGAGAAAAAAGTGAGTCTGCCTTCAATTTACACACAAGTTGTGAAGACAGATTCCTAAATCAATCAGCAGGTGAGGGAGACCAGGTGCCAGAATGAGGGTTCCAAAGAAAGGCATCACCATCCCTCTGTAAAGTTATGAGGTGGACTTGCCCATTTAATATATAGAAAAAGATATCTAATTACTTTGTAGATACACTGTGGTGGGAGAGGTGGCAGTAATTTAAAAAACCAACTCATAGGATTAATATTGTCACTGGTCTGAAAAGCACATCTGGAGGGACCAGATCATCACCTCTTTTTCTCACCTTTCAAAATAGGAGAATGAGTGCAGAAGGCTCTTTAACTGACACTGTGGAAAGCTTGGTTGGCAGTGGTTGCATACAAGACATCCCAGTCCTTGTTAGTGCAAAGGCCATATTCTTCTTTGATGATCTGTTTCCCAAGTGAATCATCAGGGAGAAGGGACTAGGTGTTAGTGTAAGGGAAGTCATTTGTTGGGTAGAGGGCTTGAGCATGTGCTAACAAATGATATCTCAAGCTTTTTATTTTATGGGGTATGCTTCTGCTCTTGGATCTGCAGGCACTTGTGTGCTCTGCGGCTTGCTAATTGAAGTCTTCAATAGCTAGGCTTTAGTATAGACACACTCCAAAGGCATCAGCTCAGGGTATAAGTACAGTGAGAGGGGAGCTCTGATGGTAGATACTGAATCTGTGGCAGGCTCAGTAAGAGGGATGAAGAAAGCCTTCAAGGACAGGCTGAAACATGGTTGGAGACAAGAAAGACCTAGACACTGACATCAAAAAGCAATAGCAGCAGACAGACCTGCTGGCAGAATCCAACCTGGGCTCCTTTTCAACCCCAGTTTAAAACTGTAGATTTAAAACTATCTTCTCTGGGCCAGACTGTAAACTCTTCCAGATTTCTGTTGAATCAGAGGCTGTGAAAATCAAGGGCAAATATTTACCTAAAGATGTCACAACTTTGAATTTCAATAATAACTTATCTGCTAATCTCTGATGGAAATCTAGAACAGCTGTTATTTCATTGTGTATTTTAAATTCCCAAAAGATAAATTTGGGAATCAACATTTTCCCCCACCAATTCTCAGTATGCTTTCTTTTAGTTTATTCATGCCTTTGCAAATTCAAATAATTTTTCTTTTGCTTATTAATATTATGAAAGTTATTAAAGCCTACCAAAAAATATTTGACCCTTATTGGCAAGTGTGACCATACTGAGCGTGTCCAAGCCAGCAAACACTGAGTGAGGGTGTAAAGACTGTGATATCGCATTATTAAGAAGAAAAAAGAAAATACGAGTCAGAGTGATAAAACTTCCACATTGAAGGAATCATAAAACAGCGATGTGTAGGTTTAGACAGAATTGATAATAGGCTCTGTTAATAGAAAGCTTATGACCACAGCTTTTAAGAACACCCAGCACAATTATTTATCATTTCTATTTTACAGATGAAGGTCTTCTGAAAGGAAGACAGACATTAGGTGATTTTGATAAGGTCTGCCTATGAAAGGGGTGACATACTAGCATCAGGCCTTTCCATCACTCACTCTGGTTAGCTTTCAAGACCTTGAATTACTCTCTTGAATTATTTTGGAGTCATTTTATATGCACATCATTAGAGGAAAGAAGCTCAAGGAAATCTGATTATAATTAAACTCCATTTTTTTCTTTTACACTTGCTGGCTGAGCAAACACTGCTGGAAAGGGAGGATTATGATCTTGGTATCCTCAGGCTTAGGTTACCAGAAAAGTATAGAAATCAGACTTCTGATAATGGTAGAGCAGGGACAAGGACAGCTCCAGATCTAGAATACAGTAGTCATAAGCCAAAAAGAAGGAGCACTCAATCCAGAGATGGACTAAATTTAAATCAATAAGTGAATGGCATTAGCCAAGGTCCTAGAAATAACATCTAACATTTGATTGTGAATTGTATCATATATATAAAATACTGTACAAATATATCTATACTATTTAAAGAATGAAATAAAATGACTGCTCATATCCTAGCAGCTACATTTTGGAAAAAAAAAAAAAAAAGAATCTCAGTAGTATCTGTAAGGGGACTACTTTGTGCCCTCTTGGATTGCATTTCTCCTCCTCACCAACACACACCAGAAATAATGATCATCCTGAATTGTATTTTATTCATTTGCTTGCTTTCTTCATACTTTTACTACTTACATATCACTAAATAATACAGGGTATATTATATTGTATAATATATATAACAATGTAGTCTCCAGTGATTTGTTTTTTTTTCTCCCACACCATGTTTAATGTTGGTATTGAATTAATTGTGGTACATTCATACAATGTGGTTCATTCATTCTTATTGCTGTATAGTAATCCACTGTGTAATTAATTTTATGGTAGAATTTATCAATATCTCCCTTCAGTAGCTGATATTTTTGTTTCTTATTTTAGAAACCTTTCCCTATTGTGAGGTTGCAACAGTGTTCTCCTAAATTGTTTTCCAAAACTTTTATAATTTTGCCTTTCCACATCTAAGTCTTTAATATCCAACTGGAATTCATTTTTGTGTATGGTGTGAGGTAGGGATCGGATTTAGGTTTTTGTTTAATAAATTTTCTTAGTACCATTGATTGAATCTTCTCTCTGTTTATCTCTAGTGCCCACTGTATTATAAAAGCAAGTCTCTATATGTGCCTTGATTTATTTCCAGGTTTGCTATCATATTCCTTTGGTCCATTTGTCTAGCCCTCTGCCAGTATCCCATTGTCTTACTTACTGTAGCTTATTGCTAAGTCTTGATAACTCAGAGGGCAAGTCTCCTTACCTTGTACTTTTTCTTATGGAGAGTTGGCTATATGTGACCTTAAAATGTTGTTGGAATTTTCATCAGAACTGGAGTTAATCAATATGATGAGAATTGACATCATCATACTGTTAAAGCTTCCTACTAACAACTTGATATTTCTTCATTTATTTAAGTCTTACCTTTTTTTAATGGAGGTACTGGGGATTGAACCCAGGATCTTGTGCATGCTAAGCATGTGCTCTACCACTGAGCTATACCCACCCCTCTATTTAAGTCTTCTTTAATGTTTTTTTGATAAGGTATAATTTTTCTCTCTAAATGAGGTGCACAACTTTTGTTAGATTTATACCTAGATTTATTATATTTTTGCTATTATATAATGGTATTCCTTTACAATTATATTATCTTATTGATAATTTTGCTGTATGGAAATGTATATTGATTGAAAACCTCTATTATTAATTCTAATAATTTACCTACAGGTTTTTTTTTTTTTTGAGTTCTCTATGTGGCCAATAATATTATGTAAAATATGACAGTTTTTAATCTTTCTTTTTTAACCCTTAAAACTTTCATTTATTTTCTGTTATTATCATACAGGTTAGGACTTTGAATACAATACTGAACAGCAATGGTAATGGCAGTAACTTTGATTTTCTCTGATATTAAAAGGAAGTATATGATTTGTGGGTGCATATAGAGATAGACGGCATATATTCTTGGTGAATTAGTTAGAAATTCTTTTCATTTCTAGTAATGCTTTGGCCCTAGTCTATTTTTCTGATATTAATTTAGCCACATTAGCTTTCTTCTGTTAATATTTGGTTTTCCATCCTTTGACTTTCAACTTTTCTATGACTTTATGTTTTAAGAATGTCTTGTAAACCAGTATGTAACTTTTAAAATTCATTCTGACAATCATCATTTAACTGGCTTCTTTAGTACATTTATATTATAAAAAATACTGATAAGTGGACTTGGATTTATTACTACCATCTTTTTGTCCTTTATATTTCTACTTTTTTCTCCTTTCTTTTTTTTGATCCTTTTGTATTGATTGAAAATTTTCTGTTTGGAAGTTATATTCTTTGTATCTCTTTTCTTTCTTTTTTTTTTTTTTAACTTTTTTTTTATTGAGTTATCGTCAGTTTACAATGTTGTGTCAGTTTCCAGTGTAGAGCACAATTTTTCAGTTATACATGAACATACATATATTCATTGTCACATTCTTTTTCACTGTGAGCTACCACAAGATCTTGTATATATTTCCCTGTGCTATACAGTATAATCTTTATCTAGTCTACATATGCCTGTCAGTATCTACAAATTTTGAACTCCCAGTCTATCCCTTCCCACCCCTCTCCACCTTGGCAACCACCAGTTTGTATTCTATGTCTATGAGTCTGTTTCTGTCTTGTATTTATGTTCTTTTTTTTAGATTCCACATATCAGCGATCTCATATGGTATTTTTTTTTTCTCTTTCTGGCTTACTTCACTTAGAATGACATTCTCCAGGGACATCCATGTTGTTGTGAATGGCGTTATGTTGTCAGTTTTTATGGCTGAGTAGTATTCCATAGTATAAATATACCACTTCTTCTTTATCCAGTCATCTGTTGATGGACATTTAGGCTGTTTCCATGTCTTGGCTATTGTAAATAGTGCTGCTGTGAACATTGGGGTGCAGGTGTCTTTTTGAAGTAGGGTTCCTTCTGGATATATGCCCAGGAGCGGGATTCCTAGGTCATATGGTAAGTCTATTCCTAGTCTTTTGTGGAATCTCCATACTGTTTTCCACAGTGGCTGCACCAAACTGCATTCCCACCAGCAATGTAGGAGGGTTCCCTTTTCTCCACAGCCTCTCCAACATTTGTGATTTGTGGACTTTGAATGATGGCCATTCTGGCTGCTGTGAGGTGATACTTCATCATAGTTTTGATTTGCATTTCTCTGATAATTAGTGATATTGAACATTTTTTCATGTGCCTATTGATCATTTGTATTTCTTCCTTGGAAAATTGCTTGTTTAGGTCTTCTGCCCATTTTTGGATTGGGTTGTTTGTTTTTTCTTATTAAGTTGTAAGGTGCTTATATATTCTGGAGATCAAGCCTTTGTCAGTTTCATCTTTTGCAAAAATTTTCTCCCATTCTGTAGGTTGTCATTTTGTTTTGTTTATGGTCATATCTCTTTTCTTTTAGTGTTTGCCTGGCTATTTTTAATGTTTTCACTTTAACAAAGTTAATCAATATCTTTCTTTCTCCTAAACAACATGAGGACCTTAGAATTCTTTTAATATTATCCTTTTCTAGTTCTGGAATCCAATTCTAGCTTAATCCCTTCCCCCCCACAGTTTATATATTATTGTTAATATAATTACATTTATTTAGATTTATCTATATCTCTGCTTATTATTTCCTTCTTTCTGAAGTACATCAGTTATATTTTTCTTTGGTGAGGATCTGCCAAATGTTAAAGTCTCTTAATTTTGGTTGATTGAAAATATATTTTACACTCTTTTTTTTTTTTTTTTTACTTTTCTTTTTACTGTTTTTAAACTTTTCTTTTTTCTTTTTCTTTTCTTTTCTTTATTCTTTTTTGGCTGGGAGGTAATTAGATTTATTTATTTTTAGAAAAGGTACTGGGGATTGAACTCAGGACCTAATGCATGCTAAGCATCCACTCTACCACTTGAGGTATACCCTCCTCCTATTTTACACTCTTTCATGTAAGACATTCCACTGGGGATATAATGCTTGATTCATAGTCATTTTCTCTCAGCTCATTGATGATATGATTCTGCTGTGTGTGTGTGTGTGTGCTGCTGTGTTGAAAGGTCAATATTCAGTCTAAGGCTGCTCATATATAGGTGATCTGTCTTTCCTCTCTGTTTACTTTTAAAGTTTTCCCTCCCTTTTTGAGTTCCGCATTCTTACAACCATAGTTCTACATGTGAATTTCTTTTATTTATCATGCTTGGGATGAACCTGGCTTCCTGGATCTGATGAGCACTGTTGTCTTTAACAATATTAGAAAATTCTCATCTATTATCTCTTTATCTCATTGGAAACTGCCTTCTCCATACTCTATTAACTCCTTCATGTACTCTGATTAGGAGTTATAGAACTCTTAACATCTCTTTTATATTTTTTTGTCTCTTTGTTTTCTGGACTGTATTCTGGAAATGTCTTGAAACCTATTTTCCACTTCACTGATTCTCTTTTTTGTTGGGTCTAAACAGCTGTTTAAACCCCTTCTTCCATTTAAAAAATTGTTTTACTTTTCACTTCACAGAGTACTGTTTGGTTCCATATCAGATCTGCTTGGATGTTCCTGTTTCTTGTTCCTTGCTAATATTTTCAAGCTCCCCTTTTATTTCATTAAGCATATAAAATTTGTATTTGGTCACTAATAATGTCAGTGTGATGTCTTTGCAGGACTTCTTTTGAGGTCTGTTGCTTGCTTCTTTTGCTCTTCACTTCATAGTACCATGTTTCTTCCTGGGCTTTAAGATATTTTTCTTCTGGGAGCTTCTCATTTGTCTTGGCACTTTATCTCTGGGGATTCTTAGAACCCAAAGTTGAAGATGAATTTATGCAGGAAAGATCTGCATTTGCTCCTTCTGGTCAAGTTACTCTGGGGTTCTTTTATATTGAAATATTCTATTTTAGCATTTAAAATTTGGGGGAGCCACATAGGTGGTATGAATTCAGATAGAAAGGTCTCCTGTGAGAGACCTAGTTGTGCTTCCAAATTCTTAGGGAAGTTTCCTTCCTTCCTTCCTTCCTTCCTTCCTTCCTTTCTTTCTTTCTTCCCTTCTTTCCTTCTTCCTTCCTTCTTTCTTTCCTTCTATTCTTTCTTTTCCTTCCTTCCTTCTTTCCTTCTATTCTTTCTTTTCCTTCCTTCCTTCCTTCTTTCTCTTTCTTTCTTCCCTTTTTTCCTTCTTCCTTCCTTCTTTCCTTCCATTTTTTCTCTTCCTTTCTTCCTTCCTTCCTTCCTTCCTTTCTTTCTCTCTCTCTCTCTCTTTCTTTCTTTCTTTCTTTCTTTCTTTCTTTCTTTCTTTCTTTCTTTCTTTCTTTCTTTCTTTCTTTCTTTCTTTCTTTTTCTTTCTCCTTCCTTCTCTTTCCTTCCTTCCTTCCTTCTCTCACACTCTCTCTCTTTCTTTCTTTCCTTCCAGCATCAACATTAGGATAGGCAAATATCCTTGCTATGGCATCCCTCTTTGGGACAGGGTGCATTTTTAAAAATTTATCTTTACACTAATGATGTAGCCCTTTGTGTTTTCATCTTTATACAAAGATTCTCCTAGCAGGTTCCCCACCATGGGCAATCCCTGACTATCATCCCAGAGTTGAGACTCAGGGTCTCCAGAGTCTGATGGAAACTGTCAGAGTGAAAGCTAGCTTTGGAATGTGCTTACTTATCAGTGTTCCTGTTTTCACTTACTTTTTGGGATCTGAAAATCCCTCCCTTTTGTGTGAGCTAGGTGATGCATTTAAAAAATATTTTATCAAGCATTTTAGTTATCTTAGTTGAGACTGTCATTCAGGGTATCTTTATTAGTCAGAGTTCTCCAGAGAAAGAGATTATATTATATTACATTATAAATTATGTGTATGTCTATGTTTATAGAGATATTTTAGGGAATTGGCCCAAGAGACTGTGGGGGCAGGCAAGTCCAAAATCCACAGGACAGGCTAGCAGCCTGGAAATTCCAGCAAGAGTTGATGTTACAGTTTTGAGTCCAAAAGCAGGTCTGGATGCAGAATTCCTTCCTCTTCAGGGGACCTCTGTCTCTTCTCTTAAGGCCTTCAAGTGAGTGGATAAGGCTCACCCACATCATGACGGTAATCTGCTTTACTGAAAATCTACTTTAACCACATCTAAGAAATACCTTCATAGCAACATCTAGACTAATGTTTGACCAAATGCTGGGCACCACAGCCTACCCGAGCTGCCACATAAAATTAACCATAGCAGCATCTAATCCACCAAAGTGCTGGAAATGGGAAAATGTAGATATATATAGTCAGCGCTATAATTTATGGTGATGAAGTGATAGCACAATCACGGGGCACAATGATGTCATTTTTGGAGACTTCCATGAAAGTAGGTCTAAGGAGACACTGAGCATCCTCTTAAGAGGCTGACAGACTGTGCTGTTTTCACAGTCTAGTGCTTACTATAGGCCTGTAGTGCTACTATAGGTACTATAGGTTGTAGCAAATGTGTTCTCCCATATGAAATTACAGGAAAGGAAAAATAGACTTAATTGCCTTAAGAATGATGCAAGTTATCCTGGAAAACTGTATTATTTACTCAAACTTACCAAAATTCAGTAAGTATCTTAAACTAAAAATATAAAGTGAGCCGAACTGAGGAAAATAACTATCACATTGTGGGGGGATCTGAATACTGGTCATATACATTTTAGACTTTAAAGGGTGTTTTCAGGTGATTTAAAAGATTTTTTTTCTTCTTTTTAAAAAAGCTATTCATGATTTCTTAGATGATGATGATAGAAATGCAAAAACCCACAAATTGCCTAGGTATCCACATATATAGAATGTTGACTTTTCTTCATAGTGAATAGCAGTAGGCTCACTTATAATGCTTTTCAGATTTGGGAGTTTTTTTTTGTTCTGTTTGAGGATTTTAGGGAATGCCTCTAAGGGAGGAAGGCATAGGGGAGTAGTATCAGCAGTCAGTAGGAAAGGAAGCAAGAGATTTCTGCACCCTCCATGTTCTTCTTTCTTGGTTTTTCTGTTTTTCCTCCCTATAGCTAAAAATCAAGTCGTGCCTCAGCATGCAGCATTATTGCTTAAAACAGAACAGTGAAAGTCTAAACAAGGAATTTCAAAATATATGCATGGTCAAGAGACTGGATGAAAATATCAACAGTGGTGGTATGAATGGTAGAATTATCAATTATTTTCTTCTTTATATTCTTTTGTATTTTTTCAAAGTTTCTATAATAAATACAAACAACTTTATACTCAAAACATAAATTATCTTTAAATTCATTGTACAGAGCAAGAACCTAAAATATCTTGAGAAATTTTTATTTTAAACACAAATGGGTTTTTCTTATGCACAGTATGTAAGACTGAGCTTTTATACTCTATAAAACTATGTTTAAATAGGATATTCCAGTGTCAAAAAAACTTGTTTTCATGTTAGCAAAATTAAAACTCACCAAATAGTAACACATTAAGATTATCTGATGCATTTGGGTGGAAAATATCAATATTTTAGATTAATTCCTCCAGAATTTATGAATTTTTTATTAGCAGACTTAAAAAATCTGCTTTGCTAAAACTAAAATATTTTTCCAGCTTCTAATTTAAGCCGGCATTTTGTTTGTGAAATATATAGCTTGAAAAGCTACAGTCTCTAACATTTGTTATCTCTTCCAAATCCCTATAGTTTATATACAGGTTAATTATAGTTAGAGCTCTTAGAATTCTAAATCAGGAGGGAAGTTCATTTGTAAAAGCTGTGATTCTTTAAACTGCAAAATCATGAGAAGGCCAGAAAGATCAATTTAGGCAGAGGCTCAAGGTAGTTTCCTCTGGGGAATAATCATATAAAACAGGAAATGTGTAAATCTGTGAACACAGATACATTCATAAGTTTCTCCGTAGAGGGTAAATACTGACTGAGCTAGAAAGAAATTAGTATTCATGGTAAGACCTCCTAGGACTTGACTGGATTTTCTTGAAAAGAAAAAAAGAATACTAAAGGGTTAGGTAATAATAATTAAAAAAAGGTTCTGCTCTGGCGTTCCATTGTTCTTCTTTGGAGGGTTATAAGGATGGTGCTCAGTGACCTCTCTGTAATGTCACGAAGAGCAGTGGCATCTGGATTAGTAGAGAAATTAACATTTAGAAGAGACTTCAAAGACCCTTACACAGATCCAGAAGATTCTTTAATGTATATGTATACATAAATTGCAAGTATACTAAATTAAGACCTACAAAATATCTCTAGATAGATATATAGCCTTCTTTTTTGGTGAATGGGTATAAGAAGGGATGCTAGACCACTTGAAGTTCTTAACTGTAAACCTATCTTTTGTTTAGCAAAGCAAATTCAGTATCAAGGCTTTAGAATTTCAGAATCAAAGCTCCGTCAATTTGGTGAGAAACATTAAATATACTACTAAAGACTGATGTGATAAAAGAGAAGGGAAAGAGTTGACAGGAATAAAATGGAAGTGTAAAATAGGAGGAGAGAACAGAGAAGGAAGACAGGAGTCAGAAAGGGTAAAGGGGGTACTGAATGAGGGGATTAACTTGAGGGGAATGAGGAATAATTCATCTTCACAGGGCCCCTCTCCTTGTGAAGTTTTAAAACAGAGAATTCTATCTATACATGAGATCTAACCTTTCAGAAAAGAAAACATCCAACTTAGTTGTTAGGAAGTTTCTCACAATGGGAGAAAATCTTCTCACTTGTAGGTGGGTATTACTTGTAATGAGAACAAAGGAAAAGGAACTGATACTAGGGATGGTGTACAACGGTGAAGCTACCATCCATTATTTCTGGCCCAGCTGGGTGATAACTAACTCTACATTTGCCTGGTATTAGAAGACTCTTATTTCTTTGCTACTGTCTGTTCTCTCTGTTTTTGTGGGGTAAAGTGATGGATAGTTAGGGGTTGGTGTGAATACAAAGAGTTGATTCTAACAGGGATTTTCTAATCTTTCCAGCAAATCATTTACTTGCTCATCTCTTTCCCACTTTTCCCTGACCATTAGATTTTTCTCACAAGAGCAAGCAGGAAGATTAATGAAGCATATTGACCTAATGGAAACTTGTAAACATATAAATGATCAAAATCTGGATTGAAACCTGGAAGAATGCACTTAAAAATCGTGCACTTTCCATTTTCCTTATGTTTATTCTTTCTTATAATAGATGATGTCATGGCTAGGGAAATGTTTTGCTGCTTGTCCATTGTTTGTTCATGCGTTATATGATGGAGGGACCTCATGTAGCAGCAGTCAAAAAAAAGCACCTTGTCCTGGATTTTCCTTTCAAAGTGCCATTAATAGGTTATGTGGTGCTGGATAAATCACTTACCTAAACTTTTCCCTGTGTAAGATGGGAGGACTAGAGTTTGGCCTCCAGCACACTCCTACCTACCCCAAAACAATTGTTGTCTCAATCTGTATCCTATCAACATATGTTAAACTTCACACTAAGTGAAAAACATTGCACTCAAATAAGGTGCATGTTTTAAATGGATAAGTGGGGAGGGTGGGAGATGAAGGAGAAAATTTAAAAACTCATAACAGAAGCTGAAAGCTGACCTAAAGTTAATTTAAGACCTCTGGTATTTTACGCTTAATAGAGTAACTTAAAAAAATTGTAGAAGTTTAATAAAATGATGTTTCAGACTAGATCATTTGTAGAAATTTAAATCTATTATGCTTTTGTGGATTTTTTTCATGTACCCATAGACTGTTATAAAATCTTATGATTGCTAAATCTGAATTTCCAATCGTTTTTGTTGCAGAATCTGAAAATTGCTAGTCCCTTCTTTGATTTTATAATAAGAACAAATACATAGTTTAAAAATAATCACTAAGAATTGCTCATGCCAGCTGGTGAGAAATTTCTGTGTCTTGTGATGAGTGGACTTAAGGTCCCAAAATACAATAATAGTAATAATACTAATAACAATAACAAAACAAAACAGCAATGACTGCTTCTTGTTGACTCGTAATATGTCCCAGAACTTTGCAAAGTTTAAATGAGCTCCTTTATCTCATTTAATCCTCACATCCATTCTATAAGGTAGTTACTACTCTAGCCCCATTTTACAGACAATTAAACAGAAACCTATTTTAGGAAGCAAGCCCAGAGTCCCAGAATTGCTCATAAGAAAATGCACCACTCACATATTCTGTAATGTGTGTAGTCCAGCTGGATATGCTGGTACCAAGACACAGGTGGTGATACTGCTCTTATGAAGTCCTCCTGGGGGTTAGACTCTTCACTTACGTTTTGCTTAAATGACTGCCAAAAAAAAATGGAGCTCTAATTAGATTAAGAATAGTCTTTCTTTCAACAAATTGGTCATATATATGTTTGAAAGTAGGCTCTTAGTTATATAGTAACTCTGGGATCTTTTAAAACAATTATAATTATGGGAGGCATTTGTTTTTTGAATTTTTCATAACTGCTTTATCGAGATATAATTGACATACCATAAAGTTCACCCTTAAAAAATGTACAATTCAGTATTTTTAGTATGTTCACAGAGTTGTGCATTCATCAACACTCGCAAATTCTAGAATATTTTTATCACTCCCAAAAAGAAACTCCATTTCCATTAGCAGTCATTTCCCATTTCCCCCTCCCAACCCTTAGAAATCACTAATTTACTTTCTGTCTCTATGGATTTGCCTATTCTGGACGTTTTATAGAAGTGGAATCATCTACTATGTGCCCTTTTTGTCTTCTTTCACTTAGCATAATTTTTTCAAGGTTGCAGCATGCATCAGTACTTCATTTCTTTTTATTGCCAAATAATACTACATTGTATGAATATACCACATTTTAGTTATCTATTCATCAGTTGATAGACATTTGTGTTGCTTCTATTTTGGTCTTATGAATAATGCTGCTACGAACATTCCTACATAAGTTTTTACGTGGATGTTACGTTTTTAACTCTCTTGAATATATATTTAAGAGTAGAATTGTTGGGTTATATGGTAACTCTATGTTTAACTTTTAGGGGGAATTGCCAAGCTGTTTTCCAAAGTGACTGCACCATTTTATATTTTCATCAGCAATGTACATCATTGCCAACACTTGTTATCATCCATCTTTTTGATTATAGCCATTCTAGTGGGTGTGAAGTGGTATCTCATTGTTGTCTGCATTTCCCTAATGACTAAAGATATTGAGGAGGCATTTATTTTTATGATTTAAAGTAATTTTGATTAGAGGAGTGCAACAGAACTACTTGAGGAACCTTTACAAGATACTACCTGGGCTTCACACCATTTAAAGTGGTGAAAATATTTGCCAGGATGGTCTACTTATATTTGGAATGTAACAGAAAATCAATTCAAAATGGCTTAAGCAATAAAGAAAATTATCATTTCATATAACAAGAGGTACAAGGTCAGCGGATTACACAGTTGTTTAATACAACCACTCAGTACTATCATGGAGATTCAATTTCCTTCCTTTTTTCTATTGTGTCACCCTAGCATGACCATTTATCTGCACACTTTGTAGTAGCAAAATGGATGCTGGAATTCTGGGCAATCCATCTGGGCCTGAGAATGTTCAGTGGAAGAAAAATCTTTCTCAGAAACTTCTAATTGTCTTTACTTAATCTCATTGGCCTAGAACTGTATCATATGCTCAAATCTTAACCAATTACAGGCAAAAGAAATGGGAATTTCATGTATATAGTTAGTTGAATTGAGATTTACTACTTTCCTAAATGGGAATTAAATGGGAGTTCTGCTAACAAGGAAGAAGGGAGAAATGGATGTTGAACAGACAACTATGACAATGTTTCTGTTATGTAGCTACAGGCTACAACATTATGGTGATGAACAATATTAAATTGAATATTTAAATTGCTGCTATAGGACCACTGATACACTAATTTCATATGGTTCAGCCTAATAATTTCCAATGCCATTTTGACAGATTGGTCTGAGGAGTGGGGAGAGGATAATATTGGCTCCAGGTTTTAGTTCAGTCACTTAAAATAGCTCATAAAGTATAAGTCACTTAAATTGATTGATACAAGTAAATCAGACTCTTGTGAGCAAGAAGAATTTGTGTAGTATAAGGTTTTATTTGATTTCTTTATCTCTTTCTTGGCACATCTCAAGCATTAGGAAATATTTCCACAATTCTGAGGCCCAAAGCATTTGTCCCAATGCACATGCTGATGAAGCCTGTGAATGTTTTATTTATACAGACTTAATGGTTGAATTTTAATTTTGAACAATTAAGTCACAGAATGCATTATTATATTTTCATTAAAAAACATTTAAAGATTTTAAAGACTGTGTGCCTTCCATTTTAGGGGTCTTTTGATGTAGGAAGACTTTGAGAAGTCTAAAATAAGATATTTAGTATCCAGAAATGACTAGGACGCTTTTACAACTGGGCTAGCCTTGAATTGTACAGAGCTGTGCATAGAGCAGACTGGAAAATGGCAACCTTTCTATTTTTTAATCTTAAATTTATGTACTTTTGAATAAGTAGTATATTCACACAGTACAAATTCAAAAGGTACAAAAGTTATAGTGAAGTCTCCCTTCACATAGCTGTTCTCAACTACTCAGGTCTCTTTTCCCAAGACAATTGCTACTAGAAGAAAATTTTTATGGCTATTCAAACCACACCTTTCCCTACAAATGGTAGCATACTTTACACCACTGTTCTGCTCCATTTTGTTATTGTTATTTGTTTGTTTTTTACCTAACAGGCTATTTTAGAGACCATTCCAAATTGGCATATAATGAGCATCCTCATCTATTTTTATGGCTACATAATATTCCACTGGATGGATGTACCATATTTCTTTAACTAGTTCGCTACTGATGGACATTTAGATAGCTTTCACTCTATTATGAACAGTGCTGCAAAGAATAACTTTATACGTATGTCATTTTGCACTTGTGCAAGTATATCTTTAGAGAAGTTTCCTAAAGAGGAATTGCTGCATCAAGGTATGTATGTTTTTGTAATTTTCATAAATAATGCCAAATTGCTCTCTATTCCAGAGAGGTTGTGGCAATTTAAACTCCCACAGCAATGAGAGCACTTGTTTTCCTACAGGTGGCAGACTTCTAGAAGAGAGATGTCATAGAGTTGCCCCCTGTACCTTCAATCTGGGTATGCAGGCAGAACCCCCAAAGGATCTTGTTCCCATTTTTAATAACACAGAGAAAAATCTAATGCTATGGTACTAAAGGAACAAAAATAAGAGTACAAATATCAACTGTGTAAAAATTTGGGGATGTACAGAAGAAAAAATGTAACTACATGATTAAAATATTGAGAGTATTTAAAGTCTATACTTTTCTACAATTAGCTCTGGTTCTGTTTATAATCAGAAAACAATACTAAAGTCACACTACTGTAATCCCTCGGTTAGGAATCTTATTCCCTTTCAGCAAAGCCCTCCTTTAAAGGAGCCTTGGTCTTGGTTCCATTTTAGGCTGAGCACCTGCTCTTCCCTCAGTGTCACTTCTGCTTGGTCAGAGGTGCTGTGGAGCTGGGACAGAAACCACAACACATCTGCATAGCCTATCAAATCTACCAAAATGAAAATTCTAACAGGAACATGTCTTACATTTTAAAAAAATTGTTCTGTTTTATCAATTTCACTGCTCACAGTGGGTTTCACCTTGCTTTCTGGCTTTTCCACCATGGTGGTTTCTGTTTTCACTAAGACCATTAAAATATTTCTAACCCTCAAAACCACTCTGGCCAGAAAAAGACCTGCTTACTTGTTAATAGTCTTTGGGTCCTCCTGGCAGTTCATCCCTGGCCTGGGCAAGGGCAGTAAATGTGAAGCATTTCCTCCAGGAGGTGACTCAGATATCTGAGCCCAGCACAGTCCTGCACTCAGCCTGCATAAAGGCTGATAGCTGTTGCAACTGCAATGTTCTCTCTAAACCCCCGCTCCTTTTGTTGACTTGTAGAGGCTTACATTCCAAAAAAGGTAATTTGAAAGTGCCGCTGAATTTAGATGCATTTTGCTAATTTGTTTTTATTATGCATAGAAATATTAGTATAAAAGGTGTTTCAATTATTTTCTAAGGGAGGGACCTATGCATTATCTGTGGCCACAAAGCTTTTAAATGGAGTTATTTTTCTCGGCCTATAATCGTTCTCCCTTTTAAGTACCCCAGCAGAAAAAGTAAGTTTACTGCTCCTCGCACAATGGGCCTCTTCACTTTTTAGGTTTGGGAGACCTGGGTGACCTACGAAAGTTAATTAGAAGGTTAACAAAGACGAAGACAGAGTCGAATCCATCGCCTCTCCTTCAGCCAAAGATGTCATCCATTAATTAGGGAAATCGTTAAGGTGGCCTTTATAGAATCCATAGAAAATCTGCCGTTGGCGGCCGACAGTTTTGATCAGATTTTCCTCTCCCCAATAATGCTATCCTTAATAGTACGAAAAGCAGAGGGCTGGGGTGGGGAGAGGGGCGAGAGGAGGGGGTGGGAAGGATGTGTTTCAGCAACAGTACAGTTAACCAGCCGCTGATTGTGACGGCTTTGATTCTCAGGCTGCCCCGCATATTTGCTCCATGATGTAATCCTTATTGAACCTGGAAGCGGAGAGAGCGCGAGGCTGGCGGGAGAAGCTGCTGCTCCCGCCTCGCAGCCACAGGAGGCCCTGGGAGTTAGGAGCTCGCCCCCGGGGTGGGCCGCGCGGCCAGACGCTCTGTCCGCAGCGCCGGCTTTGCAGCGGCACCGTGGCTCCAGCCGCTCCCAAGGGCTAGGGCAGCTCCGGTTGGCGGCGGCTGTCGGCCCGGCGGAGCGCAGCCCTTTTTGGTTGTTTTGAGGAGGAAGATTTCTCCCTGTCTCTCTCCCTTCCTGTTGATTCTCCGCAACCCAAACAGCAGCTCAACTAAGGAAAAACTTGAGACTGTCTAGCTCTTTGCCACCCTGAGAACCACAGGGCGAATGTAAAGTCTGGGTATTTGTTGGTGGTTGCAGAGAGGCGACCTCTCTGCCATCCCCTTTCTTGTCTCCTCTCATGCGTATCTGAACCTAGAATTACTGATTTAGAGCTTTCAGGGTTTCCGTTTTAGTATTGTGTATTTAAAGATGGTGTTAATTCTGTGTATGAAATGCCTTTATATTTTTAATCGGAGCTTTTTTTTTTTTAAACACCATTTAAACCATTTTAAAGTGTATAGTTCAGTGGCATTAAGTACATTCACATTGTTGTGCAACCATCACCACTATTCATCTTCCCAAACTGAAACTGCATTGTGGGGCTTATTTTTGAAACTACATTGCAGGGTTGGTTCTATGGCTTTTCAAGTTATCAGTAAATTCCTCTCAAGGAATTAGCATCTTTTAAGATGTTGGGGTGGGTTTGCTTAGTCCTCCCTCATGGCAAAAGCTGGAACCATATGTGGCTCTTGTTTACCATGCAAAACACTTCTATGTATCTTTGTCCTCGATGGATTGATATTGAGTAAATACTGTACAAAACCTCATGCAGACAGTACATTGCCATTTTGGTTTGCCTTTCTTATCCCACGGTAGAATGGGTAGAAGTTGCTCAGAGAAGAGGGAAGTGTCATTCTTAGCTCTTAGCATCACTGTGAAAAGGACCAGAACTACTGTTCTAAACATACAAAGTCACCCACACCCAGGCCCTTGTCTCTTCCTCAGCCAGGGTGAAGAGGAATTTCTCTCCTTTGTCATTCTGCCAGCTCTTCGCTCCTCCCCACCCACAGGGGCCAAACCAAGAGGAGGTAGCAGTTCTGGGCTGAGTCACACAAGTAAAGTGCTCCCATGTGGCTTCTCTGCTCCACCACATTTTCTTGCTTTTGTACTTCATCTGGCCACCTTGACTGAATATTAGAGTCACCAGAGGAGCTTTTAAAACTTCTAAGATGCACCTCAGACCAATTATATGGTTTTCTGAAGGTGGGACTACAGTATGGTATGTTTTTAAAGCTCCCCAAGGGGATTCCAATGTGTACTTATAAATATAAGTTGATTTATGAGGTTGAGAACTGTGATGGTTAATTTTATGTGTCCACTTGACTGGGCCACAGAGTGCCCAGACATTTGGTCAAACATTCTGGAGATGTCTGTGAGACTGTTTTGGAATGAAGTGAACATTTGAATCAGTAGACTGAGTAAAGCAGATTGCCCTCCCTAATGTGGGTGGGGCTCATCCATTAGTTGAAGACCTGAATAGAACAAAAAGGCTGAATAAGAGGGAATACATCCTGCCTCACTGTCTTTGAGCAGGAATATCAGTTTTTTCCTGTCTTTGGACTTGAACTGAAACATTGGTTCTTCTTGGATTCCGAGCCCACCAGTTTTTGGACTGGAACTACAGTTGACTCTTGAACAGTGTGGTTGGGGCACTGACTCTCAATGCAGTAAAAAACCCATAACTTCATAGTCAGCTCTCCATATCTGCAGTCCTGCATCTGCTGATTCAACCAACCTCGGATGGTGTAGTACTAAAGAGTATTTAGTGAAAAAAATCCAAATATAAGTGGACCCATGTGGTTCACACCAATGTTGTTCAAGAGTCAACTGTACATCATTGGCTCTCCTAGTTCTCAGGCCTTTGAACTTGGAGTGTAACTACACCACTGACTCTTCTGGGTCCAGCTTGCTGATTGCAGATCTTGGAACCTGTCGGCCCCTGTAATTGTGTGGGACAATTCCTTATAACAAATCTCCTTCTATATAGATATACATCCTGTTGGTTCTGATTCTCTGGAGAACCCTGAAAAATACAAATACAGATTTTGGTACTATGAAGTGGGGTGCTGCTGTAACAAATACCTAAAAATGTGGAAGCAGCTTTGGAACTGAAAAATAGGTGGAGGCTGGAGCAGTTTTGAGGTACTTGGTAGAAAAAGTCTATTACCATGAAGGGACTGCTAGTAGAAATGGATGTTAACGGTGATTCTGGTGAGAACTCAAAGGAAAAAGGAGAACTAGAGAGAAAGCTTCCGTCTTCTGAGAGAACACAAAAATGATCATGAACAGAATGCTCATAGAAATGTGAATGTTAGAGACTGTTCTGTGAGATCACAAGTAGAAATGAGGAACAGTTTATTAGAAATTGGAGGAAAGATGATCTTGATTATAAACTTGCTAAGAACTTGGCTGAACTGTGCTCTAGTGTTTTGTGAAAGATCAAACTTACTAGCAATGAAATTGGATATTTAGCAAAGGAGATTTCTAAGCAAAGTATTGAATGTGTGGCTTTTGTCCTCCTTACTGCTTTTAGCAAAATACAAGAGGAGAGAGATGAATTGAAGAAGGAATCTTTAAGCATTAAAGGAACTAGAACTTAAAGATTTGGAAAATTCTCAGCCTATCGATATTGCAAAAAATGAGGAAGATGTTCTAAAGAGAACACTAAAGGTATGGGTGGCTGAATAATGCTTTGATAAGGAGATTAAGATGAGTGTGAACCATGGATCTAATCAGGTATCTCAGCAGAAGCAAGAAATAGAGATTATACCACCGAAAACACTGCCAGCTTCAAGAAAATGGGACAGAATGAAGGCTACTAACATGGGTTATCCTTTAATAAAAGAGAATGACCAGAAGGTAATTCAGAGGTCTGCCCACCACAGGCCCAGGAGGCAAGGCTGTTTCCTCCCTAGTTTCAGAGTGGAGGCCCTTGAAGAAAGCCATGGTGGGGGCCCTCAGCAGAGAGCTGAAGGGCTGGGGCTACCCACAGGGACTTGAGGGTAATACTGCCACCTCAGTGGCCTTGCAGGGCAGTGCATCAAACCAAAGAGGATTATTCTCAAGCCTTAAGATCTAACGGAATTTGCCGTGTTAGGTTTGAGACTTGCTTGAGACCTATCACCCTTTCCTTCTTTCCTTTCTCTTCATTTTGGAATGAGAATGTCTGTTCTGTGTCTGCCTTACTGCTGTATTTTGAAAGCACTTAACTTGTTTGGTTTCAGAGGTTTACATCTGGAGAGCAATTTTGCCTTAGGATGAGTCTCACCTGTATCTCATTTAGATGCTACTTAGATGAGACACTGGACTTCAGGCTTTAGAGTTGACACTGGAATAGGTAAAACTTTGGGGGCTGTTGGGATGGAGTGCATGTTTTTGCATGTAAGAAGGACATGAATTTTGGAGGCCCAGAGGTGGAATGTTATAGATTGTTTGTACCCCCCCAAACTCATATATTTTGAAGCCCTAACAACCCCCCTTCCCCATCCTATGTGACTATATTTGTATATAGGGCTTCTGGGGATGTGCTAAGGGTTTAATGAGGTCATAAGGATGGAGCCCCAATCGAATACAGCTGGCACCCTTATTAGAAGAGGAAGAGACACCAGAGCTCTCTACTCCTCATGTGAGGACACAGAGAAGGTAGCCATCTGTAATCTAGGAGAGAGCTCTCACCAGAAACCAAACCGACCAGCACGTTGATCTTGGGCCTCCCAGCACCCAGAACTATGAGAAAATAAAAACCTGTTGTTCAAACTACACAGTTTATAGAATTTTGTTATAGCAGCCTGAGCAGACTAATACAAAAACCATATAAAGGAGATACCAATAACTGCTCCCACCCATATCTCCCTTTAAAATAATCCACCCTGGCATGCCCCCTGGGGCTCATGCTCCTGTGTCCTCAGCTTATTGGCTAGGGTGAACACCTGACTCAGGAGACTCCATTCATGGGTCCCTGAAACATTTCTGGCATAAAATCCACAGATTAGAGTTTCATTAAAGTTTATGAGAGCTTTTGAATTGTTAATTCTCTAGGGATAACTCATGTTAGTGTGAGTTAGTTTGGTCAGATCCTAATACCTACCTGAAAAGCTTGTTGTAACAGTAATTTTAAAGCTTGAGACACTTTCCAAAAAGGACAAGCCTGTAAGGGTAGTGGTCAGGACTTTTCAGAAGCAAAGGTCAATGTGGAAGTGTGGGAGACCTATGGGTGGAGTGGCTAAGAAGTAGGTGAGGGTGAGGAGATTGAAGGACATGGTTTGCATTGCTGTTTTCCCTGGGACTTCTAATCATACAGATTCTTCACCCTTCCCCTCCAATTCACCTTGAGGGTAGCCTTTGTTATAATTGTGCTAATCAAAGCAAACTTGATTGTAAGGATAAAAGACCCATTCAAATTTACCTATATATTGGGTGGGGGGTGGGTATTGGAAGGATACAGCAGAAGAATAGCTGGACTTCTTGGGAAACTTGGGAAACTACAGCTATTTCCTACTCTTTCTCTCTCCCGCCTGCCACAACCCCCGCCACCATCCCACCCAGGCCCTGTGACTTCTTGTGCTAGTTCATTCTAGGCATTTCTGTCCATCCTCTCTGTACGATAGCTGTCTCTGCCACCTCAAGGTGCTGTAAGTCATCAAGCATCTACTGAGGAAATGCATGCTGAAAATTTCTATTCAGATTGTTAGAAATATCCAAAAATACCTTATTTTTTTTCTGTTTTAAAATCTAAACAATTAGATTTAAATTTGGATTAATGGGTATACTGGGGAGTGAAGTATTCTGACTCATTTTCTGATAAAATTTTGTGTTAATCATAAAATGCTTTTATCAAAAAAAAAAAAAAAAAAAACTTCACCAGAAAGTGTTTCTAAAATGTTTGCTTTCTTCTGTTTTCAAGATAGTGACAATATTTGCTCCCTCTTGGTGACATGTGAATCATAAGTTTTAACAGCAGTTCCCATGGAAGAGATCTGTAGATCATTACCATTGGCTGGGGTAGGGGAGAAGTTTTTTTTTCACTGAGGCTGGAACACACTCAGTAACTGTATATAACAGTATCCAAATGCCATGTCTTGGCTTTACTCCAATCTGCCAATAGCTAAGACTTTTTGAGAGCCTATCAAGAGTCAGGCACTATACTAGACACTTCCCATGTTTTGTCTTTAGTCATCGTACCAACCTTGCAAGGTAGATACTGTCATCATGCTCAGTTTGCTTATGAGGAGACTGCAGCTGTAGAGGACGTGGCCAAGATCACAGTAGATGGTTACAACAGATGTAAACCTATTCTATCCTACTTGAGTACCTTCCCTCTTCCTGCCAAACCATGCAGGACCTTTACTATTTTCTAAATAGAACAGTGGGAACCCTGTGTTTCTATCTCTTACCACAATGGGGTAAAAGTACATGTCTCTTGACATAACAAATGATGATAACAATAACTAGTATTAATCAAGCAATTGCTATGTGCCAGATACTATTCCAAGCTATTAATTTTTATGAATTCATTTAATCCTTACAAACCTATGAAGTGGTTACTGTTTTTATTTAACACTATTTATTTATTATTTTATCAATGAGGAATTGAGACACAGAGAGCTTAAGCAATTTGTCCAAGGCGACTTAGCTCGTATATGGTAGAGACAGAGTTCAGACCCAAGTTGCCTGGGTCAAGAGCTTAAAATCTGTCACTTCATCCAAAAGAAATACACTATATTCAATGTCTATCACAGTTTCCTTAGTTGGTGAGATAAGGATCACTAGCATGAGAGGGACCCATCTGTCCTCACCCCTCATCCTCATGAGCAGAACCCCAATTCCATTCATAGTCTGATTGAACATTTCCCTCCATCATTGCACAGTGTGCAACCTACAACTGAATGCAACATCTCTGAATTCCATCCACCATAAAATGGCACATGACCAAAAAAATGCATCACATATTCTAAATCTGTACTTTCTGCCTATTTCTTTTTGTTCCCAAATGCATAACTTCTCCCATAGATGACAGTTCTCTCAACACTCCTTGAGAAGAGAAATTGAAGAAACCTAGGAGCATTTTCTAACATTAATTTTAAAAAAATCAGGTTTTGGATCATCACTCCCACTGACTGGCTATTTGGGTAAATTGGGCGATGGCATCACTGACTGGGCAGCAACCTCAGTGGCTCAGCTAGGGGCAAGGCAGAGGTAGAAGACAGCAGAAAAGTACTCGGGCACTGGGCTGGTGGATTCTAACCTCAGTCCACTAAAACACTCTCCCTCTTTCTGCATCACAGAGACATACATGAAAGACCTCTGAAGCAGTCTGAGGTCCTCAGATATAAACCTAGTTTGTGGCTATGAACCATTAAGGATGCTTGATAACTACTAATTAAATAAATTGGAACACAATATATAATTATTAATGTCCTATGTTCCCCCTATCTTTGCTGCATCACAGGAAAAAGTTTTCACGGCAATTGGTTTGTATAAGCAAAAACCAAAATTAAATTAAGAGGTCACATGCCAGTAGCAAAGACAAAATCAGGAAAACATTTTCTAATCAGAAACTGCAAAGAAATCGGGGCATTTATATAATAGTGAAATTAGGATTTGGAGAGTAGTGGTATATTTTCGACCAACTTTTCACAAATATTTCCTGGAACAGGACCAAGGACTGAATCCTCATTTAGCCTATTCTTTTTTTCAAATGTAATTGAATTCACTTGTTTCAGTTTCAGCCTTCCCCCCTCCTATCTGGTGGCAAGGGCAGCACTGCTCTGCTCTCTCGTGCACCGGTGTAGTCTGTACACCATGTTTGGGTGTTTCTTCTTCAGGGATCAGAGGCTCTTAGTCCTTTCTTCCACAGCTCCTATCTTCCCCAACCCCGGGGAAATTTCTCTATACCCTCAGCTCCCTTGGTGACACTAACCTGCCCCCTCCACTGCCCAGCATCCCCCAAGCCCCCAAAGTTATCCTCCTATGAAAACAAACAACTCCGTCAGCTGGGGAGATGATCCGAAAAATATCCTCTGAGAGGAATCTGATGCAGGAAAATATGAAAAACAGCCTAGAATATTTGACTGAAATCACTTATGATTGCAAGAGCTGATACTGAGCTGCATGAAGCAAAATGCATTTCTTGTGGCTGAGAGATGTATGCCTCAGTAGAAGGAGGCAAGATAGCTTTTGTTGTTTGGGGCCAGGGAGAGGATTTAGCAGCGCACACATCAGGTTGCAGTGAAAAGTCTCTAAGGACATATTCATCCCCACATTAGCCTCAACCACAGCAGTTCTCTGGTTTGGCATCTACTTAGCCGGCAGAAACGAAAGCCATCTCCACAGGGAGGACGTGACTAGCCAAACGATTCCCACCACCCTCCTGGATGCCCCCTCATGCTCCAGGAGTTCTCCCTGGTAGGTTGGCTGGTGGACTTGGCTTCAGAGTTTTACAAATAGCTTTTACTCCTGCTCCTTGAGATTAAAAAAAAAATGTTCAGATGAAGGCACAGTAGGGAAAGGTAAGAAGCCCATGTATCTCTCCTTTCTGTTCTTGAATGGAAGTTAAGAGGTAGTTTTTTTTTAAAAAGGAATTTGATTTGAATGTAGAAACAACAAAAAGAAAGACTTCCCCTTCCTCTCTGGGGATTCTTTTCCCACTATGTTTGTCAGAGGCTAAGGTGGAACACACACACACACACACACACACACACACGTACACACACGCACACACGAAAGTATGCTCATCCCAGCACACCACAGTCTCTGCTCTCTTACTCACATTTCATCCCCGAGGACGTGCAGGCCTCCAGGACAAGAACCACAGTCACTGGGCAGTAGAGTTTGGTGAACAGCCAGGGGGCTGGTGGGCCCTGTCTGCTCTTGTCATGAGTGGTTCTTTAGCCTGGTTTAGCAGGAATCAGAGTCTGTGTGATTTCTGCATGGCGTCCCAGGATCTAGTTGTCCCGTCTCCAAGTACAGCCTTCTACGTGCAACAGGGGAATGCAGGCTTCTTTGAAACAGGCTTCTTAGAGCCAGAGCAGAGGGAGCCAAGTGTGAAGGGTGTCAGCAGCGGTGACACGCCCTGGGGGAAGATGTGGAACCAGCTGGGCTCTGAGCCAACAGCAGGAGAAGGGAAGGCTGCTGTGAGTCAGAGCAGTTCTTCCAGGATCCTGCTTGTTCCTTGGACCATCTTTTGTCATTTTAAAGTGGTGCCTTCACCACTGGTCTTGCCCTAGCCCCGAGTAATTTACTAATTTTCATTCATTAATGTATTACTTTGCATTCAAGTCATTCTCATACAAATGGTGCATACTCATCATAACCTATGAATTAAGTGGCATTGTCCTCATTTTATTAATGAAGAAACCAAGGCTTCAGAGTGGTTTAAGTCATGTGTTCCCTAAGGTAAAGCTGTTGGTACTGGCAAAGACAAGAAATCTCAGACCTCCTGACTTTAAGTTCTTTCCCTTGCATACCTTGTCAATGGACAAGTGTGTACTATATTCTAGCATGGAACTAGTGTCAATAAGGTTCTGTTAAGGACACAAAGACACTGCGACTTGGTTCCTGTCATCCTGGCATCCACAACCTGGTTAGCCAGAATTAAGAGATAAGGAAGGGCTGGATGGTAAGTGTTTAAGGAGTTATTCATTCATTTATGCACTAAGCAAATGATTCTTGAGCATTATGTTCCAGACACTGGGACAAGAGTAGAGGGACACAAAGATGAAAAGGACCCAGTCTCTAATCTCAAGAAGTTCAGTCTAGACAAAGGAATTTCACTGCTCAAAGCTGTTCAAGGCTTCCCATTGCTTCCAAGGTAAAATCCCAAATCCTTGACGTAGCCCCCAGGGCTGTTAGGAGATCTGACCTTTGTCCCTCCCTCCAGCCTCACTCTGCTCCACCTACACTGGGCTTCACTGAGTTCCTTGGTTAAACCTCCTTCCTTCCTTGAGGTCTTTGCACCCTGGGGTGGTTTCACAAAAGTGTCTTTTGAGCAGGGTCTTGAAGAATAGATAGGAGATTTCCAGAAAGAAAGTGATGGGGAAGGGATGGAATTCCATTTAGAGGAGTTTGAGTGGGGAGGGGACTTAGTGAATAAGAGCGGCGGGGGAAAGTTCCAAAGAAAAGGCAAAATGTTCTTTGTATGTAATTTCTATTCAATAACTATCTGTTGAATGGAGCTGGGCTGGAAAAGCCAAGGATGGGCAGAGTGTGGCAGGACGGGAGAGCAGGGATATGAAAGCAGGACTGCAGAAGCAAAGACTCAGGAGCCAAGATCACCTGAGCTTGATGAGGGGCAAGGAGCCATCTAAGAGGCAGGTTGGAGACTTGGGGCAGTGAAGTGTGGGAGTGTGGGTGCTTGATGGAATGAGAAATTTGAACTCTAGTCACAGCTCAGCTACCTTCTTTGTGACCTTGGACAAGTCACTCCTCTTGGCCCCAAAACTTGTGAGGAAGATGGAGTGAATAGGTATTTCCAGATGAAATATGTGCTCTTTAAGGGGGGAGGTGGGTAGTGACACAGAGTTGCAGAAGCCAGGATAGATACAAGACATGGGAAAACAGGAAGAAATCCTGGCAGGATAGAGGGAGCCCAGGCAGAGTGCTGGCATCAGAGGCCTCCACAGCATGCAGGGCTGTGGAGAAGGAGTAGAGGCTGGAGGGAAGCCAGGGGAAGCTGCAGCCTGTGACTCATTGGTGTCCCACCAGGACCAGATCAAAGGAATCAGTGGAATTTTCTGAGGCAACTTGATTGTTCCTCACTCTAACCCTGAGCTGATAGCTAATGTGGGAGGACCAGGTCCACTATTAGAGAAGAAAGCTGCTGTGGCCAGTAAAACTGAGGGCCAGGTTCAAAGAGTAAGGAAGGAAGGGAAAGAACTGAAGAGGCTTTTTGGACAGTCCAAATGACCAGACAAGCCCTTCACCCAGGGTTTTTCCTCTAGTGACCCCATTCTGCCCCACAGATGTCACTTGTTTCTCTCTCTCTCTCTCTTTTCTTTTTTTGGTGCTTTTGGGGAAGGGGAGCAAGGCGAGGGAGGTGGGAAGAGACTTTTTTTCACATGAGTCCTCAGAATTACAGTTCACAAACTATTCAGTAAACTGACCGGCCTCAACCTCCCCTTCAACGGCCTAATCTAAGGGGTGGATCTATGTGTTTTGTTGCTTGTCAGAAACAATCGCTGCTCGGCCCATTACATTTACAGCACGTCGCCCTTTAATTGGTGTAACACGCTGAGGCCTGAAAAGAGGAGAGGCCCACAAAAGCGCCCGTGAATGAGCCTTGACTCACACAAAAACACTCTGCAGAAGTTCAGAGCTGGCCACTAACAAGGAGGTAGGGAGTTAGTTTGAAAAGGGGGTGAAGTTCAGAAATGTGTCACCTTGAGGAGCCTCCCATCAAAGCAATGGTCGCATTGACAAGCTGCAAAGAAAAAAAGTTAAACCTTCAGGGCTCTGGACTTGCCTGCTGGATTTATTCTTTTTAAACTTGAGAAGGGGGGAGTAGGAGAGGGGAGAGTCTTTCTTTTTCTTCTCTTCCCCACCCTCCTCTCTCTGCTCCCCTTATTTACTTCAGAGAGCCTTTAAGAAGTCGGTGTGAAAAAACATACCTCCCACCCTCCTGCTAAGATATGCTATTAAAAAAATAAATGTATAAAAAGTCAGGATGAATGCCTTGGCCTCAGGCTGCTGCAGCTGATTTCAACCTCTTGTCCCCTACCCCCCATTTTCTAAAGCGACTCTCCAAGTCTGGGGCTAGGATCCCCATGGCCTGGGCTTGGGCGAGGTGCAGGTCTGGGTACTATGCACCCAGATTCTGTGAGGGTGAGGGCATGCATTCGGATTCCTCGGTGACAGATGGGACTGTTGTGAGCCGTATCAAAGTATGTGGGAGCAGAGATCAGAGCCAGTGAAGTGCAGGTCCAGCTCAGTTGGGTATTGCTGGCTACTGTTCTGCCCCTGCCCAGGGCCCCAGTTTTCCCTCCTCCTGCCTGTAACACCTGGAAAAGGTCCTACCTAGACCCAGCGGGTTTCCACGCTTAGGTTCCAGTTTGCAAAAGTAGGCATCCCTAAAAGAAGAAACTAGCATACACAGGTCTGGGATGGAGGTGGGGGACCAGGTCGCACCTTCTGTTCCTCCGCCATTCACAGTCACCTGCACCGTGCCTCTCGTCCACCTTCCTCACTCCAGACGCCAGGAATTTACCCAGTGGCCATAGTGGGGTCAACCTCTCTTGGCACCCTCCTCTGTACCCTGCCCCTCGCCTTCCTCGGAAGGGGTGGATGACACTTCGTCCAGTTCCCGGGTGTTCACCCGAGCGCATGGAGGCACCCTCCTCGGATCGCCCCCTCCCGGCCTTTGTCTGGCGACTGGACCCCCAACCCTCGCACTGTTCCTGTAAACCCGCAGCCCCGTGCGAAGGCGGGGGGGGGGGGTCGCTTTTCAATGCATAGCTGCAGCTCCCTTCAGATTTGTAATCCGCCAAAAAGCCGCTGATTGCTGCAATCGTTACTTTTCATTAAAAAAACTTAGAAGCAATTTGGGAGAACCCTTCTCAATGAATACATTTACCCCCGAACGGTCTTTATTCTCCGCCTCCACTTGATGAGTTTCTCTGGCACGAATCCGTTCTTACAGGCACAGAATGGGCAATCCCTTGATCCCCGTCAATTGTCATCCCGAGTCGGGGCCACTTTGACCGCCAATAGTGGGGAAGTCAGAGCTAATCCTCAGAAGGAATCACGGGAAAAGAAAAGCAACAATAACCAAGTCAAGCGTAAAAAATGAAAGAGAAATCTCTATTATCACTCACTACATTTCCCAGCTATGTACTGAAAAAATCAGCTCGCTTGTCATTCGAGTCAGACACCCACACAAGAATATGAGGTCGTGGTGGGTTGGTAGACTCACACGACGTAAGGAGCGATATTTGAGAGCGAAAGGCCTCTCTTCTGCCTCTGCCAAATCCCCCTCACATCCCCCATAACCATTAAATACAGACTGACTTTATTCTGTATGGGGAAGCCCAAGGGTGGGTGGTGAGGGAGCCCCCAGCTGTGCATGGATACAAAAAGGTCCCTCAAGAGAGGGATAGGAGGGCGGGGTGTGGATGCTAAAGAAACGCGCCCCTCGCGGGCATCTCTAGCTCGGGCGGCTCAGCCTCGCCTGCCTGGGTCCAGCCACTGCCCTGGGCGCTCCCCTCGCCCTCCGCCTACGCCCCGGTAGCCCCGTGGGCGCAAGTCTCTGAATTTGGTCGTCCTCACGGGCGCAGGTGCACGGCGCACGCGCGCACGGATCTGTGGCCCGGCGGATCAGCGCAGCCTGCAGTCTCCTGCTAGGAAGCTGCGGCCCGGGAGTGGTGGTCCTGGGGTGGGTGTTAGAGGGCCAGGAACCGTGGGGAGCAGACACAGCGAGACTTGTTAAAGTGTGCAAACACCGCCACTTTCCATGCTGACACCCACAATTATCTGACATAGGCCTTGATTCCTTTATGCTACAACCAAGTGAGAGGAAAGTTAGTTCTAAAGAGACCGACGTAAAGCACGACGCGGGGCCGGATTCCAAGCGAGGTTGCGGCGTCTCTGCGAGGGCTGGCCCCAGGAGCCGCGCGCCTCTCCCTCTCCCTCCGGAGAAGGAACTCCCAGGTTTGGGACTACTCCCACGTCGCGGGGTCGACGGCCAGCACCCGATTTGGAGGACCTTAATCCAAACTACCTCCGGCAGTAAAAGGGCCGGGGCCTGGGTGTGAATGTGCAGTTCATTGGCCCTTCCTCATCCACTTCTCTTATTAGATTACAAAGCCAGTCTAGGGGTGCCTTTCGGCTACTTTCATTCTCCCCGGGTGTGTCGAGAGAACCTCCCGTGACGAAGAGGTGAGGCTGCTTCTCCTGGTGGCTCGCAGGGCGGTGAGAAAGGGCCATGTGCAGTAAGGCGGCATTTTCTTGCCACCGCCTCCCTCAGGCCTCAGAGGCGCCGCTGCTGCTCTTGGCTCCTGCTCCCGCCCCGATCTCGCGCTCCAGCCTCCCGCAGCTCCTGGTTCCCACCGCACCGGAGCACCCAGCCTGTGAAGCCTGTTGTGCTGATCCCTCTTGGGAACCTCTCCAAGCTGGTAGTCTCCCCTGGCACCACACAAGTCACACACTACAAACACAGTATCACATGTGTACACATGACACACTGCACTCTTTACTCATACACTCTCACACTTGTGTACACACATGCAGGAAAAACGTTCACACAGCAACAAGCTTACGAAACAATCACATTTACACACCTGGACTCATCCGCATACACAGTCACACTGACATGCACACATTCCTGCACACCCAGGCAGACATCGCAAGTACATGCACTCCGAAGAGCTCTCCAAGTGCACAAGCACGCGTCCTTGGGCACCTGCGGACTGGCTCCGTTCGGAATGTTAGGCCAGACAGGGAGGACTAGAAGGAGCCATCCAGGTGAGGGTCACAGACTTTGGCCCTGAGATCCAGGCCTCTTTCAGGGATCTTCGCCCAGGTAGATGCTTGGCAGAGCTTCTGGGGAGGAAGGGACCTGTGCAGCGCTCACATCCTTCACCCCGCAGGCGCTGCACCAGAGCAGGTGGCCACACTGATCAGGCCAGAACCTGAGACAAAGACTGGACAGCGGGACTCGCTCCAGCACCAGACACACGCCCATGAGCCTCCTTAAGGGAGTGGGGGAACTGGCCACCGGTGACCTCGGAGTGTAAGAGCAGGGGAAGTGGAATGTGGGATGGGCAGGGAAGGAGGGGATCCGACCCGACTGATCCACACCCACCCAGGTCTGGCATCCGGATGCCTGAGGATGGCATAGGAGATGAGGGGCAGGTAGTGATAATTTCCATCTATAAAGGTAGCAAGAGAGTTCTGCCCAGCTCCAGATTTACATAAACGTGGATCTCTGCTTCCTCCGATCTGGAAAGGGTGCTTGCAGAGAGGGCGACATTCTGCAATCCTAATTAGTGATTTTTGTCCCCTTGTTACTGGGCTCAGCATCTCATGCAAATGAACTCTTCATTTCAGCCACATTACCCCAGCTCCAGAATTAACTGACTCTTATCTTTAATGATATGCTGCTGAAGTTCTCCGAGCGGGCTAGCTTTTTATCTTGATTACTCTAATCAATAAGAAATGATAGAGTAGAATTATAAACTCTATTGGCTTTTAAATGTTGCCGACAAGCCCTCTAGATGCCATTCCTTTTCATTGTTATTTATTAAAATGATCCTCAGCCTAACAGCGGATGCAAATAAGCCTTTGGATGTGTCCCAGTTAGTCCCCGACACCTTCTCAAGCCCAGGGAAGAGTTATTGCCATTTGGGCTTGAGAAGGTGGAAACATATTTAAAAAAAAAAAAACTCTAAAAGAAAATTGCCCTTTTGGAGGTGCAAAATAAACAAAAAAAATTAAGAAACTAGAACCCCCACCCTATCTAGACAGTCTTAAAGGCAGAGCTTTAAGAAACAGAGACTTATACTCTGGGAATGAATCAAATCTGTACCTCTTTTGCTCCTCCTTCCCCCCACCTCACTGACCCACCTCCAGCTCACAGAGTTTTGCATACCAGTATCTATAGAGGTTTGTATATGTATGTATGTATAATTTTACACAGAACTCGGAAATGCAATTTCCCCACTTAGTTCTTTCCCTTGGGAGAAAAATGGGGTTTGTCTCTCTTCCTGTCTGCAGAAGATACTATACTTTGAACTCCAGCTGAATGGTGGGTAGTGGTTGGCCAAGGCGTCAAAAGCACCTCAAATGGGAAGATTTTGGGTTCCTGGATGTCCAGCATCAGGTGGGCTGAGACTGAGAGGTCATGTCTCTGGCCTCCAGGGTCCAGGACCCATAACTCTCCCGGTTGCACCTTCCCTACAGGCCCAATTTGCGCAGCATTGTTTCCCAGGAGGTCAAATAAAGAGTGCAGGGCATTTCTTCTTTCCCTTTGCTAAGAGTGAAAAGTATTTATGTTGTATGTGAGAAACAACCCTCTTCATCCTTGACCAGCATATGAACCCTCCCATCAACTCCCAACGTCCCCTCTAAGCTTGGTCCCGGGTGAGGTGCCCTAGGAGAGCCAGGGGCTGCTGAGAAATTGAGCCGTCATCACTCATCAGAATCATGTACAAACTTACTAGTTTTCCTTTAGATCCAGTTACACACACACACACACACACACACACACAAACACACAGAGAGAGAGAGAGAGAGAGAGAGAGAGAGAGAGAGAGAGAGAGAGAGAGAGAGAGAGAGAGAGAGAGAGGGAGAGAGAGAGAGAGAGACTGCTCTGCACCAGGCATTTTTTTCAGGAGCGCAACTCAGGTTCTGAGGCACGGGGAACCTTTCCCTGGCTCGCTTGACCCTCCGTCCCCTCGGTGCTTTAATTGGGTTCTGGGGATCCGTGGCATCCAAAGCTCCGAAAGCGCTTCAGCGGTAGGCGCCCACACACAAGCGCCACAAACTCGGCCTGCCCCTGCGCAGCAACCCCGCAGGGCTCATCACGGCTGTCTAGACGCTTTTACGCACAGCCCTACTCGCCCGCCGCAGGGAGACGGGTCCTCAAGCAGCCGCGCGGCCCCTCCAGCCCCCGTAACTGCGAATTCTGTCCTCTCCCCAACCCTGCTCCTAGCACAGCCTCGGGCGCTGCGCAGAGTCCCGGACCCGTTAGCAGGGTAAACTGCGCGCTTAGTGTCGCAAAGGCGCATCCGCCCGTTGAGTCGGGAACCAGCAACCAGCAACCCAGCGATGCTCCGACGAGGGGCGGCGCGAGGGGAGCGAAAGGGGCCGAAACACAAACTCAAGTCCTCCAAGGCCGTGGTCAATCCGTGAAATAAGTTGGAAATCGCGGACAGGCTAAGTCTTTTTTTTTTTTTTTTAATTTTAATGACACGTGGGGGGAAGGGCTGAATGTATCAAAATCATGTAAAATTTCTGTTCTTAGCAGCATCCTTGTTATTAGGAATGATGACTAAACCGCCAGGATTATTCTGGACTGTAAGTTATCAAGAGCCCACTAATTTCACATTAAAGCCCATTGACTGCAACGGCGTGATTGAAGGGTTTTTAACAATTAACATAATCAGAAAATGAGCTGAGATAATTTTTATTCAACTCATTACTTTTTAATCATGTATTTCTTTTAATTAATATCTTCTCCGTGAACATAACACAAAGCGGAGCCCCAGTGCTGGCCCAAGCCAGCCTACGGGACTGAATTTGACACAGCCAAACATTTCACCAGCCGCATTCATTGCATCTCTATTGTGGTACGGGTGAAATAGAAAAATCTTGTACAAAAGTCACCATGTTGTTTTGAAACACAATTTAACGGCGGGGGGTGGGGGGGTGCTATTGCTGGGAGCGCACACGCCGTACGCTTTTTAAAATTCGACTTGACTTTTACATTTGGGCGCCTCTCTTGGTCTGCAGCCAGAGGCATAAAAATGAGAAGGAAGAAACAGGTTCAACACCAAGAAGAGGAAAAGGCTTTTGAAGACGAATGTCCCATCGTGGTTTCAAAGAGAAATGGGCTTTGGCTGCTCACGCTTGCTACCCGGGCCAGCTGGGGGAACCTTCGAGGGCACAGAGTTTGGCAGTGCCGTGCCTACCCTCGGCGCCTAGTTTCGGCTGGCACCCGGGTCTGGCCGAGGCTGTCAGGTCTTGAGCGTTCAGCTTCGGTTCTCCCACCCTACTCAACCTCGTGGGCTCTGACCCAGGCGGGGTTAAGTCCCTCTGTTTCCCCCACCCCCGCAAAAAGGAAAGTGGGCGGGACCTGCAGGCCCTTCTTTTCCGTAGGATTTTGAGTCGCAGACATAGCCTGCAACCGCTGTGCACACAGCCTAGGTATTTGTATTGCTGTCTCGATGTCTTGACCCCACTGGTCCTAACACTTCCTGGTACACCCAACCCAGGAGACTTGATCCAACTCTCGTGCCTCAAATGGGGCGGAGAACGGGCATTTTGGTGGCAGAGAGGACTCCAGCCTCCCCCTTGATGGGCTCCCTCCTCATTCAGGTAACTGTGGCACAGGAGCCCATCTTGCTTGTGGCCTGGCTACCGAATCTCTGACACTTCCAAAAACAGGGATGTTTATGGACTAAGATCTCTAGCCCTGTGGGAGCCGCATCAGCTCAGAAAAAAGAAACAAAGCCGACCCCTGGTGGAAGAGAATGAAAATTTAAGGATATAAAAAAGGCTTGGGAGAGTTTCAAGCCCAAACGTTTGTACACGGGAGAGGGAAGGGTAGAAGAAAGGAAAGAGAGAGTGTAATTAAGGAAAAGGAAAATTGAAGAGGCAGCAAATAGTAGAGATCACATCTCTCAGGTAGAGAGACTGTATCTCGCAGCAGGTGGAATTCAGGTGGAGAGAACTGAGAAGAATGAGAGAGCAAATCCTTTTGAGTCCTTGGGTCAAATATGCATCCTCAATGCTTGTGGTCTGATTAATGTCACTGGTCAGGCAGGGAGGTCTGATTTCTTCTCCTTCTCTCCAGTGGAGCTCTGGAAGTTCTGTGATTACAGAGGGCAGATGGAGGTCTCTGTTGGACACTGGCAGTCACTGCCAGCCTGTCTCAGAGAGCAGCCAGGTTCCAGAAGCTTCCTCCTCTTTACTCTAAACAAAGCTCTGCCTCCCACCATCCTAATCTCTCAGTCTTAGCTAGGTGATAGTAACTAAGGCAAAAATCCAACCAACCAAGGGGAATAATGGCTTAGAGTACAAGCCCGATTCCTCTCTGGTATTTCTTTATTGTTGAATTTTAATGAGAAACATCTAGGGTACAAGGTTTTTGCCCAAGGGATGGTAGTATTTTAGGCACTAGAGCAAAACAGTGAAGGGAGAACCTCTGTACTGAAGCCTCTGCCATGTCCAGGGCCAAACAGTTAAAAGAAGAAAGAAAAGGTAACATCAAAGAGAAAGATCTCACTGATGAGCAAGTCACTGTTTGCTTGGAATGAACAGTTCAGTTAATTAAGGAAGTGCAAAGGCGGCATTTGTGTCCTTGAGCTCTTTTAAAAGCCTTTCTGGAATCCACTATCAAGATATGCCTTTGTGTTGCTTCCTCCTTATCTTTCTGCTTCATCTTCCATACTCTTCTATATGTCTTGGTATTAATACAGGGATTTTTTTTCCCACACACCCTATTTCTCCTGTATCTATGACATGCCAGAAGCATTTTTTTCTGAAAATCCACCCTGCCCCGCATCATCCATTTATCCAGAACTTTGCCTTAGGTGAGTTCTCAGGAAATATTCATTGAATTGTTGACTATCCTCTAAGATTGAGTTTGGGCTTATAAATCAGGCCTTGGAGCAGGGTGGTTCTGGGCTAGTCTTTCTGGAATCTGGCATGAACTATAGCCACTCTTTGGCAGCTGAGAATAACCTTTGCTAAGAGATGTGGTGAAGATGCTGTCAGAGGCTGTGTTTGCATGTATAATAAGAAAAACCTACATGCTGTGCTTGTGATTCTCCAATGCAAGTGCCAAACATGGGGGAGAGGGAGATGGGAGCAGGCAGACATGCAGAGAGCATAGTTGTTCTGAAATCTGCTTTGAGAGAAGCAGGTCAGAAGGATCAGTTTGACTCCCTGGAATAGAGGGCAAATAGCCTCTCTTAACAAAATTAATGAAATAGTTGTAGCACAAATTTGCCAAAGAAGCTGGCTGTGGGAAATACTAATAAGTATGTGTTCCTGTGAGAGTAGGCAGCACTATATCCCACAGGTTTTTGTCAGTGACACTACATGGCTTTTTGGGTTGTTATTGTTTTTTTTTTTTTCCTTCCAATTTCTCGACCTTGCTTCCCATCACTGGCTTGAACCTTGACCCAGATCTAACCCAAACGATGACTTAGGCTTGAGATGAGGGATACCAAGTCAACAAAGAGAACTCTGGTAAGTGAATCATAATTCCTGTGGCCACACTTAGAGCAAGAGGCAGAACTGTGATGACCTAACTTTGGCACAGGGCACTCTCCTCAGATCACTCCATCTCTTCTATAAAGCTTTCATAAACTCTTGTCAACTGGATCCTCTTCAGTTTTTCCTGTTTATTAGAGCATCATGACACACTCAGTACATCCTAGTATAGCAGCCACTGTCCTGAAAACAGCCAGAATGTCTCATGGCTGCTCTGGCTAACATCAGAGATGATTTATTTTTTTCCTATTTGGACTGAGTCTAAACAATATAAAGAAAAGAGAAGAATGTACAATTACTAAAGCAGTTTAAGTTTTGAGACTGCCAAACTGCACAATTCAGGTTAGAATATATACTTAAAGACTGAATTGTCTGGATTGTAGTCCACACAGATGATTTTGCTTCACTTTGTGCACTGAAGACACAGGCCTGCTCTTTAGAAGAAGCTTCTTGGGCATTCTCAGGGTATGAGGAAGAGTTGAGTACCAAATGGTTTGTTTCACATAAATCCCTTATGTGAAAACTGAAAATTTGCTTATACTATATCCAGATTTTGAAAACCCACGAATTAATATTCAGTAGAAAATAGCAAACTTGAATAAAATGTCACATTATATAGCATGTTATAATTTTCTTTTTATAGATTTTATTGTGTAAATTTCCCACTGTACACAAAAGTAGAATATAATAATTCCCCATGAATCCATCATCCAATTCCGATAAGCATCACATTTGCCTTCTTGTTTCCTATCTCCCTCTTTTTAAAATATTTTATTTATTATTTAAAAAATTTTTAGGAGGGGAGGTAATTAGGTTTATTTAGTTTTAGAGGAGGTACTGGGGATTGAACCCAGGACCTCATTCATGCTAAGCATGTGCTCTATCACTTGAGCTATATCCTCCCCACCTATCTCCCTCTTGCTTTGGCTAGGATATTTTAAAGTGAATCCCAGATATCAAATGTCATTTCACCCTTAAACACTTCATCATACATCTCAAAAAAATGGCATTTCATAGTCACAATGGCAATATCACACCTAATGAAAAATAATAATTCTCTAGTATACAATATTCAGTCTATATTAAAATTTGTCTAATTGTCTAAAAAATTTTTTTACAGTTGGTTTGTCTGAATCAGGATACAAACAAGATATACTTGTCTTTGATTGTACTGCTCTTAAATTTTTTAAAAATGTTTTTTGGTTTGTTTTTATTATGGCTTTTGAGTCTTTTGAAATCTTTTACTATAGCCCCTCTTTTCTCCTCCCCTTTCTTTTCATATGACATTGACTTTTTTTTAAAGAAACCAAGTCAGTTGTTCTGAGGAATGTTCCACATTCTGAATTTGCCTTCTTGCTTCCTTATGGCATCCTTTAGCAGAGCTTTCATATGTCAATGAAGCAGAGATTTAACTTGCTTTTCTTTCTTCTATATTTCCTGAAGATTAGAAGTTCTAAGATTTTTTTTTTACTAAATTCAGGTGTTTTTTTTTCTTTTCATTTTTTGGGCAAGAGTATTTCAGAGGTGAGTTTCATACTGCACCAACCAGGAGACCCACAATGTCTCATTCTGTTTTGAGTGAAGCTCAGACTGATTAGTGGGTTCACATGATGTCAGTCCCTCATGGTAAAATTCCCATCACCCTCTTAAGCATTGTTTGAATTAGGCATTTCACTAGGAGATAGCATATCATCCTTTTCAAAGTACATCTTCAAGTACATTATTTCTTTTTACCAGTGATACTTATTATTTCCCTTATTGTATAGAGAAGTGACACATGGGGACCACAGGGTGACTTGGGGCACACAAAGAACCAAAATTCAAGTCTGCTGATTCTTGACTCCAAATCCTTTTCTATGACAAGAAACATGGCAGGCAATAACACTTACTGGTGTCTTGCCATTTGGAATCAAAGAAGTATTTAAAAACTGGGCTCAAAATTTCACTCTTTCGACTTAAAAATCTTAATTGAGAATTTTTCAGTTTGAGTCACTCTGGTCTGGATTGCCAGATATAAGAAATCTGATTTGCTTTGTATGAACATTTGAAAGCCCAAACCATTTTCATTGTTTGAATTAACTTTTTGTTTGCATTACTTTGGCCAGTTAAACCAAAGAGGATAGCCCTGTCATTCAGGAATATTCTGTCCCCCAGCACTGGGCTGTTTACAGTAAGACTTTGTGTTCAGCTAAAAAGTATCAGAAACACCAATTCCAGGGCCTTAAACAAATAGGATTTTATTTTTCTCACACAACAAGAAGGCCAGAAGTTAGCAACTGCTGGCTTTGTTTTAGTGGCTTAATGATGACAGGACAGATATTATCTCTCAGCCTTTTCTTCTCTTTGGTCTCAGGATGGCTGCTGCATGTCCAACCATCATTTCTATATTCGAGGCAGAAGAAGGGGGCTCAAGAAAGGACTATGCCAGCCACATCTATGCCTGTCAATAAGGAAAACATATGCTTTATCAGAAGCTCTCTAGCAGTATTCTTTTGGGTCAGAACTGGGTCATATGGCATCCTGAACAGTTAGAGAGCTGGGAAAGAAGTATTTGGCTTTCAAACCTCTAGTAGAGGTAGGAAGAGAGATGGGGGTTGGGCATAAATGAAATGCTGATCCAGCTATACACTAAGCCCATCCTTCTTTGCTCTCTGACACACACCATCTCCTACATTTTCATGAAACCAAGTTCCTCAGCCATTCATTATGCAGAACAAATGGTAAGGAATAAAGATATCCTATTCCTGTCTTCTCTGACCACAAGAGATAGTAATCAAAGATTAGCTCCAACTTCCAAGAGGGAATGAGTACCTTGGGTGCTAATAAAGGTAGGGGAAGTTGAATTTTACTAGTCTGTAGATTCCATAGTTTTTTAAGGATATTAGAGGATGTTAAGGATGTTAAACTAGGGTTGGAGTGAGAGTGAGAAGCAGTAGAAGATCTGTAGAACACAAAATGTAAGCCAGGGTTTCATCAAAAAGTCTTCAAACAACAAGTGTTGGAGACAATGTAGAGAAAAGGGAACCCTCATACACTGTTGGTGGGAATGTAAGTTGGTGTATCTATATAGAAAACAGTATAGATGTTTCTCAAAAAACTAAAAATGTAACGATCATATAACTGGGTAATTCCACTCCTGAGTATATATCTGGAAAAAATGAAAACACTAATTTGAAAGGATATATGCACCCCAATGTTCATAGCAGCACTATTTACAATATAGCCAAGACACGGAAGCAACTCAAGTGCCCATCAACAGATGACTGGATGAAGAAGATGTCATACATACATACACACACACACACAAATATAATTGAGTGCTACTCAGCCATAAAAAAATCAAATACTGCCATTTACAGCAATGTGGATGGACCTAGAGAATACTACGCCTAGTGAAAGAAATCAAAGACAAATACTGTATGATATCACGTATATGTGGAATCTAAAAAAATAATACAAATGAATGTATATGCAAAACAGAAACAGACTCACAGATATAGAAAACAAACTTGTGGTTACCAAAGAGGAAAAGGTAGAGGGGAGGGACAAATTTGGTGTATGGGATTAACAGATACAAACTACCATATATAAAATAGATAAGCAATAAAGATATACTGTATAGCACAGAGAATTATACCCCTTACCTTGTAAAAACCTATAATGGAGTATAATCTGAAAAAATACTGAATCATTATGTATAATGCTGTACTAACAAAATATTGTAAGTCAACTATACTTAAAAAAAAAAAGTAAGCCAGGGTACTATGAGTCAGAAAGCAGTCCTGAGATCAGGAGATTTCCACTGCAGAGGGATTTCTAGTTACCTCTGTCCAAAAATGTCTGCTGCATGTGATTTCTGAATGTTTGAAAATTCTTTTAACAGTGGGTAAAATATCTATCAGAATTAGAGATAATGTTAAAATTCAAATAGTTCTGGAAAGGTAACATTAACTTACATATATATTTAACTATAAAATGCCTCAAGTAAAATAATGTCATTCTTATTCAATTTAAGTAAAGTTCAGATTCCTCACCCAAGAGACTAAGAGTGGGAAATCAGTCCTCTTGTTCCCAAGTAGCACAGCAGAGATCTGGTTAGAACATTAAAAAAAAAAAAAAAAAAAAGATTTTACCCATGGCTAACTAGCAAAAGGGATGATAAGAGGGAAGTAAACACTGTTTCTGAGACACAGCTTGCACCCATGTTTCAAGATTCATACCATTAGTCAGAGAACCCAGGAAAAGAAATCTTTTGAACGTTATCCTCCCTCCACATGGTAGATGCCATTTTGAACTCTATCAGCCAAGCATGCACTTAGTGCTATTTAAAGTCCCAGGAATCTAAATTGAGAGAGAGAGGCTGAGTTTCGCTTCTTAGATTCTGAGCAGAGTTCTGGTTTTCTGTCTAAACTCTCACAACTCACTCAGATGACTAACCCCCAAAATGACCTCCCTCTTCAGGTGAGAAATATATTCATAAGATTGAGATCTGACCCTGACCCTTGCAAGCTCCGGCAGAATATTCAGATCAGAATAGAAGATATCAGCCCCTCAGCTCCAACATTCATACACAACTGGGAAACAGAGAATCATGGCTGGTTAGGGGTGGAGGGCTCAGTGGAAATGTAATGTCCATACAAGGGCCAATATTAGCTCCTCTGAGTTGGGAAGGATTGTCTGAAGGAGAAGTGAGGAGGAACTACAAAATATGGAAATGACTAGAAGGGTAACTATAGGGTCAAAAATTATAACTCATGTTTTCCAAACAGAAGCACATCAGTATTTCCTTGTGGGAACTCCAGGCCCTCTGCTTCTAAAAGCCCCTAGGGACTCTTTCATGTTGTCCTTGGAACTAGTCCTGGGGCCATCCTGGGGCATTGATCCTTTTCCTTTGATGCATCTCTGGCAGTGTGTCCCATAGCTTCCTGACAAAGTCCCCATACTAGGCACCACATGCCTCTGCACCAGCCTGGCTGTGCAAATCTCCTGATCAGGGTACACTTCTGGCCCATCTTCTATTATGGACAAGTCCCTGATGCTGCCTGCAGAGTCACTAATATTGATGCCTCAGGAGACTCATACTCTTAACTTCTCACAGACAGTGAGACATGTAATTTTAAAAACAAAACCACATCTTTTAGCTCTTGCTGGTTTAGTTATTTCATCCCTTTTGCTCAGAAGAGAAAATTCTAAGGGGCTGGAATTGGGAATTGAGTCCATGCCAGACTTCTTCATATGCTCAAAATCACCTCTTTACTCTGCCCATCCTTTTGTCCTTGAACCAAATGTCAAGTCCCTGATCCTGGGAATCCATTATTTCCCAGTAAGCCCTTGGGTTTCTCAAGCTCCAGACTCTAGCAGGCTGCCTCTCCTCCCCCATCTCCGTCATGCTCAGATGTGTGAATCCCAGAGCTCACCTCTGTTATGTATGCTTTGTCTGCCTACTTTTCTACTTTTCTATTTTTCTACCACCAGTAGGTACCCAGAACAAGTTAAAACTAAGCATGAAAAATATAGTGCCATTCATGTAAAAATACATCTAAAAACAAGAAAAGAAAAAAAGAAAGGGTGAAATAGTATGAAAACACTCATCAAAACTGTGTGTAAGTTAACAGCATTCATTTAAATATTTTTTTAAAAATCACTGCATTTAAAATTTATGGAGCCAATAGAACCTTATATTTTGAAATTGCCTCAAAGTCATTTGACACTCTTATTTGGGTAAATAAACTGAGGCTCAGAGAGATTAAATAGAGTCATACCATTGATTAGTGAAAAGGCTAAATTAAGGAAAACCAGTCACAACGTGGAATATACATATGGGAATTTGCATACCTACATTTATAGCATCAGTTCACATGTTCTATTTTGAAGAGGTGAAGAATGTCTTATTGTTAGCCATCTTGAGTTTTGGTTGTTAACTATCAATGAGAAACAACTGAATTCGAGTTTGAACATTTCCTTCTTATCCCTAAACCTTAAGAAGTCAGCACAATGTTCTCAGCTGGGTCAAAAAAAAGTTCTTTAAAGCAAATGATAATCACAAAGAAATGGAGTGCTTCTGGTTTTACTTTATTAGACAACGCAATTTCAACTCACTAGCTTATATAGCTGACTGTACTTCATCAGATGTGTCTGGGATATGAGTGCTGGATGTGAGAATTTGGAACACAGAGATGGCTATTGCCAAATAATAATCAATGAAGCAGAGATTTGCAATTACTTGGTTCATTTGAACCGTAGGATAGCTCATCTGGGTATATCAGAGCCCAGGGCCTAGGTTTTTTTATGTTAATTTCTCTAGTTCTTAGCCTAGGTACACAGTGGATGCTTAATTAGTGCTTAATATCAACATTTGTAAAGCATGGTTCACTTCATCAAATCTTTTTTGCACACAAAATACTGATAATTATAAAAGCTTCACTGTAGTTGTGTAATCCCAGTCTGAAGAAAAATACTGTGAGACCACTATAAATATTTTATTTCTAGCTCAATCATTGATTTATTTTAGTGTCTTTTGGGTGAAAACTGACACATTATGCTATTTGACCTATGAAGAAAAGGATAGGAAAGTTTTGTGTCTTTTTAGGAGATACAAACAAGTTGTGAACATTTTTCTTCCTGTAAATATTAGAATAAGCATCAAGAGGGAATGGATATATGCCCATGTAGGATCAATCTGGGATCTCCTGGGATTAGATTTCCTAATCTATGGCACTGAATGTGCACAGGCCTGGATATGTAGGTTTATTGACTCAGTGACAATGAATGCAAAGAGAACAAATGTCAGACACATGAAAAAATTAATACTGGCCTATAAGCCTAGGAACTGAAAGAAAGTGAACTCCCCCCTTTTTATTATCAAAAACTTAAAACATAATGAAGAGTAGAAAGAGTAATATAATGAACACCCATGTATCCATCACTTACATATAACAATTGTTAATATTTTGCCATATTTGCTTACTTCTTGCTGAAGTATTTTAAAGGAAAAACATGCATTGTGCATCTCTAAGAATTAAGAACCATTTTTCTATATAACTTCAATGACTTTGTAACACCTAACAAAATTAGCAAGTATTTCCTAATATTATCTGATATCTACTTAATAAATTTCACATTATCATTTCATGGGCAAATGAAATTATGAATATTAAGTGGAAAAACCCCACTCTTTAGCTACTAATATTCATCTTCATTGTCCACAAAGGTGGCTTGGTGTGGTGAATAGCACTTTTGGGGTGAGAACAATTGGGTTCTGTTTTGGGGTATGCTACTAATTTATAGTGAGATCACACACAAACTGCTTAATTTCTCCTTGTCTTGGATTCCTTGTTTATAAACAAAGAGGACAGAATAGAGTATTTCCACTCTATTTGAAGTGGGGGGTTTATTTGAAGAGCTGATAACTTGTAAACCTACAGATTATTTGGCTCTATTTTCACATATTGTTGGGATAGTTCAGAGATAATGCAGAAACAAGTTGTTTTACTGTCATGGTCCATTTGGGCTGCTATAACAAAATACTATAGACTGGGTGGCTGAAAAGCAATGGAAATTTATGTCTCAGTTCTGGAGGGTGGAAGACCCAGATTAGGGTATCAGCATGGTTGGGTGAGGGCCCCCTTCTGAGTCACAGAATTCTCGTATCCTCACATGGTAGAAGGGCCTAGGGAGTTCTGTGGGATCTTTTTTATAAGAACACTAATCCCATTCATGAGGGCTCCACCTTCATGACCTAATCATCTCTCAAAGGCCTTATCTCCTAACACCATCACCTTGGGTATAAGGATTTTGACATGTGCATTTTGGGGGAACACATTCAGACCACAGTCACAAACATTATTTTTATCTACGGTAGCCCTCTTTCTCTGTAAGAATATACTTGTATCACTAACTCCTTATTCTTTTTTCCTTGATGTTATTACCTATGTGGATTAAAATGATGTCACTGTAGCTGCTCCTTTAAAAAAAAAACTGAGCCAGACATGATATATTTAAAGTGATGAAAAGGAAAAACTTACAACTAAGAATACTCTATCCAGCAAGGCTCTCGTTCAGATTTGTTGGAGAAATCAAAAGCTTCACAGATGAACAAAAGCTAAAAGAATTCAGCACCACCAAACCAGTATTACAACAAATGTTAAAGGAACTTCTCTAGTCATCGAACCACAAGAAAAGAGAACAAAAAGAAGAGAAAAAAAAAAGACCTACAAAAGATTGCTTTGGCAGTTTGGGGTCTTTTATAATTCCATAAAAATTTTGGATGTGTTCTAGCTCTGTGAAGAATGTCGTGAGTATTTTGACAGAGGTTGCATTGGATCTGCAGATTGCTTTGGGTAGTATGGCCATTTTGATAATGTTGATTCTTCCAGTTCAAGAGCACAAGATATCTTTCCATTTCTTTGTATCATTTTCAATTTCCTTCATCAGTGTTTTACAGTTTTCAGAGTGTAGGTAACCTCCTTGGTAAAGTTTATTTCTAGGTATTTTGTTGTTTTTGATGCAATGGAAATGTTTATGCCAGTTATAAAATTCTGGTTTTTGAAGTGCAAAAAAAAAAAAAGTGAATGAAGGGCAGCAAGTGGTAAAATATCCTTCTTTCTTATGGGTGGGTTGTATTGCATTATGTGTGTGTGTGTGTGTGTGTGTGTGTGTATATGCACTGCATTTTCTTTATCCATTCATCTATTGATTTGCACTTAGGATGCTTCCATATCTTGGCAATTATAAATAATGTTGCTGGTAATAGTGGGGGTGTGTGTATCTTTTTAAATTAATTCTTATTTAGTGGTTGGCTTTATTCCTTTGATAACCATGTAAGTTTAAAAAGCTAAAGCTCTAAATGTTCTTAGAAACAATGAACAGTACATACATGTAAATTTTAAAAATATGTGCAGTATATCACATATATGTATTTACATGCAATATATTGTATATGTGTAGTCAAATTATAACAATTCTACCTAATAAAACTGAAAAATGAAAAAAAAAAACTGAGCAGAAGATTTTCTGACTTTCCCAGGAAGGAAATGCATGTCCTTAGATTTTCATTTCATGACCTTTGTGATTGTTACTTTATGTGTCAATTTGGCTAGGCTACTGTACCCAGATATCCAATCCAATACTCATCCAAGCGTTGCTGTGAAGGTATTTTGTCAGGTGGGTTAACATCTACAGTCAGTTGAAGGAGATCACCCTTAATAATTTGGGTGGGTCTTATCCAATCAGTGAAGGCCTGATGGGCAAAAACAGGTTTCTAGACAAGAAATTTTGCCTCAAACTCCTGCCTGAGTTTCCAGCCTGCCTACCTGCCCTACAGACTTCAGACTTAGCTCCTACAACTGCTTGAGTCAGTTCTTTTATTTATCCCATAAATGAATCTCTTCATATTTACAGTATATATCTTACTGGTTCCGTTTCTCTGGAGAACCCTGACTGACAGCTTGCTTTATAGATCAGAATAATTTTAACTTTATAGATCAGAATTATATATGGTATATGTTGCAAATTAAATTGTATTCCCCTAATTCAGAATTTTATTATTGTAGAATTTTAATTATTTAGACAGATGTTACATTGAAGTCTAATTTTTTAATATTTATGAAGAAAAGGATTGAGCACAAATGACAGATCACAGGTGGCAATGGTTTATCCAAAAAGAGTTGCTGGAGAAGCATCTAATATACCCTGGAATCACTTCCTAAATAAACTAACTTAGTACAAGTCTTTAGCTCAGGCTCTGATTTTTGGAGGCACCCAGTCTAAGACAGCGACAGAAATACTGTCAAAGAATGACCTCAAGAAGCAACTGAACTTGCTGATTAGAAAGAGTTCAAAATCAGTTATATCAAAATCATTTGTGGACAATGGTTTTCAGATGTTAGTTTGGAACTCTTTGTTTTAAAGAAATTTTACTCAGAAATCTAACATACAAACAAAGAAAACTGGGCCTCCATTTCTAACCTTCCTCCAAAAGTGCCAGAAAGGGTGTTCGTATTAGTTTGTTAGACTGCCATAACAAAGTTCCACGAACCGGGAGGGCTTCAGCAACAGAAATTTGTTATCTCACAGTTCTGGAGGCTGGAAGTCTAAGATCAAGGTGTTGGCAGGGTTGGTCCCTATAAAGGCTGTGAGGGAAGGATCTTTTCTAGGTCTCTCTCCATGGGTTGAAGATGGTCATATTCTCCCTATGTTTCTTCACACTATCTTCCCTCTATGCATATTTTTTTGGGGGGCAATTAGGTTTGTTTATTTACTTTTTAGAGGAAGTACTGGGGTTTGAACCCAGGACCTCATGCATACTAAGCATGTGCTCTACCACTTGGAGCTATACCCTCCCCCCGTCCTGTATGCATGTATATATGCCCAAATATCCCCTTTATATAAGGACACCAGTCATACTGGTTTAGGACCCACTCTAATGAACTCTTTTTTAACTTGATTATATCTGTAAAGACTATCTCCAAATAAGGTCACATTCTGAGGTACTAGAGACAGAATTCAAACATGTGAATTTTGGGGGGACACAAATTCAATTCATAACAGTATCTAAAGATTCTTAGATTCAGTTGGATAATTTGAAACAATTCTACTTATCAGATTAACATTTTCATTTACGAGAAGACATTATGTAGGCCCTTAGAGTAACAGTCCTACTCAAAATTAAACATTCCACATGAACAATGTTAACTTTCTTTTATAGTAGATGCAGTTCATATGGAAACACCTGCCCTCAAAATTCAGTGGTTGTCTTGCGGCACAGATCTTTAACCATTTCAGCATATTTGAAACTGTTGTTTGGGAAAAGTTTTAGCCAAGACCACAAAGCCTTACACTTTCATACAGTTTCTACTGTGTCTGTCACTAGAATAGTTGGGTCTTCTATGAACTGGTAGTACAGAATACCTGAATTCTTCCCCTCTTAAAGTAACTGTATAGGTCTATTATTTGCCAAAATGAATCTCAACTTTATCAGTTTGAGACCTGACAAATAAAATTTTATCAAGAAGAAAAATTCAATGGCAATGTTAAAGGTTATTCTCAAATAAAAGAGTGAAGGAGGGAACTACTCTAAGCAGTATGTTTTTTAGTAATAGACTTTATTTTTTAGAACAGTTTTAGATTTGCAGAAAAATTAAGAAGATAGCACAGAGCGTTCTTATATACCCCACACCATATTTCCCCATTATTAACCTACATTAATTATCCTACATTAGCATGGTATGGTTGTTATAATTATTTTGTTGCTCAAATTGTTCTTTGACCACTGGGAGCTCTTTTAGTTGGCTCCTGTGTCCCTCTGACATACTTCCATCAATGTAGATTTTTCTTCCTTACTTGCTGGTGGTACAAGATGCTCCAGGCTCATCTTGTATATTTCCTAAAATCCCAATACTAGAATCAGCCATTTCTCCAAGGAGTCCTGACTCCTTTTACTAGAAATTAGTATTAGTAACCAAGCTCTGGGCGGTAGGTATGTCTGTTGCTACCGCAGTGTCATTGCTCCTTGGCCCTGTCAGCAGATAGTGCATGGAAATACAAGCATGTATACTGACCTTTTATATACACATATCTATAAATATTTTTATATGTAATCGTCTGTACCTAAATTAAGCTAAACACAGTTCATATTGATGTCTCCAACTCTAATTTAGTCTAGTATCTTGCTTATCTGTAAATTCCCATTCTGTGAGAAACCTTGCTCCCACCCTCCATTTACTTAACTGTTCAATTTCAGCATTCATGTACAACAGCATCAGAATAGTTAACATGTACACTTGTGGGAAACAATACCAATTAAGGTATAGTGCTTATGTGCAGTTCCCTTTGCCTTTACTCTTACAGACTCTACTCATTACTTAGGTCAGAAACTTTCTCCTCACCCACTACTTAAGTGAAATTGTCTCATACATTGATAATACAATTCAATTTATTTGACACTGTCTGCATTCCTTCCAGGAATCCCCCAACGTCCTAAATGATTTTCAAATTTTTTTCTATATTAAAATTCACCTTTTCTGCTGTAAAATTTTAAAGTTTTGACAAATGTAGATTATTGTGTATCCACAATTATAGTATCACACAGAATTGCTTGACTGACCCCCTAAATCTCTGTACTTCATTTATTTAACCCTCCTGTCTTGCTCGGAGTCCCTGGCAACCACTGATATTTTAACTCTATAGTTTTAACTTTTCCAGAATATTATATAATTGGAATCAGAGTATGCAGGTTTTCAGACTGGCTATTTCACTTAGAAATATGCATTTAAAGTTTATCCATGTTTATCCATGTCTTTTTGTAGCCTGACAGTTCTTAATCTTTTTTTTAAACATTAAAAAAATTGAAGTATAGTTAATTTATAATGTGTTAGTTTCAGGTGTACAGTAAAGTGATTCAGTTATATATATATATTCTTTCTTAGTTCTTAATCTTTAAAAACTTTTTTAAACTGTGATATAGTTGACGTACAATATTGTGTAAGTTACAGGTATACAACATAGTGATTCATAATTTTTAAAGCTTATATTCCATTTATAGTTATTATAGAATATTGGCTATATTCCCTGTGTTGTACAGTATATTTTTGTAGCTTATTTATGTTATAAAAAATAGTTAGTGCCTCTTAATCCCTTACCTTAATCTTGTCCCACCCCCTCCTCACTGGTAACCACTAGTTTGTTCTCTATATCTGAGAGTATGTTTCCTTTTTTTTATATTCACTAGTTTGTTGTATTGTTTTAGATCCAACATATAAGTGATATCATACAGTATTTGTCTTTCTCTGTCTGACTTATTTCATTTACCATAATACTTTCCAAGTCCACCCATGTAATTGCAAATGGCAATATTTCATTATTTTTAAGGCTAGTAATATTGTATAGATACACATACACCACATCTTTATCCATTCATCTGTTGATGGACAGTTAGGTTGCTTTCATATCTTTGCAAATGTAAATAATACTGCAATGAACATTGGGGTGCATGTATCATTTTGATTAGTGTTTTCTTTTTTTTTTTTTTTTTCAGATATATACCCAGGAGTGGAATTGCTGGGTTATATGGTAGTTCTATTTTTTTTCAACATTTTTTTTATTCAGTTATAGTCAGTTTACAATGTTGCGTCTGTCAATTTCCAGTTGGTAGTTCTATTTTTAGGTTTTTTAAACATTTTTTATTGATTTATAATCATTTTACAATGTTATGTCAAATTCCAGTGTAGAGCACAATTTTTCAGTTATACATGAACATGTATATATTCATTGTCACATTTTTTTCTTTGTGAGCTACCATAAGATCTTGTATATATTTCCCTGTGCTATACAGTATAATCTTGTTTATCTATTCTACAATTTTGAAATCCCAGTCTATCTCTTCCCACCCCCCACCCCCTTGGCAACCACAAGTTTATATTCTATGTCTGTGAGTCTATTTCTGTTTTGTATTTTTGCTTCGTTTGTTTTTTTTATTTTTAGTTTTTTTAAGAAAACTCCATACTGTTTTCCACAGTAGCTGCACCAATTTAAATTCCCACCAACAGAGTACAAAGGCTCCCTTTTCTCCATGTCTTCACCAATATTTTCTATTTGTGGACTTTTTGATGATAGCCATTTTGACTGGTGTGAAGTGATAGCTCATTGTGCTTTTGATTTTCATTTCTCTAGGTCAATGATCAGTGATGTTGAACATCTTTTCATATGCCTGTTGGCCCTTGGTATGTCTTCTTAGGAAAAATGTCTATTCAGGTCTTCTGCCTATTTTTCAATTGAGTTGTTTGATTTTTTTTTTCACTGGTGAGTAGTATGAGCTATTTATGTATTTTGGATATTAATCTCTTATTGCTGATATCATTAGCAAATATTTTCTCCCATTAAGTAGGTTATCTTTTCATTTTGTAGATGGTTTCCTTTGCTGTGTAAAAGCTTTTAAGTCTAATTAGGTCCCATTTGTTTATTTTTGCTTTTATTTCCTTTGCTTTAGGAGACAGACCCAAAAAATATTACTGTGATTTATGTCAAAGAGTGTTCTGCCTATGCTTTTGTCTAGGAGTTTTATGGTTTCTGGTTTTATATTTAGGTCTTTGATCCATTTTGAATTTATTTTTTTATATGGTGTGAGAAAGTGTTCTAATTTCATTCTTTTACATATAGCTGTCCAGTTTTCCCAGCATAACTTATCAAAGAGACTGTCTTTTCTCCATTGTATATTCTTGCCTCTTTTGTTGTAGATTAACAGACCATAGTGTGTGCGTTTATTTCTGGGCTCTCTATTCTGTTCCATTGATCTATGTGTCTATTTTTGTGCCAGTACCATACTGTTTTGAATACTGTAGTTTTGTAGAACAGTCTGAAGTTGGGAAACATGATTCCTCCAGCTCTGTTCTTCTTTCTCAAAGATTGTTTTGGCCATTCAGGGTCTTTAATGTTTCCATACAGATTTGAAAATTATTTGTTCAAGTTCTGTGAAAAATGTCCTTGGTATTTGATAGGAACTGCATTGAATCTGTAGACTGTCTTGGACAGTAATGTCATTTTAACAATATTAATTCTTCCAATCCATAAACACAGTATATCTTTCCATCTGTTTGTGTCATCTTCAATTTTTTTCATCAGTTTCTTACAGTTTTCCAAGTACAGGTCTTTCACCTCCTTAGGTAGGTTTATTCCTAGGTATTTTACTGTTTCTGATGTAATGGTAAATGGAATTATTTACTTAATTTCTCTTTCTGATAGTTCATTTTTAGTGTAGAGAAATACAAGATTTCTGTACATTAATTTTGTACCTTGCAAATTTACTGAATTCATTTATGAACTCTAATAGCTTTATGGTGGCATCCTTAGAAAAAATATATTTTTTATATATAATTTTATAATTAATTTTATCTTTAATATTTTTTTCTTGTCTGACTGCTGTGGCTAGGACTTCCAATACTATGTTGAATAAAAGTGGTGAAAGTGGGCATCCTTGTCTTGTTCCTCATCTTAGAGGAAATGCTTTCAGCTTTTCACCATTGAGTATGATGTTAGCTGTGGATTTATCATATAAACCTTTATTATGTTGAAGTATGTTCCCTCTATGCCCACTTTCTGGAGAGCTTTAATTATAAACAGATGTCAAGTTTTTTCAAAAGCTTTTTCTGCATCTATTGAAATGATCATACAATTTTTATTCTTCAGTTTGTTAATGTGGTATATCACATTAATTGATTTGCAGATTGAAAATTCCTTGCATTCCTGGCATAAATCCCACTTGTTCATGGCATATGATTTTTTTTTAATGTATTGTTGGATTTGGTTTGCTAATATTTTGTTGATGATTTTTGGATCTATGTTCATCAATGCTAATGGCCCATTAATTTTCTTTTTTTGTGTGATACCTTTCTCTGGTTTTGGTACTAGGGTGATGTTGGCCTTGTAGAATGAGTTCAGAAACATTCCCTCCTCTACAATTTTTTGGAATAGTTTAAGAAAGCTTAGTGTTAACTTTCCTCTAAATATTTGGTAGAACTCACCTGGGAATCCATCTGGTTCTGGATTTTTGTTTGTTGGGATATTTTAAATTACTGATTCAATTTCAGTACTGGTAATTGGTCCTTCCATATTTTCTATTTCTTTCTGGTTCAGTCTTGGGATATTGCACCTTTCTAAGAATTTGTCCATTTCTTCTAGGTTGTCCATTTTATTGGCATTTGTTCATAGTAATCTCTTATGATCTTCTTTATTTCCATGCTGTCAGTTGTAACTTCTACTTTTTCATTTCTGATTTCATTAATTTGAGCTCTCTTTCTTTTTTCTTGATGAGTCTGGCTAAAGATTTATCAGTTTTGTTTGTCTTTTCAAGGAACCAAAACTTAGTTTCACTGATCTTTTCTATTTTTTTAGTCTCTATTTCATTTATTTCTTCTCTGATTTTTATTATTTCTTTCCTCCTGCTAGCTTTGATTTTGTTTGCTCTTATTTTTCTAGTTCCTTTAGGTGCCAGGTTTGGTTGTTGAGATTTTCTTGAGGTAAGCTTGTATTGCTATAAACTTCCTTCTTATAAGTGCTTTTTCTGTGTCCCATAGATTTTTGGATTGCTGTGCTTTCATTTTCATTTGTCTCAAGGTAATTTTTGATTTCCTCTTTGATTTCTTCAGTAATCCATTGTTTGTTTAATAGCATATTGTTTAGCCTCAACATATTTGTGTTTTTTGTAGCTTTTTGCTGTTAGTTGATTTCTAGTCTCACAGCTTTGTGGTTGAAAAAATGCTTGATATGATTTCAATTTTCTAAAATTTCCCAAGGCTTGTTTTGTGACCTAGCACGTGGTCTATCCTGGAGAATGTTCCATGTGCACTTGAAAAGAATGTGCATTCTGCTGCTTTCATATGAATGTTCTGTGTGTGTGTGTGTGTGTGTGTGTGTGTCTATACATGTATCTGTTAAGTCCATCTGGTATTATGTGTCATTTAAGGTCAGTTTCTCCTTATTGATTTGCTGTTTGGATGATCTGGCCATTGATGTAAATGAGATGTTATTGTCCTTTACTATTATTGTGTTACTGTCAATTTCTCCCTTTATGTCTGTTAATATTTGCATTATGTATTTAGGTGTTCCTATGTTGGGTATATATAATTTACAATTGTTATATCTTCTTCTTGGATTGATCCCCAGATCATTACATAATGTCCTCTTTTGTCTCTTATAACAATATCTACTTTAAAGTCTTTGTCTGATATAAGTATTGCTACCCTGATGGTCTTTTGATTTCCATTTGCCTGGAATACCTTTTTCCATTCCCTCACTTTCAGTCTGTGTATGTCTTTAGACCTGAAGTGAGTCTCTTGCAGGCAGCATATACACAGGTCTTGTTTTTGTATCCATTCAACCACTCTATGTCTTTTCATTGGAACATTTGGTCCATTTACATTTATGGAGTCTGGTTGCAGGACCCAGGAGTCCCAGAGCTGTGTCAGATTGCTGGGGGATTTGGGGGAGGTTCCTGACACAGTTCAGTTTGGGGTCTGTGGTGACCTGAAGCTTGTGTTGTCCTGCTAGTGGGCAGGAGCAGGGCCAAACTGGTCTCAGAGTAGGGTCTGGCCTGCTGAAGGGAAGGCTGCCAGATTGTGATTTTCTTGAGTCTGGTGTCCACCCCCTGATGAATGAAGTTGGTCCAAAGGTTAGAACAAGCTCCCTCGAGGTCAGGGCCAGATCCAAGGGGATTCTGGGACTGGTGCCTGCCCACTGGCAGGTGGAGCTAGGTCCTGGGCCCTCTGGTAGGTAGGACTGTGACGAAAGGTGGTTATAGGCTCAGGAGGTCTTAAGGCAGCCTGTCTCCTGATGGGTGAGACTGTGTCCCTACTCAGTCAGTTGCTTGGCCTGAGGTGTCCCAGCACTAGCACCAACAGGCTGTTGGATGGAGCCAGGTCTTGGCTCTAATGAACCAGAGGGAGGATTCCACAATAGTGCTTGCTGGCACCAATGTCCACATGGTAGAAGGAGTTCCCAAAAATGTCTGCTGCCTTTGTCTATGTTCCCAGGTTAAGCTGCAGTGGCCTCCTGCCTCTCCTGGAGACTCTAAGATCAGCAGGTAGATCTGATCCAGTCTTCTCTCAAATTACTGTTTCTGAGATTTTGTGTGCACTCCTTATGAACAATGTCTCTATTTCCTGCAGTCCTTTGAGACTCCTGAAAGTAAACCCTGCTAGTCTTCAAAGTCAAATGCTCTGGGAGCTTATCTTCCCATGTACGATTCTTGGGCTAAGGAGCCTAATGTAGGGCTCAGATTCTCTCTCCTTTGGGAGAACCTCTGCAATGTAATTATTTCCAGTTTGTGGGTTGCCCACATGGGAGTATGGGACTTGGCTATATTGCAAGTCCAACCCTCCTACCCATCTGGTTGTATGTATGTCTTTAGTTGTAGAAGATCATTTTTGTTAGGTTCCAGTGTTTTTCATTGATGGCTCTTCTGTAGTTGTGATTTTGGTATGTCTGTGAGAGGAGGTGAGCTCAGGGTCTTTCTACTCTGCCATCTTGGTGAATCTCTCTTCATCTTTTTTTAAATTCCTAAGTAATATGCCACCAAATGGATATATTACAATTTGTTTATCTATTCACCTACTGAAAGACATTTTTGTTGCTTTAAGTTTTTTGGTAATTATAAATAAGTCTAGTAATACTGGTTGAAACAGTGATATGGTGGTATAAAACCTACATAAATTTGGAATAGGTTAGATATAGATAATTACATAATATAGAATAAGGAGGTGTCACAAAAAAGAGGGAAGGTTTATTGAATAAATGTTATGTAGATCACTAGTTGACAATTTGAAAATAGCAATCTGCTTAGGATTTCATTTCACATACCTGGCCTACTTAATAGTTCTCTCCCTGTCCATAAGCTATTTCATAAACAGATTCCTTCATTCACCAAAATAGAAGGTAAATGAAGGGTAGTGAGTAGCAGTATTGATCCCTTTCCCAAGAAGAGCTACTGTTTTGAGGACAGTGTGCTACTCAAGTGGACAGGACCTGACCAACATGTTGCTATGGCAGAATAGGTAGGTCCATCATTAAGTAGGCAAGCAGCACAAGTCAATTCTGTAGCTTCCTGATGCATCTATAGAAGTCCCTACAGTAGTGTCTAGGACCAAAGAAGCTGTTATTTTCTTGTTTCAGTTAGGAGAGTTTAGGCTGTTTTAGTAACAACCTCAAATCTTAGTGGTTTATAAGAACAAAGGTTTATTTATTATTCATGCTACACAGTCACTGCAGTGAAGTTGGGGGCTTCTGCTCCTTGCTTCCTCACTATAGGACCCAGGCTAATGTAATAAGCTTCCTTCTTCAGTGTTGCCAATTGCCACAGCCAATAGAAAGAAGGCTTTGAAACATCTTGTATAACAATCAAATGCTCTAGCCCAGAAGATATCTGCTCAAAATTTATTAATCAGAGCTAGTCACATAGTTGTATCTAATCACATGCTTTACTAAGCCCACTCCAGCTCTCAGAAGAAAGGAGGGGAACTCTATTTGTGGTATATGGTAGTTTTAAGAATTTGGTGCCAGGAAAGCTTATCCTTCTAAAACAGATAATTATCTTTCTCCTTTTCTGATAATGAGAGTTCTGTAACTACCAATAATAAAGCTACTTAGGTGCCATGAATTCTACATATATTATTTTAACTCCTTATAATAATTGTAAGGTTTCTACTAGATGAGAACACTGTGGCTTCACGAGGTTAAATAGGGAAATTAGAGGTAAATAGTAAGTGGCAGATCAGGATCTGAACCTCAGGTTGACAGACTAACTTTAGGGTCAAATTTCACAACGGGTCATTTGCTAGCTCCTATGATTAGCATACTTGCTTCCTTCTTTTTTTCTCCCAGTCAGTTTTTCCCCTTAATTCTTGTACTAATCTTATGCTTGTAAATATATTTTTTATGTTATCTCAAATATTCTGAAGAACTAGGGAAAATTATAGCAAGTATAACAAAAGCATTAATGTCTTATATAAATAACTCATATATTTTGAAAAAGAAAGCATTAAAACTTCAAAAAATCAGCAAGAAAAATTATAAACAGATAGTCTTAAAAAAGGAGGAAATCTGGTTTTATAAAAAGAAAAATATGTTCAAATGTACTAGTTAATAACAAAAAATTATATTCAATTAAAATTTCTTTTCAATTTTAGCAAGATTTTGGTATAACTGGGGTACTCATGTATTGGAGAAAGCACTATGAACTAATATAGACATTTGGGATATAACTGGAACCCACATAAGATTAAAAAAATAATTTTCTTTGACTCAACAATTACAGATATTAATCCCACGGGAAATTTTAAAAGATAGGAAAATGTTAAATATGTGAAGATATTTATTATAGTGTTACTTTCACAAATGAAAAATGGAAAGTAACATGGTATGGTTACATTACGAAATGTCTACTCAATGAAATGTGCTTTCATTGAAAATTTTAAGTACAAAGACAATCTAGAAACATGACGAAATATATATTCTAGATATGTTACATGATTACAAGTATGGAAAACATATATACATCATGGCAAAAGAATATATAAAGAGAGGTGATTGTGGCTGCTCTATAATGCTGAATAATTATTAGCAACTTTTTCCCTCTTTCCAATATTCATGTAATACTTTTATGATTTTTACAGTAATTATAACTTGAAAGAATATTAAATATACTTCATTGCCATTGTCTCTACAATTTATAAACCCTAAGGAATATGCTTTCATTCAGTAAGACACAAGGGAAAGTAAGGAAAACAGTAATCTTAAGGGCATATGGAGTTTTGTGGAAAACCAGTGAAAAACCAGGACTCATGATGGTGGGAATACAGGTCCAGAACTGAGAGTTTATATACAGGGACACTGGATGTGGGCAAGTTTCCCCACATGGGATACTGCCTAAGTGAGACTTATACCATGGAATGGCAGAGAAGGACACATATTCTTTGCTTGTCATTCACTCTCAACAGGAAGGGAAGAATAGTTGAGCCAAATATTCTTAGTTCTTACAAGAATTTAGAATTGTCCTAAAATTTACCAATCAAATAAGTCTCTTTACTAGCTCTGTAGTGAAGTAAGTAAAGGGGTGGAAAGACGCCAGGAGTATTACACTGTGTTCTTCCAATGTGGAAAAAAAAATTGGGAGTGGAGAACATATTTGAAAATAAGAAAAACTAAAAATAAATGAGCTAAGCATTCAATTCCAGAAGCTACTGTCACCACTACAGCATCAGTAAATCCCTGTTCCTCAGCTGCAAGGAAGGCCGAGAGAGAAGTTTGGAATATTCTAAGCTCCTATTGAGGAAGCAGTTTTTTACCTTATAACCAGATTAACAAAGCGGGAAATTCCTCTAACATAGAAAGGAGTTCAGATGCTGGGTGACCAAAACAAATGATAGGTGTCCACTCAGAAAGAAAAAATAAAAATGGTTGTTATTTGAATATGCTACAGTAATTTGCATGGAAAAATCTAAGGTGATTTATAGGCAAACATCAAATTAATGAGGTTTAATTTCCTTAACACAATTCTAACATAAAAATCAATGACATTTCTATAAATCAGCAATAAATAATTAAAAACCTAATAGAAAAAAAGGTCATCATTCACTACAGTAAATATACAATAAGGTACTTGTGAATAAATCTAACAAAAGAGTTCTACATTTTTTAAAGAAGAAAACTATAACATATTATGAAGGATATAAGGAAGGCTTTTTAAAAAATGAAGATACATACTATGTTCTTATTTGGAAAGACTCAATTTCAGGACATGTCAATATCCCAAAATTTGATGTGTAAACTTAACATAATTCCAATTAAAATCCCACCTGGATTTTTATGCAACTTGAGAAACTGATTAAAATGCAAATGGAAGAGTAAATATTTTTAAAAATCTCAAACAATTCTGAAAAAAATGAACAATGAGGTGGGACTGTCTCTTTAAAATATTTAGTCATTATAAAGCTTTAGCAATTAAAATAGTTTGGTACTCATTCAAGAATGTTCAAAGAGATCAGCTGAGTTGAATAGAAAGTCCAGAAAGAGACTCATGCATTTAGGGGATCTTGATCTATAACAGAAGTGATATTTAAATCAGGGGTAAAAGTATGGCTGAGCTAAAATAATGTTGGAACAATTTACTTTCCATATAGAAAACTAAAATTAAGATTCCTACTTCACACAAAACACAAAAGCAAATTTCAAATAAATGCCAGGTGTAAAAAACCAAAACTTTAAAATTATTTGAAGAAAATACAGGGAACATTTTTAGAATGTTGGGTCACAGAAGGTTTCTTAAACTAGAAACAAAAAGCACAAATTATAAAGTCAAAGAACTGATATTTGGCTATGTTAAAAAATGTTTTTTGTACGACAAAAGATATACAACCAAAATGTAATGAAAAGTACAAACAACTCAATAGGAAGATGGCCACAGTATGTGAACAGAGACTGAAGAGACTAGGAAACCCAAATGATTTATCAATATGTGAAAAGATGCTCAACCTTATAGGTAATTAGGAAAAAACCAAGAAAAACAACAATGAGATATCATGTATTGCCAATTAAAGTTGGTATGCAAGCTGAGTAAAGGTAAATCTCTTAAACTACAGGCATAAGTATAAACAGGTATAATCATTTTAGAAGAACAATTTGGAAGTATGTAATAATATTTAAATAACTTGTAGATTTTAGAAACTCTTGCTTATGTACTCAGAGAGACACGTGCAAAGATGCTCATTGTTACTTCATTAGTAACACCAAACACCACCCTCCCCAAAATTCCTAAAGAACCACACACACAAATGTCCATGTATCCACTAGTAATAAAATGAATGAGTAGAATTTTAAGTAAAATGAGGTAATCTATAGATTGAATATTGAATAGTAGTTAAAAGGAGCTCACTAGATCTAAATATATCAACATGAAAAGATGTCAAAAATATAACATTAAGTGGAAAAAAGCAAGATACATAATAATTCACACAAAATAAAACCATTTTGTAAACTGAAAATATATGTAACATTGTTCATATATATGTACTGTTCACTTATAGATATTTATGCAAAAGTATATAATAATAAGCTGGTAAAATACACACTTTGGTAGCCAGCCCCTAACATGTTCTCCAATGAATCCTGCCTCCTAGATTTCATGCTCTGGTATAATTTCTTCCCCTTGAGTTTGGTCTGGGCTTAGTGACTTGCTTGTAATGAACAGAAGGACGAGATGGCACTTCCAAGGTGAAGTATAAAAAACTGATTTCTTCCTTGTTGGTTCTGGCTCTTCTAATGTTAATAAAGCAATTTGCATGTTGTGGCAAAGAACTAAAGCAGCCTCTAGCCAAGAGCTAGGAAGGAACTGAAGCCTTCAGCACAACAATCGTCAGGGAACTGAATCCTGCCAACAACCACTGAGTGAACTTGGAAGTGGATTTTGCCCCAGTTGAACCTGGAGATAACAGCAGCTTAAGCCAACACCTTGACTGAAGCCTTGTGAGAGTTCCTAAGCCTGAGAATCCAACTAAACTACATAGATTCCTGACCCACAGAAACTGTAAGATAACAGATGTTGTTTTAAGCCATCAAATTTTGGGGTCATTTGTTATACAGCAATAGAGACTAATACACCAAATTATGAGGGTTACAGCCTTGATTGTGGGAGGAAGGAGTAGGGGAGCATGGGATTAGAGGAGAAATGAAGGTGAACTTTAAAAATTACTTTTATAAAAATGACTTTAAACAACAAGTTTATACTGCATAGCACAGGGAACTATATTCAATATCTTATAATAACTTATGGTGAAAAATAATATGAAAATGAATATACGTATGTTCATGTATGACTGAAGCATTATGCTGTACATCAGAAATTGATACAACATTGTAAACTGACTATATTTCAATAAAAATATATATACAAAAATGACTTTAAACAAACATTACAAAATGTTAATTGTTAAATCTGGATTGCAGATACACGGGTGTTTGGTACATTATTATATGTGCTTTTCTGTATTTTATTTCTCAAAAAAAGAATAAATTTCCAGTCTCAGACTATGAGAAAAACCTGGGCTGAGATGCTATCTTCCAGCTCTCTGGATATCAAAAATACATGTTTTGTTTCCAACTTCAGTTCCACAAAGTTGTTGGGAGCCTTTCTTGGTGTATTTTTTAAGTTATTATTTCCTTTATTCTTTAAAGAGCTGGTTGCAGGAGATAATGGAAAAGAGAGTAAATTCATTTAAATTTTAAGTTCAAAATCACCAGATTTCATGAATGATGACTCTGTAGGCAGGAGGAATTAAAAATGGAAGGATCATTGATTTATTTTTGAAAACTATTTCATGCTATGTTGAAAATTCAAATTACCCAAGTATATGCCAAAGAGGTGTAATGAGACAAGTGTAGCAATTACCCTACAATTCAGACAAAAGTCTTGTCCCATGAGAAAGCAGCACTGGGCTACTTACATTTTTGGTCCTTTCTTCTTCTGATCTTAAGATAAACCCACTTTAAAAATGTTTATTTCATAAGTATATATTTTAAAATTGGTATATGATAAAGTAGCAACTTAAATTATTGTACACATCATTTTCATTACTTTTGCTACCTGCTCATTGCTCCTCATGCATTCTAGTGATTTACTATAACAAATCATATATATTTAAATAATTTGGGTCTATAAAATGATACTACTTGTGATAATTTAATAATCATACGACTTCAAATGTTAGGCTTTAATTGTAAGGATTATTTCCACATTTTATTCCTTTTCTTTGGATTAACCAGCCATTTTATGAGGGCTATCTTGTATTCCTTTTGTGGAAAATCCAGTATATCAGTGTTTCTTTCAATTCATAATGAATGTACAATTAAGATTTAATTAGAAGCACACTAGTATAAGAATTGAAAGCTACTCTGAACCTGTAAATGAAATGTTACACTTTTAAATTGCTCACATGTTGCAACCGACCCTCTCTAAAAAGCTGCCATATGTAAACTTAATTTGAGGTGGAGGTTTTTAAAATAACATGATTGTTTGTTACACTGAACCTCTTCCTTGTCATGTGCTCACCAAAAAAGCTCATTTTATATAAAGACTCACAGATGCTTCAAGGAAGAAAAGGGGAATTTTCACTACACTTGTTTTACAAAGAACATCCTGTAGAAGTATTTAAGGGTGAGGAGAAAATCTTACACTCATTAATGCATGTCCTACCTAATTCTCCTCTCCAGTTTTCATAGCTTTACAAAGAAGCACATTTGGGAAGCATGTCCATCATACATGAATCAACTTTGAATAAATTTTGAATATGTAGCTGTATATTTAAAGTAATGCTTTAAAAAACTAATACATCCTATTAAAATTTGTGTCTTCAATACTGTTTCTAATCCCACTAACTATCCCACTAACTTCTTTTCAAACTTAGATATATAATTTCTAAGACTGAAGTATAGAGTACATTTAAAGATGATTATGGGCTTTCTCATTTGAATTGGGATTAATTACTTTTCTGAAAGGCAGAATGGAATAGCAACTTAGTGGAGAGGTTTGAGCCTTAGTGAGGTAAGAGAGAAGAGTTCAGGGCTGCTGAAAATGACCTACTGACATGTCTTGACTATAGGAAGAGAAATGGCTTTGTTCCAAAGTGGATTTCAGGCAGTTATATGTCTAACTGTCTAGGGCTTGAAGGGTTTCTGACCACTTGGACTACAAGCAGAGAATTAGTATCTTAGAAAACTTACCAATCAATTTTGTTCTTACATCTGGGTCCAGAGGGCTTAATCATGGGATGTAGCAGAGAAATAACCAAGTGCTTATGGTCATTGTGGAGATAAGGACTTATAGAAAATTCTAAACATTCAAGGTCTTGACATTCACAGGGAGATTCAGAATTCATGCTCTAAAGGCAGAGCATTTCTGGAAACAACCTATCACCCACAGGTCTCTTGTCATTAAGGCAATATATTATCATAATCAATATATTTCCTAATAATGGAGCAGATGACATTTTAATACATTTTAAGAGGAAAGTAAAAGGATTTTAAAGAGATCATTGTTTTAGGGAGATAGCTAACTAACCATGTATATAGATCTCCAGGAAAGTTGACTTTATTAAACTTGAGCCTTAAATTTCTCTTTCTACAGTCTTTAGAATATAAACAGAATAATAGTGGCCATATATAAATTTATTAAAATCACATATTCCCAAGATGGAATTCATTTACTCAGAATTTATTTAAGCAATCGCTTGTGTATATATTGATACCAACATCCATATCCGTATATTAAGCTCAGAGCATAAGATCAGCATGGAAAAACAGAGTTGCTGCCCTGACTTAATATAATTCCACTCTAAAACAGAGAAATTTGATATTTTAGGTAGCTTTGTGTCAAGAAAGTATATGACTTCCTTTAGACTTTATGAAATATTGCAAAAAGCTTACAGATTTTCAATTCCTTTATGGACTCCTAGATGTCTAGGGATCTCAGGCTGGAAACCATTGGTTTACAGGGTGAAAATAACTGAGTGACTGCTTGCCCTTTATGGTCAGTTCAGGTACTATGATCATTGAACTAGATCTCTGCAAAGCTGATCTGGATAATAAATATACATTTGAACTTAAAGACAGCTCAAAATCCAGGAATAAATTTGCCACAGTCATTTAAATCTTTGTGTAAGAATGGCTCAAATGACCTATATTAAAAAAAAACAAACATACTTATGGTATGTATTAAACGGATCCCCAAAAGGCCCAATTGCCTCAAAATTCCTCCTTTTACCCAACCTATCTTAATACCATCCACTTCCTTTTCCACTGCATGGACTCCAGTAGACTACTGTTTAAGATCAATTTTCCTTGAGGAGGGCCTTGCAGTAGAGACCTACTAAGTCTGCCATCCAGCCTCCCTTCTCTGCAAACATCCCCCTTTCCCTCCCATCTATCTACACGGTCACAGGATAGCCTCTGAGCAGTCACGGTTATAAATTATGATCCCTAACACTTCCCCTGGCTATAGTTTGGGCTGAACAGAGACTCAACCTTGGAAAATTTGGAATTGAGAATAAAAGATCTGGTCTTTGTCTAACCTGAGATCTTTAATGCAAGAGATACAAAAAATGTAGTTCATGCCATATTTTCTACCATGAAGACTGGATAAAGAGATACACAAAGTGGAACAAAGACAGAGCGTATGGTGCATAGTTTCAGTCCCATCCTGAGACATGGCCTTGGTTTCATCCTTTATATTTTCTACTTTTTGCTTAAGTTAACTTGAGTTGGTTTCTGTTTCTTAAGATCAAGAGTTTCAACAGATAGACTGCCTTGATGGAAGCCTACAGGCAAGTCCCTCAGTCACATTATTGCCTCTATAAGATCATCCAGTAGTTATTCTCAAATGCACAGAGAATCCAGTCTCTGAAGATCTAGGAATACAGTCACGGTACCCAGAGAGTCAAAATGAGATCTTAGTTCACATCGGACAAGTCCAAGGTAGATGGATTTATTGATTTGTTGTAAAACCAAGTAATTACTTTAAATAGTTGTCAGACTCTTTAAAATGTTAGCAGACTAACAAGAGGGAATGAATAGGCAACTGTCTCCTCCATAGTACTCAGAAAAGCAGAAGAGGTTTTTTTTGGGTGTGTGAGTAATTTCTTTCTCTAATTTTTGGGAGAAAAAAATGACCCAGTCCGCAGTTTTATCATTCAAATACATAAAGCATAGCTCTCCATTCTTCATACAAAGCTGGGGTGGACACAGCCTGAAAGAACTGAATAATTAAAATATCAATCAGAACAGGGAAGATTAAATGACTTTACTTGAATAGCGCAATTGGGCATAATTAGAATTGGAAGGAAAATAGAAGTTTACAAAAGAAGCAAAGCAAACAATTTAACATTGGCTGGGTCATCAAGTAAGCAATAATAACAAGTGGTACTTGCTCCAAATGTTGCCATAGGTAAACTGAAGAGCATCCACTTCTCTGAGACATGGACATTCATATACTTTACCTTGTGTATAACATTTTCCCTTCTGCTTCTGTTGTCATGTACACAATGAATATGACTAACTTAGAATATTTAAAACTTGGTATTTTAAAAAGCATACTGTATAGAAACAGCATCTTATTGATTTCTCTAGCAATCTATATATTTGAGGAAATTAAATGGATAACAAACAATAAATAATAAAACATATTTTGAGATACATAAAACTATAGTATATGGTTATTACTAAGCATTGAATAATTAACAAAGTTTTTTAAAAATAGTACAATCACTTTTCTATTTACAATTAAAGTATCTGTATTAGTCAGGATTCTCCAGAGAAATAGAACCAAGAGGAGATATAACACAGATATAGATATAGATATAGATATAGATATAGATATAGATATAGATATAGATATATATAGAGTGGTGGGGGAGGGAGGGATATTTATTATGAGGAAGTGCCTCAGATATTATGGAGGCTGAGAAGTCCTGAGATGTGTAGTAGGCAAGCTTAAGACCAGGAGAATTTATGTGTAGTTATAGTCTGAATTTGAAGGCCTGAGAACCAGGAGAGTTGATAGTGTAAGTTCCAGTATGAAAGCTGGCAGGCTCAAGACTCAAGAAGAGCTGATGTTTCAGTTTAAGTCCAAAGGCAGGAAAGAGTCAATAACCCAGCTTTAAGCAGTCAGGCAGGATTTCCCTCTTATTCAGCCTTTTTGTTCTATTAGGTCTTTGATTGATTGGATGAGACCCACCTACACTAGGGATAGCAATCTGCTTTACTTAGTGTACTAATTCAAATGTTAGCTTATCCACAAACACACTCACAGACACACCCAGAATAATATTTGACCAAATATGGATACCCCATGGCCCAGTCAGGTTGACACATAAAATTAACCATCACAACTTGGCATCCATCCCCTTGTCAACTTGGCACCCATATGCATCTCCTTAAAACAAGCTTAATTGCTAAGTAAAGACAATAACAAGGTCATGATTCTACCTACCATGATACAACTATCCTGCATACAAACAAAAAACACCAGCCCCTTCCACAAAAGAGGAGGCAGTATCTTGGAGTGATGTTTACTCTTTTCCTTGTTGTCCCATAGCCTAAATTCTATGATGTAAAATTAATAATAATTAAACACTATGAATAAAGCCAATATATCTTATTTTATATGAAAAAGGAATGAGAGATGGAAGAAAACAAAGATATTTGAGATACACACACATACTCATAATGAAATAAGTTAGAATACTCCTAACAATTACATCTTCATTTGTATAATTAGTCACATGATCATAGATGGTGACTACCTTCTTCCACTCCCAATTCTGTATCCCTTTTGTCTTCAGCAAGTATCTCAGCTATCATGGTTCTTTACCTGGAGGAGTGACCCAAATCTTCATTCTTGAAAGGTCTGGAGCATTAGTAGTCTCACCTGGATTGGGTTGTTGTAGTTTTCCATTGGCCTTAATCACAGGGCATGGTGATACTAAGGGATCTCCTATATTCCAGATATACTCTTCCATACCTCCACTGTGAAGCAGTGGTCCAATTTCCCCTTGGTAGTCGGGATCAGTCACCTCAGCCAACACAGAAATTCCCTTCTTTGCTTATTGATTTAGATGCATGAGGAGCCCATTGTAGCTAGGCAGCAGTTTTACCTTCCAATTCAATGGAATCATTGCTGTGTCTCCTGGTGGAAGCATTCCACCCTTTGGAACTAAGATCTCAAGATCAGCAGAACATAAGGTTACATAGACAGGAAGCAAAATTTTTGCTAGTAGGTCACTAGGGATAACAGTAAGTGGCAACACTCCCAATTTCTACCCCTTGATTCCTGGACTCACAAATCCTGGCTATGGGAGACATAACATCATATATTAGGTATCTAATTAATAACCAGATTTTCCTGTTATATTAGGAAATTAATTCAGTGATCAGAATTTGGTCACTGATAATATACAAATACTGAAGCACACGTATTCATGTATATTTCTATTTTTTCTTATTGAGCAAATATTTTAAAAATATATTGATACAAACATGAAGTTCTATTAAGGCTCATTTATTACAAATATATATTTACAATCAAATAGTCTGTCTAGTAAATGTGATTAAACTTCATTGTTTTAAAAATATCTTCTAATGCAGAGGCTATAAAGTACTCTATTTAGGGGTGAGAGATTTGGAAATGAGATTGACCACCAGAGTGAATACGAGATACTTTGCAAAATTGTCATGAATGAACAACATGACTTATGTGTTCAGGTCATTCTAGTCAGGCATGCAAAGTTTATGGACATTAAGAGTTAACTTACTACCTTTTTAAATATATTAAAGAATTGGGAAAGCAGAAGTATAAGTTTCCACTGATGTATCAATGGAAAAAGCATTTAAAGCAGATGTGTATTTGCATTACATAAATTCAATGTAACAAATGTACTGAGTAACTACTAAGGTCAAGTACTTCTGAGTATAGAAATACAATAAGACACAGTTCACATTCTCCATGAGGTTATCATCTCACAGGTGTGTGTTTGGGGGAGTATAAGAGATACACTCTAATTACTTTAATGAAAAGTTGGGTAAAACAGAGGAAAGTGCCATTTAAGATAGCAAGTCTAACACACGATTAGATCTGCTCCTTCCTGAAATCTCCACAAAATGACGGTAAAAAGATTTTTTAAAAGATACATGAAAACATAAAGAACAGGAGGGAAGAAAACAGTAAGAATATTGAAAACTGGAAAGCAGATGGACTAATGATAACTGACTGGGCACAACCAGGAAAGCTGAATCCTAAGCCTGCAGTGGAGGGTAGGGGGGAGGTGGGGAAAGCAAATGAATTACGTTATAGAACTTTCAAATAACCCACAAAGTGGGGAACTTCAGGTACCTCTGAAAATGGAGGTGGAGGAGATAAAAAGAGAATAATTGTTTGAAAGTCTTTTTACAATATCCTCCCTACAACTCTGTCCTACTCTGACTCCAGCAGAATATCCCTGAAGTTCTGATCTCTGGAGAAAGTGAAATAGAGGGAGTCTGGACCAAGAGGCACAAACATATTTGAGGGCAGGAGCGTTTTACTGAAAATAGGGTAATTAAATAATGATTCACTAACTAAATGTGAAGACTGATAGTCTTTTTCCATTGCTAGAATCTCAGAATGTTGGCAGATTCTTCTCTGAAGAGTGTGATCTGCCCAAGAGAATAGAGCTAAAATATTAATGTTTTTAATTCTTTGTTTTGGGTGACCATTCTGTGCATTGTAAGATGTTTAGCATTCCTGGTCTCTACCCACTAGATGTCAGCAGCACTTCTTTCCTAGTTGTGACAACCAAAAATGTTTCCAGACATTGGCAATGTCCTCAGTGGAGGGGGATAAATTGCCCCCAGGTGATAACCATTGGCCTATAGTGATTCTCTACAGTCAAACAGCCCTATACATGAGTTTCCATACAGCTCTGTAGTACTGCTCTCTTAAATATAAGCAGAGTCAAAATTCACCAGACATCCAAGGAAAAATGAAGAAAAAAGCAACTTGGAGGAAATAGGCTAAGAGGAAAAAGAAAACTTAAAAAAAAAAAGTAGCATCTACAAATCAAGAACTATTAGAAATGTAAAATACAGCAGCAGAAATGAAAAACCTAGTAGAAGCACTGGAGAACAAAGTTAATGAAATCTGAAAATAGGATAAAAAGACACAGAGATGAAAAAATAAGAGAGGACACAGAAGATTAGAAAATTAAAGTAACAGCCTAGGAGGACTATATTAGGAAAGAGCTTAAGCTGCTATAACAAAGAGACTCCAAAATATAGTGGCTTAAATAGCAAAGAAGTTTATTTCTCTATAGCCTAGGGTAGGTAGATGGCTCTGCTTTATGCCAGCTGGTTCTGTCATGCTAAACATGTTGTATCCATATCCATCCCTGTATCCACGGCTGCTGTTTCAATTGTTAACATTTTCTAACTAGCAGGAAGGAGGTCAATAAAAGTCACAACTTAAAGATATGGCTCATAAGGTACATGCATCATTTCTGTTCACATCTAGCTGCAAGGGACACTGGGGGAATGCAGTCCTGTCCACGTGGTCATATGCTCAGCGGAAACTCAGGAGAGAGTTATTAAGATGAAGGAGAGAATGGATATTGAAGGATGCTGAACAATTTCCACAATAAGGTCAAACATCCAAATAAAAGGAGGTCCAGAGAGAACCAGAGAAAATAGTGAGGATGAAATCAGCAAATAAATATGCATTAGGGTGACTTAAGTTTTGCTGTGGCAACAATCCCTAAATCTAAATAGCTTATAAAAACAAAGGTTTATTTCTTGTTCAAGTTGCATGTCTGTCACAGGTCAGTCAGCTGGGGGTTCTGTTCCATGCATTCTCACTTAGGCCAACAAAACTTCCACCATCTAGAAAAGTGTTAGTCATTGTGGGGAGTGGGGAGGGGGTGGGACCCCCTGGTAAACCATACAATTACCTCTAAAGATTCCATCTGTCAATTCTGCTTACATTTTGCTGGCCAAATTAAGTCAAATGGCTAACCTAACCAAGTCAGGGCAAATTTCAAGGGCACAGCAAAGTGCAATCCTATTAAATGCACAGGAGAAAAACTGGAAATATTTAGGAAAAGATATTTATGACTACCACCTAAACCATTTAGGTCATAGACACCTAAATATTTGGTTCACTCTCCTTCCTGCAGGCAAAATATACTTATCTCCCCACCCCACATCAAGGAAGACAAACCCAAAGTCCCATTTTGTCATTTTATAAAGCTCAAAGTCTAGACTCTTTGGGTGAGTCAGACTCCTCTGGGTGATATTTGGTAGTCTCAACAACAGGTTCAAATATGGCTCTACTTGGTTCAGAGACCTATGAACTAAAAAGCTAAGTTATCCGTCCTCATGTACCAATATATGGTGGTGGAAGAGGGTCAGTATAAGCTCAAAAACAGGAAGAACAGAGACACATAGCAGACAGTAGCCCACTGCAAAAATGTAATAGAACAGTGGTTTCCAAACTACTTCTTTTCCCTAGTAGAATAAACCTTAATTTGATTTGTCTGATGCCGTCTCATGATTAGAATCAGGCTATGCATCTTTGGCAGGAATATAATAGAATTGGTGCTGTGTTCTTCTAACTGCATACTATCAGGTGGCATATAATTTCTATTTGTCCCATTATGATGATGTTCATGTTGATCATTTGATTAACATGGTGTTTGACAAACTTCTTGACTGTACGCATTTTTTTTCCATTTGCACTTAATATGTATTTTTTTTGGTGGGGTGACTTTGAAAATATATAAATATCTTAAGCCTCATGAAACATTCAACTTATTCATTTATTTAAATATACCACCATAGGCTCATGGTTCTGTTTTATTCAATGGGTTATGACCCGTTAACCATCATTATTTATTTTGATGCTCAAATTGTCTCAGATTTGGCCAGTGGGAGCCTAGTCAAGCTGGCTTCTGTACGTTCTTGACATATCCCCATTATTCTTTAAGCACTTCCTTACTTTTTGGTACAAAAAAATGATCCAGGCTAAACTTGTGCTTTTCCTGCCCCAGTGGCAGAATCAGCTATTTCTCCAAGGATTCTTTGTTCTTCTCAGTGGAGAATGATATTTAGAAGCCACAATCTGGACACTATGTGTGCTCACTATTATTGGAGGGCTTCTGCTATTAGGCCTTCTCAGTGGATAGAGCTAGGGAAAATACACACACACATACATATACATATGTGAATGCATACATGTATTACAAATATACACACATATGCAATTACATCTATATTTATTTCTATATCTATATGTATTTCCAGCCATTGATATTGCTAATTCTAATTGAACACTACAGAGTTCATTTTACTTTTCTCCCTTTTCATATTTGTAACTCCATTCTCTGATAGTGAGAAATCAGACTCCCATTATTCTTAATTTATTTATTTATTTGATCAATCTTTCTGAATTTAAGCAAACTCCCAGTTACTGCTGTCCTCTCCCTTTCATGGAAACCCTTCTTACCCACTCAGCATAAAACACTCTGCATCGGGATTCTCTACCACCACCACCATGTCCTCCTCTTCTTACCTGTACTCTGACACTCCTCTCTGGGCCTCTGACACCCCCACCCCCAAGCATAGATGTCTACCTTACTCTACTTCATCTAATGGCTTTAGGATGGAATTGTTCCAAGAAGGAAAGGGAAAAGAAGTTTGAGTGGTTTGTCCAGGATTTTCCAGGTTTTTGCACAGGATGCAGGTTTGTGCTGCACCCCAGGAATCCCTTCAGTCCCAAGCAAACCTGGACATTAACCACCCTAGGAAAATAAGTTGTCTTAATTTCTTCAAATGCCATCATATAACTTTTAGGTCTTTCTAGGTAACCATTCTTAAGAGTTCTTTAGGAACCATTATGAGTAGATTGTTAAACCTCCATGGGAAGTATTGTAGCAGAATCAACAACATCGCAAATGCACATACTCTCATACCTAGTAAGTCCAACTTCTAGGAATTTATCTTAAACATATACCAACCTTGCAGAGATAAAATTATTACCTGCAATATTGTTTGTAACAGTAAAAGTAAAATTAAAGGATCATATTAAAGAGATTATGGGCCCTTTTCCTCATCCCATTAAGAACACAAAACAATAACCAGATTGGCTAAAAAGTAACTCTAAGAATCCCTAGAAACATAAGTTAGCACAATAAGATGAAAAGGAATTAGTACAGTAGCTCTGCAATTTACAAGGCAAAAATGAAAGCAGGATGACACAAAACAGCCAGGAAATAATTTTTTACCAAACTTGCTAGTCAGGTACTTGTCAGAAAACCGTTTTCCAGGTCATTAGCTTAGTTTCTTTTTACAGCTCAGTAGTGGTATCAGAACGCTTTTCACAGAGTGTCCCCAACGACTGCCTTGAGCATGTCAGAAACTGGATGGGACTTTGAAGTTAACCAGTTTGGCCAGGATTTTGCAGATTTTTGCATTGCATGCAGGTTTGTGATGCACCTCAGGGACCCCTTCAATCCCAAGCAAACCTGGACATTAGCCACCCTAGGACAAGCCGCGACAGAATTTAGACTGGCGCTGTCCAACACAGCACCGCTACCCGGTAGAGTTATGTACATTCAAATTAAATAAAATTAAAAATTCAGTTCCTCGATCTCAGTAGCCATATTACAAGTGTTCCACAGTCAAAGTGGTTAGCGGCTACCGTATTAGCTCAGATATAGAATCTTTCTATCACCTCAGGAAGTCTATGGACAGCGCTGACACAGTTTAGCGTTTAAAAAAAAAAGCTTGTAAGCCAGCTAGGCTCCACTACTATAAATAATCAACAGACGTTATTATTCTTTCCAAATAGTCTGAGGGAGGAATTACACTAAGAAACACCAAGCAAAAATTATGCAAAGGCACCTGCTAGCAGGCTTTCTCAGGGAACTCACCCGTAATTCCCACGGTGGAGGCCGTCCGTCCTTCTGTGGTACAGAACTCCTCAGACTTCTAGAATTCAGCGAACTTCCAAGAGGTGGTCGACCGAGGACAAGACCACCGAGATTTCATTGTTCAAAGCGGCGGTTGCCTGTATTCATATGGCGAGTGAGCCTCGGCCCAGTGTTCCCCAGCCGGACGCTACCAGGGTCTAGCGCTCCCCTCAGTCCGGCGCTCGGCACCGGCTGGGAGCGCGAAGCCGCCGGTGTGTGCGCGCTCCCGCATGCACGCCGGCGCGCGGCGTGCGGCGCGAGAGATCCCGGTAGCCAATGGGGAGGGGCGCCGCGCGCCGGGGGCGGGGTCGTGACGCGCGCGCCTCGTGATCAGGCTCGCGGCCTGCGCCTGAGGAAGCCGGAAGCGGCGGCTGTCCACAGCACCGATTGGGGTCAGAGAGGAGGCGGTCTGCGCCTTGGGGTTTATGAACCCCGCGATGGACCCGGACCTGACGGTCGCGCGACAGAGGTCATCGTTGCTGCTGCTGCGGCTGCTGCTGCTGGTGGCGCTGCTGTGGTCGGGGCTGGCTCTGGGCACCTTCTCCTTGGGCAGCAGTCCCCACCGAGTCCTCCACGACCTCCTGTCGGAGCAGCAGTTGCTGGAGGTGGAGGACTTGTCTCTGGCTTTACTGCAGGGCGGAAGGATGGGGCCACTGTCGTTACCCCCATACTTGCCGGATCTGGATCCCGAGTGCCGGGAGCTGCTGCTGGACTTCGCCAACAGCAGCGCAGAGCTGACCGGGTGTCTAGTGCGGGGCGCCCGGCCGGTGCGCCTCTGTCAGACCTGCTACCCGCTCTTCCAACAGGTCGCCAACAAGATGGACAACATCAGCCGAGCCGTGGGGGTGGGTAGAAGAGCACACTCGGGACCTCTGGCATGGAAGGTTGGGAAGGGAGGAGAATGTAGCGATGGTTAACTCTGGGGGCCTCAGTTTCAGATCTGTGAAAAGGGGGTTGGATTTGGACTGTAGAGTTAGGGGCATCAGAAAAATGGGTGTTACAGGGCTTGGGGTTTGGATTTTTACCTTCTTGGCTGCTGTGGGGCATCTTTGTACATATTTGCAGATTGATATGACTAGCTTTCTTGGGGCTTCTGCACAGCTAACCCTACCTTTTCTTCTCTTCTTTTCCCCCTTTCCCCCAACTCTGCCACAGCTTCTTCCCATCTTCACTTGGAGTTCCCAGGAAAGACCTTTCCTGAAACCCCCAAGTGGAGTGGGGAAACGAGAGTATTGGCTAGGAGCTTGAGTTTGTAGCCAGACATTTTCAAGTCCACCACTTTCTAGCAGTTTGATCTTGGATTAATTATCTTGGAGTCTTAGTTTCCTCCTCTGTGAAATGGAGAAAAATAGCTGCCTGATGTGGCTATTAAAAGAATTAAAATAGATAATGCATGAGAGTTCGTTTTAGTGATTAAAACAGTCTGGAGCCATTCTGCCAGTAGACCAGTTCTCTGCTTATTAGTGGTGTACTCTGGTCAGGTTACTTTTTATTCTCTGTGCCTGTTTTCTCATTTGTAAGATGGGAATAAAAGGAACTCATAGAAAACTGGCACATGATGATAGTTTTCAGTAAATAGGAGCTAAAATTTTATGAAATGGTAAATCTGCCCTCCACTCTTGATACTCTTAACAGCTCTTCTGGTCATGTGGTAGGTGCTGTGAGGGACTTAAAAGAAAGAAGGAAGGAACGGAAGGAAGGCTGGAAAGCAGGAAGGCAGGAAGGAAGGAAGAGAGAAAGGGAGAAACAAAGAAATGGAGAAAGAAAGAAAAGCAAAGCAAGGCACAGAGACATGTGCCTGCTCCTAAGAACTGTATAGGATCTGGAGTAGGAAAGGATTAGAGTGTCAGGGCTGGTGGGAGTCATGAGGTGTGGGCTGGATATGCCTTGTAAGGGAAAAACATGTGGAATGACATTGGGACTGTGGAGTGGAAAAGTTCCTCTTGCATTGGGGAAAAAGTCTCATGAAAATGTGGTTGGAATTATTTCATAAATCATGTTGATTTGGCAAAGTATAAACATATAGTTGCATCCTGCTTTAAGTCAGCCTCATACTATTTAACATAAATTATATTTTTTACATATGTAGGGAGTTTATTTGCATTAAATAAACTCTGTGGTCAGTCTTTCTGTAAAGAGCTAGTTTTCAAGGTAGTTTAAGTAAATTTAGACTTACATGCAGTACTTGTCAGGCATACTTATATTGGGTATAGCAAGGGATGGAGATATATATATTCCCTTAAAGTAAGGCACCCAAAGCTTGTCCCTGTCAACTACAGCAGGGAATGATATGGCATCATATTCTGTTTTAAGCAATTAGATGAGTTGCCCTGTGGCCAGAATGACTGTGAATCATTATGCAAAGCTTGGATCTTTTGAGGGAGCAAATGTTTTCCTCATTTGTGTAGATACTGTGGAATTAAGAAGAGGTTAAAAAATTACTCCAAACTCTAGTGGTCCAGTATCATGGGCATCTGTGGGCCAATTATGGGCCAATACATATATGAATTTCCGCATGAATTCTCTACTGACATGGGAGGCTTCCCATTTGGAGTGGCAGAAACTTGCTTCTCCTTTGTGTCTCTCAGATTCTACCAGTGACCTAGGCATCTGGTTTGCCTAACTGTTATGTGAAAGGAACAGGGTAAAGAGATAAAAAGAGGCAGAAGGACCCTTTAACTGATCTGTATTTCCTCTCCAACTCATCATAGACCTTGGTTTTTCCCTCCTCCTTTCCTCAGTAGAGCTGGGTATGGTAACTCAAAAGCATGATTTCTACAGTTCTGAGGTACTTCATAAATTTAGTAGGCTTTTTCAGATTGGTTTGGGAATGGAACCATTATGTGTAATAATGAATCTGTGGAAAAATGTGTCTGAGTTTCTTTGGCGTGAACTTGAAGAAATCAGTTGTTCTCTCTCTCTCTCTCTCTCTCTCTCTCTGTGTGTGTGTGTGTGTGTGTGTGTATCAGGGAGTTGGTTCTGGAGAGTAATGTATTTTCTTTGATTCACATAGACTCAGTCTTTCATTTAAATCTATTTAGTTTAGTTAGCTAGCACATGCTATTCTTAAATATTGGGCTAGTAAAAGAATATAGAAGGAAAAGGAGGAAAAGTACAGGCCTCAAACTATCAGTGTAGTTGGGGAAATAAAATAAATCTATATTGAGAAAAGAAAAAATCATCAAAGTGAATGTTATAAATTGTACAATAGGATTTTAGAACAAAAGTGAAGGAGAAGCTGAATTAGAGGAGGGAATAGAGCAAAGTGGGAAAACCTACAAGCAGAATTGTGAACAAGAAATCGTTTCTCACCTCTTTATGGTGAATCCATATCCATGGATTGATTGAGAAAGGAGAGAAGTATAACACGGAGAAAATGAATCAAAAGTAGAAATTAACAAGCTATTTCTGTGATACAGCAATCTAATTTATTTAAATATAATAGAATTATCTGATGAGAATTCTGTTTTCTTGTCACTTTCTCTTGGAATTACTGGGACAAGGACCCCATATAGTTTTATTATCTCAAGGTAAAGAATATAGTAATTAGTGAAACTTGAATAGTGGAATTAATGGATTCTCTCTTACTTACTAAGAGTCATACTTTCTTCTTTTAGTCTAAACTGATAAGGATATGGTTTCCTTGAGTTGTTCAGCATCACCAGAGCAGTTGTCAGCATGCTTTGGCAAACTCCCCCCACCCAATTCTGAATTGCTAATCTCTGTCTTATTCTACTTGGTTTGTTTAAAATTTAAATAGGTAGATAGATAGACATATAGATATGTATATAAATTTATGGAGGTGCTAGTGATTGGGGGTGTGTATCTGGAAAATTCAACATAATTTTAGTGTAGATTAATAAATAAGTTGTTAGGAATATAGGGAGAAAATTGAAACATAGCATAACATAATCTGTCTTTCATTAGAGATCAGAAAATATAAATCTTGTTTATTCATTGAAAAATTATTGATTACCTATTATGTGCAGGGTAGTGGTAGTTACTAGCAATATAGCTGTACATGACCAGAGCATGTAGTCTGGTAGGGAAAAAAGTTATTAAACACATCATCATATAAGTAAGTATTTAATTCAGGTATGCTAAATGTTGCAAAGAAAAAAAACCATAGGTGCTACCAAAGCATATAAAAGGGGTGCTGATCTTGACTAGGGCGAGGGATAGATAGAAATATCCAGTGATTAAAGCTGACACCTAAAATTTGAGAGAATGTAGGGATAGATAAAAGTGGTCAGTGATTAAAACTGACACCTAAAATTTGAGAGAATGTGTACATGTGAAGAAGTAGCAGGTATGAAGACTCTGAGGCAGGAGTCTGGCATGTTTGAGGACTAGAAAGAACTCAAAGCACTGTGAGCCAAGAGGAGACTAGTGATCTGAGCCTGAAATGCCAGGTTGTCTGGGCCCTGTAGGGTATGTTAAGGGTTTTAGACTTTGATTTTAAACCAGTGTGATGTTACTGAAAGGTTTAATTCTGTGGAATAACATCATCAGATTTGTACTTTATGGCTACATAGGAGAAAATGGAGGGGACAGGGACCAGGGAGGGTGGTGGAAAATTATATGTGAGGAGATGAATTAAGAGAATCTTGCAGTGTTGTGAGGAATGGTAGTGGCTAGGCTATATGGGGGCCATTGTGATGGGGAGAAATAGATAGATTTCAGAGATATTTAGGAGGTAAAATTGACAAGATTTGGTAGTTAATTGAATATGTAGAATGGAGGAAAGGAATGATGATTTCCAGGGTTTTAATAAGAGCAATTTAGTGAATAGTATTGCTGTTTACTTAGATGGAAGGAGGAACCTGTTTGGGGGAAGATCACGAATGAACTTGACTTTGAACTTGTTGATTTTGAGGTGTTTATGAGACAGTTAAGTGGAGATTTTGCCTGTGTGTTTGGATATGTATGTCTACAGATGTGGATTGGAGATAATAAGTTTGGGAGTAGTAGGCTTAAAAGTAGTGTTTGAAACCATGGCATGATGAGTTTGAGTAATAAATGAGAATAAGTAAGAAATGCTGAGAGTTGAACATTTGGGTAGAGGATAAAGTACCAAAGGAGGCTGAGAAGGAAAAGTCAGAGAGATTAAGAAAAATCAGAAGAGTAGGCTGTCCTGTAAATCAGGAAAAAGGGAAGGGGTGGTCATTTTTGTCAGATTTTACTGAGAGGACTGAAAGTGCATCTGTCAAATCAACATTGTTGGTGCCATAACAGGAGTGGTTTTGATGGAGTGCTTAGGTATAAGAGTAAGATTAAAATGGATTAAATAGTGAATGGAAGATAAGGAAGTGGGAAGAGTGATCCTATACAACTGCCTAAGAGTTTGGCCTTGAAGAAGAGATAAGAAAGAGAGGTCACTAAAGAGGAATTGAGACTCAGGGATTTTCATTAATTTCTTTCTGTTCCTTTGTCCCTCCATCTCTCTCTTTTCCCTTCTTCCTTTCTTAAAGTGGGAAGACCTGAACATGTTTAAATGCTGATGGGAAGGATCCTATAAGGAGAGTGAAGATACAGGAGACAGTGGGAAAGTAAACAAGGTCAATTTCCTGAAAAGACAGTAGATGGGATCTAAGGCATCCACAGAGAGAGATGAGCCTTTCACAGGGGCAGGCACATTCTGCACTCTAATGGGAGGGTAGAAAGAGAGGTTGGGTGTAGAGGTAGACAGGTCAGAGTTTTAGCTTGATGGCACCTGTTTTCAGTGTCAGCTAGGAGACTAGATCTTCACTTGAGAGTAAAGAGTGAGATGGATATCAGAGTTTCCAGGAGAGTAGAGAAGATTGCAATAGTGGTTTTAAAGAGGGGAGACTGAGCAGATAGGAAGGTGAGGAGTACAGTTTGGGATTATAGGTTTATCATGGAAATAATCTGCTTGGTTGTTTGCTTTTTGCCACACAGGCATGCTGAAAGTGGATAGTTGCATTGATGGTAGTTAGAGTTCTGCTGAATGGTTATGACAGATTTGAGTATTAAGCATTTTAAATATAAATCAAAGGCCAATGTTGCTTTGTCATGTGCTAGGTGTTGGGAATATAAAGGTAGAAGACAATGTTTTTGTCCTAAAGGAATGTTTGTCCAGACGAGGAACCTAGACATATATAGGTGAATATCATGTTTTAAGAAACTGAGCTTCAGAGTGATTAAGTAATTTATCCAAGGCCATGCAGTGAAAGAGGCTGAGTTTGAATCCAGAAGGATACTACCACCTATTTTATAGAGTTGTTACAAGGTTTAAATGAGTTATACATTTGGAGCATTTAGAACCATTAAGTATCCAACAGTATATCATCATCATTGGGATTATTCATCACTTCCCTTCCGTTCCCACTGTTGCCACTGTCTTCTCATAAATACCTGAACTATAGAAACAGTCTAATTAGTCTCCCCACCTCCTCAACCTACATATTGTGATCTAGACGTATGTTCTACAAACTCTGCTCTTCATGGCACCTTCCTCAAAAATCTTCAAAAGTTTCCCTAACTTCTCCCTCTGCTGCCTCTACTCTCACAGGGGCACCTTCCATTGGCCTACTGAATACTCCCTGAATACCACATAATCATTCCTACTTTCACCTTTTGATCATTTTATTTTCCCCATTTTAGAACCCTCTTCCCTTTCTCAGTATAGGGCTTAGTTCGAATCCTGCTTCCTTCATGAGCTCTTTCCTAATTGCTCCCAACCACACTGATGTCTTCCTCAACTGAACTTTTCCACACATTGACCACTCATACAGGCTATTCTGTATTGATTTTTTAAATAGCCAATCATCCATCTAGGAAGAGTCAATTTAAGTAACTGGTTACACTTAGCCAACTACACCCACTTAGAGCACTTCTTGTTGGCAACAGGTAACTATGTAAAATAGCATGTATCAATTACTTACTAGGTGCCAGATATACTGCTAAGTGATTAATGTATGTTATTTTATTTAATACAATACTTATAGGACTCATGATTATGAAACTGAGTCTCACAGAGGTTACCTCAGCTGCCCAAGATTACCAGCTAGTAATCCAGGCTTGTCTGACTCTTTAGGCCATGCTCTATTTTAATCTGGTGGGTAAATGATCACAAAACACATTGTTTCATCTTCTGTGAAATTTTCTTCTATGGCTGATATTGCTCTTGAAAGCAGTTCCAAGAAAAGGGCTTTTAAATGTTTTGTTCAATTCACTATTTTAAAAGCAAGTATTCATTTGGATGCATCTTTTAATGAGATAACAAAACTAAGCCACAGAAAGGGTAATCATTCCAAAACGATCATCAGAGATATTTTAAAGCCAGAATTCTGCTGTTAAGCCCTCCTTCCCTCTTTTCTCACCCTACATGGCTGATTAGTTCTTTTCTAGAGTTATCACTTTCTCTTATTACTCATCACACTAATTCCTTATCAGTATGTCTCTGGGGGAGGTTCTTGAAGTCCCAGTATTGTTGGCATTTCCATACACTTTTTTGTATCCTTCAAACTGCAGGATTCTTATAATACCTAGTAAATAGTAGGAGTTAAATAACTTTGAAAGAATGAAGGTATAGCAGAACTTAGTTCCTTGCTTGGCAAAAGGGAAAGGAAATATATAAGAATCCAGTAATTTAGGGACTTGAATTTATTATTTTCATAGTGTGAGTTTCATTATTAAAGTGATCTATGGAAAGCATATTCTATATGGGTACAAACTATTTGGGTACAAACTGGATGTGTCACGTTTTCTTGTGGATTGTAAGATTTTGAGCCAAAAATTGTCCAGAAGATGAAACAATGTTTTGTGATCATTTACCCACCAGATTTTTATTAAATGTGTAAATAATATATATTAATTGCAGGAAAATTTAGACAGTGTAAAAGAGGCAAAAAAGAAAATAAAAATAACTGTATTTCCATTTTCCAGAAATAACTACTGCTACATTTCAGGGAATAGTTTTCCAGAATTTTTCCTGTGCTTAAAAAGGAAGAAATATGACATGTGGGCCTAAGTAGTTGAGATTGTACCACAGAAGCAAGAACTTACTTGTTTAAGAAGCAAAGATTTTCTTCCCTTGCAAGTGAACCTGGTGCCAATAAATGTTAGCTGCTATTTTTTTATTACAGTTATTATTGTTAATGACATCATTGTCTGACTATGTCAAACAAAATGTTAAAATGCTTATAACAAATATTTTAAGTAGTTTTATAAGGTTTGTTTTTTTTTTTTGCCTCAAGTTGTTTGGGAAGTCTAAAAAAATACTCAGGTTGTCTTTTTCTTTCCTCTCTTTTTTTTTTTTGTTACAGAATTCTTCAGAGAGTCTTAGTTGTGCCAGAAGTCTCTTAATGGCAGATAGAGTGCAAATAGTTGTGATTCTGTCTGAGTTTTTCAATTCCACATGGCAGAAGGCAAATTGTGCAAGTAAGTAATTCCTTCATTTTCATGTTACTGTTACGGTTCAACAGTATAGATGTCAGTTTTGATTTTATGAATTTTCACATCTTTGCACATTTTGAATACTTTTTATTACTAAGTTTAAATGAACTGTGATTAGCATCATGGTTTATTAGTGAGAACTATTTGGGCAAATACTGAAACCCAGAAATATGTAGCAGTTAACAGTGAGCTTTGCAGTCAGACAAATCTGGGTTATATTCTAAGCTCTGCCACGCATTAGCCCTATCCTACTCCTGTCAGACCTTGGGCATATAATTTTGCCTCTTGGAGCTTCAGTTTCCTCATCTATAAATTGGTGGTAATAATGGAATCTACCTTATATGATTGTCTTGAGGATTAAATGAAATAAATTGTGTAAAGCACTTAGCTCAGTACCTGGCATATAGTTAATGTTTAAGGAATGTTAACTGCTTAATATAATAATAAATATGTTTATAATAACTAATCAGATGGTGGTAGGAGGAGGTGATAACATCTGTTCTACCAGTTTTATAGGTTTGTAAATATTTATATAATAAAATGAGGTCGATTTTCAGGCATTCTTTGGAAAAATTAAAATCACCATTTCAATTCGTAAGTATTTTGAACACTAACCATGTACTCGGAAGTTTTTGTTTTCCAAACCTTATAATTTAGCAAGTTATAGTTATAGTATAACCGAAGGCAGGCAAATAAATGCTATAATAAATTTATAGAGTCTTTGGGGAAGTAGAAAATAAACCAAATTCAAGAGGATTTGAAATGACTTCCTGGAGGAGGTACCCTTTGATCCTACACCTTTATGGTTGGGCATGATTTCAGTAAGTAGAGATGAGAGGAAGGACACTGCAGATAGAGAGACATCATGGACAGAGGCACAGAGCTACCTCATAAAAGAATAGTAGACATTACAGAATCCTGGCAGCTCAATGGAAGATAAAGTTAGGAAGGGAAAGTAGGACCTTGACCTATATAGTAGTTTATCACTTATGCCAACATTCTTCATACTGCTTAGAATACCAGCATATTATTAAGAAAAGATTATATACTATAGTATTTTGGGAATTTACAATGCACTTGGAATATTAAAGGCAGTGAGAAGAAAAACTTTTTAGCCATCATTTAACCTAGCGCTTTCCAAGCTTTTTTTTTTTTTTTTTGAACTGCAGAAACCCCCTTTTTTTCATGGAACCCCATTGAAAGAGGAAGAGGGAGACCAGCAAGGAAATTATTACGATAGTTTAGGCAAGAAGCAAAGAAAACATGAAGTAGGGTATGGGCAATGGAAATAGAAAGGACAGAGAGAATAAAAATTTGTGTACCTGTAAGTCATTAAGGAGCTTAACTTTTCTGAGGACTTGTCTTTTTGTTTAGTTCATATGAAGAGAAGATGTAAATGGAAAAAAAGACTCCCTGCTAAGTTTCTTTTCCTTTGTAATATACCATGGATATTGAATATTGGCTCTTTTAAATATGTCTCTATTAATTCAAATTTTCTTGTAATTTGAACAGAGGCTTGGCTGACAGCTAACTTTTTTAAAAGCAAAATCTTTACTTTTTTGAATAAAACTTTTTAGTATAAATATGATTGAGCAGAATTTGCTTAGCTTAAACAGGAGAGCTGTTTTTAAGTATTCTTAAGTCCTTTAGAAAAATCCATTGATATAGAAAAAAATGTTAATTACAAATAACTTAAAATTAATTAATTAGAGTAAATATGTTATATATGGGGGTTCACTTCTTTTGACTGATGTGACTTAATTTATATACTTGAGATGTAAGGCATCTTTTCTTTAAAAGATTTTGTAATGAATTTCTTGATGCAAAGTATCTTTCTTCTCCAGTTAGTTTTTTTAAAAAAAGGAAAAAAATAAAAAGGAAAGGAAATATTTTGCTGCATATTTACTCAGTGTGGTAGGTATAAAACTCTTTAGAATAAATTCTTGAGGTACCTTTGTTTTTCTGTGAGGCATCCAATCTTGAAAATATTTCTTGATTGAACTTCTGAACAACAAATGAAATGTTTACTTCCTAGTTAAAATTAATTAGGCCAAAACATATGGCCAAGCAAGGTACAGAAAAGTATGAAATCTTTTGGGGAATTAGATAGCTGAGTGGGCAGGAAAGAAAGGCTCAGTTTTCATTCTACTTACATTTGTACCCTTTGGATTGTATATCATATACCTTTAGTACCTATTTAAAAATACATAAAATTTTAAAAAATTTAACAGAATGTTCAAATCTGTGGTATTTATATGTTAGATATAATCAGGGAGATTGACTATTTTCTTTTCCCAGATTACATGTTAAAAAAAATTATCTTCCATTCACTGTTTCATTCACATTTAAAATTCATCATAATGTATATTCTCTATTTTACATGGAAATAAAGTAGTTTTATAAATCTGTACTCCTCAGCAGTTTTCCCTTGTGCATTCTAAAATAATCATCTTGCCTAGAATTGAATAATCTTTACCAAATTACCTGGAAATACTTCTTTTTTAAAAAAAAATGTTTTATTGAAGTGTAGTTGATTTACAATATTGGTTTCAGGTGTACAGCAAAGCAATTCAGTTATACATATACATGTATATATATATATTTTTTCAGATTCTTTTCCATTATATGTTATTGCAAGAAATTGAGTATAGTTCCCTGTGCTATACAGTAGGTTCTTGGAAATAAGTTCTAATTATGTTCTCTGCAAATCTATTTAATAAAGATAGTATGAACATTTTCTGAAAAGTTTTAAGAATTGTTCAAAAACTTAACAATTTCTACCCAAATTTAATAAAGCATTCTTACTTGAGCAACATTGTCTTCTCTTACAAAGTAGTGAGAAATGAAATTTGAAGGAAGGGAAAATGAGCTAAAGAAGATGAGTAACAAGTCAGCAGTTAAATAAAATAGTATTTCTCAACTCCATGGCCTGTGCCTCATTGAATTTCACACTAAGCCCTGTGAGGTAAAATGAGGGCTCACAGAAGGTAAATGAACTGTAGGTCAAGAATCTAGAACTAAATTCAAAAGGCTTTAAGACTGTTCATTTGAATAGACAGTGTTCATGAATTAAGGCCTAATTTTATTTCTAAAATGCTATTTGAAGGGGGGAGTGTATATGGGTCAGTGGTAGAGTGCATGCTTAGCATGCACAAGGTCCTGAGTTCAATCCCCAGTACCTCTATTTTAAAAAACAAATAAAAAAACCAAAATCTAATTACCTTCCCCCAAAAAGAAACAAACAAAAAATTTTAAAAATTAAATGCTATTTGACAAATCCATTGCACAGTCTCCATTTTAAGAAATATAAATAAACTTTAATTAGCCCTAATACAAAATTTAATATGTATGCTATATACATGTTTGACGTTATGGAAAACCTAGTCTTTTACTAAAAATATAAATATAAAATATTCCTTTTTTCTAGAGACCTATCAATACTAAATAAAATTAAAACTAGATAATGTGAAAAAGAGGTTTTTAATAGAGATGCACATTTTCTAATGTTAATCTCAGCCATGATCAGGAATCAGGCATCAGGTTCAGAGACAGTCTCTAGCAACCAGATCTTTTAAACCATTTATTTCATGGGATCCTCACTCTTTTATTTTCTTAATAAATGATGCTGAAGTTGTCTCTTTACCTTGTACTTAAAAGAAAATCCATTTCCTACCTATCCAGTCATAGTTTTTAAAAAATCCTTGGCCTTTAGAAACAGATAAAAGAGTGAATACAAAGGATTAATTAATAAACTGGAAAATGACAATCATATCACACTGTTATTTTAAGTGAATTTGTGCCTGATCAGAAATTTGCCTAGGATGTTGTCATTTTGTATTGTAGGAGACCAGAATATGCTATCCCAAAATAGGCCTCTTTGGCGTAAGGATTATTTTGAGCTGATTATTTTGAGAAACAGGAGACACAGGAGAAGCTCTGAAATAACCAGAGTAGAAATAACCATTTTGTAAGGGAAATTTATATTTATAAAGGAAATCTCCATTTGTAAGTCTCCTTTGTACCAGAAAGAAAAGAATGGGTCTAAATCACAAGAGAATCCTGTAAATGGAGAAGGCAGGGACATAAATCTGCATCACCTTATACTTATTTACTATGCTTTTCCTAGTCACTTCCCCATAACTGGCCTCCCCGACACCCTTCTTTCTTTGTTTTTAGTTGAAGATGGAACTTAAGCCTGAATTCTAAGCCACCTCTTTGAGTTACTCAATTTCCCTTTGTATCTTGGATGTATTCCATGTATACAAGTTAATAAACTTCTGTTTGTTTTTCTCGTATTGATGTGTCTTTTGTTCAGTGGCCCCAGCTAAAAACTTAGAAGGGTAGAGGGAAAATTATTTTTCCTCCCCTACAGTATATGCATGAAAATCACAATATAAATATTTTTTAAAATCTGGATTATTTGCCTTTACATAAACATAAAAAAAGACTTTTTTTTAAACATAAAAAAAGACTGATCAGTTTTCTCAGAACTTGTGAAAACTTGTTAAATACAAACCATAATGCTTTTGTCTCAGTTAACTTTTTGTGCTGATCTAGTTATTAAATTTGCAAATACAGAGCTAAGTGATTACAGCAATAGAGATCTTTAATGGTAAATAAAATGGAACCTATTCATTCTGGCACCTAAAAGATAAAATGAGAAGGAAAATAATCACAAAGGAAGAACAAAAACTACTGATGTGTTTTAAAAATTTGTTTTTTAACTGATACTTAAACCAATATGTGATCCATTTTTAGGAGAATATCTTCCAATATAAAATAACTTTTCCTTTTTCATCCTCTGGTCTAGAAAATGCAAAACTATAATTATATAGTTTTTAAATCTTTTAAAGTGAATTTAAGGGGCTATTAGAATTTTTAATATTATTAAAAATATTAACGCTAAAACATTGCTTAAAAGATTATTATTAAAATTAATACATTGCCAAAAATCACCTTTCCTTTCTACTTGATCCAGCTGTGAATTGGCACCCAGGCTTTGCAGTTATTAGTTGATGAGAGGAAGGCTAGAAACTCAATAAAAGAGAGTGCCATCCATTACTACTACTATCTATTTTATCTTTAGAATTTCTGTGTCTTTGAATCATATTAGTCTTGGTAGGAAGTGGGTTTTTGGAAACTGATAGAAACTGAAAAGGAATATTAAGAGCAAAACTCTTCCAATTCACATTACAGATAACATAGAAACTAATTCTTGTGGAGAATGACTGCTAAGAAGTAAAGAAAATGTATCAAGGATTTTTTCTGTACACAATTTAAAAGCTGGTATCAGAAGTGTATTGTTGAGGGAGTGAGGGTGTAGCTCAGTTAGTGGAGCACATGCTGAGCATGCCAGAGATACTTGGTTTGATTCCCAGTACCTCCATTTGAAAAAGAAATGAAAATGAAAGAAGTGTATTATTCACATAGGGATAGCCCATTTATTGAGATGTTGCTTAGTTATCTTATGCACATGACAGCTGAATAATTTGTAGAGTGACCAGATTTGATGTGACTCTGAATTGTTTTATAGTAAAGCATTTGGTTCTTTGTTTTTGAGATATCTCAATATTGACATATAACTGTGTAAATTTAAAGTGTGCAATGCATTGATTTGATACACTTATAAATTGCAAAATGATTACTACCATAGTATTAGGTAACACCACCATCATATCATATAATTACCTTTTTGTGTATATGTGTGATGAGAACATTTAAAATTTATTCTTTTAGCAACTTTCAAGTATATAATACACTAACTAACTAACTAAAATGACCATACTGTACATTAGATCCTCAGAACTTAACTCATCTTGCAACTGGATGTTTGTACCCTTTGACCAACATCTTCCCATTTCTGCCCCCTACCTCCCACCCCACCCCAGCCTTTGGCAGTCACCATTCTACTGTTTCTATGAGTTCAGCTCATAGCTCATTATACATGCAGGGATTTACTTCTGGACTCTCCGTTTTGTTCTGTTGGTCTCCTTTCCTCTGACAGAAGATCCTCTGTAGTTGATGAAACTCCTGGAGAAGGGATTTATGACAATTGTGTTTCTTTTGTCTTCAGGCAGTTAAGGGGAATTCACAGAAAACCTCTCTGCATTTTTTGTTTCCCAAGTGCCTTCAAACTCAAAATAATTCTTATGGCAAAGAAGTGTATTTTAAAAAGATATATTCTGCCACTTTTTACTTTTTATGCCCTGATTCTTTAAAAACCAATAATAAAACTTAATAGTTAACTAGAAGATCAGTTAATCAGAATCTATCTTTTTGATATTTTATCTAAGTGGTAACATACTAAGTGTTAGACTCACTTATTTGTATCTTATAATTTAAAATGTTCTAGTTTTCATACTTGCTAAATTAATTTTGTTGAGATGTTGAGTTCCCATCATTTATATGTGTCTTCTGAAGCTTGCTCTATTTTTCAGAAATTGGTGATTATCTCTGTTGTTTTCTATAAAACTAGTTTTGATGCTGGAGAGGGTGTGGAGAAAAAGGAACCCTCTTACACTGTTGGCGGGAATGTAAATTGGGACAGCCACTACGGAAGACAGTATGGAGGTTCCTTAAAAAAGTAAAAATAGACTTACCATATGATCCAGCAATCACAATCCTGGGCAGATATCCAGAGAAAGTTATAATTCAAAAAGACACATGCACCCCAATATTCATAACAGCACTATTTACAATAGCCAAGACAAGGAAACAACCTAAATGCCCATCAACAGATGACTGGATAAAGAAGTTGTGGAATATATATATATTATATATGGTGGAATATTACTTAGCCATAAAAAGAATGAAATAATACTATTTGCAGCAACATGGATGGACCTGGAGATTATCATATTAAGTGAACTAAGATAGACAAAGAAAGGCAAATATTATATCACTTATATGTGGAATCTAAAAAAAAATGATACAAATCTTATTTACAAACCAAAAATAGACTCATGGAGGTGGAAAGCAAACTATGGTTACCAAAGGGGAAGGGGTGGGAGAGGGATAAATCAGGAGTTTGGGATTAACAGACACACATTACTATATGTAAAAAATAGACAAACAACAAGGACCTACTGTATAGCACAAGGAGCTATAATCAATTTCTTATAATAACATATAATGGATAAGAATCTGAAAAAAAAGTATGTATATGTATAACTGAATTGTGTTATTATACACCTGAAATGAACACTGTAAATCAACTACACTTCAATAAAAAACAAAATCAAAAAATACCTATTTTTTAAAAACAGCAGAGATCCTTATATAAACTCCTAGTAGATGCCAAATACTTTATCTAAAGATTCATAATTCCTGTTATGATAATCTAGTAGTTTTCTGTATAAGGTCTTAACTTGAATCCTTAACACCTTTAAGAATGCCTCTTGAGCAGATGCTTGAACCCTCACTGAGAAAAGCTATGCTAATCTGTCCTTGATGAGGCTACATTGATTATCTGAGATGAGGAAAATTCATAATGACCACTTCACTTAGAGCTTATAGGAAGCTGTATTATTACTAATATTTCTTAACTTACTAATTTCTAAAATATATAGCTTCTCACTGCCTATAACCTTATGCTCCCAATTCCTGCAAAAAGATAAAAGAGGAATTTTACTAGAGTTCCTTTGTTTTAAATCAGAAAGTCAGGACTCTTTAATAATGCAGACATTTAAAATCCCATTATAGAAGTGAGCTCCTTTGTGCTTTATAATATCACTGTCTAATGATCACTGAAAAAAATGTTGATGGTGTTGCATTAATGCAGTACTTAATAAGATGACCAGTCTATATTAGCTTTTAGTTTAATATTCTAATTATTTCAAGTGAAAAAGAATGGCTGTTAGTAAAATAGAAGAGATTAAGTTCTTTGTTGTTCAAAGAAACTTCCTTTATAAATTACTTTTTTCTTTTTCTTTTTTTCATTATTTTGTATATTACTTTTTTATAAAGAAATTATTTCATACTTTGCATAGAATAAATTATCATTGCTCTCTCATATTCATGCCTTATACTATTTCTGTAGGCAGTACAGGGAGACACACATACCCATATTGTGTATGTCAGTAGCCATGACGTGGGTCATTATAACACAGACATATAGTTGCTGTGGATGAAATTGTATTCCCTCTGATTCCTTGCAAAATGTCAACTACAAAAACTGAAAATCTATGTAATCTCATTAGCCCAATATGCTAATATCATGCATATTTGTAACTGTGTTTGTTTTTTTTTATATATACTCTACCTCATGTATAAAAGGATTTGAAGCTACTTTGTGATGATGTTAACCCAGGATTAAGAGAGGCTTTTTTTTTTCTTAAGAATTTAATATGTGAACTTTTCGAAAGCCAAGATAGGTAGTAACATTTTTAAATAGTAAAGAACAAATTATATAATTAAGAGAATACTAAACTGAGGGCCTGGAAAGTATATTTCTTATTTCAGTGCCTTACTAACTGGGTGTGTGATCCTCAGTATGTCACTGTATTTCTCTGGTTGTTTCCTAATTTGTGAAATGATCCCTCAGATTTTTAAATGATAAGGTGAAACAGTCAGAACAGGACTTACATTCTTGAGAAGATAAAGCCGCAGAGAATGTAGAGTATATGAGTTCAGAGAGGGAAAGACTCTTAGAATAAGCTCATCAGCAGGACCCCAGATATACCAGGTGCTGACAAGTTCTACGCTAGGGGGCCCATATAAGAGGGTGAATGGGGCTGAATTCCAGCTTCTGAAGGTCAGAATGCCTTTTTGTAATTAATCTACCCAGACGGGAAGTCCTTTTCTAATTTGCACAAAGGAGTTTTAACGTGCTGGTTTCTGCCCTGTTCGCATCTCAGTTGCCAGCACTAATCAGTTGGTCGTGACCACCTGAATCCTTGCATGGTATAAGAAATCTATGGGTAGTGGAGGGAGGAGTAGTAGCATATATTTGTTGACTCCCTGTATTGAACTTTAATTGTTTAGAGTATAGATGTGAATATTTTATTTAATTTGCAGTGTTTGAAAGTGCAGACTCAGGAATCAGTTTGAGTAGAAATTTCAGGTTTTCACTTACCAGTTTTGTGATCTTGGGCAACTTCCTTAATTCCTCTAAGCTGAGTCTCTTCCTTATTTAGAAGATGGAAATAATGACAGTTTTTGCCTCATAGGATTGTTGTGAGAATTGAGCAAATGAATTTAAAGTACAAGCATAGTGTTTGGAACATAGCAAGTACCCAGTTAATGTTAGCTTTCACTGTAGTGATTGTTGTTTATCATAGCACATGCATATCTCATAATGTGTCATATCCTGGTGTCTACGCTAGGGGAGGGAAAAAATCTTTTTCTCTACTCATTTTACATTCCCTGGCTGGGACTCTCTAATCAGACTGGCCAAAGGCAGAGTAACAAGAGAAAACAAACAAGTTTATTAACATGTGTATTGCAGTTGTTTACATGGGCACACCCAATGATGAGTATCCTGAAAAGACGGTTAGAATTTGGGTTTATATGCCACCTTAGGCTAATTAGAGGAAAAGGAGTTTTGGTCTTCTGGATGGAGGAGGCAAGTTATGGGAAAGTGACCAGGAAAAGTTTGCTAAACATGATTGTTTAATAAGGTTTGTTATATAGATTTAAGTTAGAGCCTTCTCTATTGCCAGGGGTTAGTTGTTAAGAGTCCTCTTTTTTCTTTACCAGAGAGGGAGACATCTTTACAAATGGAAGTTTTCTTTACAAAATAAAAACTTGTGCCCTGTTTTTAGAGCTTTTCCTGAATCTGCTGGTTCTTAAAGGCCTTTAATTCAAAATAACCCCTACGCCAAAGAGGCATATTTTGAGTTGGCATGTTCTGGTATCCTTCACTACCTCTTTAGCCAATCTCTTCTCCATTGATTTTTTTCTATTTGGATTGCTGCCTTTCTCCTGGTTAATTGCCTTAGCCTTCTATCCTGTCTCTCCACTCCCAGTTGAGAGAGATCATATTAGATGGTCCTGAGTGGATATAATATATAGCTATCAATTGAAATTAAGAGGGACAAGAGTGTGGTTGAGTACTGGCAAATAGAAAGTATTTGGAACATCCCTTGTGGAGTAATTGGTAGGGCATGTACAAGAATTGTTTTGTGTCCTAAAGTTGGTTTGAATTGAGTCCCTTCATTATAACTTTAGAATTTTCTGTAATAGTGTCTACAAGGAACTTCTCTACTTGGGAGTTGAGAAAGTTAAGGCTGTCCAGGATTGAAAATATCTGTGAGTATGTGGAATGTAAAGAAGGCAAGGATTCCAGGAGCGTGAGATTGAAATGGCTGACCACGAGTTCCAGGCTATGAAGCCAGGTGCTTGAACCTAGATCCCAGAGAGTAAGCTGACAGCACAGGGAGAGGTAAAAGCAAAGTAAAGAGGATAGAGAATAGGTTCATCCAGGAAGGGAAAACAGATAAATAAATTTGCTATGTTCATATATAGAAAGCAATGAAAAGGAATGAACTTGAACTAATACTATGCAAGAGTAACAAGTTGCAAAAGAGTATCATTTATGTAAGATTTTTAGAAAGATGTAAAACAATTCTTATTTATATCCAGATTTTACTTAAAGCCCCTTTATCAATATTTTAGGCAAAATTCTCACCAGCTTGTTTCCCTGGTCTCCCAACTCACAATAGATTAGAAAGAGCAGATTTTAAGAGATTACCCTCTTAGATGCAATAAATGACCCAGTGGTGAAGATGGAAGAGACACAGAACTACTAAATTTGACACAGAAAAGGATCAAAAAGCATATGAATTTAGCTAAAATTAATGCAGCTTAAACAGTCTTATGCCTAAACAGCACTAAGTGTACCCCTAATAAGGCACCATTGGATAACTGATTTTGTGATTAAGACTTTGTACCATCAAAATCAATTTAAATTTTATTTGGTATATTGTTTTCACAAAGAAAGGAGAGTATGTAATTATTTTAAGACTTTCATGAAAATGGTTATGATGGAAAACAAAATCTTTTGGAAACTAAAAGGGATAAGCTTCATGTATTTGGGAAATTCTTTTAATGTGGAACCCTTCATGCTTATTTTAATAAAGAATTACAGTAGTATGAAACAAAATATGATAGCTTGAGAGATAAATGACAATGTATAATTGTTTCTTGAAATATATTAATATACTTTTTGGTTTCTTAACAGATTGTTTAACGAACAAAAGTGAAGAATTATCAAATAACACATTGTATTTCCTCAGTCTATTTAATCACACCTTGACCTGCTTTGAGAATAACCTTCAGGTATTTTATATGATACTTGAAATTAAAATGCTGCCTTGTACAAATGAATAATAATAATTCCAATTTTTATAGCATTAATTATTGCTAAAATTAAATATCTGCATGCATAATGTAAAGGAGTTAGTGGACCTGGAGTTCTGCTGAGTTCTTCTGTTATTGACCCTTATGCAGATCATTAAAACTTCAGTTTTCTTATTTGTAAGGTGGGGCTGGTAACATTCACCTGCCTACCTTCTAGTATTTTGTAGTCAGGATCCAATGAGTTAATGAGTATGAACGTATTAACTTTCTAATTAAAACACAGTATTGTTCTATATGACAGTAATTTACCTTGACTTTGTTTATGTGGTGTATTTTGCAGTGCAGTATGAGTCTCTCTGTCTCTAGGAAGCTTATTTTTTTGCTCAGTATTTGCTTAAATATATTTTACCTACTTTAAAAGCCAGTTTAGTACGGTAACGTTGAGTATGGAATTATACTATAAAAGATAGTCTTTAAGAAACCTACCTTATTGGTTTTTTGTTTTCTCCACCTCTGACCCTTGAATGTTAGTATTGGAACTTTCCTGGTGGTGGTGAGGGGTGAAATTGGAATTCTGGTAAAATCCTACTTTTAAAACTTGTGTAACAAGTAAATAATCCTCACAAATAGATATAAACATGTTTAGGATATAGGTATATATGATTTCTTCTTTAGTAAGTGTGATAACAGAGGATAATGAGTTTCCCTGAGAAAAATAAAAACTATTAGATAAGCATTTCCCAAATATGTTCTGCAAGATTTTAATAAATCCCCCATTAAAAAAAGTTTAGTGTTCTTAATAAGAGTGGGAAATGCTTTACTGCATGACTTCAGAACCTTAGTGGACTAATGTACATTGTAAAACTCCAAATGGTAATTTTTGTGTACAGCATCTACCAAACCTATTTGACTAAGAATGCTTTGGTTTAAGAGACTAGTTAGTGTTCTGATGAATGTACCATAGGGAAATTAGCATGTTTCCTGGGATGTTAGTTGCAAATATTTTTTCGTGGTTTCTGTTTGTCTTTTTATTGTGCTTCTCTTTTTGTTATGAAGTTTTAATTTTTATGTTGTTAGATTTATCAAAATTTATTTAATAGCCTGTGGATTTTTTGTCACACTAGGCCTTTCCGTTCTTTGAGATTATTTTAAAATGTTCTCCTGTGATTCTTTCAGTACTTTTGTGGTTTCCTTTTCTGTATTTAAACATTCTTTACCTATCTGAAATTTGTTGTCGTGTAAGTTGTGAGGCATAACTCCAACCTATTTTCCCTGATGGCTTCTTGACTGTCACAACATGATTTACTAAATAAACCATAAAATGAATTTTAGAAACAAGTTCAAACAAGTCAGTCATTTTGAGATTTTATTAGAATTGCTTTATATTTTAGATTCATCATTTGGGAAGAATTGACATGTTATGATATTGAGCTTTCCTATCTAGGAGTATGATATATTCACTTTTTAAAAATATTTAAAAAAGAATATAAAATTTACCATGTTACAATTTTTAAACGTACTGTTCAGTGCATTAAGTATACTCACACTGTTGTACAACTCTACCAACATCCATCTCTAGAATTTTTTCATCGTCTTAAGTTGAAACTCTGTACACATTAAGCAATAACTTTCCATTTCTCCCTCCTCTAGTCGCTGGAAACTGCCATTATTTCTTTCTTTCTTTCTTTCTTTCTTTCTTTCTTTCTTTCTTTCTTTCTTTCTTTCTTTCTTTCTTTCTTTCTTTCTTTCTTTCTTTCTTTCTTTCTTTCTTTTTCTTTCTTTCTTTCTTTCTTTCTTTCTTTCTTTCTTTCTTTCTTTCTTTCTTTCTTTCTTTCTTCTTTATTTTTTAATGTTCTCTAGCACAGTTTTACTTATTTATTTAAATTTCATATAGGTCTTTTACAATTCTTAAGTTTATTTCAAGGTATTATATAGTTTTTGGTGCCCTTTAAGTGATATCTTTTCTTCCCCCACCACAGATTTTAACTGGCTACTTTCTTTTAAAATGTTTTATTTTGCAACAATTTTAGATTTATGAAAAGTTGCAAAGATAATACAGAGAATTCTTGTATATTCCTGACCTACTTTCCCCTAATGTTCACCTTATGTTACCATGGTGCATTGCTCAAAAATAAGAAATCAACATTGGTACATAAGTATTAACTAAATGCCAGACTTTATTATGACTTCACCAGCTTTTCTACTAATGTCCTTTCTATATTTCAGGATCTAGTCCAAGATAATAATGCATTGCATTTAGTAACTGGTTACTCCTCAAAATTTGTCATAAATATAGCTACATTTCCTTTCTTATTCCAAATGCTGTATTTGTGAGTCCTTTTTTCCCTTGAGTTTTCTTTAGGCTTGTTAAAGGTACATTAGTTTTGTTTTTCTGTTTTTTTGTTTTTTTTTTATCTTTTTGAAAACCTTCATTTGGCTTTGTTGTGCTGATCAGAGAAGGAAAGAGAAGAATCAGGATGATCCTAGGCTCTTGGCCCTAGTAGCTTGAGAGGATGACGGGGCCACGAGGAAGACTGGATATAGGGGAGTGGGGATTAAGAATTCTGTTTTGAACATGTTAAGTATGAAATTAAACATCCAAGTTGAGATGTCAGATGGTCAGTGTTACAGATGAGATTGGAGCTCAGAGAAGTGCGAGCTGGAGCTATAGATTTGAGAGTCATCAGATACGGTGGTATGAAGTCTAGAAACTTGGATGTGAGTGAGTGTAGATAGAGATGATAAAGAGGTCCCAAGGACTGAGTCCTGGGGAACTCCACTGTTTTGTAAATGTGGGTGTGGGTGTGGGTGTGTTTGAGAGGGGAAGGGAGCCAGCTAAAGAGATAGGTGGTAGCAGTGAATTTGGTGGTCTTGGCTGTGGTAGTGGCTTCTAGCTCAGTGATGGAGCAGAGATGTAGATTTAAGTCCCAGACCAAATTCACCTAGTAAGTGTGAGTTTGTGTTTGTAGTAAGTGTTTGCAGGTGGTTTTTCTGGGAACCTGGACTGTCTTGGTGGCTGTGGAGACTGCTTTTTGTGGGTGGCCCAGCAGGCAGGGTGGGGCTGTTATTCCAGCCTCTTTCATCTTTAGAGGATAGTGGGTGGCTGCAGGGGATAGAAGTTCACCAGAGACTGTGGTTCTGACTAGTTTCTCTAGGAGTGGTGCGATAGCTGTAATACAACCTTCCTGTGATGAAATGTGCATGTCACACCTTTATAATTTACAGTGCTTTTCAAGGGCCTGGGTGCCTGGGTTTCCCTTCTGTTCTTAAATCTCTTCAGAAATGAAATCAGGACATAGGCATATGCTGATGTCATCATCTTCCCAGAATCATACTTCCTCATTTGTTTTAAACGCCACAGGGCTTTTTATTGTTTGGCTATGCCACCATTTAGTCAGCCAGTCTCTATATTGTTGGAGATTTTTGTTTGGTTCAGTATTATTACAAACATGGACAGTCTTTTTAGGGTATTTGTGTGAGTTTATCTGTGTGGTAGATTCCTAGAAGTGAAGTTGAAGTGTCAAAATATATGTGCACTTTCAGTTTTAATATAAGTGACTAAATTACCCCCCCCCCCAACTAGGTGCTGTGCTCAACTTTTCATTGAACACATTTAGCTAAATGCACAATTGTTCTGTGAAAAACAGGCAATGGGCTATTTCTTGTGGCAGAACTAAAGGGGGATTGAGTTTCTCTATCAAATAGATGGTGAGGGTAACATTTTAGGGGCTACATCAGGTTAATTCCTTTAATTTTTCCTTTTCTTTTTCATTGTGGTATTCAATTAATATCATTTCTCTAGGCATCAAGGTAAAGAATAAAGGGAATAGAAAACAAAAGGTGCGAACTGACTGTTCAGCAAACTTGTTCTTGAAGTACAAGTGTTAGTCCAGGAAGTGGAAAAGATTGAAATTCACTAAACATAATGTCTTGTATGTTATACCCACTACTTTCATTTTAGGTTATACAGTTCTTTGGTGTTAGTCCCTTTTTGTTGACTAGAAAGGCCTGGATTATAAGCCTTGGGGTGAGAGGGTTGAGAAGAGATATCGTTTTGGTGACTTTTCCTTTTCTATCAATAAAGTCCTCCCTCTCTCAGGAAGGCAAACTTCATTGTTGAAGTCAGCACAGGCAAGGGCATATTTTATTTATTCCTTGAGAGTAGAATAGATAAGAGCAGATGTATAAATGATAAGGTAACTTGGGAAATATTTATATTTAGGTATCAATAATTTGGCCTATGAGCTAGTGTTATCCACAGTTAACAGTGGCTAGTGCAGTGGTTTTCAAAATTTAAGGGCAACTAGAAAAATGCCAAATATTTTGCTATGTGTTTTATATACCAGTCTCTAATCCTTGGGACCTGTGATAGAGATAAGCATATCCCTGTTTTACAGATGATAAAACTGAGTCTCAGAATGATTTAGCAACCTAACATCACAGCTCAGCACTTTAACATGCTCTACTGTTTTCTGTCCTCTAGGAGGACAAATAGCTTAAGTTAAAGAGATGTTATATTTTTTGTGTGTATTACATGTACCTTTGACATTTTAGGGGAGCACACATAGTCATCTACAGCTAAGAAATTATTCAGAAGTATGCAAAAACTGTGGCGAAGCATACAAAGCTCTGAGTAATCTATACAGTGAAATGCAAAAAATGAATGAACTTGAAAATAAGGCTGAATCTGGAACACATCTATGCATTGACGTGGAAGATGCAGTAAGTACTTTGCTTCTGATATGATACATATTTTGTAGTGTTGTTAAATATGCCTTTAGAATTATTATCCCTCTTGGAAGTATATTGGAATGTGCATATGCTGTCTTCAGCCAGAAATAACTAGTTATAAAGTAGTTAAGTCTTAGAATATCCTGATCTGTCAAACAACAATGGAAACTAATCAGGTACTTCCTAAACAAGTTGATAATTTGGTATATTTGGGTTTTTTAAATTAAAGTTTTGTTGATTTACAATGTTATATTAGTTTCAGGCATACAACATAGAAATTTAATATTTTTATAGATTCTACTCCATTTAAAAAATTATTTTTTAAGTTTGATAATGTGTATGATTTTCAGAGGTGTGGATGTGGTTAAATGTTTGCATTTCATTTTCTTGTGCACTTGTTGCTAATACAGGAAGTTTCTAGGTTTCGCTACCATGTTTCTGAAACTGTTTCTCAATTACTTCCTGTCCCATTGCTTTATTTCTTTGTCTATTACCATCTGAAAAGGGATGTTTACTTATTTATAGTCTGTCTACCCTCACTAAAATATAAGCCACATGAGGACAAGGACTTCATGTCCTTTTTGTTCACTGTTCAATATCTAGAACAGTGCCTGGCAAATGGGAGGCTCTTAGTAACATGTATTGATTGAATGATCAACCAAAAACCTTTTTTTCTCCATTGAATAGCCTGCCTTTACATAGGGCACCACTAGATGGCGATCATGCCTTTTTATGGGAATAGGATACCCGAGTATTGAGGCATTAGAGGAAATTGAGAAATTATTGGCTATAAGCAGAGAACTTGTGGTCAAAATTGGTAAACTTAATGGTTGAGAATGAAGAGTGTGAATTATAGCAGCTCAGAGTGAACCATAGTGGATCAGTAATATTCAGGATGGTAAAAAGCACTTAAAACAGATGCTCCATGGGGATTTTTATTTGTTACTGTTCTGTTCCTAGTGTCTAGAATAGTACCTGGCTTCTGATAGGTTCTCAATAAATAATAACTATATTTTAAAAAATAAAGAGTCTATTTTATTGTTTTTAAAATAAAGAAGAAAAATGAATATTGATTCTATGACATAAGTTGGATTATACAGGAAATCAACCTGGCCACATATTTTAGAACATCATCTTGCAGTAAGCAAAACTTAAAACATACAATGCACCATTTGTAAACCATATCTAAGTTAAACAAAATCCAGGCAAGAACAGTTTTCTACATTAAATTTGATAATTTCCTTACATCACTTAGCCTGTTTGGCAGAAGCCTTGACCTAAGAGAAACTGAGGTACTGCTGCCCCTAAATGTATCTAACATATGCTACTAAATAAGATGTTGATATTGTCTAATAAAGTTTCCATGGCTCATTAGCTGTTAAGTACTTAAAAATAACTAGCCATGAGTATGAATCTTTCATAGTATCTTAGGTAAGATATTAAGCATTTCATACAATCATCTCTTGAAGAGAAGCCCTATGAAGTTGATATTTTTATTTCCATCTAAAAATATTGCAACAACCTCAGTGATATTATATAGGTAACATATGAAAAAATATTTTGTTTTTGTGAGCCTTCTCCTCCCCCTAGTTTAATTGACGTGTGATTGACAAAATTGTAATATATTTAAAGCATACCGTGTTATGATTTGATGTACATAAACATTGTGAAAGGATTCCCACAGTTGAGTTAATTAACATCCATTACCTGGCATAGTTACCCCTTTAAATCTTTAAATTTTTAATGAATGAAGCATGGTCTAACTATATTCCTATGATATAAGTTCTCTGAACTCTGTGAAAAGTTGACATTTTTTGGACAGTATTATGAATTTAAAATATGAAATGTCTATATGGATGTAAATTTATACAATGACTAATTGTGAACCAACTTATTTCCCTGGTAGAAGAAATTGTCCTCAACTATTAATATAATTTTTTAGGGATGTATGTTTAGTCTAAATTCTGGGTTCTTGTTGTTAACAAAATAATTTTATGAAATTGAAGACAAGACAAATTAAATTTAAAATAGAGTAACATTATTTGTTATTGTTCCAGATGAATATTACTCGAAAACTGTGGAGTCGAACTTTCAACTGTTCAGTCCTTTGCAGTGACACAGTGCCTGTAATTGCTGTTTCTGTGTTCATTCTCTTTCTACCTGTTGTATTCTACCTTAGTAGCTTTCTTCACTCAGAGCAAAAGAAACGCAAACTCATTCTACGTAAGTTTTTTTTTACAATTGTTCATTTATTTAGATAAAAACCTGTATTTTAAAAAATCTGCTCCTTTTTAGAAATGATATATACTCTGAGAACTCAAACTATATTACCCTAAAACAGCTCTTTCCTTCAAATTTTACAGCTTTGCTCACTAATGGCAGAGATGTGTAAGTTTATAAGTGACTTTATAATCAAAGATCAACATGCAGTATCTTTGATGCTTTAACTGAGAAAGCTAGATTCCCTGGAATAAGGTTGACATCAACAAAGGAATAGCTGCAAAGGCTGTGCAGACCTGAAATGGCCATAGTAGGGAGATACATAGTAGGGAGTTCTTAGGCCCATTAGAGCCATGGCAGAGCCACCTAATAGAGCAGCAGGCAGAGAGAAACTGTAGCTTACACACAGACAGTTTGTTTAGGAACAAATTGAAATTGTAGTTGCAAGAAAGTTACTTGATGTTTAGCACATGCTCAATACCTATTGATTCCTTTCCTTTCTGTAAATTTCTTTCCAGCACTTCATGATTTATCTAACTTCATTTCTAATGTATCTAACTTTAAAAACAAAAAAACAGGTTATTTGTAGATCAGTTTGAACTAAATTTGTAATGCTTGTCACCTCAAAAAGCTAGCTACTAGAGGAAAGGGTCTTTATCATGGGTATATTTAGTAAAGCATTTTGAAGATTGCCAGCATTCTGTAAATATGTAATAACTCAGTCCTAAAAGCACTTATTTAGAATAATAACAAAACATTGAAGGGACCTCACTGTTGTGAAAATTTACTTTTCAGGGCTTGGTGTACTTTTAAAGTTTAGCATTTTATTTGCTTTGCAAGTGTATTTATCTCTGCAGAAGATATATACTACTTCTGATCAGTGTTTTGTTTCTTTGATTGATTGATTGTTTTCACAGGAAAAGTCACTACCACTCATCTGCTTGTACAAGCTACAAATCTTGTTGTCTTTTAACTTCTTAATTCTTCTTCTTTTCTTTTATTTCCTCATTCCCACATTCCCGTCTGCACCCCTTTTCAATTCATCAGCTAGTATTGCCAGCTCTATTTCCAAAAATATATCTTAAGTTATCTCTTCTCTACCTCCACCAGTGACACCTTAGAGCTCAGGCCATCATCGTCTCTTATCTGCACTAATGCAGGGGTCCCTTAACCAGTGTACCTGCTTCCATTTCTTGACCCCCCATAATCCATTCTCCATATAGTGGCTAGAGTAAACTTTTAAACACAAATTTTACCATGCTCCTCTCCCATTTGAAATTCTTCCTGTGTCCCTGTTGCACCTAGAATAAAAACTAAACTTATTCCAGGGTCTGCTCTCTGAGCTGCAGGTGACCTGGTCCCCAATCCACCTTCCTAAACATCTTGCATCCACCCCCTCTTAGCCAGTGATACTGTATGTAAGCAGTGGAGCCTTTTTTCTGCTCTTCTCAAACACCAAGATAATTCCCACTCCCCTCTTTCCAAGGCTCTTATACTTGTCCTCCCCACTTTCCTTGAGTGGTTCCTTGTCACCCAGGCCTTAGGTCAGAGGTTACTACACAAGGAGACCTTTTATGACCCCCCCACCTAAGAATACACCCTTCTTTTAATTTTTATGCATCCTTCTTTAATAGCACTTAATCACTACTTAAACTACCTTTTCCACTTATTTTCTACCTTACTTGTTTGTCTACCCTGACTTGACTATAAACTCAATCAGAAAAAAGATTTTATTTATCTTGCTCATTAATATATCACCAGCATCCAGAAAATACCTGGCCCATAGTAGGTGCTCAAAAATATTTGTTGAATAAAAGAACATTATACTTTATACTTAAAGGTAGCATTTCCTGGAGTGTTTTCCTCCAAATACTAGTCCTGTGAAAATCATTTTCATGAGCTTCATAATGTACCTGAAAATAAACTAAGGCCTCTGAGATTACATTCCCCAAACTTGACAATAGAACCTTTGCATAATACCTATTAATGTTTCACAGAAGCATTGTTTATGAGTTAAATGATGAACTTAAAGAAATGCTGGTGTAGGCAAACAGTTCTTGTGCTGTTACCTCATGGACATTTTAATTTACTTTTCTTTATGCCACCATTTTATATGATCCCATTCATCAAGTCCTATGGTAGGAATTAAGGATTTAAAAAAGGAACAAGGCACAGTGGATACCCTCGAAGAACATACTGACCATAATCCAATTATTACAACAAATGTAGTAGAGGTATATACAGTGTGATTGGACCACAGAGGAGGATAAGGTGAACTCTGCATTAGGGGTGTTGGAATTCACCACTAGATTATCCCTGGGGTAGAATTTTGAAGGATGTAGGGAATAATCAGATAGAGAATAAGGAAGCAAGGAAGTTGTAGGTATATGTACTAATTGGTATTGCTACCTGGTTAGTTTAATAAACTTGGTAGTTAGTGAGAAACTGCATTACTTTTAATAATTTTAAACAACCTAATTTAAGACAAAAACTTTTCATTTAGTTTACCTTCTAAATCCACTGAAGACTTAAAGAGTATACTTTTAGTTTAAGCTGTTTTTGAGTTAAAGTTGTTTTTAAGGTTAGGCTGCAGCAATATACTGGTCCAGGAAGTTACGTTGTCATCTTGCACTTACACTGGTTGTCAGAGGGGACCCTGATAGAAACTAGAACAGTGGTTTTCATCCTTGACCAGATATCAGAATTGTCTGCAGAGCTTTAAAAAAAATTTAAACAAAAAACAAATGCCTGGGGCCCACTGTAGGCCTCTTACATCATAACCTCTACACTAGTGTTGAGAACCTCTGAAGTAGAGAGATTCCTATTTATCTAGGGTAAGATACTTTCACTATGGCATGGTTGTTTTTGATTTCTGGAACATGAGAAACATTTATCTTTAACTATAACTACAAAACATATTACAAAGCCAAATAACCATGACTTTATTAACTCTAATGACTGAGTCCCATTAGCATCATGATCAAAATTGATTGTATATATTTTATTAGCAGCTATATATGTTTGCACATGTGTGTAATGTACAACTCAGTTTTCTCTGTAAGCCATTTAAATGTTTTGTTTTGTTTAACATTACAGAGTTCTTTCACTGAATTAAGAGAAATTTAGATTTGGATTTCTAACTTAGACTTTTAAATATATAATTTTATTATTTTACCTTATAGCACTTTCATTTTTTAAACAGAGTACTTTCACTTATATTACATATTTAAGATTGTGGTGTTCAAGTTTATATAAATTGTCTATTTTATTTGGTGCTGCTTCTAACAAAGTCATGTGCAGCTTCTAGCAAAGTTAAGTTTTTTGAGGTCGATAGGAAAAAATAGACTTAGGTTTTAATTCTTATAATACTGAATCTATTCAGATTCAAACAGAGTTAATAGATGAATACTATAGTTTACATAAAAATGATAAATAATCATATTTAGAGAATTAAAATTAAATTAAAATATAATACTTTTGATTTATTTAGCCAAACGTCTCAAGTCTAGTGCAAGCTTTGCAAATGTTCAAGAAAATTCAAACTGAAACCTATGAAGTGGAGATTAACATCGTATCCCATGGATGAATGGTGGAAGACACAGCTTGGTACAAAGGAAGATAAACTATGATTTGACAAATCAAGTTCTTAAGAAATGCAAGGACTTCAGATTTATTTTAAATAAGAATTTTCAATTTTTCTTTTCTTTTCCAGTCCCTTTTTAAGGGTTTGGGTATTCTTAATTTCCAGGCATAGCAATGTTGTCTATTTTGAAGTGTATTTGTTACAATAACAAAAGATGCAAGAACAATCTTTATTTTGTTTTGTAGGCATATTTACTATTTGAGACTTCTGGTATCTCCCTATTAACATGGTATCTCAAGTAGCAAAGTTTTTGGAAACTTAACATTTAAAAATTAATCAGTTATAGCAAAGATTTTGGAAAAAAATTCAAATGCCAAAAAGTAGCAGATCCAAAGATTAAATCACTCACCATTGCAGTATTATTGTCACATATATATTTAATATGTCATACATTACAAATAATGTGTAATTCAATCTCTAGTTTCCTTAAAGTCAGTTTTGAAACCACTAATTATACTCCCCCCTTACAATTTTTAGAAGTATGAAGGCACATTTCATTTATCTTTGTAGAAAGATTTATGGTAACTGGTTTCTTACTTGACTTTTATAAATAGTATTTTACACCTTATTTTTGCCTTTATTTCATAAGTAATTTGAAATCACTGGACTGCTTTATTACATTCAGGGCAAGATGGATTCTTTTTATACTAGGGATTTGCATTGTGAATTACATTAAGTTATTTGGCAATTTATAATTTATTACTACTTTAAATCAAATGTAGCATTATCACACTGTATTTAAATTGTAATTTTTTAATATAAATTTCTCTTGGGATATATGGGGAGTTTTTGTGGGGAGAGAAAGGAGTTGTAAAAAAAGCTTAAGCTTCAGAAAATAGACTCGGACCTGAAAGGATGCTCACTATAAGACTGTTGAATGGCTCATACTGGGGGCATGAGTCAGAATGAGAATCTGATACAGAAAGCAGGTCAGTTAAGATGATGCTTATTTTTTCTAAATTATTTAAATCAGATAAAAGTGATATATGATTGAAATTAAGTCAGATATATCATGCACAGAAAACAAATTCTATTTTGGAATGTTTATATCAACCTTTCCAAAAAAATCATCATTTCAGAATTATTCACATTTTTTTCCCCTTAGGTTTTCAGTGTTAGGTGTTTTATTTGTTAATTCCTTCTCACTGTCTTGGTGAAAATATTGTTTTAAATGTTGGAGAATATCAAGGCTGCTCTATATAGAAACGAGTTTAATTTATTGGTACAAGAATTTGAATCCCTTCATACACTGTACAATGCTATTATAGAGACAAGAAAGTGTTTTTATTATTTTTTAAATGTTTACTATATATGCAGGGTGAAAGAGAAGGCTTATCCTTACATATGTAACATATCCAAAAGCTGTTAGTTATAGTTTTTCTAGTCTGCTGTGATCCATTTAAAATGTGCTGAGTTTTGTTCTGCTGTTACTGTTCACACTGCTGATGCTAATAGCACTATCTTGATTTGAAGTATATAGTTGAGGGCCATTGAAAGCAATCTTTCATTAATGCAGATAAAATCAGTTTACATGTGCAAAGTTACAAAATGGCATATTCAATTCTGTAAGTAGTGACTCTTTGAGCACCTTTTAATATTACAGATTTCTAAAAACCATTGCCTTTGGATATGGTTGCTAATAAGCACTTTACAAAAGAAAAAGCAGCCTTTAGTATTTTTCTGGTTGAGTCATTGCCATTAAAAGTAGCATCAGCAATAGATTTCAAAATCAGTATTAAGCATTACACTGTAAAGTGTGTAAATATTTCATTTTTAAGTTGTGTTGAAAAATTCTTTGCATAGTTCTGAATTCCTAGACTCGTAGCATATGTATGTGCACAAGAACATCTTTACTTTTTGACACTTGGAAATAAAGAAAGTAGCTTAAGGAAATTGCAGTGCTGTATTTGATTTTTAAGTACATTTTAAAAACTTCATATATAATTAAACATCACATTTTAGTTTTTCTGGTATTGAATTTAAATGCCTACTTTAAAAGTACCATCTATCTTATAATTTTGCTGCAAATAAAAATGTACTTTTGGATTATTATTATTATTGTTGTTGTTGTTGTTGTCGGATTTAAGAGGTAGAAATAGCATCAGCTATCTTAAAGTGTAACTCTAAATCAATAAATAACACCAGAGTTTAGTTGGTAAATGTTACTTTTGTGGGACAGTATTTTCTAATGTTTCATGGATGGGCTCTACTTTTTACTGCAATGTACTCCTTATAAAGTGAAATGTTTTCCCAGAATGACATTGTAGTTGGGGTTGGATTTCTGACTAAAGACTTGACATCAGATAAATAATAGACATCACCAGCAACAAATTGTGAAAGCAACAATATACTAGTAACCTACGTAACACTTTAAAATGGGAAAAATTATGTTCTAAGTACATATGTTTTCTGAGCTAGAAGAAACTGTAGAGGTCATTTGGTCATAAAATCCTAGAGCTGGGTGGATCCCTGAAGACCACTTAATCCAGCCTTCTATCCGCTGTATGGATTCACTCTAATAATTCACTCATTTCCTATCTTCTTAACTAAGGAAGCAGAACATCATAGAAATCTTTATTTATAACTTAGTCATTATTTGACAATTAACTCTAAAACTGAGATTTGAGATGCCTAATCAAATGTTTTGCTACTGTTCCACTCTGCTTATCTTGTAAAAATCCCATAAAATGATCATATTGATTATAAAAAGGGCTTTAGCCAGTGCTGAATTATATATGTGGCACGTAAAAGTTGCAACTCTACCAAGTTTGCTTGCTCTGTACTATTACACTGAATATAATAAATATTAGTCATAAGTATAACACATTTAATGGCCAGTGATTTTCTTTGTCTCCTGAAACTAAAGAGAGCTTTTAAAAGTTACTACGACTGATTCATGTTTCTTAAAGTATGGAGGTTTCAATACTGATTTTAAACCCTGTTTTTTCTAAGATAAACAGAGGTATTTTTAAAAAATTTATTCCTGTACTGAAATGCAATCAAAATATTTCAAACCTTTAAAAGAAATGATAAACTCATTTTAGGTGGATATTGTAGAAATTCCTTCATTTTCTTACTTAAATATCAGGATTTTATCCAAAAGATTTGTCCAGTAACATTGGAAGTGAAAAACAATTCAACAGTTATAATTTCTGGAATTATTGTAGACAATTAGAGTGTAGATAGGCAGGAATGAAAATTATTAGCGTATCCTGTCTGCCTTCTGAAACAGAAGAGTATTCAGGAGAACTTAAGGGAAGGTTTCTCGTCACCGTATCGTGTATCTTTAGAGGCAGGGGCCCACAACAGAAAGCCTTGCAGCCATTTCTGTTTCCAGAGCAGACCAGTTATTTCTTCCCTTTTCTCATTTTCTACATTGATGTTTAGTACTCTCGCCAGTGATATAATAAGAATTGAGATACAAAGGGCTTGACCTTGGTGTTTAAAAATCCTCTGTATATCTTGCCTGTTCACTAAAGAAGGCACACTATTTATTTGTACAACTCAGCGACTCTTACCAGTCAAAATCCAACATTCCCCACAGCACTTGCATACCTGCTATCTCTAATTACTTGTCTCCTATAGGCTTGGAGAATTAATTAGTATTGTGTGGGCAAACAGCTAGCATAAGGATATAAAGAGGGCGAGTGAGCAAGTAGAATCTCCAGATTGAATCTCCTCTTCCCTAACACCTCCACCCTGTGATTCCCAAATGTTTGTATAGGAGCAACCTAGAGATAACAATCTATACGGTAAAGGGGATTTGGGGGTCACTCATCTTGAAGCTGTATGTGCATGGCAAATTCACTGTGTATTAGAAGATTGTATGTTTACTGGGGGGAGGCTTTTGGGAAATGATGGCTATTATGTAAAGACTAAAGCTCTGCTTGACATTACACTGTTTGGCACACTTTGCCACTATCCACTCAGGACTTACTCCTTGCTCTAACCCAACATCTCAGGAGCAGCATGAAGTGGTGTTTAGCTGCTTTGGCTCCCTTTCTACATTTATGTCCTCTGTATCAAGGGATTCTTTGTTCACTTTTTCTCCCTGTCTCCTAATACCACAATAGATGGAGTCATAGGAAGTGTCCTCTGTAATTTGGCTATTGTCACCAAATCTGCACCACTCATTCCATATCTTTGAAGCACCAGGGATAGTTGTTTGGATGGACACTGCAATTCTGCTTGTAGCCAGCCCCACATGCTAAAAGTGATTTAGAGAATGCAGTCTCTGACCTAGTTAGGCTCTGGAAAAAACCTTCTTTTGGGCTTAGGGTCCTAGACTATTGATAGTCTGATTTCAAGAGGCATATCTACATCACTTTGGCTTTCAAGTCCATCCTAGCTCCTTGCATTTGTCTAAGCCAAGTCGTTTATTCCTGTTTCCATAGTGCCACCATTTTTTTTCTTAGCCTTGATTAACTTCACCAACACGAAAAATGAGATTGTGGTGAAGTCTAAATTTTCCAGTATAGTTAACCCTTGAACAACATGGGGGCTAGGGTCACTGACTCCTTAAGCAGTCGAATATCCACGTATAACATTTGACCTCCCCAGAACTTAACTACTAATAGCTTACTGTTTACTGGAAGCCTTACTGATAATATAAACAGTCGATTAACACGTATTTTGTAAGTTATATGTATTATACACTGTGTTCTTACAATCAAATAAGCTGGAGAAAAGAAAATGTTAAGAAAATCATAAGGAAGAGAAAATATGTTTACAGTACTGTACTGTATTTATTGATTCTGTAAGTTCGTCATCTATTTACAAGATGAATTGTCTGTCAGTACCTACATCAATATTGTCTTTTATGATACAAAACATTGCAGATGTTATATGTGTTACTAACACTAGACATCAAAAGTGAAAAGAAAGTGAAAAAGAGATTTATACTTATTTACAGGTATAACAATTCATGCATTGATAATAAAGGAACAGCTATATGATTGCTTTACAGTAGCCTAGTATAATCGATACAATTGCTTCATGGTAGCCTTGCCTAGACACTAATAAGTTGTTATAAAGTTTTACAGTATTACAGTATTACAGTCATATTTATAACACAGTATTGGAAACATAATTGTGTATTTTTAAAAAAACACTGCCCAGGGGAGGGTATAGCAAGCACCAGGTCCTGGGTTCAATCCCCAGTACCTCCATTAAAAAAGTAATTAAATAAGCCTAATAAACCCCCCTGCCAAAATGCATGAGAACAGTGCCTTAAAAAAAGAAAGATGTTACTAAAAAAAAAAAACACTTCCCTGTGATGATAGACTGATACACAGGGTCTCCAGTTATGAAAGAGAGCAGCATACTGTACAGTTATGTAATTCTTTGAAGGCAGTTATAAAACAGAAAGAAAATTATTATTATTGTATATATCATTCACCTTATGCCTATGTAAAGATAACCTATCCACTTCAGTACAAGTCTTGCACAAAATTTTCTACACATATATTTTTGTATATTTATTGAAAAAAAATCCACGTATAAGTGGATCTCCCCCAGAGGTAGGTGATTGTCATCTTCATGCTTGTGTCGCCAAAAGGAGGGCCATTCAGTTCTCCTGATCTGCCCCCAGTCTTTCTTGAACACCCGGTGGAGGCCTATGGAAAAGAGCTCTGAACCAAGGGCAGAATTTCCTCTTTTCTGTGGCTCCCAGGGGTTCTAAGCTGTCACACCAGCCCATACATGGTGTTTTAAGCATTTGTTAAAATTTCAGTTTTTTTTCCTCTTACCGTTTTGACTGCTACTCTTCCTCCTGTACTGTGCTCAAAGCAAAACAGTTTGTAGGAGCAGTGCTTCTTGGCTTTCTATATCCTAAGTGGGATTGGGACTCACTGATTGCTTCTTTGCTGTCAGCTCTAGGTTTTTACTTGACAGCAAACTGCTCTGCACTTCATTTAATAGGTGAAGACATAAAACAAAAAAACGAGATTGATAATTATGGAAACTATAAAAAGTAACCAAATCTCAAAACAAAAAAAATTTAGTAGCTGAAATTAACTCAATGGAAGTTTTACAGTCAATAAGATATAGTTGAAGAGATGATTAAGAGTATATTTGAATAATATTTCCAGAAGGAAATATGGAGAGAAAGTTTTGGGAAACACAGATGAGGGGTAAGAGATATAGGGGATGCCATGAGAAGATTTAATCTAAATGTATTTAGAGTCCTTGAAATAAAGGAGGGAGAAAATAGGACTGAAACAATTTTTGAAAAGATAAACAGGTGAAAAACATTTTCACAAATTAAGAAGCCCAAACAGAATTTAAAACAAACCGAAAAACCTGGTCACATTCATAGTAAATGAAAACCAAGGAGAAATACATATATACAACTAGAGAAAAAAAAAAGACATTACGTTTAAAAGAGTAATAATTAAACATAATTTGGTTTTTCAAAAGAAATATTGAAAGCTAGAAGACAAATGGAGTATTTTCAAAGTGCTGAAAGAAAGTAACTGACAATCCGTAATTCTACGCCTAGTGGAAAAAAAAATGTTCTCCAACATAAAAAGGGAAATAAGGCATCTCTGGGCATAAAGACTGAGAGAATTATCACAAGCAGTCCTGTATTAAAGGTAATGTTAAAGACAGTTCTTCAGACAGAAGTGAGATGAACCTCGGTGGAAACCCAGGGGTGCAAGAAGAAAAGATGAATGAAAAGGATAAAATAGATGAATAAAGCTAAATAATCATTGACTGTATACAATAATAATGCCCTGGGGGGTTAAAATATACTTATATTTAATGAAAACACGTAACAATGGCATAAAAGTCAAGAGAGGATTCTTCAAGTTAAAATGTCTTAAGGTCATTAAATTATCTAGAAAGAAGATTATTTCTTTAGGCTGTTCCTGGAGGTAAAATTGACTGCCAATCTTTACTGGCAAAGATTTTGCTGTTTTTTAAGTTGGATTGAAGGTACATTCTGAATCAGATCCAATTCCACTCCTTTTATGACATCTTTTAGGATTTTCTTCTGTTCTTGACTCTTTCATATTTCTTAAGGAAGCAGCTTGCCGTAAAGGAAAAAGCAAGGACTTTAGAACCAGGCCTGGGTTTAAACTCCTGCTTTTCCCCTTCCTTGGACAAGCAATTTACTTCCTCTTCCTTGGACAAATGAGAGGTAATAATATTGGCTTCACAAAATCACTGTGCAAATTAAACGAGACTAGGTTTATGAGGAACCTACCGCGCAATGCCCAGTACCTGGTACTTCATACTGCTCACACTGCTCAGAAAATACTAGTCTTTTTCCTTCAGAACCGTACTAAACACAGATGGCACTATGCAGTTTGGCACTTGATTAGACACCCTCTCACATTGTTTCCTAGGTTCCTCATGTTTAGGATTATGATCCCTCTTTCCCCAAATGGATTGTAATCATCTCCAGTTCAGAGACCATATCTCCTTTCCCTCTTTTACCCATAGTTCAGTGAATGGTTTTTAGAGTCAGAGTAACACTTGCTTGAAGAAAGCACATGTAAATGAGAGAGAATCTATTCCTGAACTACACACCATTTTGGAAGGTGTCTTTGTAGCAGGTTCACTCAGAAGGATGTTTGAGACCTTGAGGAAAAGTCCTTCAGCTGCCGTTGAAAAGTATAAATGATGAAAACATAACTGTTTAATGAAACAGAGATGTACTCTCTTACCATTCAGGAACCCTCCAGTTTAAGAATGGACGATTCCAGGCTTAAGCAGTTCTGACTATCATGGACTGCTGCCTTTAAAATGAGCATCTAAAAAAATTATACATCAGATCTTTTCCGGCAAGAGTCCCATCTGCTTAATCTCTGCTAAGTGAGTGTACATTAGATCTGACTGTTGAAAAATACCAAGTTAAATCGGACAGTTAAAATCAGCATGATGCCTATAACTGGTTTAATTTATCTTTCCTTTCAGTAATCCCACACATTGCTACTTATTTGCTGTAATGAACATGTCATTCAGCTAAAATAAGATTAACTGCTTAAACTGTGGAATTACAGGCAGAGAACATTAATGCTGCTTTGTTTCATTGTAAGGTTCAGCAGTTAAATGATACGGTGTTGTCTCTTCCTTTGTAATCAAGATGGTTTCATTTGCAGCAACATGGATGCTCCTGGGGAATGTCATTCTAAGTGAAGTAAGCCAGAAAGAGAAAGAAAAATACCACATGAGATCGCTCATATGTGGAATCTAAAAAACAAAAACAAAAACAAACAAACAAACAAAAACAAAGTGTAAATACAGGACAGAAATAGACTCATAGACAGAGAATACAGACTTGTGGTTGCCAAGGGGGTGGAGGGTGGGAAGGGATAGACTGGGATTTCAAAACTGTAGAATAGATAAACAAGATTATACTGTATAGCACAGGGAAATATACACAAAATGTTATGATAACTCACAGAGAAAAAAATGTGACAATGAGTGTGTATATGTCCATGAACGACTGAAAAAATGTGCTGAACACTGGAATTTGACACAACATTGTAAAATGATTATAAATCAAAAAATGTTAAAAAAAAAAAAAAAAAGATGGTTTCACTTAGGATTAACGCTCCCCAGATGATTCTCCTGATGGAACATTTGAAGCAGCACATGTCTAGGTTACAGCCTGGCAGCAATAACAACCTTCAGAATCAAACCTGTTGGCCTCATCAGCACTCAAATTGCAATGCTCTTTGTGAAGACCCCCTCTGTTCTAATGGTGATGAAAATCTCGCCGGCCATGCAGACTATGGAAGGAAGATTGGAAGGGGGCTTGACCACGCATCTGGAAAATAGCACTGTGATGACCCAGTTGGGATCAGAGGTCAGATAATTAACCCAGGTTTCTCCCAAGTGAATGCACATTTGCCTGTTCTCTATGTCAAGGTCAAATCTCACTTCAGTGGAGCTTCTGATACTGTTCCAACCCCATTCATCTCTCTTTTCTTTGAACTCTAATTGTAATTATAGTTCTCCCTACATTACTTAAAGCTGATTATTTATTGTGATATATATGATTGTTCTATATGGGCTAAGACACTGTCTCTTCAGTTAGACTGCAAGCTCTCAGAAGTCAGGGACTATCATGTACATGGTCCTGGGCCCCAAAGAAGGGCCCTGAAATTGCTCCTTGACTGAAGGAAGTACCTGTTGTGTGTGGTGTGACTCATTATGACTCTGCCTGTATAGTCCGCAGTGGGGACCATCAGCCTCAGCTGAGTCTGCAAGGATCCCCATTCTTACCAGGCCTTCTCTTCTGTGGAGCACATTCCATTTCTGTGATTCATCAAAGGCAAAAAGAGTCAACCTGGTGACCAACAGATTTGCCCATTCATAAACTGGTTTATTCATTCAATAAGTATTTATTAAGTACCTTCCATGTATCAGATCTTACTTCTCAGAACTCTAAGAACTGAGAAACTTCTTGCTGACTATTTTGTTATAAATGGGGAAAACAGTTTAAAAGAGCTAGAAGAAAACTCCTTTCTTCTCAGACATGCCCCTTTAACCCCAACTTTTGAGCAGGAGCACACTTCTGTAGAGCTTCCCTTCCTGGAGTTTATTTACCTCTTACTCTCTTTCTCATCTCTCCTCCTGTTTAAATCGCTATGATGGGTGGGACTGCCCCTCCCCTGCCTCCCTGGCTGTGATAATAGTAGGCTATTGAATTTCCCTGTGTGAAACTGGTTTGCTCAGGTCTCTGCAGGGCAGGCTACATTTGCTATGTTGGATGGGTTTCAGGTATGCTCCTCTGACAGTATTTAGCATGGGTCAGGGAAGGCAAGAAGAAGGAGATTAGGTGGGTTCTGCCCTCTCTTCCCAGGGACTCTAATGAATATTTAATGAATTATAAACCATGAGCCTATCGTGGGTCTAATTCTACCTCCAGCCCTATAATTGTTGACCTTGTTTTGACCCTTCCAGGAAAACTCCAGAGCCTCAGTTATCTGAGGCTGGTTTGGGGGTTATTGGAGCAGCTGCCTTCTGAGCTAGGCTTCTTGGGAAACCTGAGGTCATTCTCTTAACAGCTGTGAATCCAATAGTGATGCACCCTACTCCCTTGCTTCCTTCATTTCTCTGCTAGAAGTAGGGATACACTGGAATAATTAATTGACTGTTAGAACCAAGAGGGACCTTAATCACCTTTATTTCAGGCCTCTTTATTTCTCAGGTGTATAAATTACAACTAATCGAAGGGGTTCACCCAAGCAGATGGAGTAGTCATGGCAGAGCGAAGGCTGTGACCCAGGTCCCCTGACTCCCAGGATGGAGCTCCCTGATACGCCACGCCATCTCTCACCACTCCCTTCTACGTCTCTCTATTCCCATACCTCCTTTTACTGCCTCTCTATTCCTTCTCTCTTGACTGTTTTTCCCTGTTTTTCTTCCTCCTTACAATTTCAAAAGCAAAAACTACCAATGTAAGAAGGAAAACAACAGAAATAAGCAAGACTGGTTTCCTTGACACTCCCCTAAACACCTTTGATTTGTCCAGTTTGGTAACAAATATTTCTTAGATACCAATCTGCTTAAATATTCATTCCATTGAATTTACTATGGACTTTTAGAAGTTAAGTGTATTAATAGAAAGAACATGTTATTTAGCTGCTTTCTTTTTTCTTTTTAGGTCAGTCTTGTACAAGTGACAGAAACTCAACTCAGACTAGCATAAAGGGAGATTTATTGGATTACATAACTGGAAAGCCCAGGAATTGGTCTAGCTTCAAGTTTGACTGAACTGAGGAACTCAAAGTAGGTTGCCACATGCACCCTCTATCCATTTGTCTACGTTGTCTTCATTCTTTGCTACTGCAGACAGGTGTTCTTCATGTAGTGGGAAAAAAAATGGCTGCTGACAGTCCCCATTCACCTACTTCTCAAAAGATCCAAACTGAAGTCTCAGAAAAGGGCTCTAATTGGCCCACACTGGGGCACATGCCCTTCCCTGGACCAATCACTGTGCCCAAGAGAACGAGGTGCTATGATTATGATTGGCTGGGCCTAAGGTTCTGAGCTTGGCTGCTCCTACCACTACTCCCGCTCTGTGTTCAGAATCCTGTAACTTGGCAGCCTCGCCAAACATGGAGTGACAGAGGAGCAAATCCCTAAAAAAAGAAACCCCTTTGAAAAGACAAAATTGGTAGATTCCTACTTTAAACCACTTCCCACTGTCTCCACTGAAAACAATCTACTTCTGAGTCCTTTGGAGAAGATCTCTACCTGTAACCTTCTTTCCCTTCCCATTGTGTACCCCACTTGTCAGTACCACTGACAGGGACCATTGCAGTATCTCCTCACTGGTGTCAACTCCATTTTCTCTCTTTCCAGACCACTTAACACCTCACCAGGTTAATATCCTAGATTGTGATTCCCATCTTATTTGCTCATCTACTCAAAAATCTTTATTACACTCCAGAACTATGAATTATGCAGATGGCCACAGGGCAACAGAATGGACTTGCCAGGCAATTACCATGGCTACTAGCTGAATCCATGCCTCAGTGGTTAAAGGTAAACTTCAGATCTTTTGTGTACCATGCTGTCTCTGCCTCTCAGATATGAAATGTATTTGGTAATTCCAGTTACCATCAATGTTATTTTTATCCAGATTTGTGCTCTGACTGCTTAGTGTGTTTGGGCAGGGGCAACAGTCTAAGACAAGTTCTACTGATTGTTCATGTTTGGAAATCATGCCCTGAGCAGGGTTTGAGATGGGGCAGAATGAGACAGTACAGCTTTGTGGTTTTCTTATAATTTCACACCATAACACTTCTTTTTTAAAAATTTTTTTTTATTGAGTTATAGTCATTTTACAATGTTCTGTCAAATTCCAGTGTAGAGCACAATTTTTCAGTTATACATGAACATACGTATATTCATTGTCACATTTTTTTTGCTGTGAGCTACCACAATATTTTGTATGTATTTCCCTATGCTATACAGTATAATCTTGTTTATCTACTCTACATATGCCTGTCAGTATCTACAAATTTTGAACTCCCAGTCTATCTCTTCCCACCCACCTTCCCCTTGGCAACCACAAGTTTGTATTCTATGTCTATGAGTCTGTTTCTGTTTTGTATTTATGTGTTTTTTGTTTTGTTTTGTTTTGTTTCAGATTCCACATATGAGCGATCTCATATGGCATTTTTCTTTCTCTTTCTGGCTTACTTCACTTAGAATTACATTCTCCAGGGACATCCATGTTGCTGCGAATGGTGTTATGTTGTTGTTTTTTATGGCTGAATAGTATTCCATTGTATAAATATACCACTTCTTCTTTATCCAGTCATCTGTTGATGGACATTTAGGCTGTTTCCATGTCTAGGTTATTGTAAATAGTGCTGCTATGAACATTGGGGTGCAGGTGTCTTTTTGAAGTAGGGTTCCTTCTGGATATATGCCCAGGAGCAGGATTCCTGGGTCCTATGGTAGATCTATTCCTAGTCTTTTGAAGAATCTCCATACTGTTTTCCTCAGTGGCTGCACCAAACTGCATTCCCACCAGCAGTATAGGAGGGTTCCCTTTTCTCCACAGCCTCTCCAGCATTTGTCATTTGTGGACTTTTGAATAATGGCCATTCTGACTACACACCATACCACTTCTGAGAGACTGAAAACCACTTCAGAATGCCCTCTCCTACTGTTGAGATGGCAATGGTTTTTAAGCAAAAATCTTTGCCTCTATTTTCCTATTGACTGTGGTGAGGAAGGAGAGCGATGGAGAAGATGTCTGTGGCAGAGGAATTATAGCAAGCACAGTTCATCTCTGAGCTACAACAGCTCTGTAATCCGGCCATCATTCAGACTTTTTTAGAAAATGGGCTGTTTGGGCAATTTTTTGAGGGAAAAGTCACACAGGACTGAGGACAGCTCTCAAGGTTCAGGATCGAGTCACTTTCTCAGTCTGCTTTGCAAGGATAACCCTACTGAAGGGAATCTGCAAAACAGCATAGGCAGTTCCGTCCTGCAGTCCCGGGATTCTCTTTTCTTCCATGCCACCTCCCCAGCCATCCTTTAGGAGAGTCTCTGCCTTTATTGCTGAATTCCTTCATGCCACAAGGAGGAGAAGCAGCTGTCAAAGTGAAGAAGCGAGTACATGATGGTCGAACAAAAACCTGTTTCCATGATTAAGTCGTATTTCTTACTTGGACCCAGTTTAGTATTTATTTTCTGAAAATCCAGGGATATTTTATCAGAAGGAAACAAAAATTTGTTTCAAATTGCATTAAACACCTCTTAATTGACAAGCAATGGTGAGCCAAGGCCCATTCCACTATCAATCGTGTTTATCTAATATCACTCACAAATTTTCTGTTAAAAGGAAGTAAGAGAGGTGCAGGAAATTTGTAAGAAAATATTTGGTGAAATGAAGGATAAATAAATGGAAAATCTACTGTATTTTGACTTCTTAAGAAGGAAAAATTCTAAATTTTGTGGCTTTTTCTCTGAGAATATTTTATACTCATTAACTATGGAAAAAATTTGGTATTGCAAAGAAAGAGAAAATGTAAGTTCTGTTCATATAAACCTCTGGGAAGTACAATTAAATGACATTGCCGGCCTTCCATGCAATCTTTTTTAATAAGAAAAAGTCTGAAAAAACTTCAGTAGCCCACATAGTCCAAATCAAGGCTTTTATGAACAGATATCACCACCTTTGGGGCTGCTAGAAAATCACATCAAATCCTTGGGCAGGTTATAAAATGGTACACTTAGGAGTTGTGAAAATAAGGAGTCATTCTACTTTTCAAATACATGATGATAAAACCATATTATATCTCTGTTTTTATAGTTAAGCTTTATTTTTAAAGTATTTTAAAAGTTATATTTTAGTAAATTGTTTTTCTAATTTTGTGTCCTTTCACAAAGCAGTTTCATCATATTTTTCTGTTTGTGATGATCACTAAAGGGCTGTTACATACACATATATATGTAACAATACCAGTTCTGGCTTCAATAGACAAAAAAAAAAAAAAAAAACCCAAAAACTTAGGAGTAAAGAATATTTCTTTCTCACTGAAAAAATATATATTTCCAGTCTTTACATTTTCATCTGGGCTTTTGCCATGCCACAAAAAAAAAAAAAAAAAAAGGAAGGAAGCAAAGAAAAAGAAAATGCCTTCTGAAGAGAAAAGTGTTGACATAGATAAGGAATCTCTTTTAGCAAAGAGTGCTTAAGAGGAAGGTGGAATTATTCACTAAGTCAGTATTTTCCCAAAAATTGCTCTGCAGAATTCTAGTCTTAAGAAATGCTTCTCTCAGTCTCTGTCTGTCTGTCTCTGTCTCTCTCTGAGATTCATAATGTACATTAACATGTCAAAGGCTCTGAGAATTACTGCAAGAAACATATCTGCTTAACATTTGTTTTACTCACCTTTCTTTTTCCTTCCACAAAACCCTATTAATTCCCTATTGGAGTTATTAAGAAAAAATAAAAAATATACTTTGGAGAATGTGGCCTTGAGCTGATGTCTCCCTAACTACAGTATAATTCATTATAAAGATTTTTGTTGTCAAGTTGTTTTGAAATATTTAAGCCATCCCAGGAAGAGTCTGATTTCAAGAATGTTTCTATGGGGATCAAGTCTAAATCTTTAAGCAGAAAAACTGGCCCGTGTGTCACATGCCCAGCACCAGTAAGAATGATATCCAAGCCCCTTGTGATCCTCACCCTGTTCACACTGGAGTTCCTAAGAAGTTCCTGATGTCCTTTGCCTGAACTTTCCCCTTATCTCTTATTTTTGGCCTCATAAAGACCCCTGGGGGCAGTGGTGGGGCGGGACCTAAAACAAAGGGCATTTGATACTCCTCTGGTTTTGGCTTCCTCTGCTTTGATTCACATTTACCCCTTAAATTCTATCTCCTTCCAACCACTCCAGAAATAATCCAACCAGATTCAGTTTATCCTAAAGCCTTGGTGCTGGACTGTGTCCACTCATTCAGTCATTGGAGAGATATTTTTAGTCTCCTAAGACGAGACAGGCAGTGTGTCAGGCCCTGAGGCTCCTGCAGGGATGAGGACAGATCTGGGCCTGACCTCACAGAGCTTTTGATCTAATGGCCATGCTGGTGAGGTGCGCCAGTGTGCAGGTCAGGAAACAGGCAGGTCCCAGGTGGCGAAACCAGGAATTACTAACTATTAAACATCAGGGAGACTGGAACTTAATGTTACACAGGCAATTATATTTTATTTAAAATTTAAAATTGTGTATCTTTTTTTTAATAAAGTGGCTTTTGTTTCTTTGGCTGCTTTAATTTTATATGAAATTAAAAATTGGCTATAAAATCACAATGATTTCCCTCTAGATTAACTGATCTTATCGATAATATAACCAGAGCCAAGTTTACTTGGTGGCTGCATATTCTAATTTCAGCAGAGTAAGTGGAGACCAATAAAAAGTTTCTTCAGGGTTGGTGTTGTAACTCAGACCTTTTTAATGCTAAGTGAATTGTAGATATTCATACATGTAGACACACAAAAAATTTATGAAGAACATTTTTAGGTACAAATTCTTTTGAACTGAGCAAGGATTGTGATTCAAAGTGCTCCTCAGGATGGGTTTGGGAGGAACCACTGGACTTGGATATTTGAAAAAAAAAAGTGAGGATTCTGAAACTCGGACTAGAAAACCTGGCTTCAGGCAGAGAGTAGTGTCTTTCTCTTCCTTGTTCTCTGTGACTATGAAATTCTACCTATTCCAACCTCTCCTTCTTCTCCCTGATTTTAAGATGAATTGAGCTCCTTTTCCAGAGACAGAGGCTGGCAGCTTTTTGGAAGTATCAGCTGTTCTCTGTCCCTCAAGAGGGCGATGGGCTTAGGGGTGGGAGATAGGGTGCCGCTTTGGGAAGAAAACGGTGGTCAGCTCCATAAGCCATTGCGGGCGTGATAGATTTTACCCAGCCTTTTGGGTCAAGATGTAGTCAGGAGCAACTGAAGGAAAATTCTCCACCAAACCTCAGGTTCTTAGCACCAGTACAAAATCTTTTTGTTTTTAAAAGAAAGTTATGTGTCTAGACTAGAGGAGATAGAGGAGGAAGTGTTTACCTCCATAAATATGGTCATTATGCCCCAACTAGCCTTACCCATAGGCATGCAGGTAATCCTTGATGCCAAAATGACAGCACATAAATAAATCCTGGGGATGTAGTGTACAGCATGGTGACTATAGTTGATAATAACTGTATTGCATATTTGAAAGTTGCTAAGAGAGTAGATCTTAAAAGTGCTCACCACAGGAAAAGAAAATTGTGATGGTGATGAATGTTAACTACACTTATTGTGGTGATCATTTTGCAATAGAGATAAACATCAAATCCTTATGTCATACATCTGAAAAACTAGTATAAGGTTATATGTCAATTATATCTAAATTAAAAAACAAATAGTACACCCCCTCAAAAAAACCAAACCAAACAATTTGTGCCCGCCAGTCTACCATTCTAGCTTCACCATTTTTGATTCTTGAGAGCTTTCTTTTTTAAATGCACATACCCCTTGGAGAAGTTATATCTTAATTTAAGACTTACAGTTTATCAGACAACATGTCTAACACTGAGATTATTCCCCATCTCAGGAAATGGGTACCAATGCCCACACAGTTGCTCTAACTAGAAACACAGCCTTTCCCTATATTCCTTATGCAGTCCATTGCCCTTTCTTGTCAGTTTTCCTTCAGCATATCTTGAGTCTATCTACTTCTCTCCCTTTCCCCTGCACCATCTGAGCCCAAGCCACTCTCATAGGTCACTAGCATCATCCTCCTATGAGCCCCCTCAGCACCTGTACCACCCCCTTGCCATGAGCTGTAACAGCCGTTTACTTACCTGCCTCCTCTCACGGGAGCTTAGGACCTGGTGTGTTGACTAGATGAGTGAATCTGAGCGACACTAATTTCTAAGCCACTTCTGGAGACAGGAGGTTGGGAATTCTATTTCGTATGCTCAACAAGAATATTCTTTCCCTAGGTCGGGCCTCTGGACACACACACACACACACACACACACACACACACACACACACACACAACCTGCAGATATATTTCAAAGGATAACTTGACCTGAAATGAATCCTAATGAGTTGAGAGAGCAAAATATAAGCTTGATTTAGGACCAAGAAACTTTTCTAAGTTCACCTATCAAAATGTCTTCAGGGCTTTTTCATCATGTTGAAGACCTTGATGAAGCACACTGCAAATGGCTTAAAAGACTATTCTGGATAAATTAAGGAACTGGTATACTTTTGAATTAAGGTTATTGGGAGAAGCCCACACAGAGTAGAGATCCCTTTAACCTTTTGGACTTCAGGGTCAAGGTGAGGAGGGAAATCTACCTTTGCTTTGCTTTTCTTACATTCTGTCTCTTCTTGCCTCCCTCATCTTTTATTATATTTTTTCATCCCTCCTCAGAAACATCTCCTCGCTTTCTAAAATCACAGACTCTTCGAGCTAGAAAGGACTTAAGAGACTCTCCAGTTATCTGTTTTAATATCCCCTGAAGGGAAAACTGAGGCTCAGAGAGCTGAAATGATTTGTCCACAGCAGTTGGAGACCAATTTTTGACCGAAGACCCCTAATTCTTCCTATTATGTAATGCTGCCCTGCTTCTCTAAGAGAATAGTAAGAAGAAAGAAGGCTCCAGTGCTTGCAAAGAAAATGTTTTTCTCTTTTATTTGAAAAAAATAATGTAACATGCATCTGTGCTTTCAAAATATTAATTTCCTGAGTTAAAGAGCTAAACTCATGTAATAGAATAAGAGAGAAATCCCAATTAGATTAGAAAATAGAACTACTGTGAGTATAAATTTATCATTAGCATTCTGATGTGTTTCTCCAGTCCACTAGTCAGCTGCCCAGTATTTCTTAAGTACGAAGCTCTAATAATGTCCTTCTAATCACACTCCATTGAGCAATGGGGATCCTTAGCCTGAGACTAATTCAAGAGGCTTAGAACTCTCTCACATGCCTTGTTTCTTTACTTTCTTTTCATGGATTTCGTTGACTACTTTCCTTCTTCTGCATTCTCAGATGTTGGACAGGTACCCATTCAAGTGTCTCTTTATTCAGGTACACGATAAAAAATTAAAGTTGAAATAAAAATAAAATATCAAATAGATTACCCTTGATAAAAATGTCCTTGGAAATATATGTATAAGACTATAACACTATGCTGTACACCAGAAATTGACACATTGTAAACTGACTATACTTCAATTCAAAAATGGGGGAAAAAATGTTCCTGGGGAAGGCTGCTTCCAATTCAGTTAGTTTCTGTGGCTCATGGGGGTAGACAAAGACTGACTTAAGAGTAATCTCTCATGGTATAATGGGGTGTGCAGAGATCTGCCCTCTTAGTACCCTGCAGAAGAGCTGATGTATACAAATGGAAAGTATCCATCAAAAATTCTATGAAAGAATCCTAAGAACCACGTGGTCAGCCCAAACCCCTCACATTGTCCTCATGAACTGACCCCACCTGCTTTTCCCAGGCTCATTGCTGACCACTCTTCCCTTATTTACCAAGCTCCAGCCCACCTAGATTCCATTCTGTTACTCAAATTCCACCTGTTCCCCACTTCGGAGGCCCTGCCCCTGGCCTCATGTGCCCCCTTGACCTAGAATGCTCTCTCTCTCCTCAGGACTGGCTCCTTATTCCAAAAGAAGCCTTTCTGAGGCACTTTACCTGAAGAAAGCACCTCCTCTATCCACTCAGTCTCCAGCCCATCATCTATTTGTTTCCCTCATAGGCCTACCATGATTTGAAATTATTAAGTTCATTTTTTACTGTTTGTCTGTGCCTCTCCCCTCCCCCAAGAAGGTAAGTTCTGTCAGAATTTACTTGTCTTGCTCACGTACGAACCCCTAGCGTCTCAGATAGCACCTGGTACAGTGTAGATGCTTGATATATATTTATTGAATATGTGAATTAACAAATAAACCAAGCTGGAGGATTGTGGATTATTGATCAAACAGCAATGAGCTGTGCAATTATGATGTCAACTGGATTCAGAATTTCCTGCCAGGAATGATGTCTCCGAGAATATTGATGTGGGCAGTAAAACACATAGACTCATCAGCCCAGGGCAATTTCTTCTAATTGGAACGTTTCCTAAATCTGGGCTGCACTCTGACAGTCCCTTGTAATGCTTCCCATTACATATCAGTCTACATTCCTCAATGAATGTCCAAGTATTATTGGGAGGTTTTGGGGACACAGAGATGAGGAAGCCTCCTTTCCTTTCCTGAGGGAACTTGTACTCTAATGGGGTGAAGAGATAAGGGGCTTTATGTTTTGTAAGTCGCCCAGACCATAGGATTTTCATTAGCACGTGAAGTGGTCTCATGAGTGTTGTTCTGCAATATGAGATCTTGAAATGATTCCTAAATTCTTCATCTTTTGATGCCTAGGATCCTCTGGACTCCACTAAAATGTCCAGTGTTTTGAAACCAATAATAATTTTTTTTAAAAAAAACCTACCCATTACTGAGCTTCTATTATGTGCTAGACCCTACTCTGGGCATTTTAAAAAAATTGTTTTTCTCCCAAGGTAGTTCTGATTATACTAAACTCATTTTTACATATGATGAGACTGAGACTCAGGAAAATTCATCAACTGGTTGAAGGTCACACAACTAGTAAGTGAAAGCCATGAATTAAATCCGGATGCGTCTAATGCCAGAGTCTATGTTCCTTGCACTACACCAGCAGGCTCTTGTATCAAATATTCCAGGATCCAGTTCCTCCATTTTTCACTTACAATGGCTCTCTTCCCAGCTTCCCTTCTCTACATGTGTTGGAGAACATCTTATGCACACCAGGTAAAAGCCCTGTAGACCAGGCAGTCTTCTTTACAAAGAGGGTACAGTCCAGTGGCACACTGTACTGATAGAGCTATTAAATAAGGCTGTAGGAGGATACCTAGGAGACATGGGGCAAAAATAACACTAAACTATCAATTACTGATGTGACTGACACAAGTCCCTTAATCAGCTCAGCTTCTGCTCCCACTTTGGTAACTACAGAGCCCTTCTGGGTGAGACCATTTTTCCCCTAGGTCTGTTCAGATTCCTCTCATCTCTTGCCTTAGCATATGTATTTTCAGTCCCTAATGGTCACCTAGAAAGAATTCATTGATGAAAAATGCTGTGTCTTCCAAGAGGTGTGTGACTTTCCCAATAAATGGCAATAGTGAATGCTGCTTTCCCACTGGAGCCAAGCTCTTCCTCCATCTCAGGGAAGCAGTTCTGTTCCTCTTTTTTGGTCTTTATGGTCTTTATTATTTTTTTTTCTTTCAGATATTACTACTTGAAAATTGTGGTTTTTATTCCAGCTCATTAAGTCTTATAAACATTATGATTTGACATTTCACATCCCCCAATTAATTTCCTGTTTGTAAACTCTCGGCTGTTTGGACAGTTGCAGAAACTAGGCAGGGAGGGTGTAGTTGGCAGGAATGAAGATGATCACGCCCTCCCTTTCTGCACATACTCTCCAGCCAATGCCAGGGCACTTCTGGAAAAGTAGGCTATGAGGAAGAAAAACTTTTAAGAGTAATGATTACTCTGCTGAGGGAATAAAATTGACTTTCCTTGAAACCACTTCTTTGGAGTATCAGGCAAATATCAAATATCTTTCAACCTCTTAAGTGTGAAATGGTTTTGTAGGTACCTGTGACAACTGACTTCAAAACAAAGGATTTTAGAGAAGACAGATTTCTAACTAGCTGCTCTTCTCTCTAAATATAAGAAGGTGTATGCCCCTGGGAGAAGGAGTGGAATGAGGAACTAAGGAAATAATGGAAAAGAAAAAAGGAGAGATGGCGGAAGGGTAGGAAAGAGGGAGAGTCAGAAACAAAGGACACATGGGTGGGAAGGGATAGACGGGATTTCAAAATTGTAGAATAGATAAACAAGATTATACTGTATAGCCCAGGGAAATGTACAAAAGATCTTATGGTAGCTCACAGAGAAAAAAAATGTGACAATGAATATACATATGTGCATGTGTAACCGAAAAACTGTGCTTTACATTGGAATTTGACACAACATTGTGAAATGATCATAAATCAATAAAAAATGTTCAAAAAAAAAAAAAAAAGAAACAAAGGACACATGGGGTTTAAGTGTTCTGCTTCCTTTTCCCTTTCATTAGCACAAGTGATGGGGCTACCCGTGGATTTCAAATCCACTTAAGCTCTTCTTGGAAGCTGGTTGTGGCCTGAGGCACAGGCTGACTCTCAGAGGCGAGCTTGGCAGGAACAGAGGCAGAAGTCAGACAGAAAGGCTCTGACATGCGAGCTGTCGGGTGATGTCAACAACATCATAAGACCTTAGGAAGAAAACCAATGGGAATCTTGTTTCAGAGCATCTAGTGCCCAGCCAGCTCCCTGCTAGGTGCTTGAAAACAGATTGACTAGCATAATGGAATGATTTTGTAATCTGTCATAATACCATAAGCCACAGATCCACAGACTTTGACCCCTCACAGGTATAATAAGCTCCTTTGAATAAAGCTGCACATGTTCTCCCTATGGGGAGAGAGGGAGGGGGCCTTTCTTCTAATTACATATCCAAAGCAGATGCTTTGCTTGAGAACAAAGCATTATATTCATTAGCAGCAATCTTATAAACCAGGTTCTTTTTACCAGTCAGTTAATTAATTGACAGTTTAGAATTTGTATTAATAATATACTGCAGCCAAGCATTGCTTAATCTGACAGTTTTATTAAAAATGTAGGCAAGCCCTGCCTGCAAGCCAGCATGGCTGCCAGTCTTTATGTAGGAATCCCATTTCCCTGGGATCTTCACTTGCCTGTAAAGCAATATCACACTGCTGGAAAATTCCCAGGTCGAAGTCCAGGAGTCAGCAGAATTACTCACTTGGATGATTTTTGTTGTTGTTCCCTTTGTGACACATCTGAACAAGGAATTGATTTTGTCCATGTTTTCTTAAAATCTTATTGGCATGGTTCATTTGTTCTTGGCCAAATTATCCAAAAACTGACTTATCCTGACTCTTCCTTTCTGCTTTTCTGTGTCCCAGACCGTTTTTTCTTTTTAATTTTATTTTATGGGGTATAGAAAGAACTATTTCTTAAGCCATCAGCAACTACATCAAAAGTTGTGTAAGTGAGGACAGAGATGCTGAAACTGAAAATCTATCATACCACTGCCCTTTACAGTCTTTGCTTTGAAATTCTACCCGTTTTCTGCGACCCAGCTTAAAGACTACCTCCTCTACAACATCTTCTCTAACTTCTTTCACTGATGAAACTCAAATATTTTCCTCTTCCACTCTCCCTTTATAAATGCCTCTTCTGCACTTCGCTCACTTATTTGTTCATGTTTCATGCATCTCCTGGAGAAAGCGTGCTCCCTGCGGGTGGGACTCATCACTCTTACCCTTCCACAATCAGTGGAACATGGCAGAGCTTCATTAAGTGTTTATTGAATGAATGGGGATCATAGAGGGAAGTGTCTCTTCCTCTGAATCCCTCTTCTTCCTCCTCTCCTGTCCTTCCACAAAAATGTTTTGATTCTTTTCCCCTCTCTCTGTAGTGACATATGCACTCATGCTACCTGGCAGCACATGTGATGAAGGGACTTGGATAAACACTGACTTGGCTTGGAAACTCAGAAATAAAATTTTATTTGCATCATAAACATGTTTAAAAATATCAAATGAATTTAAGACTCCTTTAACTACCCACCAAATCAGGCTGTGTCATAAGGAATTACAGCCTCCAAGTTTACTCCCAGGAAATCTTTCTTAGAGGTCAGGGAATAGAAAGTCTCATGGGCCAAATTAAATTTCTTAAATACCATTATTTATTGAATATTTAAAACACAGAATGGGAAACAAGGGAACATAGATGGGATTGGTTAACATCTTTCAGATGGGGGCAAGCAGCATGGAAGGAAGATCACTTTTCTCTCTCTGTTTGTGCTATAGACAGGAGGACCAGAGTTGAGGTTGGACAAGATAAGGTGGGGTCAATAGAGAGAAGGTGCCTGGAACTACTCCAAGCTTGCTTTATTGAAAAGACACAGGGCAGGTACCCATGCACAGAGTCAAAGCTTGCCAATGAGATTGCTGAAAAGTGACTGATTTAGGAATGAGGTAACTACCAGCCTAGAGGTAGTGTAATCCATAATGTATCCCTTTTTGTCTATAAGTAACTTTTTGTTGTTCTGTCTGTTTGACATATAACATGTTTTACATGTTACCAATTACTACCTAATACTTAGCATATCTTTAAACATTTATTTATTTATTTTTAATGGTGATACTGGGGATGGAACCCAGGACCTCATGCATGCTAAGCTGGAACTGTACCATTGAGCTATATCCTCCTCCCAATACTTAGCATACCTTATGAATTCTGTGTTTCATAGGCTATTTACTCACTCACGTATACTTAACAGGTCCTGAGTTTTATTTCTCATGAGCTACTCATTTACTTTCTATCTGTGTTGAAACCTTCTTAGGAGTTTAATCCACCTTATGTATTTTTCTTTCTTCTATAGTAGAATTGGATGTTTTTAAATAATGCAGCAAACCCATACAGTGTAGGCTGGGAAAGAGAGATCCTAAAATGCCAGTTTAAGTGTATCTTTGTCCTAATGCAATGTCTCAGGAGGTAATTACACCCAGCAATTTATGCTTCTCACCACCTGCAGTGCATTCCCATGATTGGCTTATTGAAGCACATATTTAAAGGCAAAAGAAAAAATGAAAGTCATAAAAACCTCTGGGATCATTAATTATGTAAACCCATGCTGGCTGGTTAATAATCGTAGTAGTTAATTGGAAAATTTGGCTCCCAGTCATCTTAGTCTCTCAGAATCTTTTTCTTTTCCTGCTTATTCCCTAGAAGTCCTAAACTAGTTCCAATATGGCATTGCTCAGCTGAAAGAAAAGAAGTCCAGCGCAGTTATTTATTAATTTCCTTATTTATTTTAGATTCACTCTAATAGTTTTATTATGCAAATTGCTTTTTAAAAATAAGCTTTTTTGAGGTATACTTTGCATACAATAAAACATACCCACTTTAAGTGTACAATTCGATGGGTTTTGACAAATGTTTGTACCCATAAACACCACCACAATCACAACATAGAGCATTTCCAGCATCCCCTCCAAATTTCTTCATTCCTCAGCAGCAGTTTGACACAAAAAGGAAGTCTCCAAAGTGCCTTAAAAGGATTTCACTTTGCCTAAAGCCCATCTCTTGCCTCTATGGGCAAACTGAGAAAACTTTGTAAAACATCATTTGTCAGTTTCTTTCCAACAGGTGCTGGGCAATGCTTATCCAACACATTGTTTTCAATTATTGGTGTCAATTAGGAGTATAGGCGCTTAAAAAAAATACTACTTATTAGTATTACTTTTTGCTGGGGGAGGTAATTAGGTTTATTTATTTCTAGAGAAGGTACTGGGGATTGAACCCAGGACCTCATACATGCTAAGCATGTGCTCTACTGCTTGAGCTATACCCTCCTCCTTGTGCTTTTAATAATTGGTGTCAGACTTGCCTTCTGCCCCATCTTGAGAAATGGCCCAACCACCTATCCAGCGTTACTTCTTCCCACTTCTGGACCCTTAGCCACGGTCAGACAGGATGTGTGACTGCCCTTTAAATGCACCACATTCAACACGCAACACGGCACAACCTCTGTGCGTTTGCTCATGTGAAGTTCCAGCCGGGAGAGTCCTCCTCCAGGGATCAGCTCAAGTCCTGCCTCTCTGAGAAGCCTTTCCCAACCCACCCAAACTGTTGATCTCTTTCTCTTCAGCACACCCCTATTGTGCACACTCAACATACATGATTAGAATCATCAATTTAGTATCTCATGTTTACCTGTCTCCTCCACAAATGGATAGTAGACTCCTCAAGGGCAGGCACTTCCCTTCATCCCTGTGGTGTCCAGTGCCCAGTGAATAGTCACTGAATGGCTGAGCCCATGAGACTTTCCCTGACAGAATATATTACATATAAATCAATCCTAAAACACTCCTTGACTGACAAAAATAGCTGGATGTTTATCCTATGCTCCAGGTAACAACCTCAGAGGGACACAATGGGAGTGTTGGGTCCTGCACTCTAATACAGAATTCATTCTGCCTTAAGGAAACCTGATGTGTGATGATCCAGTCTTACAGAATATACAAACCGTGCATATTTTTTGGAGAGCAGGAAAAGGGTTGCACAAAGGGGAAGGAAAGGGAGGGAAGAGAGAATGTCTGTAATTACTTTCCTTACAAATTATTGCTTCACTGTACAGAGAGCAGTCATCACAGGGCTCTGTGTGTGCTTGATTCCATCCTCCTTTGCTCTCCTGTGGGATGTCTTCCATTGTGCATCTTCTCTCTCTCCAGTTCCAAGCTTCTCTTTTCTACTGGGTCCTTCCCCTCATGTCATGAACAACTCCAGTTTTCTTTAATTAAAAAGAAAAAAGAAAAAAATATATTTATCCTTCTGAGGTCCTCGATCTCCTACAGCTAAAGATACATATTTTAAAAAGAACCAGAAATTTGGATATTGATGCTTGCACAGGCTGGCTGGATGATACTAGAGAATACCTCTCCCCTCTCTGGGCTAATGAAATCTCTGCTAATACTCTTCCTCTCAATCTCTTTCCATCCTATACATTCTACATCCCAAATATCTACATGTATCCATCTCTGCTTCCCAATCATCTCTCCCCTAGACCACCACAACCAATTCCCTTTTGCCACAGTAGCCAGAGATCTTTCTAAACTGGAAATGAACCATGACTCTCTTATGGCCTTTCACTGCTCTTAGGATAAGTTCCACAGTCCTTATTGCAGATCCAAGGCCCTTCTTGATATGATCCCTCCCTGCTTGCTCCCTTGAGCCTTTCTGGAAACATTTCTTCCCTTTACCTCATGGCTCCACTTCTACCCTTTCATCTTGAGCCTTCTTGCCTGAACATTTCCCCCAATGATTTTTCACTCAGCTAATTTCTGATTCTTTATTAAGTTGCCAGCGTAAACACCACTTCCTCTGAGAAGGCTTTCCTGATCACCTGTGTCCCTCCCCATGATTCAGTTAAATGCTGCTTCTGCCATGCACATTCATATACTTCTAATTCAAATGGTCACAGCACTTATCTCACCAATTGCTTAATTGTCCCTCCCCATCCCATCCTCTGTGCCTGTTCCCCATGGTATTCCAGCACCTAACCCAGTGTCTGGTTCTAAAAAGAACAAATGAATGTTTATCCTCCATAATATATCCCAGTTCTGCTTCTTCCATCCCATGCCCAGAGTCCTTTTCTAGGCAGTGCCCCATAACCCTGGATTCCTGAAACAGCCTGAGATCAGCCTCCCAACCTGAGGTCTCTTTCGTCTAATCCACCCTGCTCACAGCAGCAAGTACCATTGTCCTCAAGCATCATTTTGATCATATCACTCCCCTTCTTAGAAACCTACAATAGCTCCAATTGCCTCTTGAATTAAATTAAAACTCCTAATCATGGGTTTCAAGGGTCTCTACCAATTAGCTGCCTCCCTCCCTTCCCCCACATGTAACCGCTGCCATCTTTTCTCAGGTCCTCAAGCATGGCTTCTCCTGCTGCCCTGCAAATCTGCCTGTCCACCTCCCTCCTAAGCCAGCCCTTCTGGCATCTCTCTTCCTTACTTAGCTTTCTTCTTTCCTCTTTCGTTCTCCCAAATCATATCCCTTCCCCCAATTAAAAAATATTACTCAGTAATCATTCTCTTCTTGGCTATTTCATAAATCAACTGCAGGTGCCTTTGTCCTTGCTGTCATAACCTGTTTACAAGTGTGTAGAATATTTGTGCTTATATGTATGTTGTTAGCATCCCATGCCCTGTGGCTTCTGCTAACTTATTTTTGGTACTGTCTGCCCTATTAGGGGCAGGCAACTCCAAGGACAGGGATGCTGTCTTCCTACCCTTGTGACTCCCTGTGATCCTCAGGCATGTTTTGTGCCTGAGATCCTTGCTTACCTTTGCAAAAGAGATGGAGGGGAGACTGGAAAGTGGGAATTTTCCAATTTCCTTCCTGTTTCCCAGACTTCCCCAGACTTCACTCAGTCTGATAGGTACAGCCCCAGCTGAGCAGTAGATAGTTTGTGCTCAGCATCCCCATCATGAGGGGATCTTAGTCTGATAGAGAAGAAGAGGGACAAAGACAAACATTTCTGAGTGCTAGACACTGTGCTAGGAGCTTTACGTATGTTATTTAATATCTGTCTCCTAATAACCTGATGAATTAGAAAGGATTTTCTTTTTTTAAGGAAGTTTTCCCCAAAAGAAAAAGCCTTAAAAAAAATTGAAGTATAGTTGATTTACAATATTGTGATAGTTTCAGGTGTACAGCAAAGTGATTCAGTTATACATATATATATGTACATAATTTTTTCCAATCCTTTTCCATTATAGTTTATTATAAGATATTGAATATGGTTTCCTGTAGTATACAGTAGGTCCTTGTTGTTTATCTGTTTTGCATATGGCAGTGTGTATTTGTTAATCCCATACTCCCAATTTATCCCTCTTCCTTCCAGTCCCCCTTTGGTAACCATGTTTGTTTTCTATGTCTGTGAATTTGTTTCTGTTTTGTAAGTAAGCTCATTTGTACTATTTCTTAGATTCCACAAGTAAGTGATATCATATAATATTTGTCTTTCTCTGACTTACTTCACAAAATATAATAACCTCTAGGTCTATCCATGTTGCTGCAAATGGCATTATTTCATTCTTTATTATGGCAGAGTGATTTTCCATTGTATATATACCACATCTTCTTTATCCATTCATCTGTTGATGAGAAATGATTATCCTTGATTTACAAGTGTATTAGGAGTCAGAGAGTTACGTATAAACTGCATCATCACTAATCAAAGTCTTCCTGATCCAAAATACATGTTTCTGTTCTCACACCAAAGAAGGCATGTTTCTGGAGGGGTGGACATTCTAGTGGAGCTCCTCAAGTCTAAACTAAAAGCAGGACACATGCTCTGACATCATTGTGTCCACACGACACATACATAACATGCACAATGTTGTCTACCACTTTATGTCTGAAGATCTTATCAAGCCCGCACCACATGGCTCTGTTGCCCTGTCTGCTTGTCTAGCCCTTGTGAGACAAGACTCTTTCTATAAGTGATTTCTTTTAAAATTTTAGTTAAAGATTCCTTTAAGAATTTCATAAAAGCCATGAACTCTTTCCCCAGAAAAAGATAATAAACATATGGCATTTGTGTACAAATCAGGGTGTTTGCAAACAGTGCCCCGCTTACTTCTAGCCATAGGCTTATCTAGACCCAAGGCCTACAGAGAGAACTACAGGTTCTCCTTATGCCTTTCCTATTTTACAGAATTCAGAACTTAACTGTACATTTTTGAGGACTCTGTGTCAGTATCATTTATATATATTGATATGCTGTGTTAAGTCTTTAGTTACTTAACAGTGGAAAGGCTAGCTTTAAAATGGAGACCTAGGAGAAAATCTAGGGATTGAAAAGAAGATAGAGAAGGGGCTTTTGGGAAAACAAGTTTCACGGTCCTTCATTCTGGTTGTGCACATAGGAACTGTGGTTTTAATCAAACCTTAATTTCCAGATCAGCTTTCATTGTGATTGTAGATAAGATCATCATTTGTTTCAGCCTAATTTTTGGAAGCACCACACCAGAGCCTGCTCTGTTTACAATGGGAGGCTCCTTTTTGAACAGTAAACTCATTTTCCTGGGAAACTTTCCCTTTGTAGTTGGGGAGAAAGAAAAAAGAAAAATGCTGGTTTCTTTTGGGAGGCTCTTTAAGGCTGAAGAGTGACATCTCTCGGTGGAGAGATGGAAGAGGCTTCTTACTAGGCCACTTTAAACTGGGACATGCAGGAGACTAAGTGTCCATGGCTTTAGAGTGTCTGTGAACCCCCTAAAGATAGACACAAAGTTTTGGGTGTAAAATATGAATTTTTCTGAAAAAAAAAATTGGTCCAGAACTTTCATCAGGTTCTCAGCAGGTTATTTGCTCATGACAGATTGATCCACTGAGTTGGGCCTGTGTTTTCTTAAAGTATTTGAGGTCAGAAGGTTACCTCCAGCAGAACCACTGGAGGGAGCATGGTAAGCACTCAAATTTCTGGGCCCCACCTGCAATCTTTGACTTTCTATAGGAATGACCTGGGACTCTGAATCTTTAACAATTTACCCAGTTGATTTTGTTAAATTTCTGAATTGGTTAGGAGGTTTCAAATGTTTAACACCACCTGTTAGAATAAGCTCAACAATTCAGTGTTTACATTTACCTAAACAAGCCTGGCTTCAAATGCCAGCTCAGCTACTTACTAGCTGAGTTGTGTAATATGGCAAATTAAGAATCTCTTTGAACCTTAGTTCCCTTGTCTGTGAATATGAGGCTAAATAACTTATCTGTTGAAATAATATTGCCTAATACTTAGGAGTCCAGAAAATATTATTTACTGTTCATTGCTTCTCTTAAACACTGAATATTGCCCAAACTCTCCAGGTCTATTTTTTTTTCAAGTGCTTTGTGAGGATTTTTTCATAAAGATATTGTCATTAAACAAAACAGATTAATCATTTTCTACCATGATCCACATGCATGTATAAAGGGGTTTTGTTATGCCATCAAATAGATATGCCTGAACTGTAAACCATAAACTGAAATTTTCTTTGTCTCAATAAATTAGCAATATTCATATTCTGTAGGCTCTACTATACTGCAACTCTCTCTGTGGACTCAGTGATTTTAGCAAATGGAAAGCATAAATAGCAGAATTTACCAACAAGGACAAAGTCTTCCATGCTTTATAGGCACATTATTGAGAATGTTTGATTTAATTGAGAATCTGCTCACTGGTACATCTCCAGAAGCAAACAGCAAAAAGGAGAAAGGAAGAAATTCCTATTTTTGTAAGATCAGTTGTAAAATCCTAAGTTTGGTAAGAACACCCACACCGATCTTCCTTGCCCCCATTCCCGTGCACACACACTGGATTATTTTGAGCAAATTCCTTTCCTCTGGTGATTTGGTAGCTCTATTCTACTACAGCTGTATATTTTCTATCTTTGGGAAATCATTTACACAAATGTTCTTTCTTACATACCAAAGAACATTTACCCTGGGTCACGATGTAAGCAGAAAACCTTGCAAAGGAAATACTTAAATAAAAACAACAAACTCTTCTAATTCATTTTCACATAGAGTTCCTGTTTGATTAACTAAAAAGTCTAAGAATTTGTCCCTGGTGTCTCTTTTGAGGTGAGACATTGACTTCAGTCCCTGGTAGAAGATGACTTCTTTGGAGCATAAGAAATGGTGGCTTTTTGAAGAACTGGTGTATATATAAGGTAGAATGCAGTGGTCTGCTTACCTGAAATATATCATCTTATTCTTCAACCTATTTTTCAAAAATCTTGAAATGGATAAACTTGGGTTTTGTATTCTCTGATTGCCATCTGCTGGTGGTCCTCCATACTAGAAAAAAAAAATTTCCAGGAAGATTGCAACAACCTGGTTATAGTTTGATTTAAGTAGTTTTTGAAACCCCAAAGAGAACGACATTTTTAATGCCCACAGTAATACCAGAGAGTCATGCCAAAGTTCCAGAGAATGTGCCACTCAGAAATAAACCTTTTGTTGTTTTTCCCCTTGGGAACATGGTTCCACAACTATTAGGCATTGCTCTGCAGGGACAGTTGCTTATTTAAAAAAACAAAAAACAAAAAACAGGCTTTATTGTTTAGAACAGTTTTAGGTTCATAGCCAAATTGAGTGGAGAATACAGAGAGTTCCCATAGACTCCCTGCCTGCCCACACGCACAGTGTCCCCTACTACCAACATTTGGCCTCAGAGTGGTACATTTGTTACAATCAATGAACGTATATAGAGACATCTTTATCACCCGAAGAGATAAACAGTTTACATTAGGGTTCACTCTTTGTGTTGTACAGTCTATGGATTTTGATAAATGTATAAATGACATGGATCCACCATCATACTATCATACAGAATAGTTTCATGGCCCTAAAGATCCTTTGTGTTCCATCTGTTCATCAATCCCTAACCCCTGGCAACTACTGATCTTTCTACTGTCTCCATAGTTTTGCCTTTTCCAGGATGTCATTTAGTTGGATTCACGCAGTTTGTAGTCTTTCCACATTGGCTCCTTTCACTTAGTAATATGCATTTGAGTTTCCTCCTTGTCTTTCCAAGGCTTGCTAGATTATTTCTTTTTGGCATTGAATAAATATTGCCTTATGTGGATGCGTCACAGTTTGTTTATCCCTTCACCTACTGAAGGACATCTTGGTTGCTTCCAAGTTTTGACAATTATGAATAAAGCTCTCTAAATATTAGTGTTCAGGTTTTTGTGTAGATATAAGTTTTCAACTTATTTGGGTAAATAGCAAGGAGTGTGATTGCTGGATGGTATGGTAAAAGTTGCTCATTTTTATTTTGTTTATTTTGGGGGGGGAGAGGTCATTAGGTCTATTTATTTTTTTATTATTAGTTTTTTTTTTTTTAATGGAAGTGCTGGAGGATTGAACCCAGGACCTTGTGCATGCTAAGCATGTGCTCTACCATTTGAGCTATACACTCCTCAACAAGAGTTGCTCATTTTTAAGAGGAATAAGTGTGTAGCACTCGGCATAAATACTTATTTTTGGGGAGGGTATAGCTCAGTGGTAGAGTGCATGCCTAGCATGCATGAGGTCCTGGGTTCAAACCCCAGTACCTCCATTAAATAAATAAATAAGCCTGACTACCTCCCCCACCCAAAAAAAAAAATCTATTGGGTAATGTGCATTTTCTGGTACTATGGTTCATTGTTTTCATCAGATGCTCAAAGATGGTATGACTCAGGAAACAGCTCTCTGGAAACTTTTAAAGAAATGTAGTTGAGGTGCCCACACAGGAGATATGACAGGCCTGTAGTGGTTCTCTTTGCCACCAGACATCCATTATTGGAGTCAGAATTAGAAAATAAGAACACTAACATTTCTTGAGAACTTAACATGTGGTCAATACTGTTAGAAAGCTCCCACATTAAAAAATAATAATGATAATACTAGAAACGATAGCTGGGATTTATTAAGAATCCACCAAGCTAAATAATTTAACTTTATTACTATATCTCTAATCTTACAATGACCCTGTGCTTAGAAATTATTTTCTAATTATTTTCTGACCAAGGATCAGAAATATTATATTGCCCGAGTTTGTACAGCTAATCAAGGGGCTGAAATTCAAATGCAGACCTGTTTAAATTCCACTCCCAAATAATGAAGAAAAAAACAAAATTCTTGCCTTTGATGACTTCCATGAGGGAAGACAGAGCTGCATACCATCTGTGGTGAGGAATGGGGCCTGGCTCCCTCTGCTGGGGGCAGACCTGAGGATCCACAAAGAGGAGGAGAAAATGTCTGAGCCTAGTCTTCAAGGGCAATGAGGACCTGGCTAGGCAGAGAAGATGGAGGCAGAGATGGAATTCCAAGTAACGAAGCAGCACGTGCCACGGCATAGAACATATCCTAGCAGCTCCTGGGATAGTCATATGGATATAGGCATACTGACTACATCCTGGCAGTTTCTGGAATATAGTCTATAATCATTCTTACTATATCCCAGCAGATCCTGGCAAGAATGACTTGCCAGCTCTTGGGACAGTAGGATAAAGATCAATCATCTCTGGTCTTAAAGAGAAGAAATTTCAAAAGTGAATTCAAAATAGATAAACCAGGCTTCATCAAAGTTATAAACATTTGTGTTTCAAAGGACACTAGCAAAAAAGTAAAAAGACAACCCACAGAATGGGAGAAAATATTTGTGAAGTTGTATATCTAATATGGGAGTTGTACCAGAGTATATAAAGAACTTTAACAACTTATCAATAGAAAGACAAAATAATCCCATTTTAAATAGGGCAAAAGATTTGAATAGATGTGTCTCTAAAGAGGACATACAAATGGCCTATAAGCATATGACAATGATTGACACCACTAGTCACTAGGGACATGCAAATCAAAACCACAATTAGATATCACTTCATGCCCACTAGAATGGCTAAAATTAAAAAGGCAATAACAAATGTTTATGAAGATGTGAAGCTACTGTAACCCTCACACATTGCTATGGGATTGTTACCAATCCGAGCTCCTACTGCTTGGTGTACAAGAGGCTAATAAATTGAGAGATGAGGTGTTGGGGCAAGGAATAGCAACTTTATTTGGAAATGTTTTTCTCTGTTCTGCAACTTTTTATCTCTGTATGAATGAAGTGTTACTTGACCTTTAAAGTTCAAGCCTGGTTGGCAGAGCCTTGAGAATGGGCTATTATGTATATTTCAGGCTATAGACAACGTTCGTTTACAAAGGTGCAGGGCCCGAATGACCAAGCACTGGCAACAGAGCAAAAAATGTGGGGCTAAAGAAATAGATTCAATGTGGAGTCAGGTTTGTTCTTCTGTTACAGAATTGTAAATGGTGCAAGATACTTTGGAAAACTGTTTGGCAGTTCTTCAGAATGTTAAACATAGAGTTACTACATGACCTAGAAATTCCACTCCTAGGTATGTCCCCAAGAGAACTGGAAACACGCAACTATTCAAAAACCTGTACGTGAGTATTCATAGTGGTATTATTCAGCCAAACAGTAGAAACAACCCAAATGTCTGTCAATTGATTGGATAAACAAAATATGGCATGCCCATATACTGAAATATTTCTCAGCTATATAAAGGAATGAAGTCCTGGTATGGGCTACAGCACGGGTGAAATTTGGAAACACTACGCAAATTGAAAGAAGCCAGTCACAAAAGATATAATTGTATTCACGTGAAATACCCAGAATAGGCAAATTCATATGGAATGAAAGCTTAGTGGTTGCTACAGGCTGGAGGGAGGTGAGGGAGCATGAGGAGTGACTGCTACTGGTACAAGGTTTCTTTTTTGGATGATACAATTTTAATCCTCTCAACAACCTATGAGGTAGATACTCTTATTATCCCCATTTTACTGATGAGAAAACTGAAGTAGAGAGAGATGGAGCTGGTATTCAAACTCAGGTATTGTCCTTTCAAAACGCTTTATCACTTTTCAAAGCTTTTTCATGCAAATAGAATAATATATGCAGAAGTGCTTTGTGGATGATGAAGTACTATGCAAATGAAAGTAATTATAACTACTTTAATGTAATCTGATTTGACCTCCATGTTATACCTGTGAAAAAGATAAGGTATGTAATATTGTATCATTCTGTAGGCAAAAGCAAATGCCTGTCACTATGAAGTGCAAAGTAAAGAGACTTGCCCAAGGTCACAAAGTTAGTAAGAGCATATGCAGAACTAGTACCCACATTTTTAAAGTTTTGCACTTTTACCTCTTAGGGTGATAAATTCTGCTAAGTATTTTTCTTGAGAAGTATATTTATAATTACATTAATTATTAGAGTTAAAAACAGCTTAGTGTTCATAAATAGATCTTTGAATTATCCCTTCTGTATTTTCAATTCCACTCACTCCACAGGTGTCTTTCTTCTCCTCCCCATCTTTTTCCTATTCCCTGACTCTCCAGACACTGACACACCCTCACATACACACTCTAGGAATCAGGGAGAAGCCATCCACGCTTCAGATTCCTCTTAGTTAACACAAGGAAAAGACATTCATCCCTTATTGAAATGAAACCAGATCATTAGTTCTTAAGACATAGTCAACCACAGGATCCAGCAACCCCACTCCTGGGCAAATATCCAGAAAAGATTCTAACTCAAAAATATACATACACCCCAAGGTTCATAGCAGCACTATTTACAATAGCCAAGTCATAAAAGCAACCTAAATGTTCATGGACAGATGAATGAATAAAGAAGTGGTATATATATATATTTATAATGGAATACTACCCAGCCATAAAAAGAATGAAATAATGCCATTTGCAGCAACATGGATGGATCTAGAGATTATCATACTAAATGAAATAAGTCAGACAAAGAAAGACAAATATCATATGATATCACTTACATGTGGAATCTAATAAACTGCTACAGATTAATTTACTTACAAAATAGAAACAGACTCACAGACATAGAAAACAAACTTATGGTTACCAAAGTAGAAAGGCAGTTGGGGGGTGATCAATCTGGAATGTGGGATTAACAGATGTACACTACTATATATAAAACAAAAAAAACAACAAGGACCTACTGTGTAGCACAGGGAACTATATTCAATACCTTATAATAACCTATAATGGAAAAGAATCTTAAAAATTATATATACATATAATTGAATCACTTTGCTGTACACCTGAAACGTAAATCAACTATACTTCAATTTTTAAAAAAAAGATAATCAGAGTGCAGTTACTAGGAGAAAGATGAGTGTCAAGGTGACTACAGGGGTGAGGTTGAAAAATCACTCTTCAAGGTGATTCATGTGCTATGGGGAGAAAATGCCTGTGTGTGAATTGAAGGGGCTGTGAACCTTTGGCGCTCAAGAATCTTTTCTGTGGACCTCTCCACTGGCTCCTCTATCCCCACCCCAACTTTGGAGAACACTCTATTGCCATCACCATATCCTAGACAAACAACATAATAATACCAGGTGATATTGTTTTTGCAAAGGCAATGGCATGAATTTTAACAATCAGATGCAAAGGCTCTAGCATTTAGGCAGTGACAACAGTGGTGGTGAGGGCTGGGCAAAAGTCTCTCTGGGTTCTGTTGCAGTCTGAGCCTACAGGGCTGTAACCTAATTAGCCATGGCGGAGAGAAATGAGCAAGTCCAAAATATGCACACAGGAGAGGTTCCTGGTTATTTGCACAGCTTTTGCATGAGGCTGCATTTCTTGCAGCCTGCCAAGTAGTGATGGTGAGCCATTGAGATTGGATGAATGGATATAAATCTGGTGAAGCCCTACAGACTTGGGCTGCATCTGTACAGTAGTAGTAATTATTTATTGAAGACTTACTGTTGCCAGGCCCTGGGCTGGGCACTTTTCATTTACTAAACACACAGCAAAAATTTCTCCTTATCTCACAGATGAATTAAACCATTTTCCTAAGGCCACATATGTAGTAATTAGCAGAGCCAGGATTTAAATTTTAAGCTGATTTGGAAGCCCAAGCTCTTACCTTCTATGCTACCCTGCTTTTCTCTATCTACACTCTAGCCATATTTTTCAGTATTGGACACACTCTTTAGATGAACTTGATGATTTCAAATCTATCTCATCAGATTTGGTCTACAGTTCTTTCCACCTGTGTTTCCTCAAATATTGTCTTTTCTGATGTTCACTAGGCTTATCGTGTCCTGACTACATGAGAGTCACCGTCACCCGTCCCTTCTATCTTAGCCTATTTGCCACAGCTATATACTCTTGCTGCTTTTATCTATTAACATTAGATTTGGGGGACAAACTACAGCTTTGTTACTCAAAGCTGTAGTTTGTGGTCCAGTAGCGTAAGCATTACCTGGAACTTGTTAGAAATCTAGGCTCAAAGATCACACCCTACACTTACTGATTTAGAACCTTCATTTTATTAAGATTCCTCAGGGGATTCATATGTACATTGAAGTCTGGGAGGCACTAGTCTAAGGTTTGAAACTAAAACTACTCCAAAGCTTGGTAACTGATCTAGTCCAGAGCTTTCAAAAGCAGAGAGGCTGCTGGCTTCTGCAGAACAAGAGCCCTCAAGATCACCTGATGAGACCTCATCTGCCCCAAAATGTGAGCCCCCAACATTTAAATAGTGGTAGTTTTTCATAGTAATGGAAGGTAACTACAATAGGAAGAGACTGTGTGCTTCCCTGTGAGGAGGGACTTAAATAAATGAGTGTACTGGTTCTAAAATCTCGCTGCCGATTGGACTCACAGTGGGAGATGGGGAGGAAAATTCTGCTATAATTGGTACAGGGAATGATCCAGGCATTGGAAATTCCCCAAGTGGTTCTTAAATGCAGCGAAGTTTCAGGACCACTGAGCTATTGTGAATATCTTCTTTTTTCAGCTGATAGAATTCTGGGATCTATATTAGATTCAAGGGTAGTTTTAAAACAGTCTCCTACATGTCTTCAATTTTAAGACTCACCTGGAGTAATTGATAAGAACACAACAACCAGGCCACACCCCCAGTCACTGCATCAGGATCACCAAGGACCTGGGAGCTGTCATTTTAATTAACACCTGGGTGCTCTGCTCATCCTCAGAAAGGAGGTTTGGAAAATATTGCTTTCAAAGACCAGTGGGATATGAGCTCTAAAACCTGTAACAGTTGCCTGCTTTTGTCATCTTCCTATTTCTGGAAGAGAACCTGATCCCCACCCATCAGGAACTAAATGGTTTTAAAAGCACAGAAAAATGATCGCAGCATCGTTGTATAGCTTTCTGAAGGGAAATGTTTTCTTATAAAATGCTCAAGCTGATTGTAATCTAGAGACTAGTGCAGATCTTGGCACAGGGTCTCAAACACTTTTTAAATAAAAGAATGAGTGGTTAAATAACTCTGAAAAGGAGCACCAGGGTGATGGAGCAAGGAACCAGGAAGCAGACTATCTCCCTTAATTCCTGGCTTTTCACTTTCTGCTCAGACACAAATTACATACACACATACATCCAACCAGTACAATGTACTTTACTTCAGTAAACATGACATAGGACAAACAGATAAATTAGGAAGTGGTTACTCAATGCCCAAAAGGATGATTTGATTTCTAAAAATGATTCACTAGAGCAGTATGGTTTCCAGACCAGCAGCATCAGAATCAGCTGGACACTAGTGAGAAATGCAAAATTTCAGGCTGCCCTTTTTGCCTGAATCAGAAACTCTGGGGGTGCAGCCCAGCAATCTGCATTTTAACAAGCCTTCCAGGTGATTCTCCTGCAACTAAAGTTTGAGAACTACTGCACCAAAGGAGTTCTTTAAAAGAGAAGCTCTCCACCTGGTAATACAAAGAATGTTCAAGAACACACTTTCCTTCAAAGAGGACCTTATCTGTATTCTATGATAAAGCATCCCTATTAATCTTCAGAAAGCTTCCAGATTGTAATTCAGTGTTTCTTTAATAAAGCATTTTATATGTAAACAAGTATAATTTATTTGTATTTAATAGGAATAAATGTCTAGTGTAAGATAGAAAAATATCACAACGCATTGCACATAGTGAAGGTTAAGTACTCTTTTATGACATTTGTACTGAGCCATAACATAAAATATATTTCTTGCTTCAAAGAATGGTCAGAAACAGTTTTAAAAGTACAGCTGTATATGGCACAAAGTTTGACAGTTCTCATTCATATGAGTGGTGAATGACATGTAAAAAGGCATACAGAAGGGCTAATAATAAGGATCAAATCAGTAATCTCAGCTAAGGAAGAGAGTTCTAAAGTTGAGTTCTAAACTTAAGTTCTAAAAAGGCTTTTTATTTTTGTGGTCCTGTCTCAGATCCAAGCAGTGAATCTGATTTCTTAGGCTGGTTGGTTGGTTGTTTTTTTTCCCAGAGGGTCTGGGTTTTAGTGAGAGGAGATGTGGGCACTTGGCAAATCATTAAGACATCTATGCTAAATGTATGTGTGTAATACTATGTATATCTAACAACTGTTAAAAGCAATTTATTTAGTATTTACCTAATGTGGAAATAAATAAAGTTCTTTCAAATAAGAACAAAGATTATTTATTCAGAGCTTGCTATAGTGAGAGATTCTGCTATCACTTGGGTTTGGAAGAGATTCAAATGTAGGTAGGGGAGTGGGGAAACTTTAGAGTGAAAAAAGGGAAGGCTTCAGGTGTGCTCTGATTATATCGTTGGCATGGAGAATCTAGAGGCAGCCTAACAAGGAGTGGAGAATCCTGTGTGATTGGTTAAGGTATTTGGCTGGTTGATATTGATTTGGAAATGGGGCAAAAAATTGGGACACTGGCAGTTTGACCTAGTCCTGATGTTCTGGGCCAATTGCTGAAGAGGCTGTGTTTTGGCTTCCTGGATTGGTTGCTCCAGGGTTGTGGGTTAGAGTTCTGTTGTCATGTAGATCTGGCCATTGTCTCACGACCCATAGAGTGTGGCAAGAATTAAGCCTGGAGGGCAAGTTATTCATGTATTTAACAATTATGGTCTCTTGCCAACTTGTCCAGTGAATTAGAAATTAAAATGAGTGTTGAATCTAGTCAGGCTGTAGGTCAGTTTCCCTACCTTGATCTGTTAGTTAATTGACAGGGATGGGCCATACCAATGTGCTTTTGGTGAACTGGAAATGCTCGCTGATGCTGAAACACCCTCACTGGCTAGCAATCAGCTCTAGGGTGGCTACTCTGAGTCAGTGCTAATCTGAGTGAGCCATGTGAGCTGGGAACCCCCAACCCCACGATGACCCTAGCTACTCATCCCTCTGCAGCCCAGCAACAAAGCAGGCCTCCAACCTAGCTCCCTGCTCTGATCCCGGCTGCCATGTCCACTTTTACTTGCTTCTGAAGTTACTCAGCCCGTCTCCTCTGCAGGTGGGATTGCTGTAACCTCAGCAACTCAGGGAGGTCAGACATCTAATACCCTCTTTTTTCAATTAAGTCTCAGTGAAATGCCAACTGTAGCACATGGAGTAATGGCTAGAGGATCTCACCATTTAACTGCCCAGTTATTTTCACTGTGGACCAATGACATTCTTAGTGGCATCTGCACCCCTTCCAAAGTTTGGGGATCTCCCACTTTATGAGGTAGAATCTTCATCACACCATAAAAGATAAAAACACTAAATACTCTCCTAGCATCCCCTGCAACTAGAGCGTGGCTGTGACCCAGGCTCCAACTGCACACACCTATATAAGCCCTCAACTTCCTCTCTATGCAGATGCAAAAATCCCATAACATACTGTATATCCCATTACCTATACCTTCTGATATTTCATAGTGTGAACAAGGAAAAATGGAGAGGAATAAGGGAAGGAAGAAAAGAGGAAAGAGAATCAGTGAAACTTGTTTTAAATGGGAGATTTTTGTCAGGCTTTTGCTCAAGTTTAAGCAGAAAACCCTGTTTCTGAGATTAGCGTGAATTTACCTAGCACCTGTGGTAAGGGGCTGGAACACATAGAATGTAACAGATTTAAAAACAATTATAAAATGATACATCAAAAAGTTCAATTTGATAGTGTAAATCGAACATTCACTGACTTAACAAATAGTGTGCACCTTCCATATGCCAGATACTATTCCAGGCACCTGGGATACTACAGTAAACAAAATAAGACTCTAATTTTGTGGAATTTACATCCTAGTGAGGGAAGAAATTCAATAAATAGGCAAATTAATATAAAATATATCACCCAGTGATAAATGGTCTGAAGAAAAATAAAGGCAAGTGGGGAGATAGAAAATGAAGGCGATCAGGAAAGGCTTATTTGAAGGCTCAGTAGTTGAGCAGAGACCTGAGTGAAGAGAGGAAGGGGACCACAGGGAGAGCTGGAGGAAGAATATTCCAGGCAGAGGGACTCACTACGTGCAAAGGCCTGGAGAACAACAAGGAGGCCAGTGTGGCTGTAGTGAAATGCAGAGGCAGCAGTGGTCGCAATGGCCTCAGAGGGGTAGGGGGTCTGGCAGATGACTTATAACCTTGTAGACCCAAACCCTAGGCTTTTACTCTGAGTGAGACAGGAAGACTTCAGAGAATTTTGAATAAAGTTACATGATCTTACAGGCTTTAGAAGGATCACACACATACACACACACACACACACACACACACACACGAGTGCTTATGTAAAACTGGTGAAATCTGAATAAGATCTATAAATTGTATTAATGTCAATTTTCTGTTTTTGATATTGTACTATAGTTACATAAGATGTTATTATTGGAGGAGACTGACCGAAGGGTACATAGGTCTTCTCTACTGTTTTTGCAACTCCTTGTGAATCTATAATGATTTCAAAATAGAAAGCTAAAAGAAGAAAATATCCCTCGCTGCTGTGAGAACAGATGTGAAGCAGGACAGAGGTGGGAAAACAGGATTGGAAGTAGAGAGGGAACAGGATGTGACATGACATACAAGGGCCAGCAGAGTGAGGTCAAATAAGTACGTCAAATAAGTCTTTTTAGGGACATAACTGTTGTATTAGATCTTAAGAAGATTTGATTGATACCAAAGAGTAGAAACTATTCTGGATAAAGGAGAAAGAAGAAAATAATAGAAATGGTGACCTAGTCCACCCTCTTGTTTTCTGCAGGACTGTACTTAAACCACACTAGTTAAAACAACTTCTTTTTTTTCTCCTCTTTTTTAAAGGCATCCAAAGGAGATTGCAATGTCTCCCACCTAGGTACTCCTTTAACAAAGCTCATTTAAACTGCAGTGTTGCTAATGTGTTGCTTATAATCTGCAAGCTGGACTTTATTTTTCCACCTCTGTGATTCCCATTCACAACCAGACTAGATTTCATTTGACTTTCCAAATGTTCTCTGAGCTACCTCCCCCTGGATTTTTTTCCTTCACTTTTTAAGTTTCAAGGCCTAGCTCAACTGCCACCTCTTCCTTGAAGCCTTCTAATTCTCCCTGCCAAAAGAAAGGATCCTTTCCTATGAATTTGGAAATGACTTTATCTGTATATTTCTTATAGCATTTATCAATTCCTTCCTTGGGTTTTTGTTACTTATTGCAAAAGTATGTCCTCTGCATTAGATCGTAGGCGAGTCTCCGGAGGTCAGAGACCCTGTCTTAAATATTCTTGTGCTCCCCACACTGGTTGATATTATATGTGATCTCAGTGATTGTTAACTGTTGAATGAATGAATTTCTTCCTTATAGTAACCTGTATATTTGGAGGTAAGGGGGTACATTCATTTTGGAGTTAGGGTGATATTTTTATGTAGTTCACAGTTACTTCTGTGTATAGTTGTTACCACTTCCAGGAATACTCCTTCCACCTCAGTCCCTGGGGGCAAACTTACCCAGCATTGCAACATGAAAAGTGATACATCTTGATTCACAAATATGAATATACTCCAGTAGGCCTGGCACCTGAATTATATAGGTAATGGAGGATAAATATTGTTTGAAATGTACAGAGTCAGAAACTACTCTGTGGAAAACTCTCCTACTCATGAAATCTTAAAATTGTAAGCAGAGGATTTAGTTGTCATTGAGCCTTGTCAAAAAGGAAGTATCTCTCTTAGTAGAAATATACTCAATATGCAGTTTATACAATGATAAATGTGCTTTATTTTTCTTGATGGAAATCATGTAAAATATAATTTATCAGAATCTTTCTGTTTGTAGAACACATACCTATATCAATTATAACTATTATAATGTTAGCTATTTTTAGTAGACTTATATTTTTAGAGCAGATTTAGGTTCACAGCAAAATGAAGTGGAAAGTACAGAGAGTTCTTATATATTCCCTGACCCTGCTCCCTTAGGCAGAGCCTCCTCCATTTTTAACATCCTCATTAGAGTGGTACATTTGTTACAACTGATGAACCTACCTTGACACATCATTATAAACAAAGTCCATATTAAATATGAACTTTTGTATCTAATTTTATAATCATAATTTTATATTCTTTTTCTTTATTAGAGTCCTCCAATTTTATAAGCTTCAGGACCCACACTTATTTTCTTTTCAACAAGAGGAGTTATATTTTTTCCTAAAGTTTTAATCTCAATTGAGAATTTTTTCTTCTTACTGAAATATATACCTTTGAAATCGCCATTGTGATCTCCTCTGTTTATTTATGGTCAGTCTTCCAAATTATATTTCAACCTGATTGAGAAATTTCATTAAGTGCTATTTTGTGGCTTACTGTGAAATTTCAATCAGTTTTTCAATAAGCAATTTAAATATATTGGTAATCCATGAAATTAATTCATAAAGAAATAACCTACGTTTGTGGATACATTGTTGACAGCTGGCTTTAGTACAATAAATTATCAGCTTTGGAATCACAAAAGTAGGATAGAATAACAACAATATTGACAAGTCCAACATACTCGTGAAAAGGAGCCAAAATACAAAACTTCTCCCAACACTAAAGAAAACCACAGCCTTCAATTCCTCTTTCAACATTGTTTTCATGCTTTCAGAGTTGAGAATAATACATTCTAATGTCTTTCCAACTCACACCTCCCTTCACATTCTCTGCAGGTGTAAGACCGGGATTTCACTGGGTCCTAAGCGCCTTAGAAAGCTAGGGAATGGAGGGATTGCAGTGGGTTAGTACCTTTTACCTAGTCAAAGTTCCAGCATGGGGGTCATGCTTTGAAATTTCAAATGGAATAATGTTGAGGAAACTTTTTGTAAATAATAAGTATTCATACATATGTTTCTTTGTTGATATTGCTGTTGTCATTATGATGGGGTAACTTTTCATCGCCTAAGACCAAATAAAAAAGAATTATTTCCATCAGAGGAGATTGAGCTCGTAATGGGGAAAATCCTGACACTGAAACAAAGTAATAAGAGGTATAACATTACAGATGATTTGCTAGGTTCTAGCAGTGAAGGTTATTGTTGAGTGGGAGGGAGGGAAAAGACTGGAAATAACTGCACTTACTTGCTTATTAATTTGGTGCTTTCCAGTCTCTTTGAGGCTAATTCCATTAAGCAGAAAATTAAATACTGTTAATTATGGCTACACACATGTATTTTAGTATGTATAAATATAAGTCAACATTTTAGTTACGAGAATGACTTGCTGTGAAGAAAAGATCCACTTTAAGGAAAAAGCAGATTATTAAGAGGAACCAAAAAATAGTCAGGCTTTCTACACTTGAGAGGAAATACTTACCTAGCAATTAATATGAAATTGATTAAAATACTCTTATATAGATGCATACAGACAAAATACAAAAATGCCTTTTAACATGTTTTATTAGACTAAGAACAAAAAGTGTTTGTACCTCTGGTTCTACCATATTCACTCACTATTATTAAATATTTCATTAAAATGATACGTTGAAAGAAACAATTGCATTAGTTTAAAAACATCACCATGAGTCAGAAATTGTGATTAATTAAAGGTATGGTTCAGATTTACTTTGGAGAATATTTGGGTGATCTGAGTTTATCTATGACCAGTACTGTTTAGTTCTAAGACAAAATGTGTTTAAACTTTTTCACATCTTTAAGATACATTTTCAAATCTTTAATCTTTCAATCTGATTTTTAAAATTCGTATTTTAGATTGGTCTGGAGTTTAGCAAATAAATGTGATTTGTTCAAAATTTTATTTCATGGTTCAGTTCTGTTCAAGCCACTCATATGCATAACCCAAAGCTGCAGTGAAAAGATTACTCCTGCAGAAAAAAAGAAGGGGAATATTTATCATGAATAATTTATATTGACACAAGGTTATAAAACTGATGTATTATCTTTATACAAATGCTGAGTAAAATGTATAATTAGAGTAATAAAAATAACCAATTCAGCATTATTAAAACCTGGGAAGACTTAATAACAAATTCACATAAACAAAAGGAACTTCAGCATCCTACCCACTTCAGTTGAGCCAGTTTTATGACTAATTTGTTTCTGAACCAAGGCTAATTGTTTTGGCCATATCAGCACTGGGTGATCAAAATGCTGTGCTGACTTCATAGTCCAATCCTCTTCCCCTCACTTCTCTGTTTTATTTTTCCTCTCTAATATAGTGTTTGAAAACTTTATACAGAAAAAAATGAGGAGGAAAATGCAGTAAAATGGTTTTCTGAAATTTCCTTTCAAAATAGGTAGGTAAAATATTTGAAAGGGAAGAGGGAATACATGTGAACACACTCTATTATGAAGGAAGTCATCACTGATTATGATAAAAACTATTTTTGAGGACATGAAAGAAAGGATGACCTGTGACCAGATTTCTCTTCTAACAGTAGTAGACATATTGAAAGGAACCGAGTAAAGAGACTATATAGTTTTAAAATGAGTTTTAAAAAATACAGTGTAATATGCAATATTTGTTTATTACATAGTTCTCCCTTTGAAAACCATTTTCACCACAACTCCCTTTAATCTTCGCAACCACTCTATAAGGTGAGTCGGGTGGGCATTTCCTTTTGATGCCCCAAGGGGAGATGGAGACATGGGGAATAGGGCTGCCGCGGGGCCGTGGGGTCATTCTCAGAACAGGGCACCAGCCCTCTCCACTCCCTGCTCAGCTGACACTGGCTTCTGGGATCTCAGGGCCAGCGAAGGGAGAGGCCACCGAGAGCGACTGCTCCTCCAGCCGTCCTTTCCCGAAGGGCGGATTCCTGCCCACACACTGCGAGGAAAGTGCCAGACGCTATCAGGGAAATGTTGAATTAAGGTCCATGTCCAGGCGGCGGTCAGGGGCACTGGCTTTGTGGCGTCAGCATGATCTAGATTTGAATCCCCAGATCTGCTCATACTGCGCTTGACTTCAGGCAATCTCTCTGAGCCTCATCCTCATCTGGAGAGCCGGCAAGCTTTGATTTATTCTAAGGGGTTCACGGACCATTTAATGATTTAAAGCAATAAAGGTCTTAGTCTACTGCCTTTGTCGAAGAAAACGCTATAAATATTATTCGCTCTGGGATAGGGAGGTCACCATCTCCACCGGCTTGGGGAATCTCCATCTGCAAAATGGGCGCAATGTAGATCGCAGTCTTTAAATAGCAAACATTTCTTTGCCAAAAAAAAAAAAAAAAAAAACCCACCCCAAAACTACAGCAAAACCCTTCACCATCCCTCTCAACCCCACTAACCCTTCGCGCTGCCCTATTCTGACTGACTCTTGTTTCCGAACTGTGGAGGAGCAGATCCGGAACCTAAGGAAACATTCGTATCAAACAGGGAAACAGAAAAGCAAGAGGGCAGGACTGGGTGAGGTAGGGATGGGAAACATAGGAGGCAAGGAAGCCTCTGTTCTGCTTCGAACAGCGGCGACTCCAGCCGCAGTCAAATAAATTGCCTGCGCCTACTGCTTGGTCGGGAAACCTTGGCTGGGACACGGTAAACCCACCATCGAACCAGGAGTGGGACCCTGGGAAAGGAAGCGGAGGAGGGAAGGGGAGGGACTCTAGGGGTAGGGGCGGAGCCTTAGGGAGGAACTACCAGGCTCGAGGGGCGGGGTTGAGGCTAAAGGGGCAGGGCTAAGGGCGGGACCTCACGGAGTTCGGCTGCTGCGCGCGCCACGTCTCCCTCGGAGCGCTTGTAGGGAAGAGGCGGGCGTGGGGGAGGGAAAAACCGAGCGGGGCGGGAGGTATCTCTTCTCGCGAGAGCTGGAGACGGCAGCGGCGGTGGCGGCGGCGTGTCCGTGAGAGTAGCGTGGGGGCGGGGAGGAAAGGCGGCGGCGGCGTAGGACCTACGCCACACGGGGCCGGGGCTCTGGGAGCCGGAGCACAGAGCGGGGTCGTGGCGGCGGCGGTGAGAAGAGGGAGGCGGAGGAGGGCGTGCCATGGCGGGGCAGCAGTTCCAGTACGATGACAGCGGGAACACCTTCTTCTACTTCCTCACCTCCTTCGTGGGGCTCATCGTGATCCCAGCCACATACTACCTCTGGCCCCGAGACCAGAATGCCGGTGAGTGCCGCCGGGGGCTGCCCGTGGACCTGCGCAGGCCCCGCGGGCCCCTCCGGCCGGCGTCGCTCCCGCCCGCTCCGGCCCGGCCCTCCCCGCCTGTCCGGGGGTAATATCGCCAGCGCGGCCGGGCCTCACGTCCAGGCGTCCGCCGCTGGCGGGGCCCAGGCTCGGCGGTGTTTCTCTCGGTGCTTCTCCGGGCTCCTTTCCATCCTCTTCATTGTCCTCCTCAGGAGTTTCGCTTTGCACCTTCTCCGCTATTGTTCTGGACGCTCCTTGCAGCCACCTCCTGCCTCTTTTGTCTTCTCTGCCTCCGGTTTTATTGGGTATTTTTCTTTATGGAGGGAGCAGGATGGGATAGGGAAGATGGGAATTGGGAGGTGAGAGAAGAGTTGGTAGAGGAGGAAGCCAAGCGTGCAGGCTCAACTCCGAGCCCCCACACCACGGTCCTCGTCCCCCCACACCCCCGTCCCCCGGTTGCAGCTGTCGTTACAGATGTTTTGGGCACCGTTTGAGCTGGGAGGCATGTTTAAGACTCCAACTGAGCTTGCCTGCCGCCCCTCCCCCCCCGTGCCTTTCCCCCTTTGCTTTTTCATTTGTTCACTCGCACTGTAGGGGTTGGAAGCAATGCGTTTATTCCCCTTAGCAAAAAAATAGGCTTTTCCCTATTTCCTTTTCTTTGGAGTTTCCTGTTTATGGCAGAAAAAGTGCAAGTATGAAGGAAGGATTAAGTCTTGTAGGTAGTTGATCTTGTGGGTAGTTGTGAGGTAGCTGGTCCATTTGCTTTTTTTAGTTCTTAATTTTCTGTTTTCACGTTAAACAACATCGGATTAGGACACACAATTACATGGATTCTTCTTAAGGCATTTTATGTTTGGGTAGTGTTTTGATTCCATTTGTTGCACATATGGCAGGTGATATTCTTAAAACTGATGGAACAACAGAGCCCTAATAGCTTGTGTATGGTAGTATTAACAGAAACTAGCAGATTTTGAGTATAAAATTTAGGAAAAGCTTTGTTTCACAAGAGCTATGCTAACTTGAGTACATATATTGTCTCAAGTTGGGTGTGATGGGAGTCTAGGTTGTCCGGATGACATACTGTACTTGGGGGAAGTTGTTAACAGTGAAGCATTGAATCAACTCAGAACTTGTTATGGTTTAAGAGTGATTCGGTGCTCTGTAAAATTCTTGAGTTACATAATGGAACTAAGTTAAATTGAATTTAGGATAAATAATAACAAAAGATTCCATCTTTTTGTACGTTTGACAATAATTTTATCCATTAGATGCAAAAATCTGCCCAGAGTCCCAGTTTTCTTATTCAGTGGACAGTTCATGAAAATTGGATTTTGGACTGTTGTGCCTTCTTTTCCTGAGTGTATTTAATTTGTCTGAGTTCTTTGGACAGTGATCATATATAAGTGATGTAGTCTTAATACCATTAATGGCTTTCCATATCTGCAAAACCTAGGTTACTCTGGTAATTTTATTTCTACTTAAAAGAGTGCACTTTTTTAATTTGTTTGTTTGTTTTGAGGGGAGGTAATTAGGTTTGTTTGTTTGTTTATATGGAGGTACTGGGGATTGAACCCAGCACCTCTATTACTGAGCTATACCGTCACCCAAGAGTGCACTTTTCACTATGGTAGTTTATTTTCACTAATCACTCATTTGAGTGTGCAAGTTGGTTGTGTGAAAGACAAAAGGGTATTGGGAGAGTAGGTAGGTATGGTTAGATTGTGGGTTTTTTTTTTTTTTTTTTAGTTTTTTAAAAGTTTTTTAAAATTGAAGTATAGTTGATGTTAGATTGTGTTTTGAGAAGCTGCCCTGATTTCAGAAATTAGTCATTTTAATCCACACTGGATTTTTGAAATTTGAAAATCATATTTTCATGGTGGATTTTGCATTATAAAGTTTGTCTGATGTCTTATAGGCAAGTCATGCTTGAGCACCTTCAGCATTTGGTTAGTCTTTGGAAAAGTGGTAGCAAATTAATATTGACTATAAATCATCAACTTCAAGTGTTACTTTATTTAATCCTCTTAAAACTATAAGATACTAGTATCACCTCCATCTTTACATGGAGAAACTGGAGTTTAGACAGCTTAAGTAGCTTTGCGATGTGATAGAAACCGGTCTGCTTAGCTTCAAGGTCCTCTGTGGATTCCATATTGCTAGATAGGAAGTTAGGTGTTCATTTGCCCCTTCTTTACCTCTGGCTCTCTGCTTCAGGCTTACCTTACTCAGTAAATGTGCACATATTGATGTTTTTGGTCTTGACCCAAATTGCATTATGAAAATTAAGGTGGATACTTAAGTGCTATTCTAATTATCATGATAATTGGTGGATACCACTTGGACTTCTTGTGTGTATCCACCATAACGAGTTGTTTCTTTAGAATTACAGTGGTATTAAAAGGATTTTTTTTAATCATATTGATTTTTCTGAAGTCCAGTTAAAATGTCTTGAATATCAAAGAGAAGTCTTGAATTACAGATTCATACAAAGTTCTAAAAAAGAAAGTTTTTTCAGATGTTTGCAGGAAAATAATTTGGTGACTTGTACTGACAGCAGGCTACTTACAGTCTTTATTCATCTCACTTAAAAAGTAGTCATAATTTGCTGTTGAGATACTAATTTGTTGAATTATTGGATCCTTAAGGGCTTGTTAGGTTAGAAACACTATACTATCTTTCTAAAATTTGAAAAATTCTGTAAAATTTTTGAATAACACAACAGAGTGTTATTTGATCTTGAAGCTTATTTAGTTTCCTGTGAAACTGTAAGTAGCCAAAGGCAAAAATGTAGGCATATGATTTTGATTTTCAGAGTTCTTATGTCGATCTTGACTTCAAGGGTATCTTCTGTATGAAAACATAAAAAGATTTTATTTGCCAGAAATTATACAATCTTAAAGTTCAATTTAAGTAGTCGTTGTTTAGTTTTTTAAGTAATCTGTTTAGTTTTTTAAAAAGGTGACACATTTGGGGCTTCAAGATTGACAGTTTTTTCAGTGTTGCTCTTTTGGAATTGTTGGGCTCTTGAGTCCATCAGAAAGCATGGGGCCATTTCAGATTGTAGAATCTAGAATTTGAAAAATAGAAATAACTTGGTCATTGTCATATTTGACACGTTAATTGAAGTTACTCTGTAATCCAGAACATTATTATTGGAATTGTTTTGTCTTGATTTCTGTCTAATCTATTGGGCTAAGTGTGCTTATAATTAGTACCTCTTTTAGTAGTTGAAGGGTCCTGCTGTTTATTTTACTCTCTTGGTTGTTTGCAAGTTGGCTGAATAAGATGACTGAATACTTTTTAAGACCATTATGGACAAAAGCTCTATATGAAGTAATAATATGAAGGGTTTATATTTCCTTAGAATAGTGGTTCTAAACCCTGGCTTCTCATTAGAGTCACTTGGGGGAAGTTTTTAAAAAACACTTAGACCCATCACCAGATGTCCTAATTTAATTGGTGTGGAGTGTGTGCTGTGTATTGGTTTTTTTAAAAAGTCCCTATGTGATTGTAAATAGTAGCTATGTTTGAGAAGTGTTGCTAAGATAGGTAGTGGTCTTTTGCTGGAGTTGTCACTTTGGGAGGTGGTATGTGCTCTTTGCTGCTTAGCCTTTCCGTTTTACAAAGCTAAGAAGACTTACTGTACAGTGGTGTTGTAAAGTTCTTGTAGTTGAAAGCTGAATATATTTGTTAAACCAACTTTAATATTAACAGGTTTACCATGATATTTGAGAAGAGAAAATAACTACTTGTAATTATTAGAAATTCAAATAAGCCAGAGAGAGCTTTTATTCTTTCCATAGGTTAAGGAATAAAGAGACTTTGAATTGAGATAAAATATATCATATTTTAACCCAGTTTTTGTTTGTTTGCTTTTTGACTTCTTAATCTTACTTTTCCAAACTGCCTGGTTTTGAAACCGAAATCTACTGATTTCTATGTTATCTTAGGCAAGTTATTTAACTTCTCTGTGTTTTAGTTTATTCATTTGTAAAATAGAGACAGTAGTTATCTGTTTCATAGAATTAAAGATTAATAAATTAGATTTGTATAAAGCATTTAGACCAGTGTCTGGCACATGTTGGGGCTGTTAGCTCCTGCTGATTTTGCTGGTTATTTAGACAGTTTCATTTGGTACTTATCTCAGATTTTCCCCCCATTGTTTGAAAAGATTAATGAAACTTTAAAAAAAGTTACATTCCTTTATTCTTGTTTGCTTGCTCCCTCTCAAACAGTATACAAGTGATTCAGCTCTCTAACTTGGGAATGTATGTGGAAGCCCCACTTTTAGTGCTTAGTTATAAAGTAAGAAAACTCTAAATTTTTAAAGTTAGAAGTTTTGGTTTAAAGTTCCAGCCTAGTCCCTACTCAGTTGTTTCTGAATTCTCAGCCTCATTTTCTAGGATAATAATAATAACCTGCCCTGTCTACCCAAGAAGTGATTATGAAAAGCAAAGAAATAAATGCATATAAACATGTTTACTTATAAAACTAAATGCACTTTAGAAATTCCTTCTTTTTCAGATACTTACAGAGCGTAATACTTTGTGCTAGATGCTGTTTCTAGGTGACAGGTCAAATTTTTAAGTGTGTATAGCTTTTTTCTTAATAAGTTGCGTGTACTCAATGCAGAAAAGCACAAAGGAGCAGAATAAAAATTGCTTGTAGTTTTGTTTCCCAGATCACCCAAAAGTGATTAAACATTTTGGTGTGTGCATCCCCTTTTTCATCCTGTGGGGATGAGTTTAGACATGGTCCCTTCTCTTGTGGGAGGAGACCCAGTCTGAGACAGATAGTTGTGATCCTCATCTGAGCTCTGCTACTTTGTTGGATGTTTCCTAGCCTCAAGGATGGACAGTGCTGAATGCACTCACAGTAGCACTTTGAGGTAGACTCATGTGTTATACTAGTTTTATTAATGAGGAAGTTGAGCTCTGGAGGAGGTAACCAACTTACGTAAAGCCATATTGCTACTGGGTGGAAGATTGAGTGTTGGAACCAAATCTACCTTACGCTAAAGCTTCTCTTTTTAGCCACTACCTTGTATTGCCTCCTATAATTAATATAACATGTTGTAGTAAGTATTAAAATGACAGATGGAAAGTGGTCTGGGAGAAAAGAGAGAATAATTCTGTTTTGGGATTTGGGTGTTTCATGTAGAGGAGGTCTTGAAAGGTAAGTGGGAGAAGTGCATTCCAGATGTAGGGGAAACCATATGCAAAAGCATGGAGATGTCCAGTAAGTGTAAAGGTTTAAGGTGATTGGCATTTAGGAGCAAATCAGCCATTTTAGGGAGTTTATACTTTATCCTGTAAGTTACTTGGTAAACAGTGGAGGTTTTTAAGTAAGGTAATTTACATGGTCAGTTTTGCTTTTGTGGAGCATTGAGTGGAAAACAGTTTGGAAGGCTGTGCGGTGGGAGGTGGTGGGGACTGGGTGGGGAAAAACTGGATGGAGAAGGAGTTCGTTTCAGAGGCTTATTGTTCTTTGAGATGTCAGGATATAGGGGAATGGGCAGGTTTGAAAGAGAATTCTAAGATAGCATGCGTTATTCATAGAATCTAAGAACCATGGAGGGAATGAGAGAGTGGAGTTCAGATTTTGATTTTCATTCATTTCTTTATTTCTCTTCCTCTTCCAAATTCTGTTTGGTGATTGACCCAATAATAACATATTAACTTTTATCAGTTTGGGGATTGAATGCAGGGGGAGGATGGGGATGAACATTTTTGTTTAAAATGAAATGTTTGCCTTTTCTGCTGATTTAATTTACCTAGATGATGTCTAATTACAGTAGAGTGGATTATCTCAACCTCTTGTTGAGTGGATTTTTTGACAGAATAAACTGGCTAATTACCAGCTTTGTGACCAGAGAAGTGTATTTTATGAATGTTCATATTTAACTTAGAACATAGCGTCTTCCTAAGATTTTAGATTTTGAGTAGTTTGAGTCATGTTAAAGTAAAGTCATTCCCTCTGTGTTTTGTCTGGACAGAAAGGGTATCAGACATGTAGCATATATACACTTATGTCCCACCAGTAGAGGAAACCAGATGGGAACTTGGCAGTAGGAATTATAGCACAACATTTAGGCTTTATAGATATGGTGGCAAACATTGGATTAGTAAATGCATTATGTAAAATTGTTTTTATTTTAAAGTCATCTTGCGTTTTTGATTGATCCTGGAGAACCTGAAAAACAAAGATAGGTTTATTTTCATTTTCTCAGATGTTCATTCCCATAATCATCTGTTTTTATTCAGACATAAAGAAGGTCATAACAAATAAATCCGTATTATACTTGGACTTCCTTTTATAAAAATGTTTCCTATTACTAGATTTTACTCATGAGAAATGTCGTTACAGTCTCACCATCACATTTGCTTGTTTGAAAGGCATTATTTTTCATTTTCTTAATAAGTGAAACCAAGTCCCCCTAAAACTCAAGTTTCTCTGCTGAGTTTACGATTAACCTGTCTGCCCAAAACTTTATTCCCTTTCTTGTCCCACACTTGCTCCCCTCAAGATTGAGGAGTATCAAAGAAAACAAGGATTGAAACTGAGCAGGACCCTGCAGGACCCTCCTGGTCACAGAAGCCCTTCTGTGCCCTCCATTTCTTGTTTATAGAAAAAGCCTTTAGTCTCCTAGGCCTTTCCTGAGTTCCAAAGAGCAGGCATAGGCAGTAGGGAAGTGAGGGAATGTAGAAACAAAGGAAAAGCAATTCAACGAGAAAACTAATGACAATAGTTCAGGGATAAAACCAGTCCTAGTTCCTGCTCAGGGGATATACAGAACAATCTGAAGGATCTCTTAAAAGAAAAAAATTTTTTTAATTGTATTGAAGTATAGTCAGTTACAATGTGTCAGTTTCTGGTGTACAGCATAATGTTCAGTTATATATGTGTGTGTGTGTGTATATATATATTTTCGTATTCTTTTTCCTTAAAGGTATCGAATATAGTTTCCTATGCTATACATACAGTGAAGGGAACTAAGGGTCCCCCACTCCCCCCCAAGCAAGAGGATCCCAGACTGGTTGGAACCAGAAGGTTAATGATTGAGATTCTGGAAACACCACTCTGTTACCTCACTACCAACCGATCAGAAGAAAGTCATGCATCCTGTAGCTGTCACCACCAAGTGTTGCCTTTAAAAAAACGTTTCCCTGAAAACCATTGAGGAATTCCTATCTTTTGAGCATGAGCTGCCTGTACTCCTTGCTTGGCGCCTGCAATGAACATTACTTTCCTTCACAACCCAGTGTCAATAAATTGGCTTTGCTTTGTGACAGGCAAGTGAACACAAAATTGGTCCAGTAGCATAAAATGTTCCTTTCATTTTGGAATTATGTTTGTATGGATGAAGGAATTTTCTCATGTAGATTGCAGGTCTTTTTGCTTTAGAGTTTTGCTTGTTAAATCTAGTAGTTATTTTCTGAGCATTCACTGTTTGCCTGTACTAGGAGCAGCAGACAATACAAAGATGAAGGCAGTGTAAATATAATGTAGTCTTTTTTGATAGAATTTATAATCTGGGAAATGTAAGAGAAGTGAAAACAAGTGCTGTGGAAGTTAGCTGGGTAAAAGTGTTTGCTAGATGGGGTGATAAGGGGTATCTGGAGATCTGGAAAGTTTCTTTAGAGTAGGTTGATTTTGACTGGACTGTTAAAGGATGAAAAAGATTTAATGGATGGAATGGGGCAGGGGAAGGTGCAAAGAAGAAATCACATGAGCAAAAGTAGAGATGGAAAGTATGAAACATGTCCAAAGTACAAGTGAAATCAGTTGCAGCAGAGCTCACAGAGTGATAAAGTGTAAGAAAAGGCCAGAAATTTTGATTTAAGTCATGTGAGGAGAAACTTGTCTAGCTGAAGAGTTCATATGTGATTTGGTTATTAGTATGCCATTTTGAGCATTTTAGAATATATCTTTGTAACTGTGCTGTATACAAGTTAATGCAATAACATCTCATAGAATGAGAAAGTACAGAGATTGAGAAGCAGACCAGAAATAATATGGGCCTGAGCAGTGGTGGTGGCAATACGAAGGTAAGGGACATACTTGAGATATTACTTGATATATTACTTTTCTTTTTAAATTTTTATTGTGGTTATATATATTTAAAACACTTGTAGTTTTAACCATTTTAAATGTACAATTCAGTAACATTAATTATGTTCACAATGTTGTGCAACCATCACCACTGTTTCCCAAATTTTTCATCACCCCAAATAAACTCTATACCTATTAAGCAGTAACTCCTTATTCTCTCTTTCCTCCAGCCTCTGGTAAACTCTAAGCTACTTTTTGTCTCTATAAATTTGCCTTTTCTAGATATTTCATGTAAGTGAAATCATACAATATTTTTCCTTTTGTGTTTAACTTATTTCATTTAGGATAATGTTTTCTGAATTTATCCATGTTGTAGCATGTATCAGAACTTCATTCTTTTTATGGCTGAATAATATTTCCTTGTAAGGATATATCACATTTTTATCCACTCATCTGTTGATGAACATGTGGGTTATTTCTATACTTTATCTATTGTGAATAATGCTGCAGTGAAAATTGGCATACAGATGTCTTTTTGGATTCTTATTTTCAATTCTTTTGGGTGTATTCTTAGGGTGAAATTTCTGGGTCATAGGGTAGTTCTACTTAGCTTTTTGAGGAGCTTGCCAAACTGTTTTCCACAGTGGCTGCACTATTTTACAGTCTTACAGCAGTTTGTGTGGGTTCCAATTTTGTACATCCTCTTCAACTCTTAATTTCCGTTAAAAGAAATTAAAGCCATCACAGTAGGTGTGAAGTGGTATTTCATTATGGTTTTGATTTGCATTTCCTTAATGGCTAATGTGGTTGAACATATTTTTATGCACTTACTGGCCATTTGTATATCTTTTTTAGAGAAATGTCCATTCAAATCCTTTGCCCATTTTTTAAACTGAGTTCCTTATCTTTTTCTTGTTGAGTTGTAGGAGTTCATATATTCCAGATACGAATTCCTATTTAGATGTATGGTTTGCAGATATTTTCTCTGATTCTATAGATTGTCTTTTCACTTTCTTGGTTATATCCTTTGATGCACAAAAGTTTTTAATTTTGATGAAGTCCAGTTTATCTGTTTTTTCTTCTATGCTAATGCTTTTGTTGTCATGTCTGAGAATCCATTGGCTCATGTCTAAGAATCCACTGGCAAATCGAAGGTCATGAAAATTTACCTCTTCGTTTTCTTGTAAGAGAATTATGGTTTTAGTTCTTACATTTTGGTCTTTGATTTGTTTTTGTATATGATGTGAGGTAGGGGTCCAGCTTCATTCTTTTCCACATGGAAATCCAATTGTCCGTATACTATCTGTTGAAGAGACTGTTCATTTTCCATTGAATGGAAAGCCTTGTCAAAAATCAATTGGCTATAGATATATGCATAGTATCTATTTTTATGGGATAACTTATTGAACATAGTTTACCAGTGAGAACTTCTTAATATTAGAATACCTCAAGGCCAAGTTTTTGACTTCTTTTCCATCCACACTTACTCCTTTGGTGTTCTCATCCAGTCTCATGGCTTTAAATATCATCTGTGTGACTCATCACACTTATATTTCCAGTCTAGAAGTTTTTCCTTAAACTCCAGACCTGGGTATATGTAAGTGCCAAGTCTACATTTCAATATCTAATAGGCATCTTAATATGCACAAAACTGATGTGATTTCTGTCTCCCCTCTCTCAGTCTTCTTGACCCATAATCTTCTCCATCTCAGTTAATCACATCTGTTTCTTCAGCTGTTCAGGTAAGAAGTCTTGGAGTTAGTTATTCTTGGCTCAACTCTGTCTCATAGGCCACTTTCAGACTGTTAGCATGTACTGTTGGCTTTACCTTCAAATAATATCTAGTCTAACCATTTGCACCACTACTGCTGTCCTGGCTTATTGCCTGGATTATCATTAGCTCCTAACTAGTCTCCTTGCTTCTACCCTTGTTCCTTGCAATATGTTCTCAAAATGGTAGCAGAGTGAACCTTTTAGAACTGAAGCCAGCCCATGTTACTCTTCCGCTCAGAACCCTTTAACGCACTCCCATCTCAATCACAATAGAAGCTAGAGTCATTAGAGTGGCCTGTGAAGTCCATGATCTTTTTGACTCCATTTTCCTTCTTGCTCTTTCCATTTAAGTCAAACTATCCTCTCTGCTGTTCTTAGATCACATGAGGGGTACTCTTTCTTTTGGACCTTTATAGTTTTTGTTTCCTATGCCTGGAATGATTTTCCTCTAGGGAGCTATGTTAGTACCCCCCTCATCTCCTTTGTGTCCTTTCTCAAGTACCATCTTCTCAGTCATGCCTTCTTTGAGCACCTTACTTAAAATTAAGTTTTTTTCTACCTCCAAGGAAGCTCTTCCCTTTCTGTTTTATTTCTCTCCATAACACTTATCTTCTAATATGCTATGTAGTTTACTTAATTTTTTTTGTTCTCTCCTGCTAGAACGTATGGTCTATGAGAGCACGGGTTTTTGTTTTGTTTTCTGCTGTGTCTTCAGTGTTCAGAAACATCTGGGCACATAGTAGGTACTTACCAATATTTGTTTTATAAAGGAGTTCTCTACATTCTATACAATTCTATACAAATATTTATATAGTGCCTACTGTATTCTTGGCAACTGAAAAGGGGAGGGATGATTATTTATATATAGGATAACAATCTGCCCCCAAGAGTCTGAGTACACATGAGTAAAAATTGGCTTTCATACTGGCTGCTGAAGACTGGTGGTGCCAGTCATGCAAACTGCTGAAGAGAATGTGTAGTCCTACTTCCTTTATTAGAAGGGAGCTTTAAAAATGTTAAAAATTTTAAATTTGGCAGTTCCACTTCTGGGACATTTTCTAAGGATCTTGTTCGTTCTTTCTTTCTTCCTTTCTTTCTTCCTTCCTTCCTTCCTTCCTTCCTTCCTTCCTTCCTTCCTCCCTCCCTCCCTCCCTCCCTTCCTTCCTCTATTCCACTTGCTTGCTTTGCTTTGCTTTGCTTTGCTTTGCTTTGCTTTCTCTTTTCTTCCTTTCTTCCTTCCTTCTTTCCACCTTTATTATAGTATGATTCCTGTACAGTAAACTACACATGAACAATTTCAGATGAACAATTTGATGAATTATGATAAATGTCTATACCAATGAAACAACCACCACAATTGAGATAGCTAACATTTCCATCACTTGCTAAGAGGTGCAAATTTCAAATTCCCAATTTATCCCTTTCCACCCCTTTTACCCCTTTTACCGCTTGGAAACCATAAGTTTGTACTCTATGTGTATGAGTCTGTTTCTGTTTTGTAGATAAGTTCATTTGTGTCTTTTTTTTTTTTTTTTAGATTTCACATATGAGCAATATCATGTGGTATTTTTCTTTCTCTTTCTGACTTACTTCACTTAGAATGACAATCTCCAGGGATATAGTTCTAAATACTTATAGGACCAAAGAAAGATACTGTGATATTGTGACTTATAAGAAATATATATTTGGTCATGATCAAATATGTATTTCTTATATATATTTGGTCTTTATCCATAGTTCCTGGTCACAGCTTTCAAAACCCTTGGAATTTCCCAAGTGCTGAGAGTGATGAAGATATCTTTTGTTATATAAATGAGGTGACTTTTGGAAGCACCTAAAGAAAGATTCTGCTGATCACCAGGAGAACCAACCATTTGGTTAGAAGATTGGAACTTTTCAGTCCTATCCCCTGACCTCTGAGGCTGGAGATTGAGCTCAAATGCCAATAACCAATGACTTAATCAACCTGCCTATGATATGAAGCCTCTATAGAACCCCGAAAGGGTGAGTTCATAGAGCGTCTGGGTTGTTGAACATGTGGAGATTTTGGGAGAGTGGTGCACCCAGAGAGGGCATGGAAGTTCCTCACCCTTTCCCCATACCTTACTCTATGCATCTCTTCCATCTGGCTATTCCTGAGTTACATCCTTTTTTAATAAACTGGTGATCCAGTAAGTAAAATGTTTCTCTGAGTTTTTGTGAGCCACTTTAGCAAATTAATTGAACCAAAGGAAGAGGTCATTGGAACCCCCAGTCTGTAACCATGGCTTATGATGGGTGTCTAAAGTAGGGGGCCATGGGTATGTGGCCTTGTGAGACTGAGCCCTCAACCTGTGGAATCTGATGCTATCTCTAGGTAGATAGGGGTAGATAGTGTTAGAATTGAGTTGAATTTTCTGACCATTTAGCTGGTATTCCAAGAATTACTCATTAGAGGTGTGGGGAACCTCCCCATCCCCATGTTGGAAATTGAGTCTCAGAACACCCTATTTAGATGCCTATTATACCAAAAAATTAGAAACAGTTTATATGTCTAATTGTAGGATGGTAGGTATATTATGGTGTCAGTTCATCTGGTTATTAGTAGTCATTAAATGATGTTTACAGTGAATTTCTAATTATGTGAGGTATTTAGAAATTAAAAAGTAAAAAATTACAGGTAATGTGATTTTAACACAAACTTCAGCTTTATGTGATTGTGTCTTTCAGTTTGTACACTGGTACATTATAGAGTGCTACACTTAGATTAGTTTTTGTGTGTCCTGTTTGTTCTCCTGTCTAAGAAACTATCACTTGGGCATCTGCTGCATTGGGGAGAAGTAGTAGATGTCATCATAACTGCAGAAGTGTCCTTGAGGGCCTTGACTGAGGCAGTCCCACAGCCCTCTAATTGAGGGAAACACATTACCACTAGAAATTAGTTGCTGAAACTTACTTGTTCACAGAGATGTCTTTCCTGAGTATGTACCCTTAACCTTGCCAACTCTCCTTTCTTTCTTCCTTCCCAAATATTCTCCTAAAGGGCCTACAAAGGAAATATATTAAAATGTTATTAGTGATTATTGTCTGGGTGTTGGAGTGGTGAATATTTTCTTCCTTCTGCTCTTATGCTCTTATGTATATGCTGAGTATTCTGTATAAATTTGTTATTAACATCCAAAAGCTTATTTAAACAATCTCTGGCTAGATTGGCTGTGATCTTAAGGAAGACATTCTCTGTACCTTGTGACTACAGGCCTTTTCAGCTCAGTGAATTGTCTTTACTTTAGGGTATGTGGTGTTTAAGGTCCCAGTGGGGCTTAACATCCTTTTAAGTATTTTAAGTTGCCTTCTTTTTTTAAAGCTAGTATTTCTTTATTTTAAGAGTATTTGAGTTTCTCTATTTCTTTATCTCTTGTTTTATCTTAAAAGTAATTAACCTTTGACTTGGGCTATGGCTTATCATGGTAGAGGATTGGATGAAGAGTAAAGTAGCTAACAGGGTAGATGTGTTGTTGGCTGACGAGATGGCAGGGTAGAGAGGACCCTTTGGTAGGATTTCAGGTCATGTTTGAGAGTATGCTAAGGAGACATAGCATCCTTCTCAGAGACGTACTTGGAGCACACTCTAATTTGTTTAGGATTCTCAGCTGTCTTGGACTTCTAGTTTAGTCTGAGAAATGTAACTTGGAATGAATCATCTCTACAACTGAGACTCCCCTTCTTTCCTTACTATTATCTTCTGGCTGAGAGACAATTACTCATAAAAACCCCTGTGTTCTACAGATATGAAGGATGGATGTTTGCTTTTGTTTTGGATCTTGACACTTCTGTAGCAGATTGAGCTAAAACAAACAAACAAAAAACTGGTTTGTCATCTCTCCCCCAAAATTTATGTGTTCTGTTGGCTTACCTCATTCACATTCTTTAGTGCTGAAGTCCTTTCAGCAGTTTTATTTGTAATACTCTTTTTGTCTGTGAACTTCTATTTCACCAGACTTTTTTTTAGAGTTATTATCTAATCAGTTGTCTACTCCTTGTTCTTAAATTTTTTGACTTGAATTTCTTCATATTATGCTTTCTGCTTAGGAGATGTAGTGAATTCTGGTTAATAAGTTAATGAGAATAAGGGTACAATATATTTTAGCTACTTTTGTGAATTGTCACAGTGGTCTAGCTATTCTTTGATAGGAAAGGTGTTTAAAATAAAATGATGAAGTGCATGTGAATTTAAACCTGAGCACAAGTCCCATCTTTATTTTTCAGTGGTTGTGATTTCTTTGGTAGCATCCGTAACTTTGAGCAAGTTACTTAACCTCTCTGAGCCTCAGTTTTTTTGTTTGTTTGGTTTGGTTTGGTTTTTTTGTTTTGTTTTTAAAGTATAATCATACATACATACATAGATACGTACCCCCAGGGTGGTTGGGAAGTCTAAATGAGATCATTCAAACATTCAATAAATATTTATAAAGCATCTACTATTGGCCAGGCATTGTGTTAGGCAGTGGAATATAGGAGTGAACAATATAGATAGGATCCCTCTCTTGAAGCTTATATTCCTAGTATAGGGGAGACAATTGACATACTACGTATAAATAATAAAAAATACCAGATAGTGATAAATACCATGTAGAAAAGTAGAGTATTCAGAGAAAGTCTTCCTGAGAACATTTTTTCAAGCTGAGTGACAAAAGAGAGCCAGCCATTCAAAGATCCGTGTGGAATGGAAAAATTTATTTCAGACCAAGGAAACAGTTGTGTACAGTCTTTAAGGCAAGAAAGAGTTGGGCCTCTTTCAGGAAGAGAGAAGATCAGTGTGGCAGGAGTGTGACAGGTGAGAAGAATCGGGGATAAAGTCAAAGGGGGAGCCGGGGTGCAGATCATGTCTGTCAGCCAGGTACGAAGCTTGGACTTTATTTTAGGTGCAGTGGGAAGCTACTGAAAGTTTCTAAGCAGGAACGTTGACAAAGTTCCCTATTTCTTAATGAGGTGAAAAAATTTTTTGGCCAGCTCAAGTATATATCCTTTTAAGGATGAAGTCATACCTACTTAAAATGTTTAATTTATACATTTTAGTTGCATATTTAAAAATCATATAAAATAGAGTGCTTTATTTTTATTGAAGTATTCTTGGTTTACAATGTTGTAGTAGTTTTTGGTGTACAGCATAGTGATTCAGTTATACATATATATGTATACATATTCTTTTTCATTACAGGTTACTATAAGCCATTGAATATAGTTCCCTGTGCTGTGCAGTAGGACCTTGTTGTTTATCTATTCTATACATAGTAGTTTGTATCTACCAATCCCCAACTTCCAGTTTATCCCTCCCTCCCCCTTCCCCCTCTGGTAACCATAAGTTGTTTTCTATGTCTTTGAGTCTCTTTCTGTTTTGTAAAGAAGTTTGTGTCATTTTCTTACATTCCACGTGTAAGTGATACCATGTGATATTTGTCTTTCTCTGACTGACTGACTTCACTTAGTATGATGATCTCTAGGTCTAGGTTCATCCATGTTGTAGCCAATGACGTTATTTCATTCCTTTTTTAGTATTCCATTGTGTGTGTGTGTGTGTGTGTGTGTGTGTGTATGTGTATACACAGCACATTTTCTTTATCCATTTATCTGTTGAGGGACATTTAGTTTGCTTCCATGTCTTGGCTATAAAATATAACATTTAAAAAAATACAGTTTTAGCCCCTTACATTTCAGGAAACAATTATTTTTTAAACTCCTCATGTATTCAACCTCAGTGTCTTTATGATCACCAGAGCTATTTTTTAAGTCATCTTACAGGTTTTCAGAATTTGTTTCATCTTCGTTTGGGACTTTCGGGTTCTGAACATGACCATCAGTGGAAATTTTATTCCAAGCCACAAGTGCAACATTATATAACATTAGGTGTTTTATCATCCTGTAGGTGTATATTTTTAATCTCCATCATGTAGCCACCTACTGTATTTTTAAAGTGGTCTTTACAAAGATTGCACACAATGACAGCTAACACTTGTAATTTGAGATCAGGGATAATTATGAATATCTAAAATTTTAATTTTTGCCTTCAGGTGACCTCTATGCCAAACTACCATTAATTGAAATTGTTATGGGCTGTCTTCCCCCAGCCTTTTTTGTTTCTTTGGCTTTTTCGGTCTTTTAAAATAATCAAGCACCCGAACTCCCACCCGCCTCCACCCCCCCCGGGTGTTCGGAAGTGCTCAAATATATAGTGATTTTTTTTTGCCTGAAGGTTGCTTGTAGGGGAATGGAAAAAGATAATTGTTGCCTTATTACCCCTGTTTATTCTCCCAACCTTCCCTTTCTTCTCCCTATGTCCCTAATCTTCAGGCTGTATCGTTCAGCTTGCTTTCCGTGACCCTTCTATAGCCATGTGATTTGGGGTGTGTATGTGTTTAATATTGTCTCTTGTGGGGAGGTGCTTTTGGCATCTAGTGGAAAGAGATCATAATACTGCCAAACATCCTCTAATGCACAGGACAGCTCTCCAGAATTACCTAGTCCAAAATGTCAATAGTGCCGAAACTGAAAAACCCTACTCTATAGTGCTTGTTTCAGTACTATAAAGGGAAAATAAAATTTAGGTGGGTGAGCATGTGATACAGTTGTATGCTGCTGTCTAGTCAAGGGCCTGCTGAATAGTTCTTGATCAGTATGGTGGTTCTGCTCTGATCCAAACATTTTCAGTTGCCTTCTGGGTTTCTTTCTTCATTGCAAAAGTATGCATATGGGGTAGGTGGCAACTGAACCCAAGTTTCTGGAACCCTTCCAATTTCGGTAATCTGTGATTGTGTGCAATGGGTGGTGGTGATGGTGAGTAGTGTTTAGTCAAGTTCCTATCTAATCCAAGCAGTTCTGACCTGGCCTTGAGAATGACACATCATGGCCAAATACTTAGATTCAAGTTAAGAGCATAACAGAAGTCTTAGTTCCTCTTAGTCTGTTTTGAGATGGTTAGGTAAGCTGTGGTTTTGGTGGTTTAGAGCAGTGATTCCCTCCAGTTTTTCACTTACAAATTATCATTCTCATACTTCTCCTTTTTTGAAGCATTCCGGGAACTACCTGCACTATTAAAGTAAAATGTATTTTCCTATTTTTTTCTAAAATTAATAAAACAAAATTGTCCTATCAATGAGGGAGCCAGTATCACATTGAGGTGATAGTCTTGACTAGCTGCCTAGAGACTGGGTAGCTAGAAAACTGATGTATCTATATTGCAAGGTATGTTCTAAAATTTATTTCTCAGTGATTTTTATAACCCTCAGAATATCAAAATATCAGTATATTTATTTGAACTGCAAAATAAAATCAGACTCTTTTTGATCTAGTTTGATTTGCCTGATTTAACAATGAGAACTGCCTTTGTCAGTTATGTTACACAGCATATTTTTTTCTATAAATTGAATGACTCAAGGTAATCTGCAAGTTTTGACAAAATATACTTAACGTAAAAGATAAAGCTGTTTTACCTAACAATGTGCCATATTGGCAAAAGTGTAGTTTTTATTTATTTATTTAGGTTTTTTTTTTTTTTGGTGGAGTTACTGGGGATTGAACCTGGGACCTTGAGCATGCTAAGCATGCACTCTACCACTGAGTGGTACCCACCCCTGTGTACTTTTTATTTTAAAAAGTAAGTTTTAGTATTTAGAGTTTTAAGTCTTTGAACATTCTTATTTTAGTAATTTATCCATTTATAATATCTATGTTGCCTTGATGACATACACAAACACACAAAGTAGCATCGGCAATGTTAACACATAGTATAGATATTAAACTTATCACTATGATAAACTTAACTGATGTTATTTGGCCATATGTGCCAAAGCATTTGAGGTGAATTGTCTTGATGTCTGCAGCTTTCCCTAAAATAAAGGGGAAAGGGAAGAAAAGAAGGAATGAGACATAAAGCAGAGAGTTGCAAAAAATGTTAATAGTTGGTGGAGTTAGATAGGATATTATTCATTGTAATACTCTTTCAACTTTTCTGAAGGCTTGACATTTTTAAGTATAAAAAGTTGGGAAAAAGTAGTCACAAGGAATAAAACAAATTAATTTTAAGAAGTATGTGTCATACTTCTTATTATAAGTATTATAAGAAATGACTTACCAGGATAAAAATATATTACATTAGGATAAAATTACGTGGGGGAAGTGGAATGAAGAGCTTTTTCATGAATTTTTGCAAATGGATGACAATGGGTATGAAATTGCTATGGTTTTTAGATTTCCTTGGTAAATTTAAAAGCACTGGAACCCTTTTATTTTAAAATGTCAACATCAACATATGTCAGAAAATGACATCTTCTGCAACTCTTCAAACTTTACAATGAAAATTTTAGATGCCAAATTAAAACTCTACAAGAAGATACATGTATTTTTGGAGTTCTTTTGTGATAAGCAGGCACTAAGGTTTGAAGACTTCAGATCTGGCTAACATTCTTTCACTCTTCAGTTTCTAGGAAAATGGTGCTAAGAGTTTACTCAGCAGATCTGAGTGACTCTCAGACCGGCAGATCATTCTGGCATGACAGATGGATGTGACTGTTTTAGCAGAGGCACCATATAGCTTATGAAGCCCAACCATAATAACCTGCCTCCAAGCCTGGACTACTCCCACGGACATGTAAACTTTATGTTCAGCTGCTGAGAGTAATCATAATATGTTGTTATGTTGTTTTTAAAATCACAGAATTGTTTTATGACCTTGAAATTTCCCTTTTCTGTAAATGTGGGTAATTTCTTTAAAACTATGTCATAAGTTAATGATATTAATTAGGTAATCTTTGCTAGCCATGAGACTAGTAATTCTGTAAACTAGAAGCTTATAAATGAGTTTCTTTTTATTCTAAGTGTCTTAAAAATATCTGGAAGGACTTCTGACAGTTACTTTGATTTGAGGTCATACATGTAGAATTTTGGAGTATGTACTACGTATGTTTAGTTGTGTTGGATATCACTGTTACTGTGTAAACTATACCCTGCTGTACTTACTGATTGACTTAAATATTTTCCTAAAAGGTTACAGTGTAAATTTTGGATTGGAAGAAAGAGGCATGCAAGGTACATGTACATATTGTACAAGACTTTGAGGGGTAAAAACTATGTGTACTTTCTCATGGACAGAAATATTGGGAAAATACCATTCCTTTGGATAGATCAAGCTATCTAGTTAATAAAGTAACTTCAGCATTGTTCTTATAACCTTATCAGATGTTTCCTTGGTTTTATACTTAAAATGGGAGATGCTGGAGGCTTAATTTAATGAAATGCAGATTAAAAAATCACCAGTGGTATTTTCAAAAGTGTCCATAATTTAACTGTGAAAAATCAGAAAATTAACATTACTACCATTTCATTTTTAGACCCATTCAAGTTTTGTCACTTGTCTCAATGATGTCCTTTATAGCAAAAGATCTATTTCAGAATTACATATAACATTTCGTTGACATGTTTATTTAGTATCCTTCAGTCTGAACAGTTCTTTAGTTTTACCTTGGCTTTAAAGATTACAGGCCAATTATTTTGTAGAATGGACCTGAATTTTTGTTGTCTGGTGTTTTCTCATAATTAGATTCAAGTTATGTGTCTTAGACAGCAATTTCACAAAACTGATTCTGTGTTCATCTCATTGCATTCTACCAGATGATACATGATTGCATTTTGTCTCGTTGCTGGTGATGTTCACTGATCACCTGATTAAGATGGTTTCTGCCAGATTTTCTGTATTAATTTCCTATTGTTGCTGTAACAAACCATAACCATAGTGGCTTAATATGACACAAATTTATTATCTTATAGTTCTGGAGGTCAGAAGTCCAAGATGGGTTTTAGTCATGGTGTTGGCAGGACAGATTCTTTCTGGAAGGTTTAGAATAGAATCCTTGCCTTTTCCAGCTTCTAGAGTCAGCCTATATTCTTTGGCTTGTGGCCTTTCCATCCATCTTCAAATGATAATACTCCAGCCTCTGCCAATTGTCACATTATCTTCTCTGTCATTGACTTTCCTGCTTCCTTATAAAGACCCCTGTGATTATAGTGGGACCACCCAGATAATTCAGGATAATGTTCCCACCTCAGATCTTTAATCACACCTGTGAAGTCCCTTTTGCCGTGTAAGATAATACATTCATTGGTTCTGGGTATTAGGATATGGTGGACATCTTGGAGAGGGGTTAGTTATTCAATCTAATGCACTTCCCCCACTGTAAAATCATTCTTTCCTTCTTGTAATATTTTGTGGGAAAATACTTGGATCTCTGGTTCCTGTTAGTGGAGAATGCTATATAGAAATTAAGATCTGGGTACTAGGTATGCTCACTGCTATTGAGATGCCATTGCTCCTACACTTCATATAATTAGGGAATATGTGTGTGTGTATGTAGGTCTACATTTATATTTCTATAGTAAAAGCTGTTAAATAGTTCATACTGATACCTTCAACACCACAGGGTTCATTCATGTTTTCTAATTTTTCATATATGTAACTTCCTTCTCTGACAGTGAAAAACTGATGCCAGTTACCCTTAATAAATTAATGTATTTGATCAGTCCCCCTGTATATTACCAGTCTCCTTTTCTGTCACTACCCCTTTCCCTGTATGGACCTTCTTCACCATACCTGGTTCTGATACCTCCTGCCACATAGCTCTCTCACATGGATTCTTTCCTCAAAAAATGATAACAGGGTAGTTGGATTTTTTACATGGCAGCTTTGGAGTGTTCTATTATTTGCAAAGATCTTTCACTTATCGGATATCTATTTAAGGCCTTTGATTTTGTAGTTTTTTTTAATATCATGAAAACATTTTTACTTAGTATTAGTCAGCTGGACTAAATTTAGATGATCTCAGTTTTGTTGGCAACATCCCAAAGCATCATAGTTAGAAGCCAATCGAACATACAACTTCTTCTCTCCATCAGGCCTGATCAAGGTGTTGACCTTGGCCATGTCAGTATTGTAGATCTTCTTTACAGTCCTTTTGATCTGGTGCTTGTTGGCTTTGACATCTGTAGTGAACCCAAGTGTGTTGCTGTCTTCTGTCTTCTGTCTTCTTCATGGCCAACTCAGTGCTCAGGGAAACTGGGTAATGACATGGTCAAGCTTGTTGCTCTTCCAAGGATAATTGGGCTGCCTTTGGAGTGTCTTGGGCCACTAGAAGGTGGATAACATGCAAATCTTCTCTTCTTTTGTGGCTGTAGATCTTTTAGCACTGCCTTGTTGGCCTCCCCAGCTTTTGTTTTGGCTTTAGCTTTGAAAGTGGCAGGGGCTTCTTTCTTTGCTTTCTGCGTGCCATCTTCACAAAAAGGTAGGTTTTTATTTTCACACTTAAAAATTTTTTAAACTTGGGAGAGCTATTCAAATCAAGTGATTGTGGTGAGTTTAGTAAAACAATACATGATATTTGGGCTCTGGTTTAATTCCTTTTTAACTGAATTGCAGATTTTTCCTGGGAACTAAAATACCTTTTGTTATAACTCTTAAATAAACCTGTTTTAACTTCTCATGGGTTTGGGTGGCTTTTCTCGTTTAACATAATTATTTTTTTATGTTTGAAGACCACCATTTCTGGTTAGCTTCCTTAATAAACCGCATGTTCCAACTGTTTTATACTTTCTGTTACTTCTATAGCAAAAGAGAATGGAGGAGAGAATTAGAAATTACTGATTATGTAACTGAATATTTTGGGTTCAAGTCAGTGTTTAAGTTTTTCAGTTATAAGTAGACAGTACTTTAATGTTCCAAAAAATATTAGCATGATAATGAAGGTTAGTGTGGTATTAACTCTGGTTTTGCCTTCACTATGAAAATAGTTTAACTTATTACCTTATTTTTCTTTTTTTGACAGAGCAAAATCGATTAAAGAATATCAGAAAAGTATATGGAAGATGTATGTGGTATCGTTTACGGTTATTAAAACCCCAGCCAAATATTATTCCTACAGTAAAGTAAGTAATTGGTTTCAATAAAAAATACTTAGTGTTTATTCTTTGCTAGGCATCTCATAAAATAGGTGTATAATGATGAATAAAATGTGCCTGTAAGGAAATTGTAGCCTTAGGAGGGGTAGGATGTAATTAGTAAATTTGAGAGTAGTCTGAACAGAGTGGTTTAGAAGTTAGAAGAGTATACTATGACTTGGGAGGAGGGACGAAAGAGAAATCATAACTTGACCTTGTATATCTTGTGTCAGGAATTGAGTTTCTCTTAAAGGCTAATGGAGGAATCTTTAAAAGATTATCAAAAGCATGGAGGTGACGTGGTCAGGTTTGCATTTCATGGTAATTGAAGTTTATTGAGCACATATTGTGTGCCAAGTGCTGTGCTAGGGTTTTATATGTTACTTCAGTTTTATATTAACTTCAAGGAAGACGTTTCTGCTTTTTCTCAGACAAGGAAACTGAGGCTAAGAAGATAAGGTCACTTGACCAATATCCTAAAGCAAGAAGTGGTGGAGTGGGGACCTAGTTACACTTTATTTTGGCAAGCCCAGCTGCTTAAAAAGGCCATTGGCATGTTTAATTAGAGTAGGCGTCTTTGGCTTTGCAAGGCTGTGAGGTGTGCTGGTTAGAGCCCCCTAGGCTTTGAACCTTTACCCTAAGTCATCAATTTAGAGGTAATAGATGAAACTGATAGGGGGCAAAAAAGTTGCTGTTACTGGATGACTGTATCTTGTGAATTATCTCCATCTGTCTATCTAGTAGATAGGAGAGCAAGACCTAGCAGAGGAAATTAGTAAAAGTAGAACTGGTTATTTTTAAATCTTGGTTTAAAAGAATATGATAGTTTTCAACATATGTGTATTACTTAATGAGGTTTAAATAGTTTTCTTTGCAAGGTTCTACTTTGCCTAGTTTAGTTCCTTTGTAGCTTTGGTGTTAAAAATTCTTAAGTGGTGTAAAACTAAAAGGCAAAATTAGTGCTTTCAAGAGTAGTTTCATGTTCACTATTTATTCTTTGCTATTGCTTCTCGTTTTAGATTAAACTTTTGAGGCAGCAAGACAAATATTTTTGGCTTTCCAATCTTTTCTTTTTTGGGATTTGATCAACATGTTGTAGTATCTGAAACCTCAGTTTTCAAGGAAAAAACCCAACTCTGTGAAGTTCTCTTCAGTGATTAGTAAAGTGATTTACTTAAGTGGAAGTACAGTGATTTACTTTAATGGATGTTTAAATAAGGAATATTTAGGTAGGTACTGGTAAAAATTTAGAAAAGGTCAGAAACCATCAAAACCTTTTTGCTACTTAACCTTGAAGTATTCTTTAAAAATTAAGCAGTCACTGTGTAATACTCAAATTTCTGAAAGTTGCTTCCACAATGATTTTTAAAGTATTTGGAGAAAAAAACACAAGATTTCAAGTTAATTACTGAAGCTATATGTAGGGAAAATGCTTATCTTTTCAGAGAAATCAACAATGCTTTTAAAAAATTGGGCATAGAGCATGATGTAATCCATTATGTCTCTACCTTTGCTTTGGCTTTCAGGAAATGAGAATGGTTTTTATTGTTTATGGTAGTTTTCATCAGCCTGGAGGTTCTGTCATGGACCTCTTTATTCTTTGGCTCAGAGAGCCATATGCTACACGTAGAACATCTAACATGGGGTGTAGTGTCTTAGGTGTTTTATTCCCTTTCTCTTCTACCCTTGTTTACTTTAAAATTTTACTTTAGCAATTTTCAATTTCACCTTAATCTTTGTTTTCTGAGCTTTGGGAAAGTTGGCAGAACAAAATGTGGAGTTAACTAAATTTGTGTGAAAATAAAGTATATATTCAAGTATTCTTTAGCATATTGAGAGTATTAACAAACTTTGGATTTGAGTCAAAACTTACTACTTTAAATTATTTTCGTTATTCAATAAGTAGTTATTGTGTGCCTACTATGTATGTGTCAGGTATTATGCTAGGCGCTGATATGCTGTGATTCACAAGTACTGGCAACTAAACAAGTAATGATAATAGAGTTTAGTAAGGGTTGTAAGCAGGGAGGGTGGTGGTGGGGTGCCATGAAAGAGCAGAGGAAGGGCCCTTAATTCTGGCTTGAGACAGAGGCTTCCTTGAATAAGTGAAGTCCTAGCTGAGAGCTGAGACTTGAGTAAGAGTTACTAATAACAGCCAATAGCTAAGATGAATTGATTACTATCTGTGAGGCACCTTCTAGATGCTTTACATACCTAATCTCATTTAATTGTCAAACCCACCCTAACAGTTGGAAATTGAGTTGTAAGAGGCTAAGCTAAATGGTAAGGCTGGGTTTTGGCTTCAGGTAGTTTTGTTCCAGAGCCTATGTTCTTAACTACCTCTCCCTAATAGCCAGGTGAAAGTGGGAGTGTTCCAGGTAGGGCTCCCCCTTTGTCTTTGGGCATACAGATAGTGTGGGGAGCAGCTTGCAGTATTATGCCCTTAATAAGGTTTAGAGCATTAACTTGGCCAGATGGAAAGAACTTTGCATCTGAGTGCAATTTATGTTTAAGTTGCTCTGAGGTTAGTCAAGACTGAATAAGGTCCTGTCTGTGTGCTCAAGGAGTTTGCAACGAGTCAGAGGAGGAAAGTCACAGTTTGTGCTTCTTTGTGACTGTGACCATGGTCTCGCCATTGATCATCTTGATGGTTAAGGATTGCTTCTTGGAGGGTAAATAATTTGAGTTGTCTTGAAGGATGAGTATACTTTAGATATGTAGAGATGGGGAATGGGAATTCTAGGTAGAAAAATCCAAGACAGCAAAAAGCATGATGGTGGGAACAACTTAGGAAACTTTGGGAGACGGGGATTTATTTTGTTTGAAAAACCAGAGTGATAAAGGTAAGGAGGTAGGTTGGAACTGGATCCTAGGAGCTCATTCCAAATAAACATGTTTAACTAGGTTCCTACCAAGAGACTTAAACATGTTTTTTTCTGTATTTGAAAACAAGTCACTTCAGTGTTTATAAACTTTTATTTATAAAAATAGGATTATATTATACATACAGCTTTGAAAGCCATTTTTCTTTTTTAAACTTAACAATACAACGTAGATAATCTTCCACAGGAAATATATTTAGTGGCTAAATAATATTTCTCTATGAATGTACTGTTACTTTATCTGTTCAGTACTCTATTGGTGGACATTTATGTGTGTGTGTGCTTGTTTTCTGCTATTATTTATAACTGTAACCAGCCTTTTACACTTTATATACTTAATTTTAGTTTATTTCCTTCTAAATTTCTTAAAGTGGAGTAGATTGATTGTTAAAAAGTTACATACTTTGGGGCTTTTGATTCCTTATTGCCAGATATTCCTTCAAAGTGTAGAGTATATGAGAGTTCCTTTTTTCCTTAGCCTCTCCAGCACTGGTAATATCAATCTTTTAAGTATTTTTACTAAATAGAACATATTGAAGAGAAAGGAAATTAGTTTTCTTTCAAACTATATGTTCTTTTATGTTATAATCTGTTATGCACATTTTTCTACATCTTTGTTGGCTAAAAATATTCCATTGTGTGGCTGTATTTTGGTTTATTTAATTATTTAATTAGTCTCCTATAAATGGTTCCATTAATTCCCTATAAATGGACATTAAGATTTTTTCCAAATTTTTACTCTTATAAACAAGGCTATTTCTTTATCTTTACACAATTGACCCATTATTTTTTGTAGCTTTATCTTACTAAAAGTATAATTACAAGGTCAAGAGCAATTCTTTTTTACATTAAATGATTAACTGAATACTTGTATTAATATATTTTGATCTAATGTAATAGGTCTGATAGGTTAATAAATTGAATTAACTTCTTAAAATTCTGCAAATAGTAACTGAGGGAATATTACATGCCAGGCACTGCTAGAATCCAGAGAATTCAAACGTGAAAAAGACACTGTCCTTGCTATAACAGCTTACAATGCAGTGATTATAAATTTGAGTCAATAGCACAGTGATATGAGACTACTTTGGATTGTTTTACGCCTTTATCATGCAATAATGTGTTTAGAATCTTAAAGGAAAATCATAAAGTTGTATTTACCTATACTTCACTTATCTTTTTCCTGAACAGGAAAATAGTTCTGCTTGCAGGATGGGCTTTGTTCTTATTCCTTGCATACAAAGTTTCCAAAACAGACCGAGAATATCAAGAATACAATCCTTATGAAGTATTAAATTTGGATCCTGTAAGTAGTATTTTTATATAATACACATTAGTTTAATGATCCCGTGAAAATACTGTAGGTCCACATCCTAAAAGAAATTGAGCTGTGCTTAAAGAAATCAGACTTTGGTCAGTTAAAATGAGATATCTAATCCATTATTATTCTAGTGCGTGTATGTTTTTTTAAGCTACAGATGTTGATTGCCATCCTATTAAGGTTGGTTTGTAATTGCTAAAATGTAAAAATATTTGAAGATGAGATGAGAAGTTAGTACATTTTTAAAGGACATTTACAAGATTGGTTTAATGCAAAGTTAAAACCAGGAGGTTCACTTATGTTGGTTGAGTGATAAAAGTCTTAGGACCCTGTGTTAGTTGACACTAAGGCAAGGCATTAAGTCTTTATGTCTTATGAAGAACTGGTGTCCTTGTCATAGAAATTCGAGTTAACCTTAAGTGTACTTGTTAGGTGACTTTCTTGATTGAACTGGATTAATGGATCCTAGTAGAAAATTAGTCTTAAGTTTATCAGTGGAAAGTTAGAACTGAAATGAATGCTAGAGATCATCCAGCCTTTTTTTTTCTGATGGAGAAAATGAGGCCTGGAAAATTTGTACCTTGTCTGGGGTCATACAACTTCTTAGCAGCCAAGCTGAATCTAGTGTCCATTTTTTCCCCCAAACTACTTTCTTTTACGTCTAGTCTCTGCTCAGTAAATGGCTTGATCCAGAGATTCATAAAATACAAAAGAGTGTGTTTATCTTCTCATTTGCTGCTTTATAGAAGTGAAGTTTGCATGTCAGCTAAATTTTCTTACTGTGATGATCATGGTTATCAAGAGAGGCTTTTAAGAGCAAAAGGTTTAGGGGCAATTTAATACCATAAAAATCAATTTGAAAAATTTATTAATAGAAATTGAATCTAATTAAGAACAACTAAGGTAGACTTATGAAATATTTACTTAATATTAAAATGCTGACAGGCTGATAAAACCAGGTATTCTTTAGATAATTTCTTAGAAAGGAAGTTGACCTTTGATTTGAGGTTTGTTTCAGCCAGACTTAATTTACTGTGATCATTCTTTGATATTTAAATATCACCATCATTTTATTTTTTAAATTCTGTATATTTAAGAAGATAGATGTTCAATACCATTTTTATTTAAATAGCATTATATAATATCACTCTCAAATTATCAGTGCCTAGGGTACTGCTTGGGACATAATAGGTGCTTAATAAAATAAATATATTGGACAAAGTATTTTTATTTAAAAAATATGTGAGTGAAATATGGGACAAGATACATATAGGATGAAAACTTTATTTTCTCTTTCTGAAAATATTGAGTAGTTAATATTTTAAGTTCAAAGTGAGATAGATTATGTTTTTACAGCATCGTGCTTATTTTTACTAAAACACAACCTTTTCTTTTAGGGGGCAACAGTAGCAGAAATTAAGAAACAGTATCGTTTGCTGTCACTTAAATATCATCCAGATAAAGGAGGTGATGAAGTTATGTTCATGAGGATAGCAAAAGCTTATGCAGCGTGAGTATTATAGGACCCATTACATATTTTTAAGAGTGGTAAAGATAGTTCTTTGTCTGAATAAAAGAGTAAATAAAATGGTTGTCATACACTTTTACTAAATGCTGACCTCATGTATTGTCTGTCATTTATGGAACTACCTGGCAACCCTGAAGTGGTAATTTAGTTAAATCTTAATTTTAGTAATTTATAGTAGTGCTTTTGTCCTGTGAGTTGACCAAATTAAATATTAAGTTATATGTTAATTGAGCTATTTTCTAAGCATCGTGATTAGAAGAGGGATATACTTACACCTTATTTTCATTCCTAGGCTTTTTATTAGGCTATATCTATTTTCTTTTGTTTTGACATTGTAGCTTGTCTCATTTAAACTATTTAAAGTTGAGTTTAATTTGGGGCGGTAATTAGGTTTGTTTATAAGATGAGTTTAATTTTGGGGAACAGGATAAAGTATATAAAATTAGAAGTAGTTATTCCTTGAGTATTAATATTACAAGAGATAAAAAAGTTAGCTGGACTCTTCAGGAATCATGGTAGGTATATCCCACATAGCTCTTACATTGAATTTAAAAAGTAAAATACAGACAAGAGTAAAATACAGATGTTATCTGGTTTTTGAGGATTCAGTGGTGTTATAATTTTGTAAGCTAATTTAAAAACTGTAAGTAAATAATAGGCTATGCAGATATAATAGACTGTTAAAGTGGAATGAGAATGACAGAAGATTGGAAAATATTATTGTCTTACACATTTTTGTGCTTAATAAAAGTATATTGACTGTGCTTCCTCTCTGCCTTCCCCTACTCCCACTTATGGATTTCTTATCTATGTAAATGCGATTCTATAATAAAGCAGCACCTTCAGGAGCTTTTGAAATGTGCACTACATTTTGTTTTCTATGCAGCAGATGTCCTCAAGATTACTATCTTTCAGTTGGTGTCTCCTTTTCCCCCTTTTCCAGTGTGTCTCCTTCAAGCATTTACCCTTGTTGCACAGGTATTGCAGTGCCTTAGTTGCTGTGTCTTCAGGTAATTTAAAAAGAACTGAAGATGTCCAGAGGAAGTCAGATAGCCAAGATGAATTAGTAGTTTTAATTTTAGTGCTTTTGGTATAGTTCCCCCCCCAACCCCTAGTTTTGGGTATTATAACATTTTCAAGTTCATGATTTTGTTCTCAGGTTCCTGGAAATCTATTATGTATGGTCACTATTCTAGAGAGTACAGAAGAATAATATGTGGCCTTTGGTTTTAACTCAGTTACATGATCAAGATGTAGAATGTTTTGTATTTAAAATGTCTTAAATATTTGATCTATCAGACAAATGAAGTAAAATGATTATGGGACCCAGAACTTTGAATTATTGTAACTTGTACCAGTATAACTAGATTAGTTAAAAGAGTGCGTTTTACTAAATATAAGTTATCAGTGATTCAAATGAAGCTGCTATCTTATGTATAACTATCTAGTTTATTCCTCTTGATATAGTTGAGATTTTGCTTTTGGGTGTAAAACCTATACTTGCTTAAGCTACTTTATAACGAGTGGGCAGCATGGATAAACATTGTTAAAGCTATTTTAACTTTTAAAAACATGTGCCTTCTTGTGTTCTTACATATGAATATGTAACTTAGCTCTATATAGCCAACTCAGGTCACTCACATATAATTTAGTGAAAGCATTCTCTAGATCGGGAATTATAACCTGAGGTCTCTGAAATTGCATACAGAATTTATGTGTATTTGTAAATGTGCATTTTTTTGCCCATAGCAGTGGAGTCTTATAGGCGTTGTTCATTTTTTTCTTGAAGAATGTGATGGCGTTTTTGGAGAGATTACTATTAATCATGTATTATTACTCATGTATTAATCATGTATTGTATTTTAAAAATAGATATATATCATTATTAAAGTATAATCATATTCATTGAAGAAATTTTGGAAAAGATACGAGCATATAAGATTTTAAAAGTTGCCTATAATCCTACTTGCCTTCTTAGAAGATGAGGTATAGCCTTTAAAGTGTCATCTTCTGGCTTAAACTGGCTAAACTTGAGAACTCATGGGCCAACTAGGAATTTGTGTCAGGGCTCAGTGGTTAGCATTTTCTGTTAATGCTGGGTTCCTTACTCTTCTCCCCCCCTCCTTTTTTTGGGTAATTTCAGAGAGGTTTTTGTTGATTCTCTGAAATTGGTATCTTTAGGATATGAGTTGGTGGGTTAATGGAGTTTGTGTATATGAGTATTTATTTTTCAGATGTGGCTTTCTAATTCTGTACCTTTGTTTTTTTGTATGCTAGTTTAACTGATGAAGAGTCCCGAAAAAATTGGGAAGAGTTTGGAAATCCAGATGGGCCTCAAGGTGTGGTAAATTATGATTAAAAAATACTGAGGTTATGGTGTATATTAGGAAAATATTAACTAGATTGAAAAGAATGATTTTCTTAGTTTGTGAATAAGAAAATTACAACCACAAGGAGTTAAACAGTTATGTAAATTAATTTTTACTTTATTTTTCTTTCTAGAGACTAGTTGGAAAGATGGAACTTAGACTGATTTGTTGAGAAAAGTAGTCAGTCATTATTCATCATTTCCAGTTAGTAGTTGATAAAAATTAGATGAAAAAATCTTTTTTTTTTAATTGACTAAACATTTTCTCATATATTTGTAGTGTTTGTATAAACTCAAGACATATGAAAGAATTTTGATGTTCTGGGAAGAAGGAATTCACGTACTTGGTTTTTTTTTCTTTTGAAAAAATTTAAAGTTTCAGATATAAACCCTATCCATCAACTCGTGTAACGAGAACACATAATAAGATCATCTTAAAGCTCTTTTGAGGGGCGCAGGGTAGAATTTGGGGATATAAATAAATAAAACTGGAAGTGGAGACTCTTCAGAAATATTCTTCCTATTTTAGCCACAAGTTTTGGAATTGCTCTGCCAGCATGGATAGTTGACCAGAAAAATTCAATTTTGGTAGGTATACTTAAATAAGACATTATAATGTGTTTGACATATTTTGGTAATATAAAGAGAGCATTACAAAGAAAATACTGATATGCTGTTTTTAATTTAACTGTGTATTGTGAAAACTGTTTTGGCATAATGGGGAAAAGAATTGGTTCCTTTTATTAGGTTGCTCGTTTGGTGTGTTCTAAGGTAGTTTTAGAACGTTAAAGTTGTGATTTCTTTTGGAGGTAGTTTCAAGATTGGAACCAGTTCCCCAGGGATACTGAGGGATGACTGTATATGCTGCAGGTTCCCTGTCAGCAAAAGGAATATAATAATGGTACCTTCCTCATAGAGTTTGAAAATAAGGATTAAATGAAATACTACATGAGGAGTGCTTTAAATTGTGTCTCCCCTATGTAAGCCTCAAAATGAGTTGGATGTTGTAATTTACCTGATGAAGGCCGTAATTTTTTCTCTCCTTTTCAATCCCAGGTTTTACTTGTGTATGGGTTGGCATTCATGGTTATCCTTCCAGTTGTTGTGGTAAGTTCCAGCTGTTTTCATTAAAATTTTTTTGAGGAAGGGAATTGGTGGCATGTTTTGCAGTCTCCCTATAAGATTGTTATTTGTATTAGAATATAATCCATTAATCTTTGATTTTTTTTTTTAAAGCAGAGAAAGGTTTATTACAGGGCCAAGCAAAGAGAATGGGTGGCTTGTGCTCAAAGACCCAAACTCTGAATTTTAAGAATCTTATATTCAGCTATACATTAAGTTTTCTGAAGGTGGCATCACTTTAGTATGTTAAAATATATCTCCTTCTGATCCAGAAGTTACATATAAATGAGATAATACAGATGTATTTAGAGCTTAAAATGAAAGTCTTCCTTTACCACTTCCCCCAAGTCCATTTCTCTGTCAGATAATATCACTGCTAAGTTTGGTGTTTTCCTTTTCAGATATTTTTTGTGCGTTATGTATACATTCATATGCACATTTTTAAAAAAGGTGATCTTGCTATATATATTGTTGTGTAACTTTTTTTGCTTCATATATTAAGAGTACAACATATAGAACAACATATAGAACAACCTCATTTTTTAAAGCAACTGCATAGTACCTCAATATGGAGAAACCATAAAGTTTATGATTTTATTGTTTATTATTTTTTTATGACCGGTGGTGTTCTTTCTGATCTTATGGTTCCTCTGAGTCCCATAGTGAGGCTAACAATTAATCTGTCTTGCCTTCTTCATAGGATTGTTGTGTGAGGATCCAATTGTATGGAATAATGTGAATGAAAGTAGTATATCAACTATAAAATTGCTCCACTTATTTATCAAATATCTGTTGAAGATACGCTATCTGTCAGGAACCAGCTTGTTGCTTATATCAATGGGTTGTTTCATTCCTATTTTTTCTTTAAACAATTTCTAACTAAAACTTAAATGTTTTCATCATATATATGTATTGAGGTAGGTTGGCATTTAGGCATCAGGCAGTGTAAGTATTTGCCAAATAAATCACTTAAAATATGTAACAAATGTATTTGTTCTAAAGAACGGGTCTTTTTCTTGGTTTGTAAGCATTTAGAAAATTTGACCATAAAATATTCTGCATCAAATTTAACATTTATTGTGGTTTTCATGCTATTTCTTGTTTAATTTTGTTTACATTTTAGGGCTCTTGGTGGTATCGCTCAATACGCTATAGTGGAGACCAGATTCTAATACGCACAACACAGATTTATACATATTTTGTTTATAAAACTCGAAATATGGATATGAAACGTAAGTAAATTTATGTAACTGTGGTATTGTATTATTTTCTGAGTCATTTGTGTGGAGTTGATATATATTCAACTGGAAAAATTCCATAGTACAGCTTCAGGGATATTCAATTTATGTAACTAAAGCTGAGGAAAATGCTAACACCCTTTATTACATTTCTTGATCTTGTAGTTCTTTTATTCCCATTTACTCAGCTATCTTTTTCATATACATGTATCTTTTTCCCCCTAGAAATTTTATGGTAAAGCTTCTTGTGGGCTAATTTTGTAATAATACCAGCTAACATTTCTTGAGTATTTGTTGTTGCCAGGCATTGCTAGGCACTGTACATGTATTAAATCGTTTAATCTTTGTATGCCCCCATAAGTAAGTGCTGGTTTTAATAGATGAGGAAACTGAGCCCAAGGAATTATATAGTAAATGACAGAGCCAGGATCCAACCCAGGTAATGTGGTTTCCAAGTCCTAAACCAGTACGTTATACTATGTTATTTGTGTCAAATAAGTAGAGGTCTTGGATGTGTTGAAAGAAAGCTGCCAGAATATTTCATTCCCAGAGTCTTTTTTCAGAATTTATTATGAAGAAAAAGTACCATCCTAAATACTTTCTTTGACCCCATAAAGCTAATAATGTAAATTTTATCCCTGAAATATATAGTGTTGCTTTTCAGAATCACTGCTCTGTGGAAATAAATCATAGGCATTTCCCTTCCTGTCCTTTAAAAAAAAAGAAAGATGTAAATTTTAAATTGTGCCTCACTGGAGAATGCGTTTTTATTCCAAAATCTGAGTGGACTTTTTTGTATTTTCCACTTTTACTAATTTTCTTGGTAATGAGAGTCTCCTTAGAATCACTTGACTATGTGAGCTGATCTTATATTTCTGAAGAATGAGCATATCTTTTATTTCTGAGGAATGAGTGAATGTTACCCTCCTTCATGCACACATACCACTCTTATGCTGGATTGAAATAGTGATATATAAATTTACTCCCTTATGAAAATGTTTTGTTTATAATCTGTTTTAATGGGTGTTTTTTTTTTTTTTTTTTTTTTTGTTCAGTGATCTTGATGTCTGTTTTGTTTCTGAGGGTGGTACTTAGCCTTACACAATTAATTCTATCAGAAAAGCTTTGTTTAGCAGGTGGGTTTGGTTATATATATCCTTGATTTTACCATTGGCACCATTTATATGGCTGTCTTAGGAACAGTTGTTTTTTATGCAAACATTGGAGGTAGTAATACTAATAGCTCACACATATTACTATGCTGACTGTGTGTCAGGCACATTTGAAGAAACTGAGGCCCATAGAGAGGTGAAGAATATTGTCCTAGGCCACTCAACTAGAAAGTGAAAGCTCCAGGCTCTACACACTTAACCTCTGTACTGTCCCGCTTTTTGTGAGGACATTGCATGTATTTTCTGCTGTAAATTGAAATTGATGACTGTAATTCCAGTCATTAAAGAGCTTGTGCAGGCTATCGAGAGTAATGCTAATATATGTGACTGCAAATCATGTGTATTTCAAGGAGCAGTATTCCTACAAAACCCTCTAGGGTTCCATAATAAAAATTTCTGTAAATTGCAGTGTATTTTAGTTTACTCAAGGCTCTGCGGAGTCATGAAGTGAAGAAACCTGGAACTCTTTGTAACTCTTATTTTTCAGCTTTATTTAACCAGAGAGAGCCCCCTTTTTCCACAAAGCTATTAGTAATGTCACATGGAATACTTAGTGCTATGTACAAAGTTTCTGTGGAACACATGCTTAGGTCTAGAAATAGATGCTATTTGTAGTGGTTTTAATGCATCTACTTGCTTCTGGGCCCTTAATTTGATGTATATTTCTTTTCACTTGTGGTAGGTAATATTGCATACATTTTAAAAAGTGAGATGTTTCTTTTGTTATGGGAGAAATTAATACTTGTTAGTAGTAGAGTTAGGTGATTTTAGCATTGTGAGTGATTAGAAAACTTCCCCACTCTAGGATTAATCAAGTGTTATGTGGAGAATTAATAGATGAGTGAATTTATTTATCTTCATATTTCTTTTGTTTTCTTAGGTCTTATCATGGTTTTGGCTGGAGCCTCTGAATTTGATCCTCAGTATAATAAAGATGCCACAAGCAGACCAACAGATAACATTCTAATACCTCAGGTTAGGCTTGTCTCCTGAATTCCTTAAAAGGCATTTAAGTATTAAAAGTTAATGCTTTTTTAAGTATACATTTTTTGAGTAATTATTTTATTTACTCTAGCTAATCAGAGAAATTGGCAGCATTAACTTAAAGAAGAATGAGCCTCCACTTACCTGCCCATATAGCCTGAAGGCCAGAGTTCTATTACTGTCTCATCTTGCTAGAATGAAAATTCCTGAGACCCTTGAAGAAGGTATTTGTGACTCTAATATCTGTAGGGTTTTAATGGTATAAATGTAGTAGACTTAATTAGACCTCATGGTGCAGTGTTTTTGTCGCTGTTCTTTTTACTCAATCAAGTAATTACTCAAGGACCTTTAAAAAAGGAACCTATATGCTACATACATAATTACTTCACAAATACTTTGAAGGTCTAAGAAAGTCAGAAATTTGGTCAAATGTCAAGTGTAGTATTTCAAGGTGAGAGAATACTCTGTATAAGAAAGGTTTAGTCAATTGTAGATTATACAATAATTCCGAATGACTTTTTAAAATAGGATTTTGTAAGCTTTTTGGGGGGAGAAAAAAATGAATTTCATAACAGATATCTCAGCACCACCACTACCACAACCACACTTAAGCAGTAATTACCAATAAAGTGTCTAATCTTTATTTAAAGCTTCATAAGTACTTGTAGCTTTACTTCTACTTAAAAGAAAAGCCGTGGGTTGCGACAGTGGTGTTTCCAGGAATGTCATGAATTTGAGTGTCATCTCTTTTCATTTGCATTATTTCAATTGAAAGTTTTAGAAGAAAGTTATCCTTAGGGAATAAATTTTCTTTCTGAATGAAACAAACCACCCCCCTTCCCTTTTAAGCCAATAATACAGTCAAATGCCTTTGAAAACAAGGTCAGTTGATGCTGTGATTAATGACTGTATGGGCTATTTATGATGGAATGAAGGAGCACTGTTTAGGCATTGTGTAAATGAAAGAACCTGTCTCCCTCCTCCTCCTCCTATCTTTTCTCTGCACTTAGTTGACATTTCTTCTCAGTCTTAGTCTTCAGATTTATCCTTAATTATAGAGGCTTAGTTTTGCAAAAGGAAAATTTTTAAAGTTCTTAAATTAGTAAGGTTAGGATTAAATTTAGGATTCAGACTTTCAAAAAAAGGGGGGAGTCACTTATAAAGCCTGACACTATAATATTCAAAGTTTCTCTTGAAACATCTAATCTGAGCTAAGGTTTTCTGACTGATTTTTGACATAGTGCTACTGAGGAGAAACTATTGTGTTCAACCTGTAAAATTCTGAGGTAATATGAAAAATTTGTGGGACAACTTAAATTTAGCGTTAGTCTTGGACTATAGGTGGTAAAGATGTTTTAACTATAAAAGAAGAATGATTTGTTTCAGATTTTTTTTATTGTTTTGCAGATCAGCAATTTATGCTGAAAAAATGCCCTGCTCTACTTCAAGAAATGGTTAATGTAATCTGCCAGCTAATTATAATGGCCCGGAGCCGTGAAGGTGAGGAGAAAACATAATTATGTTGTACTTTTTCTTGCAAGCATATACAGATTACACGTCATAGTTTTAAGATTTATGGGTACTTAGTATAATTCTGTAAGTTGAATCCGCTTTCCCAGTTTTGTTCATGGTTTTTCTTATTTCTTTCCTTGATTTTCCATTATGTAAGGTGTCATAACTTACTATGCTTTTGAATTTACTTTTTCACTGTTTCATTGTTTATTGTTATTTATTTTTTTGCAAAGATTTAAGATATCCTTTCCCTTCCTCTGAATATTTTTAGAATAGCTTAACAATGAATTTGAAATAACTCTTTGATGTAATGTTGGTTCATCTGACATGTAATGTGTTTTGCATGAAGAGGAAAAAGAACGAATGAGTTTGTGGTCAGTAATGGAAATAGACCCTTAAAAAAGGAGATAGTGATTGTGGTTTGTTGTTATGGATGATGTCAGTTTTTGGCATGGTGTCAGTGTGTTCTTGATACCAATGTCTGATTGATGCAAATAATTTTTCTATTCAGTCAGTGGTTGTTGCTGAATAATGTGCATTTGACCAAGTTTGTATATTTTCTGTGTCTTATCCAGTTAACTTTCAAAGGAAAATCAATAATGTGACCATAAAATTTGAGGTATTAAGGATGTTCATGTAAATCTTGTTTTTGTGATGAATTATGTACTCCTGAACATATAAGAAGTCCAGCCCTGTTTTTGCTTTTTCTCCTGTTCTTTCTAAGAAAGGGAGTTTCGTGCTCCAACTTTAGCATCCCTGGAAAACTGCATGAAGCTTTCCCAGATGGCTGTGCAAGGCCTTCAGCAGTTTAAGTCTCCTCTTCTACAGCTTCCTCACATTGAAGAGGACAATCTTAGAAGGGTTTCCAATCATAAAAAGGTAATTCTTTGCTACTTTCAAATTAGTTTTAAGTGGTTTGTTGTGTCACTTAAAGGTAGCATGAATGAAACATTTTGTACAAATGGTTACTCTGAATTTAGATTTATAATATTTTAAATATTATAAAACTATTCCTCAAGTGGCTCTGTTAAGATTTTCTTGACTGGGTAGCTATTTTATAATATTTACTACTGTAGTGATTTTATTACTTTGCAGGGATCAGTGCATTTTAGCAGTTAACACTTTGTTCTTTATGTTGCCAAAAATAAAAGTACTAAGCAAAAATTCCATTTATTTTATTTGTGGCTTAAAGGTTGGGCAATTGTTTATTGGTTGAGTATGAACAAGAAAAAATTAAGCATTCAAAAAATTAGATCAAATAAAAAGATAATTCTTTTTAGAAAATACAATCTATATATAGATTATAATGAATCTTAGGGTACAGCAAAAATGTGTATAAATGAAAAACCTGAGGAAATATAAGAAACTGAATGAAATTGTAATTTGAAAGATTTTAAATGTTACTTTGTATATGGACAAAGTAGGCAAAAGATAGACATTGGATTTGATAGTGCTACGGTAGAACTAATGAATGTATATTAGAAATTTGCATCAAGGTTTTTTCCTTTCAAGTAAGTGTGTTACTCTTATAAATTTGATCACGTTTTAAGTAATAATTGAAAACTTCTGTATTCAAAAGCAGGCATTTCATATACCTCATGATCTAATCTCTTTCTGAGAAAGTAAAAGTTAATAACTAGCACCAAATACTCAGAAATTTAAAAACTCTCTCTTGAGTATCCATTTAGCCAGGATAGGTATTACTGCAGTAACAAACAGCTATATTTAGAAAATAACACAAATGAGAATATTGCATAGTAAAACCTTAAGGGTGCATGCAGCTGTACTTGGGAGATAAATTCATACTCTTAAAGGTTTATACCATTAAAATTAAAAATAAAGGTGTGCAGACTGAGCAAATAAATGACAGTAGTTCTTACTTGGGTCAAGAGTCTCTAAGAATGTTATATTTTTCCCTCTAACTTTATTTTTTTCTAATTAAAAAAAATTGTGTTAACTTTGTAATTAAAAAAAATCACAAATTTAAATTTCCTTGGAGAAAAAGGCCATGAAATACAGTAAGTATTTCCTCCTTTGAAATTTATATAACATTAACAATTTTCTAAAAGTTGTTGCACTTTGTTTTAGTAAACATTCCAAGAATTTTCCTTTTATGAAAAGTTTTATGACTTTTGGACTTATTTTCTTTCTCTCTTTTTTTAAATTTAGTACAAAATTAAGACTATCCAGGACTTAGTGAGTTTAAAAGAATCAGATCGTCACAATCTATTACACTTCCTTGAAGATGAAAAATATGAAGAGGTTATGGCTGTTCTTGGGAGTTTCCCGTATGTGACTATGGACATAAAATCACAGGGTAAGTGGGAAGTTTCCTGTTGCTTCCCTTTTGATAGATTGGCTCTTGTTTATTTGGCTCAAGGTTCTCAAAATACTTAATTTAATATCATAACTTGTAATTTGACTTTGCAGAACTGTAGTTTACCTGTCAGATTTGCTGTAATGGAAAATGATGTATACTTAGTAGTTTTGAAAACCCCACTCTTAATATTCTCATAGCAAGATTAGGTTTGAGGACTCTTCTGTAGTTCAACTTTCAGGAAGATGTTAACTTTTCAGTGAAAGAGATTTCCAAATGGAATGAAAGATATTTGAAATATACCTATTGTTAGTGTAAAAACCCTGCTTAGTTCTAAAATTAATTTTTAAAAACCTATTTATATTAAGCCTTGAAAATGATCGTGCTCTGTGCCACATTTTGTGTGTTTTTCTCTATCTTTATGTGTGCTTGGAGTTATTATATCTAAATATAATATCTTAGAATAGTGACAGAATTAGAGATTATCTGCTCCATTTCTTCACTGTGACATTGTTCTGAGCTTTGACATTTACTAAATTGCTGTTGTGAGAACATTCTTGTGGGACCAGGAATACAAGGATGTATTCGGAATGGTTTCTGTCTTTAAAGGGGTTGTAGTTAAGTTTGTTTTATTACTAGACTTTTGGGGATGTGTGTGGCAAATGTGGTTTTTTACAAAAAATATTTTTAAGGTGCTTTTTAATATAAACAATATTTTGAATTTCTTACCTTAAAAAATAAATATCTTTAACGTTGCTTAGAATACTAGTTTTAATTATTTTTTTCTGATAGGCAGGCATTTATCATACAGGAAAAATCTTTTGCATATAAGATTTACACAATTTAACAGTGTCAGAACCCTATTTTTGTATCACTGTGAGAGAAAGCTGTGGTATGGTAGTCCTCACTTTATACTGTTTTAAAAGACCTGGGTTTGAAACTTGGCAGTGCCAGTATAGCCATATGTGACCTTGGGCATTTTACTTTTTTTCTGAACCCCAGTTTCTTCTTTAAGGTGGAAATAATAATAATAATGCTTCATAGAGCTAATTTAAGGATTAAATGAGTGCATTTTTAAAGACATCTACTAGAGAGCTTTATACATAGTAGATAGTCAGTGAATTATTTTTTACTTAGTAGGTTTAAAATTCTGTATGTTTCAGATACCGAAGTACCCAACTGGTTTGGGTAAGTTAAGTTTTGCTGTTTGCCTTGACATAGAGCTTGATTTTTATATTCTACTCTTCTTGTTTTCTTTTATCCTATAGTTTTGGATGATGAAGATAGCAACAACATCACAGTAGGATCCTTAGTTACAGTGTTGGTTAAATTGACAAGACAAACAATGGCAGTAAGTAGTCTTGTTTGTATTTTTATGCTTTAAGAAGTAATGTGTTAAGGTTTTTATATTTTCTCATTTTAAATTAAACAGTCTTAAAGTCAACACTATTGTTCCAAAATCTAATTTTGCAAGTTCTGCTTGCTATTTTGAAATTTTGAATTGATTTTTATTGTTTGCACACACAAAGTCGGAAAAATAGATTAATTCTTCATGTGATGATTTGTTAATTTCCTATAAAACATAATAACAAGGTAATGTGAGTGTCATTCTTAAACTGTAAAGTGCTATACAGAGGTTAATTATTGATTATTGTTGAGAATTTCTATTACCTTCCAAGTCAACTGTACTTCCCAGTTTACAACTATAGTTGTAACTCATTTTTAATAAACTGTAGTATTTCAACTCAGCTTTATTTAGCTAGTGATAGATTTTAGCCTGTGCTACTCTGGGATCTGTGGGCATCTGCAGGAAACATGCTGCATTTAAAACCCGTTTCTAAAACCTCTGGTAAGAAAAGCATATTTTTGTAATAGGATATATCAAATTAAAGATGTTGATTTTATGGTAGCAAGTGGTAAGGAAACATTTGTATCAAGGACTCTGGATAGGAGATGCCTCCTGGGAGAAGAGTAGACTCTAAACAAGTGGCCAGGGTTGGGTTTAGAATCCAAATTTACACTACTTACATGCTTTGAAAGTCCCACCCTGAGAAATGAGCCCAAAATTGGCCTTGTGCTGTTGACACTTCTAGGGTAGTTGGTAGAAGAAAAAGCAAAAATGCCTTAAAGGAAGGGGAAGAATCAGTTATTTATCTTTCAATTCTTGTATCAGTTGTATCTCAGCATAATTAAGTATTAGAATCCAACTAATAAATGAAGAAATGAAGCAGAGATGATAGAATTAGATTAGGAGTCAGCAGATGTTTTCTGTAAAGGCCCAGTTAGTAAATATTTTCGGGGTTTAGAGGCCATACAGTCTCTGCAGCAACTGCAGAATTCACAGATGGGTATGACAGTTTTCTCGTAAAACTTTGTTTAAAAAGCAGGCAGTGGGCCATAGTTTGCTGGCCCCTGCATTAGGCCAGCAGTTTAGAGCCCACTAGTTACCATTGCTTTTACTTGGTAGCTTTAATAATTCTAGGGAGTTTATTAAACACAACCCACATTACTTGTTATCTTCTAGTACCGATTCTTACTGAATTCTCACTGGATTTCAAATTCTAAATTTATAGCCTTTGTACTGATTCTAAATGGATTATTTGGTGGGTTGGGTATGTCTTTAGGATATATAGATTTCCTTGGTGTTCCACTTCTTGGTTATATTTAAGTTTATATCACTTCGTTCTATCAGCAATATCACTTGCAATCATAAATAAACTAATATTGGTCTCGTGAAGTTTTAATGTTAGAGAATAATGTCATATATTCAGATTCTCATAAATAAAACAGTCATACCTGATTATTATTAGAATAAGAGTAAGACTTTAAACTGAAATAAGACTATGACTTTATAATGAGTTTCCAAATTTTAAGTCATTGCATTTATAATTTAGATAGGCTGTACTTTTCAAAATATATTTAGGCAGATGTGAGATATTTCAGAAGGTAACTTCTAAAGATTTAGTGGTTGCTAAATTTGCACACATACATCATTTAGTAATTGCTAAAAGTCTCCTGTCTATCCATGTCATCCCCACTCCCTGCAATTGTCAGCAGTCAAAAAACTTAACTGATAATATATATTGAAAGTTTACTTTGTTTATCTGAAAGATAAATATAGGTTGACAGACTTTATCTTCTTCTTCTTGCTACCTCTAGGAAGTATTTGAAAAGGAGCAGTCTATCTGTGCTGCAGAGGAACAGCCAGCAGAAGATGGGGTAAAAACTTGAGCTTTCTTTCTATCTTTTCTGGTTAAAGAACTGTTTTGTTTAGTTCTCTGATTGATTTATATTGCTGTGGAAGAGTAATTCACTTTAGGAGAACATTTAATTTAGTTGTTTTCATCTTAAAATTACTATGACTCCCAAATGAAACTTTTGCTAAACTTCTGAATGTTTATGTGTGTTGTGGTTTATAGCAGAGTGATACTAACAAGAACAGGACAAAAGGAGGATGGCAACAGAAGAGTAAAGGACCCAAGAAAGCTGCTAAATCAAAAAAAAAGAAACCATTAAAAAAAAAACCTACACCTGTGCCCTTATCACAACCAAAGCAGCAGAAACAAAAGCAGGCAAATGGAGTCGTCGGGAGTGTAAGTTTATTATCTTATGTAAAGATTATTGTTATTATTTATCTTTATTGAGGTCTGACATACACTAAAGTGTTCAAATATTAAGTGTACAGCTCCTGGAGGTTTACAAATGTATGTACCCATGATACCCAGATCAAGATATAAAACCTTACCAGCACCCTAGAACGCTCCCTTGTGCCCTTCTCAGTCAGTGACCCCTCCATCCACCTCCAGAGCCTTTCCTATTATTCTGACTATTATTACCATAGGTTAGTTTTGCATATTCTTAAACTTCATTTAAGTGGAGTTATGTTTGGCTGCTTTCATTCAACATTATGCCCATAACATTCTTCTGTGTTGTATATAGCAGCAGGTGTGTGTGGGGCGGGGTGGGGTAATCCACAGTTTATCTATCTGTTCTGTGATTGGTGGACATATGGGTTTTCTGCTTTTTGCCTATTATGAATAAAGGTGTTATACTTATTTTTGAACATGTCATTTTGTGGACATTCATTTTTTCTTGGGTATGTACTTAGCAGTGGAATTGCTGGGTCATAAAATAGGTATATGTTTAACTTGTTGAAAGAGCCCATTTTCTAAAGTTGTACCATTTTATGCTCTGACCAGCAAAATATGAGTCATGTTGTTCCACGTCCCCACCAGTACTTGGTTTTACCAGTCTTTTTTATTTTAGCCACTGTGATAGATCTATGGTGGTGTCTGTGTATATGGTTTTATTTGTGTCTACCTGGTGACTAATGATATTGAGCACCTTTTCATATGCATACTGGCCATTTGGATTTCTGCTTTTATTTTTGTCTGTCTTATAGATTTGTAGCATTCCTTTATATATTCTGGATTTGAGTCCCTTTTTACTCTCTTAATGGAACATTTGATGATTCTTAATTTTAATAAAGTCTAGTTCATCAATCTTTTATGGTTAGTGCTTTCATGTCCTATTTGAGACATTTCTGCTTATCACAAGGACACAGATATTTCTGTTTTCTTCTGTAAGTTTTATTAGTTTGCTGGTTATATTTAGCTCTGTGATACATCTTAAATTTTTGTGAAAAGCGTGAGATGATATTATGGACCACTTATTTTAGCACCGTTTATTGAAAAGATCATTTTTTCCTCTCTGAACTGCAATAGCGATTTGTTGTAAGACAAATTACCATAACTGTGCATGTGCAGATCTGTTTATGGACTCTCTGGTCCATTCCAGTGATTATTTGTCTCTTCTTGTGCCAATACCACACTTTCTTAGTTATTGAGGCTTGAAGTCTTAAAATATGGTAGTGTTAAGTCCTCAAACTCTTTATTTTACATCTTGAAAATTGTCTTGACTATTTTAGGTCCTTTGCATTTCCAGCTAAAATTTTAGAATAAGCTTGACAATTTCCACTCAAAAACTGATGGAATTTAGATTGGTATTGTGTTTAATCTGTGATTCAATATGGGAGGAATTCACCTGTTAACAGTACTGACTCTTTTTATTCATGATTATGATTTATCTTTATTAATTTGAATCTTTCTTACTTTTTCTCAGCAGTGTTTTGTGATTTCCATTGGCAGAGGATATGACACATCTTCCATTAGATTTAGTCCTGTGTATTTGATGCTTTCTGGTGCTATTGTAAATAACATTTAAAGAAAAATTTGTTCTTCAGTGTTTATTGCTGGTGTATAGAAATATAGTTGCCTTCTAAATACTGACCTTGCATCAAGAAGCCTTGATGAAATTGACAGTAATTCTAACCATTTGTAGATATTAAAAAAAAATGATTTTCTGCATAAATAATCATGCCATCTGGGAATAAAGGCAGCTTTACTTTTTTATTTTTAATCTTTATGCTCTTTCTTCCTTTCTACCTTACTGTACTGTCTAGAACTTTCAGTGTAAAGTTGATTAGAAGATGGCAGTCACCCTTGTCTTCTTGTTGGTCTCATGGATATAGCAAACATTATGTCACCACTAAGTGTGATGTTAGTTTTTGTAAATGTTCTTTATCTGGTGAAGGACTTGTTTCCTCTATTCCCAGTTTGGTTTTTTTATCATTAGCAGATGCCTAATTTTATTAAATGCTTTTTCTCCATCTATTGAGATGATTGTATGATTTTTCTCCTTTTGTTAATGTGGTTAATTATACTGATGAGTTAAATTTTAAACTATTCTTGTATTCCTGGAACAAACCTCATTTGGTCATAACAGTATTTTAAAAATAGTTATCTGGATTTGATATTTTGGTTTAGGATTCCTGCATCTATTTATATGAGAGAATATTGGTTTGTCATTCTCCTTTCTTGTAATAGCCTTTCTAGGTTTTGGATCAGGTTTCTGCTGGCCTCATTATACAAGTTAGGAATTATTCTTTCTTCTTCCTGAAAGAGTGTATAAGATTGGATTTGTTTCTTATTTGGAAGAATTATCTAGAGAAGCCATCTGGGCTTGGAGTTTTAAAAAAGGATTTAGAGTCCATTTCTTTAACATGTTCACCTTTTTTCTTACATTGGTTTTAGTAAATTGTGTTTCTCACAATTTATCTATTTCCCTTAAGTTATCCAATTTATTGACATTTTTCATAATATTCTTTATTTTTAATGTCTCTTGGATCTGTAGTTATGTCTCTTTTATTCTTAATGTTGGTAATTTGTATTGTCTCTTTTTTCTTTGATTAGTCTTGCCTAATAAAATTTATCAATTTTATTACTCTTTAAAAAGAGTAAAAAGAACCAACGTTTGGTTTTATTGAGGTTTCCTTTTTGCATATCTGCTTTCTTTTTAATTGATTTCTGGTCTGTATTATTTACTTCTGCTTTCTTTGCATTTAATTTGCTGTTCTTTTTCTTGCTTTTTGAAATGGACTAGTAAGTGTTTTGCTGAGACATTGGCTTTCCTTACTGCATTATGCTCCTGTCAGTTATCAAAGATAATATTAAACTCCCAAAGCAGTACTTTTCTATAAACTTCTCATTTTTCATCTTCAAATAAAATATGTGTAATTGATGTTTTGAAAGATGAGCCATCTTCATTGTTATAGTATATTTTCCAAGTAGAAATAAAATATTTTAGTTTTACCAGCTATGAAGAATGAATAAAGTAACTGACAGTAGACAAATAAAGCAAATGTTTAAACATCTTTAGCCTGACTCCCACATATTTATACATAAGAATGTTTATAATTCTCTTAAGATTCTATATGAATAGTGAAATTATAATCTTGAGCCAGCTTAATTATAATGACAGTTTCAGAGACTCAGAATGATATAGTCATTGAGATGTTCAGAACTTTTTGTGGTTACTTTTTCTTTTTAGGAAGCTGCTGTAAAGGAAGATGAAGAAGAAGTTTCTGACAAAGGCAGTGACTCTGAGGAAGAAGAAACCAATAGAGACTCTCAAAGTGAAAAAGATGATGGTAGTGACAGAGACTCTGATAGAGAGCAAGATGAAAAACAAAACAAAGATGATGAAGCAGTAAGACTTATAGGTTTAAATAACTGGAATTATACTTCTGATGAGAGTTTTGGTTTTTGTTGTTGTTTTTCATTTGCTTGCTTTCCTTTTTTTTTGCTTGTCTTAATACCAGTATATTTTACAATCTTATATTACTTAGCAAGAATATTTTTCAGAGATGGTGGCCGTAATTATAAAGAAAAAGTATTTCTAACAAGAATTGGAAATCCTAATTTTCTTAAATTGCTAGATAGAATAGGATCCAGGTCTGAGATGAAGTCAGTTTGGTCTCTTAAGGCAATTTTCAGTATTGGAGATGACTCTGGAAATATGAATAAGGGAATATGGATTATGAAATAGGTTGCAATGTAGGAGGACCTCAGAAGTCCCAGGAAATTTTTAGGGTAAAGAAACATTACTGTGGGCTCTAATGTCAAGAGGTTGGTTAAGCGAAAAGCTAACATCTACAGAATGCCACCTTGTTTCAAGAGGTATATATAAGACATTAAGGAAAGGAGGCATCTCTAAGGTATTAAGGATGAGGATATAGAGAATAGAAAATAATCTCATGGCATGGCATTAAGTTGTACATGATTTATGAGAGGGCTATAGAAAAGAATATTTGGTAGACGAATAATTTGGTCCTTAGAGGCTCACTGAAAATAAACTAAACTTATCAGCCATTTCCTTTATGTTTGCGGTGTTCTTCTTGTCTGGGCCATTGATCTAAAAGTAACTTTTACGGTTTAGTAGTCTAAAAGAGATTCCCTGAATAGCCTCTGAAGTAAAAGCGCAGGACAAAAAAAAAGGAAAAGGTGAAGGGCAAAGAATAAGAATGTAAGTAAATAATGTATTTGCCCTTGGGAATAGTGGGCAAAAGATAAGAATGACTGTTTTTAACAGCTGCTAGCCCTTGAGTGTTTTTTCATTTTGGGAATTAAGTTGATTGCTAGGAAATTAAAACCTATCAAAGAAATTATTTCCCTACCCTTGCTTTGAGGAAGAGTTGACTTATTTCTTTCCAAATATGTTAAGGTTAGTAGAGGTGACTCTTAGGGTTTTGATTAACTAGTTTCTTCACGTGACCCAAAATACATTGATTCATTTGAGAAATAATTACATGAATAATTACTCATCATCTGTCCCATTGCAAGCACTGTGTTAGATGATAGGAATGCAAAGCCAAACGTGGAATAGTTTTTGCCCTTGAATGATAGCAGCCTTGTAAATAAGCATTATAAGCACATTTTGTGCAGGGTGCAGGGTGGCACAAAGGAAGGAGTGATCAACTCAGCCCTGGGGTAGAGGATGATTTGTGGGACTCAGGAACTCATACTTTAGACTTTAGCTACTCTTGAAAGAATAATGAGTAGGAATTTGCCAGATAGAGGAAAAAGAAGACAAAAATCCAGACAGGGTTTAAGAGGAGTGAAATAGCTGGTGAGGTCAGAGAAGTCAAGGTAGTTTGTAATAACTAGAATAAAAAGTGCAAGGAGGAGAGCAGTGACAGGAGACTGGAGAGACAGGCCCAGGTCAGATCATGCTTGGCTGTGTAGTTCATGCTAGAGGGGTTAGATTTCATTTATGAAAAGGGGCATTGTACGTTTTGAGCAGGGAAATGATCAGATTTGTGGAACTGAACTTAGTAGTAATTAGTATTGTCAGGAATAATATGTGAAAGAAGATAGACACCCCTCAAAATGATCATAAACATGCTTGATTTCAAATATTTAATTTTCACTTTACTAGGAGTGGCAAGAATTACAACAAAGTATACAGCGAAAGGAGAGAGCCCTACTGGAAACCAAATCAAAGATAACACATCCTGTTTATAGTCTTTACTTTCCAGAGGTGAGTTATTCACAGCCTAGTGTTTTCTCATTCTATTCAGGTATTTCTCAGTTACCTTTTATCTTTCTGTAGTGTCTATTGACTCAAATGTGCTGAATGTGGTCTATTCTTGACAGGCCACATCTTTGAAACATGTATTTAAATATAAATCAGTTTTAGTGAGTATGTTGTTTAAAAGGAGAGTTGTTAACTTCTTAAGTACTTCTATGTTTTCCTGGGCTTCTATCTTTTCTGTGCCCAGATTACTGAGTGTTGTGCTTAATGATGATTTCTCATTAGCAGTTCAGGCAGTCTTAATCAGACAAATGCATATTTTACCTATGAATACTTGGGAATACATGTCTTTTGTGAATCTCTCACTTCCATCATGCTTTAAGTAGAATGAAAAATGTTCTTAAATCTTCCCCATAGGTTTTCTCTGAGGGTCTTATACTGGCCACCTGGAGCCACTTGACTTGCATTCATAATTGCCCTGGTCCATGGGACTAAGCAAGGCCATGGCTGAGGGACCAGCTAAGTTCAGTAAGAGCCGAGCGTGGCTAAGCCCCACGCTCCAGACAGATTATTGCAATGCTGTTTGTTCTCTTGTGCTTGTTTACTTTGTGGTTATGGCCTGCTCAACTTTTGATCTCTTTGATAGGCTATGTTGTTTGTCTTTCAAATGAACCTGAAATCCACTTGACATTTTGCTTTTGCAGATGATTCTGTCTGTGGCTAGAGGTCAGGGATTGGTTGCGTTAGTTCAGGGAACCTGTTCCACAGACTGCCTCACAGCTTTGCCACAGAACCTTTTGCTCACCCCTCATGTTTGGCAGGTGATTTCATGTATAAATCTGCTTTCTGCTCTGAATGTCAGTTCTTAGTTGCTGGGAGCTGCTGAAGGCAAATTCCTAAGTAATTTGGCTCTCCTAATAGTAAATGAGTGGCTCTGCACAGACTTTTTGTTTTGACTTGGAGAGAAATCAGCCCAGAATTCCATCTTACTGTGCATGCTGATCTTCTGGCATGTCCTGAGCCGTAGCCCATCTGTTAGGGGCATTTTGCCCATTGCAATGTAGTCTGCCAACACCAAGGCTCCTGAAATCAAGCGAATAAATTCCACTCATTGATTGGTTTTAAAAGTACCATGGGATGCTGTAATCTGCATAATTTGTACCCTTATAACAGACAGCTTCATTTTAGACCATGCTTACTAAATAGGCAAAACATTCATTCACTCCCTTTGAACATTTTAGCAGTGAAAATGGCTTTTAAAATTTCATCTGCAGGGTAAATATCTCAAAGTGCCATTTATCAGATAAAATTTATTCGGGATTTTCCCAACATCTTCCTGTCTACTTCCCATGTACCTACCTAACTATACAGTACCCACTTAAATTACTTGAAGTTTTTTGTTAATAATTGACTTACATGTTATTGAAACATTTAATATATTTAATACATTAAGAACGGTTGGGAATCTTACACAACAGAAAAACAATTTTGTTTAAAGTGCAAATAACTCAATGCAAAATATCTTTTCCACTAGGCAGAGGTGCAGTGCCGTAGATTGATACTCACTATCTTCTTAATAAATAATATTCTTGAATGAATCTCATTTTAATCAAATAGTGTGCAACAGGGGAGGGAAAGGCATTCTCTGAGTGGAGAGATGAAGAAGAAATGCATATTCTTGAACATATCCCTGTGCTGCTTATATTACATGCATGTTCTGGTAATGGTATTTCTGATGATGAAATGTCAGACTACTTAAATAATAGAGATGTTTACCTCATTTCATTAATAATCATAACTTTAAAAATTATCATTGAAATATAGTTGACATAACAACATTATGTTAGTTTCAGGTGTACCATGTAGTGATTTGACATTTGTATACTTTATGAAATGATCACCATGATAAGTCTAGTAATGAACTGTACCCATACAAAGTTATTACAGTTTTATTGACCATTTTCCTTATGCTGTGTATTATATCCCTGTGGCTTATTTATTTTAAAACTGGAGGTTTGTACCTGTTAATGTCTTTCACTTACTCCTCCCACCCCCACCCCTCTGGCAACTACCTGTTTATTCTCTGTATCTGTGAGTCTGTTTCACTTTGTTTCATTTTTTAGCTAACATAGATAAGTGATCTCATATGGTATTTGGCTTTCTCTGACTTCATTTAGCATGATATCCTCTGTGTCCATCCATGTTGTTTCAAATGGCATTATTCATTCTTTTTTATGACTGAGTAATATTCCATTATATAAATGTATCACATCTTCTTTATCTACTTATCCATCAATGGACACTTCAGTTACTTACATAACTTGACTATTGTAAATAATTCTGCAGTGAATTGATGTACATGTATTTTTTCAAATTAGTGTCTGTTTTCTTTGGACAAATGGTGAGAAGTGAAATTGCTGAATCATATGGTTGTATTTTTAATTTTTTGAGGAACCTTTATACTGTTTTCTGTAGTGGTTGCATCAACATAACTGTAATTTTATTGCATGCAGTGTCCTAGGCATTCTAACAGATATTTTAATTATATTATCTCAGTTTATCTTCACAACACAGCTTGAGGTAGGCAGTTATCATTTACAGAGGGAAAAAAGTGAGGTTTAGAGAAGTGAAATAATCAAGTCTAGGTGGCTTTAAAACAAGCATTGGTAAACTTCAGCCTGCAGACAGATCTGCCTCCTTGCCTGTTTTTGTAAAATAAGTAGTATTGTAAATGAAGTTTTATTGGAACACAGTCACACTCATTCTTTTTGCAATACAGTAGCAAAGTTGAAGACTTGTAACAAACTCTCTGGCCTGCAAAGCCCAGGTATCTGTATAGTTGGCTCTCTGTAACTGTGGGTTCTGCATCTGCGAATATGGAGGGCCAGCAGTACCACGACATTTTATATAAGGGACTTGAGCATCCACAAATTTTGGTATCCTGGAGGTGGGGGGTGTCTTTTTAATAGTTTTTTGTCTCCTGTCATTGCTTCCTGCCTTCATTGTGCTTTCTGGTGGAAGTTTCTTACCCAGCTCTTTTTCTATTCCTAATCTTTTGTGAAGTTCAACTAAAAATACTGAGCATATTAAAATCATGCACAGTGGGGAAGGTATAGCTCAGTGATAGAGTACAAACCTAGCATGCACGAGGTCCTGGGTTCAATCCCCAGTGCTTCCATTAAAATAAGTAAGTAAATAAACCTAATTAACCCCCCCAAAACAAACAAAAACAAAAAACTACCACAAACAAACAAAATAAGTAAAACATTTTTTAAAAATCTTGAGCAATGAAAGGTATAAATAGACTCTTAGAATCTGAAATGTTCTCTTATGAGTAATGTGTTTTGATGTATTGATTTCTGATTTTGTTGCCCAAGTCCCTTTCACTCCTACTTTCTGGCTTTTGCTTATTACTAGGTAAAATTACTATGATTTATTTGCTAGATGATATTTTAATAGTTTATACTGTTTTCTTTTTTAGCATGTCTGTGATTTAAGGTTAATCGTGGGTTTTCAATATAGAGGCTCATCAGTAGGGTTCAAAGAGCCATTTGAAACCCCAGAATTACATACAAAATTCTTTTGGAGAATGGATCTACAAATGGTTAAGAACAATTTATTCATTCAGTAAATATTTATCGACATCTGTTTTTTACCAGACACTGTGTCTCTACTGGGGATACAGCAATGAACAAAACAAGGACAGTACAGTGGGCCTTCTGCATTTGTGGGTTTTGCACCCATGAATTTGACCAACTGTGGATTGAAAATGTTAGGGGGAAAAGTTTCAGAAAGTTCCAAAGGAAAAACGAATTTATGCAGCACTGGCAACTATTACAAGTAACCTAGAGATGATATTAAGTATACAGGAGATGTGCATAGGTTATAAGCAAATACAACACCATTTTATATAAGGGACTTGAGCATCCATGAATTTTGGTGTCCACATCACAGGGTGTGGGGGGGTGTCTGGAGCTAATCCCCCTCAGGTGCCTCAGGGGATAATTGTACCCCTAAAACTAGACAAGGCAAAACTGTATTTCTCTAATTCTTTTTCTTTTTTTTTAATTGAAGTACAGTCATTTACAATGTGTTAATTTCTGGTGTACAACACAACATCCCAGTCAGTGCATATACATATATATACTTGTTCTTTCTGATCATTTATACTCTTCTCTTTTCTTCTGTGCAGGAAAAACAAGAATGGTGGTGGCTCTATATCGCAGATAGGAAGGAACAGACATTAATATCTATGCCATATCACGTGTGTACACTAAAAGATACGGAAGAGGTAATTATCCAACAGCATTACTTTAGTGTTTACAAATGGACAGCATCTCATCATCATGCTGCTACTTCATAAAATCTTTTTAGAAATCAGTTAATCACATTTGGCTTACTGCATTTTATTTAAGACACAACTTTTTCCTGATGTCTTTTGAGGGGAGTTCATTGGAAGTTTATAAAGTACTGAATTGTTAAAGGTAGACAACTTGATCAGTTTTTTAAAACCTTGTTCTCAACTTATTTGGGGGGGAATTTTCACTGTTACTAAGAACATATGCATTTCCTTCTCTCCAGAATTTAATTGTGTTTTTACAGATATTTATGATATTTATCCTCATTGGATTAGTGCTCAGATATACTCCTTTTGTCTTAAAAAAAATGTAAAAACTGGTGATTTGGTTTTTGGGGTTTTTGGGGGGTGGAATTTTTTATTACTTGCATTTGTCCACTGTCAGTGACATCACTAACATAGCATTGTGATGAACATACTTTACCCTTGGGTTTTACTGTTTTTCTTCTTGATTTTTTATGTCACTTTTCTAGAAATAAGGTTCTGTCTACCTGGACTTGGTGGACAAGAGCAAGACTTGTGAATTTCAAGATAGTTCTATGATGTTGATTTTTAATTCAAAAAGCTTTTTCCTCCCTTTCTAACCAAGTAATAAATGTATGAAGTAGTTTATTATTTGACACTTAGAGTTAGTGCCAACTTAAGGGTATTTCTTTGACAGTAATTTTAAACATTTTTTTCAATTTAAATTTTGCTTATTTTTAAATAGATACTACATTCACCTAGTTAATATTTCAGAAGATACACAAAAGTGCACACATTGAAATATTTTGCATTCTTATCTCTCAGTCACCCATTCCCCTTCCTGGAGACCATCAGTGTCACATTTTTATGTATTTTTCATGTGATATTGGATGTAAATCAGGCAAATACATAGGTGTATTTTCCCCAGTTTTGTGCAAAAATAAGCATACACCATGTTCTGCACCTTACCTTTTTCTCTCAGTGATGTAACTTGGAATTTGCACCATGTTAATACAGAAAAGCTTCCTCGTTTGTTTTTATACCTGCATGATATTCTTTTGTATGGAAGATCATTTATTCAGCACTCAGCCATTTCATGGACTGACAGGTTGATTCATGTCTTTTGCGGCAGTGAATAATGTCATATATCATTTTGCACATGTGCAAACATATCTATAGAATAAATTCAGAGAAGTAGAATTAATGAATCAGAGGTCTGCAAATTTGTAATTTTGATAGATACTGCTAGATATTTATTTCTCTATAGGGAGAATGAAGGTTTAAGTATGCCCATTGCCTCTCAGTGTGTGAGACATTTTGAATGTCATTGCTAATCAGAAAGGTAAAAAATGATGTCTCAGAGTAATTTTTTCCTCCTCTGATCTTTTATTTTTAAAAGCTTCAAACCTATAAAAGTGTGGCAAGCACACTATCATGAGCCCCCATAGACCCTTCATCTACATTGACCAGTTGTTAACGTTTTGCCATATATATTTTATAGCTCTGTGTGTATACACAAAAAAATGTCTTTCCATCCCTTACCCTCCTGAGGTACTTGCAGACATGACAGTATACCCCCTAAATACTTGAACGTGTGTCTTCTTAGAACAGCAATCTATTCCTACATAAGCACAGCATATTTATTCTTCTATTTGGGAAATTTAACATTGATATGGTGTTACCACCTAACATGTGGTCTATATTCAGATTTCCTTGAATAGTCCACTAATGTTTGTTAAATTTTTCGTTTTGTTTTTAAATTCAGTGTCCAGTCAAGGATCATGAATTATGTTTGGATGTCATTCCTCTTTAGTGCAGAACATTTCCCTGGCCTTTTCCACTTTTTCATGCTGTTGACATTTTTGAAGAGTCTGGGCTAGGTATTTTGTAAAATGTCCCTTAATTTTAGTTTGTCTCATTGTTTATTGTATTCATCTTTAATATTTTGTCTCATTGTTTATTGTATTCATCTTTAATATTTTGGGCAAACATCAGGGGCACATTTATATCAGTTTGTCCAACTTTGGTGATATGTTATGATTCATCATTTAGTTAAGGCTTTTCTATATTGTGAAAAGTATTTCTTCCTCTAATCTGTGGGGTGATATTTGGACACTATGTGGCTATTCTGCTCTCCAGCAGTCTCTTGCCCACTCATTTTAGCATACATTGATTATTCTTGCCTGATGCTGATTGTATTCAGTGTAGTTTTAATTTTGTATTTCCCTGAAGAGTGAAACTAAACATCTTTCACTGTGTTTGAATTATATTTCTTTGTGTGTCTATTTGTGACCATTGCCCATTTTTGTTGGGTTATTGGTCTTTTAAATTGGTTTGGGGACTTTTTTTTTAATATTATGAAATTAGCCTTTTGTGATGTGTGTTGCAAACATTTTCCCCCAGTTTGTTTTACCATTGTTGTTTTTACCAAAGCAAAAATAGAAATGTTTGTTTATTTGTTTATCCATTGATTTATTTGGGGGTAATGGGTAGTATGATTTAGTAATTTTTTTCTGTATGATTTCTCAATTTGGTGTTACAGTTAGAAAGGCCAAACTTTGATATTAATTTTAAAAAAATTTTTCCCATGATGTTTTCTAGCTTGTTTGTTTTAATGGCATATTTTAATATGTAATCTTGCCTACAAAATCTGGATTTTGGAAGTTGGAGGCGGATTACCAGAACATCTAAATGTCAAAAGCTTATTCTTCCTTTGTCCAAGTGGACTAGAAACTTCTAAGAGTTTATAACTCTTTGTATTTGAAGAGAGTTCAAAATAATCATCATTTATTATTATATGATAGGAAATAAAATATCTTTTTGACCTTTTAAAGCATTGGGCATCTGTAAAGGAAAAATGTATTTCTCCTGTTTGTCCCTCCTTTACTCTAACACTACTGCCACAGTCACAACACTCTTACACCAGTTTGTGGGTTTTCCCCACAGCAAGCAATTCTTTGTGATGCCAGCTGAGTGTCAGGCGTTTAACACAGTGCTGTCACTGTCTACCTGGCTATCTACCTCAGCTTAAGGGTTCCCCAAGACTGCCATGCCCCTGCTCTTCACCTTTAGATGCCAGTCACAGATCCCAAGTTGTCACCTATACTTCTGATCAGATTAGTATAAATTGTGGGTCCCGTGATCCTCTCCTTGGGTTCAATAATTTGCTAGAATGGCTCACAGAACCCAGGGAAACATATTTACCAGTTTATTATAAAAATAATATGATAAAAAATAAAAAAACATGATTAAAGGAAACAAATGAACATCCAGATGGAAGAGATACATAGGGCAGGATATGTGGGAAGGGGCATGGAGCTCCCAAGGTTTCTGAGTATACTCCTCTCCCAGCACCCCACATGTTCACCAACTCAGAAGTTCACTGAACCCCTTACTTTGGGGATTTTTATGGAGGTTTTATCATAAGACATAACTGATCATTAACTCAGTTTCTAACTCCTCTTCAGAGAATGGAGGTTGGGACTAAAAGTTCCAAACTTCTGATCACAGCCTGGTCTTTCCAGTGACCGGTCCTCGTGTAGCAGCGCATCAGGAAGCACACTTCGTTGGAAGAGAACACATTCCTGTCATCCAGGAAATTCCAAGGGATTTACGAGCTTAGTTTCAGGAACTAGAGTCAAAGACCAAATATTAGAACAAAAGATGCTCCTTGTGTTCTTTTCATTTAGGAAATTACAGGGTTTTGAGGAGCTCTGTGCCCAGATCTGAGGGTAGAGACCAATGTGTATATTTTCTGTTATCTCACAGCATTTGTCTTAGAAATAAGAAAATGTGGCAAGAACTATTTCTTGTATGGTGAAGTCTATTTTATTTCCACATTTCACTTATTTTACTTTTATACCCTACTTCATTTCTTCAGGTTGTCAAGGTGTGATGGTCAACATAGAACTTGATTGCTTTAAATATACTTCTCACATTGTGGAGATAGAAATTAACCCCATCAATTCTGCCAATTTGGTTTCCTTTTTGTGTAGTATGTATAATGTATGACGTAAATGTCACATATATATATATATGTTTTTGTTAGAACCTTTGTAATTTCTTTTTAGGATATCCTGTGTCACCTGAGTAAACTCTCACTATTAAATACTCTGGTCTAAGAGTTTCAGGAGTGAGCTGTTGTTTCTTCCACTCTTCAAAATACAGATTTTTAGTGCTGATTTTATCTTCTAGGTAGAACTGAAGTTTCCTGCACCAGGCAAACCTGGAAATTATCAGTATACAGTATTTCTAAGGTCAGACTCCTATATGGGTTTGGATCAGATTAAACCACTGAAGGTAAGAGTAATGACTATTCAGTAAATATGGTCGTCTATTTGAATGAGTGCTTAGTATACTAGGGAAGCATTTCTGGTTTTGAAATGTAGAGTAGTAGAGGGAAAAAGAGGTCATCTCATACTTTTTATATAATACACTTGACAGACTACTCTTTCAGTAATAAACTTAAATTGTGTTAAGGAAGTAGAACGATTTAGAACATTGAGTATAAATTACTTAAGTGATACATTTTAGTGTGCTGTAATATGCTGTAATTTTATAGGGCCTCACCAAATGGGTTCTGTTTTCTTTAGAAAGGTACATGTGTTTTCCCACAGATTCTATTGGGGTGTTCATTAATTTCTGAAAATAATTTATTTTTTATCATTTTAGCGTATATACTTTGTGTGAGTATCGTTTAAAGGACAGTCCTATCAGTGTTTACCTTTTCACTTGAGGTTTTTATAGAAGGCATTCTGTTGTGTTAGGAGATGACGCTGAAGAAGTATTGTTGCACTGTGTACTGGAGACCCGAGTGAAGGGAGCCGGTGAAGGCCTGCCTCTTGTTTCCCAAGAGGGTACCATATTTCTTTCCATGGGTGTACATTGGTACTTCATGAGTCTGGAGTCTGCAAAATTCTTCCTTGGAAGTCACATTTGAGTTTTTCTTCCCTCAGCAGAAGCCTTACTAAGATTTTACTCAGTGTTCTTGCTCAAGAATCACAATTATTCATCTTTCATGACACAGAATAAATAGTATAGCTTCTGTAAAATCAAAATATCAGACTATGTTAGAAATTTAACTACATTTATGTTTGAAGATTTACCTTTTTATTTCTGGGATGAATCTCTATTCCAAATGTGTTAAATTTAGAGTTTAAAAACATAAAACCTATTTCTTTGTAATTGCTGTGGTCAAAGAAAACTTTTTCTTTACCAGATATTTCTTCCATTATTCCTCCCCAAATTTCTAATGTCTACATTTAATTCTTTTTATAGTTGGAAGTTCATGAGGCTAAACCTGTGCCAGAAAATCACCCACAGTGGGATACAGCAATAGAGGGGGATGAAGACCAGGAGGACAGCGAGGGCTTTGAAGATAGCTTTGAGGAAGAAGAAGAAGAAGAGGAAGATGATGACTAAGCAGTACTACAAATGGACCACAATATTTGCACATATTTGCAAATTTTTGCTGTTTTGGAAGTGTGTAATAAACCAGAAACAGTACCGAACTGATTTTGAGGGAGGTGTTAGTTCTTTACTAGAAATGGGTGCATAATATAACTAGGCAGTGGTGGTGCCTTGGTACACTTTGGAAAATGGCTAAGGCTTGTTAAAGCCTTTAAAGTATGGGATGGTGCATTTATTTCATCTGCAAATGATAATAAACCCTTTGTTATAACTGTCCAGAAGTGTGGGCTGTATTATCTGATCAATTTATGGTCCCAGTAAAAGTAAAGGTACATGAAAAACAATCTATAAATGAGCGACTTTTCTTTGTTTAGCTTTAGTTTTAGCAAACATTAAAATATGATAAACACCACAAAATATGTTTTAAGTAATATCTGTTCAAGTTTTAATCTCTTAATAAGCTCTGTTATTCATTTACTGACATTTTGCAGTGATATAAGACTATAACAGCTCCATTCATTGCTTTAAACATTTTATTTTTGCCTATCTTGGTCATAATTTGGCGTTCTGTCACATTCCACATAATACAGAGGGCTACATTTTTGGATTTCTTTTTCTTAATTGCCCAGAGTTATCAGATAGATTATAAAAATGGCTTTTAATGGCTTAAAACATTTTTAAGCCTCTATTTTAGCAGATCAGTGCAGGATCTAATTCTTTTTATAAGCTATAAATCTAAAAATGATTGTGGGACCATATGTTCTCTTATGTTGGTGACTTACGTTATTAAACCTTTTTAAAAAGGTTCATTATAAAAGCTGAAATACATTCTTAGCTTTTAATCTACCTGACTCTATCAGAAGCCTTTTAAGGAAAAAATATATATAAACATGCAAAGGAGGCATTTTTTTGTATTCATTTTGGACTCCTGTCAATAAAATAGAAGTTTGACTCATTTTACGTTTGTAACGGTGTGTGTCTTTTTACTCCCAGAAAGGGATATAGTAGGATAACTCATTCTTTTTATTTTTCAACTAAAAATTAAGTAATACTGTACATGACTGCTGAAGTGACTGCTATTTCTGTAACTATAGAAAAACCTATGCTCAGGAGGAATTTCCCCCTCACACATTCACAGAGTATAACCTGGAAGGATAGTGCTTATAAAGAGCAGAAATGTGTACATGATGAATTACTGAGATAAGATGAATATTTTTATTACTAGTATGGAGGAAGCATAAGTCTGTAATATTACAGGACTGATTGTAATAATCCTCTCCTATCAAAATCTCCATAGACCAAAGTACTGTTGGAATACTAATTTGTGACCTTGTTTACTTAAAAGGTTGCCTCTTTCCATACAGATTTACAACGAGTATTTTGTTACTGCAGTAGTTGGAAATAAAATTTGAAAATTACCAAAAACATGAATGGGTTTTTTTTGGTTCTCAATTTAGGATGTAATATTTCCTATAACATGGGCAGAGCAGTTTTTTCACTGACACTTCCATCACCTGTTTTTCTTTTTAAAGGTGTTAGTGAGACCCTTCCTTGGCAAGCAGAAGTGCCACTGAGGATTTATTTCATTTTATAAGTAGAGGGTGGGTTTAATTTTCGAGTCAGGCTTTGCTGGGAAGCTGCTGGTTACCTAAGTGAGGTGGAAGGGAGTGAGCCAGCCTGTAGCATCCAGTGGAAAGAGAAGTTAGAGAAAAAGGCAGGTTGGTGTGAAGGCAAGGAAAGTGAGCAAATGAAACAATGTGTGTGTGGTATGTGGCAGTCCTGGCTTTCTTGAAGGATACTTCTCTAGAAAAGTATTTCTATTCTAGTGGCTCTTTCGTCTTAAAAGAGGCTTCGTAAGTTCATTCAAACAACTGGCTTCTTCTGATTTTAAGACTAGACAATGATTTCACAACCCAGTAACTCACCATAGTACTTAAAAAACCAGCATCACCTCTTTAGGAAGTTCTGCTAGTCTGTTTTCCTTTGCCATTTGTGTGGTACGTGTGTACCTCCCAACCGAATAACGCAGTTTCCTCTAGTGAGTACTGTAGGTAAGCTCTTTCCACATGGCAACAGTGAAAGAACTGAGCCCTCAGTTACAGTTCTCATCTCTTCTTTCTTTCTCTTAATTGAGATTTAACAACTAACTTAGCTTAGTTTGTATTTAATTGAATGGAAACTTTTATTGAGTGCAGTTCCAGTTTTGTTCCATCAAGAAAGAGTGATATTTTGTCAACATAATAGATGAACATAATAGATGAAAACATTCAGTGTGTGTATACAAAGTTAAACTGATTATTTATGAAACTAAGCTACTTAAACTGTATAATGCTTTTATCTCTTTACATTGGTGTAGTACCTGTTAAAAGATACTCTTCCATGAGGAGGCCACAATTGAAGCTGTAACTTTTTGTTACACAACTTGTTGGAGGCCCCATGGTGTTTTCCACGTGCATGTCTCAATCTCGAAGTCAAATGTTCCTGTCCTTTAAATTTTTAAAAAATTTTTTGCAAATACTTTTTTAAAATTAAAGAGTCCATTGAGTAAGTTTCTCTGCGTAGGACAGACACACTGTTCTATTTCTCCCAGCACTGGAGTAGAGAAGGATGAGCCTGTCTGGCTGCAGGGCTCTCCTGCACAGTGGGAAGCTCAGGCCCTGGCTGGAAGCAGAGCGGGTGGATGGACGGCAGAGGACTGCTGTGGAAAAGGGGAGCAAGGGTGTTGAATGTGATGAGACCAAGCATATTCTTGACCATGACATTTATCCAGTTGTTTACTTGAGCCAATCAAAACCATATACAGAGGGTTTCTAGCAACAATTGTTATTTCAAATGTAATTCAGCACTTTACATGCTTTCCGAGGGGTTGTTCATCAATCATCACATATTTACTGAGTTTCAACGTGGCCGGGTCTGTGATTGGACCCTGGGGCTATACAGATCAAAGAATTGGTGTTCTTAAGGTCTCACAGGCTTTAGGGCAGGCAGGTATGTGGCAAACCATCTGCACTGGCTAATGGTCATTTTTTGGAATGTCTTTATTTATTTATTTTTTAAGTCCACTGTAGGCAGAGGAATTTATTTTAGGTGCTAGCTACTTTTTGACTTTAAAAAAAAATAGGTAAATTCTCATCCTTTATTATGAAGTGTTTCTTCAAAGCATTTTCCTCCCCAAATATTCTTACTCAACTTCATGAAGTCCCCTATTTAATCTGCCTTATGATAACTGAAACAGCTGTCAGTGAATCACATTGTGACACTTTACCAGCTGTGCAGTGGTTAGTCCAGATATGTCTTAAAATGTTAGCATCAAGCATCTTTGCACATTTAAATTTGATGCTAGGGCTATTTTGCAAAACTAAAAAAAAGGAAAAAAAGCTATGATCTTGTACATTTTTCTGTAACTTCAGCTAAAAATTCAAATCTAGCAATCATGGGCATGATTCAGGGCTGTGCTTTCAGGTGGGAGTGTGTACAGTTCATTGGGAAAATGTTAAAATGCTTATTTGTATTTAATCTCATCCTTTTAAATTTCTATTTTTGTGTGTTTTATAATGTACATAATATGTTGTACAGTTGTACACTTTATGATTTATAAATAAATAATACATTTACTGGTGCATTATACAATTTTTTTCTGATTTCAGTGATCAAATTATTTGGATATGCTGCTTTGAAGTATCGATATAGTGCCATTTAAGCTAAAACTGCAGTTCGGACCTTTGGTATTCACCATTTGAGTTCACAAGGTGATGCTCCTCTGCTGGAGTCAAAGGGTTGGCATTCACCATGTAGCAAAGTGATATTTTTTGAGGTGGAACCAAGTAGGTTTGGTGATGGGGTTAATAGACAAGGGGAGGATTCCAAGCATCTATTGTCTACTGAATGAAAGTGGAACAGGTGAAGGCAGAAGTGCCAAGTGCAGCTTCCTGGGGCTTCCAGCAAAGTCTACAGCTCTGTTAGTGGTCCCTGCAATCAGTGGCTGCTACAGACACAGGTGCATGTGAGAAGGGCTGTCCACTCTCTTTTCGGCACTAGCTGGCTCAGCATTCACCCGTCAGGCTGGGTATGCTAAGGGTGCTGTGTTCCTTTACCTTTCTGAACACCTGAAGTCTACACTTTAAGTTCTGTATAACTGCAGCAGTGGATACCACATAGGTACGAGCAGATTCTAGAAAGAGCAACTTCCAACTATTTCCCTGCAGTTTCTAGCCTGGCTCCGGTAGAGGGCGACAGGGCTATAATTTTCTTTAGCAAAGAATGGTTTACTTTGTGGGACTAAAAGAGCCAAAATTAAAGACATGCTCTATAATCTCTATCTCCACCTTCTAGGATTACCTCCTTCCCTTTAATGTTTTGTATTTCTATCTAACCTTAGTCTGTCTTACATGTGTCCTTTCATAAGTTAAATTTACTTCTCAGTTTTCTGGCTGGAAATATTAAGCCCCCTTGCAACAAACTCCAGAAGACTGTCCATATTTACTAATTTTGCTAGAATTGTATTAGACTGTTTGCTTGAGGGGGGGGGGTCAGGTAGGACAAGGAAATCCTTTTATTCTACAAAATTAATTTTTGGATGGTAGGTGTCAAGAACTGTGACAAGTCTGAGGTTTCTCCTCTATGTGCAAGCTCATAAGTTAACCTGTCACAGTGTCACGGATGCAGAAGACAGAAGACTCCCAGTAAGAGGCACCACAGACTGAGCTTCCTGTTCCTCGTCTGCTCCTCTGTCCCCAGGTTCCATAGCGGTGATGAGGAGTAGCTCAGGTGGATGCTTCACACGGAGTGTACTGTGCCCCAGCTGAGGAATTTCGACCTCAGGAAACCTATTCTTTTAAAGGGTATACAAGCAAAGCTGTCTAAGAGGGAGCTACTCATTCTTCCAAGGCTGTTCCCTACACAAACATAAATAGAGAGTCTGGAGCAAAATTGTATGCCTCTGCTCACAAGGTTTGCAGAAATATGAGATACCCATAGAAAGCCATCTCTTAAAAGTTGAACTTCAAAATATATAATAGTACATCTATTTACGAAGAAGTATAGAGTACTTTCAAGTGACAATTAGGACCAGCAAGGCCATCTTCATTGAGAATAATGTGCTTTTAGACCTTCTGCGAATGTTTTACTGTCAAAGATAGTTTTATGTTACAACTGAAGACAGTTTACTTAACATGCACCAACTAAAACATATCCAGAATTTTCCAAGTTGAATCCAGTCCAATGTGACAGTGGAAAGGGGGTGTCTAAAAATGGACACTCTCTCTGTTACATATTGTAAATGTAAAAGATTTTGATTATGGCTTTGGCACCTTTCCTCAAAACCTCAATCTAAAATATGTCCTGACCCCACTCCCCTCCAAAAATCCTGCTCTTCCCAACAAACTGAACGTGTTCCTCCAAGTGAGTCTGAATCCTTGTAGAACAGCTGACATTCCTTTTTCCTAAGATGCTGCCCAAGTCCAGGGAGTCTTTGGAGCTTCTTTGGTTGAAATAATTGAGGAACCTCTGAAATATTCTTCTGAACAGTTGTGCTGGCATCTGATCATCTTTGAGAGATTATTTATTTTTGTTTTTGACTGTGAAAAGGCATTTAGAGATGATGCAGATGAATTAGGAGGGTAATCAAATTTGCTGATATTTCAATTAAAAAAAATCATATGACTAAAATTCAATGAGTGACTTTTTAAAAATCATTATTTCTATTTAAACTGCCTCTGATTCAAGGAAACATTCAGTAATACTGGGATAACAATAACCTCCCTCATTTACATGAATCAGTCTGCATCTATATCTTTAAAAAAATTAGTAAATTTACTTAAAATTAATCTATTTACTTTATAATCACACCCAAAGTTTTTCCAGCTTTTTAATTTCTTGATTCTCTGCCACATTCTTGGGACTCTGGTCACTGGGTATGTTCTATGTCAACTTTCCAAAATTTTCCGAAAGCCTACAATTCCTGTTCTTTTTGTTTTGTTTTGTTTTTTGTTCTTGACATGACAACACATATGAGAGAGAGAGGACGGAGAGCACTAGGGAGGTGCCTCAAGTCAAAGGGAAGCAAGGCACCCCTTCCACGTGTCTTGGAGGTACAGCTTTCCCCACAACCAGCTCCTTCACAACTCTGCAATTACTCTTCCCCACCTACCACACCCCTACTCACAAAACACAATCTGGGCCTATTGTCATGGAAATTATAAGGATTAGTGTGACTTTCAGCAAAGTGCTTTCGAGAATTGGAGATGACACTGGAGTGTTATGACTCATGGAATTATTTCTTTATACACTGAACCCCCACATCTTTCAAGCCTGCTGACATAATGACAGGGTATCTCTCTGTATGTCAGGAGTGACACCTCAGGAGCAGCGCATCTCAGACGAGTTTAGGTTTGATGATACTAAAACTGAGTTTTGAGTAGAATTGTGAACGTTTCAGTGTGTTGAAAAAAATAGTTTTTAGAGCAAGAAAAAAATCTAAAAAAAAAAAAAAAGCCATCCTCCATCTCCAACAGTATGATTTGTAAAGTTTTCTTTGCATTTAGTACTAGGTACTTATAATCTGACTGAACCAAGTGCCTGACCCCCAGCCTTCCACAGCTTAATATAAGCAGAACTGGAATGTCGGTATGAAAACAAACCCCGTGGATTTCAGTCTTGGAGCTGCCTCCATGGGGTGGTGTTATCGTGAGGAGCTATGAAGGCATGTATGCAAGTGCTGAGAACCTGGGAGGCCCCCTCTCAGCAGCTGTGACTTGAAGTTAATTGCACGTCCAGTTGCACCCACAGAGGGCCAGGCACTGACGTGAGGGACAGACCTGGAAACGGAGACCCAGAGAAGAGTAGTGACTTGTCACACTTGGTGACAGAACAGGAACTGGGACCCATGCACCTTCCCCCACAGGGGGCTGCGCTGCATCACACAACACCCCTGTCTTGCACCACTGCTTCCAACAGCAGGGCCAGACAGGAAGCCCTTCCCTGGGGTTCCTCCCGGGGTTCCCCCCGGGCACCAGGTGCAGGGGCCTGAGGCCACGGGGCGGGGCAGAGGACAAAGCTTACAGTAGACTGTGGTTTACAGTTCTAGGTGCTTGGATACAAAGAGAGCAAAACAGAAAAAAAAAAAAGCAGATAAAGATCCCTTCCATACATAATCAGTTGATAACTAATTTAAATAGTATAATCAAAGGTGACAGACAAGTGTGATGGATAAAAGAAACACTAGAGAAAGGCAAGGAGGGCAGAAGGAGAGCAGGTTTCAATTTCTGTGGTCAAGACAGATTGCATTTCAAAGCTGGGCCAAGGCTTGAAGGGGTGAAGAAGTTAGCCGTGCAGCTATTTGGGGGAAGAGTGTTCCAGACAGAGAGCAAAGTTGACACACGGGCTCTAAGGCGGGAGCAGCTGGCTTGTGTGTAGACTGTTAGAGACGCCAGTTGCTGGAGGGGAGAGCAGCGGGAGGGGAGCTCAGAGATAGGCCCGAGATCAAGGCTGCAGCAGGCGGGAACTCGTGTAGGCTGTTGCTAGGACTTCGGCTTCTACTCTGAGTGAGGTGGGAGCCACTGCAGCGTTCTGAGCAGAGGAGTGACAGGACCTTGCGTTTTTGTCTTAAAAAGATCCCTCTGGCTATTGTGTAAAAACAACAACAACAACAACAACAACAAAACCTAAGGAGAGAGAGATTGAAGTAGGAAGACCAATTAGGTGCTTACTGCAGAAACCTCCCTGGAAATTTTATGTGTTATAAGGCAATGAGCGCTGTAACAGGCACACCTCAGAGATACTGTGGCTCTGTTCCAGACCGCATAAAATAAAGCGAATATCACAATAAACTGAGTCACAAGAAATTTTTGGTTTCCCAGTGCATGTAAAAGTTATGTTTGCACCATACTGTCGTCTATTAAGTGTGCGACAGAATTATGCCTAAAAAAACAACATAAATACCTTAATTAAAAATACTTTATTGCTAAAAAGCAGACCATCATCTGAGCCTTCAGTGAGTCATAATCTTTTCACAATAGTAACATCAAAGGTCACTGTCACAGATCACCATAGCAAATACTATAAAGTTTGAAATGTGAGAATTACCAAAATGTGACACACACAGAGTCATGAAGTGAGCAAATTCTGTATGGAAAATGGCTTTGATAGACTTTCAGGGTTGCCACAAACCTTCAATTTGTTAAAAAAAAAAAAAAAAAGCAATCTCTGCAAAGCACAATAAAACGAGGCCTGCCTGCATAGCTACCTGTTTGTCCCCATGGAGGCTCTGATGAGGTGACAGCTGCGAGGTGGGGTGCGATGTTTGGATTTAGGATGTGCATATTTTGAAGGTAAACCCAGCAGGATTTTCTAATGAAGCGGATGTGCTGTTATGAGAGGAAGAGTCGAGTAAAGAAGCTTCTAATGTTTTGTGCCTGAGCAACTAGAAGGATGGAGGTGCCATCAGCTGAGAAGGTCAAGGCAAGATTGTAGAGTGGATTTGGGGGGAAAAAATTATAAGCTCTGTGCTGGGTATGTTAGTCTGAGATTCTTCAAAGGGAAAAGTTAGGTAGGCAGCGAGTATATAAGTGTAAAGTTTAAGAACAAGGTCCAACAAAAATAGAAATTTGAGGTAAAATGGCATTTACTCTCTGAATGAGATCGACGAAGAAATAAGAGCAGAGGCGTCTGAACTCTGAGGAGAGTTAACAGTGTCAGGCCGGGCAGAAGAGGAGGAAATGGGGAAGGACACGGAGAAGGAGCACACAGCGTGTTGGGAGGAAAACCAAGGTGTGGTGTCCCAGCAAACACTGTCAAGAAAGAGGTATCACCGGTGTCAATTGCACTGAGAAGGCAAGAAAGATGAGCACTGAGAACTGACCACTGGATTTAGTCAAGCGGGGGTGGTGCTGAGCTTCCTAAGAGCCACGTCAGTGGGACAGCTGGAGACGTAACCCCACTCCGAGCAGGCTTGAAAGTTAGAATGGGAAGTATGACAGTGTGGTACTGGGACAAGGGCAAAGAGGCCAATGATACAGATGGGAATCCAGAAACGACCCCACACATGTGGACAGACTCACACACTTGATATAGGCGACAAGCTCGCTCTGCAGAACAGTGGGGCAAAGGAAGACATTTTCAAGGGGGAAGGTATAGCTCAGGTGGTAGAGCATATGCTTAGCATGCAGGAGGTCCTGGGTTCAATCCCCAGTATCTCCTCCAAATATAAATAAATAAATAAACCCAATTGCTTCCCCCTCATTAAAAAAAAAAAGGAAGGCATTTTCAAAATATGGTGCTGAGACAATAGGATATTCATTTGGGGGAGAAGAAAATGATACACGGCTCCTGTGTCACTTATGCAACAATTAATTCCAGGTGGCATGTAAGTCTATAATTGAAGGGCAAAACAATAAAAGGAGAAAGGAATATAGGAAACAATAAAAGGAATACAGGAGAGTATGTTTATTCATGACCTTAGGGTAGGATATAAAGAGCATGTCTAAAAAGGAAAAAAACTGAGAAACTGAATTACATCCAAATAAAAGACTTCAGTTCTTTAAAGACACAATAAAGAAATGAAAAGCAAGCCCCAGAGCGGGCGAAGACATTTGCCACACATGTAATTGACAACGGACTTGCATCCATGCTAAACAAATAACTCCTACTAATTGGTAAGAGAAAAGATAACTCAATAGAAAAATAGAAATAGAAAAATAGAAGAAGACAACTCAATAGAAAAATGGGCAATAGGCTTAAAAAGACACTTTGTGTCCTAGATTTTCAAAGTATGGTGCTCTTCAGAAGCAGACCCTGAGAAGGAGTTTGTGGTGCAAGATGTTTATTAAAAATCAAGATGCTTATTGTGAACAAAATGGGGGAGGAACTGCAGGATTGGCAGAGAAAGGAGTTGAGCTTCGATGTCAGCCCGGCAAAGCCTGGACTAACCTAGTGGGGGTTGCTCAGTAATGTGTCCTGTGTCCCACGTCCCATGTCAGGTTGAAATGGCTGTGCTTGCAGAGTCCGCCTTGCTCAGTCAGAGCATGGGCTCCCCAGAAGAGCGTGACCTTGGACAAGGTGGTTCTCTGTGGTTGAGGCTGACCCTGAACGCGCTGCTGGCTGGAGGCTGTCTGGGGACCACACTCTCCGCTGCTGGGCAGCCAGTCCTTCTAGGAAGGAGGAGCTGAGTGCTGTGTCTCCATGTCTGCTACAGTTCACAAAACCCTATATCCCAAGGTCCAAAGACATACGTGAAAGCCGTTCAAGCTCTTTATCCATCAGGGAAATGCAAGTGAAAACCACAGTGAGGTATTACTACATGCTCACCAGAATGAGAGAAGCAGAAGAGACTGACAATACCAAATGGTGTGAGGACATTTAGCAACTGGAAATCTCATCTCCTTCTGGTAGGAATGTAACTATGTAGATCACTTCATAAAGCAGTTTGCCACTAGTTATTAAACTTGACAGTGATGCACAGGCAGTAACCTAGCAGTCATACTTCCAGGTATTTGTATGCACATATGCACCAATAGACATGGACAAGAATGGTCATAGAAGCCCTATTCATAACAGCTCCAAACTAGAAATAACCCAAATATTGATTGATAATAGAATGGATAAATAAAGTCTTCTATGTTTATATGAAGGTTGTGGTGGGTAGCTTCCAAGATGGTCCACAGTGATTCCTGCCTCTTGGTTTTCACATCCTTGAGTGGTCCCCTCCCACACTGGACCAGGATGGTTGGTGTGATCAACAGCACACAGCAGCAGTAATGGTGTGTCACTTCTGAGATTAGATTATAAAAAACATTGCAGCTTCCATCTTGGGAGCTCCTTCACTCATGTTTTTTCTCTTGGACTATTTGCTCTGGGGAATCTATGTCATGAGCAGCCCTATGGAAAGGCCCATGTGGCAAGGAGCTGGTCTCTTGTCAAAAGCCATGTGAGTGAATTTGGAAGTGCCTGAGTTAAGTCTTCAGAGATTACAGCCCAGATGACAGCTTGACTGTAACTACAGGAGAGACCCAAAACCAAACATCCAGCAAAGCCACAAATGATTCCTGACTCTCAGGACATAGGTTGTATAATTAATGTTAGTTTTAAGCTGCTAAATCTTGGGGTAATTTGTTACACGACAATCAATAAGTAATGCAGTGGGATCCTATAAAGTAATGAAAATAAATGAAATGCAGTTACATTTGTCAACATGGGTGAAAACCTAGCCACAGGACACATTTTTGATTATTCCATTATTTTTTTTAAATTGAAGTATAAGTCAGTTACAATGTGTCAAAATGTCTGGTGTACAGCATAATGTCCCAGTCATGCATATATATAAACATATATTTGTTTTCATATTCTTTTTCATTAAAGGTTACTACAAGATATTGAATGTAGTTCCCTGTGCTATACAGAAGAAATTTGTTTTTTTTATCTATTTTTATATATAGTAGTTAACATTTGCAAATCTCCAATTCCCAAATTTATCCTTTCCCACCCTCTTGCCCCAGTAACCATAAGATTGTTTACTATGTCTGTGAGTCTGTTTCTGTTTTGTAGATGTGATTATTCCATTATTTAAAGTTCAAGAAACAGGTAAAACTAAAAGTACAGTGCTCAGGGATGCATGCCTAGAAGGTAAAACAATAAAATAAAGCAAGGAAGTGATGCTCATTAAAGGCAGGATGGTGGCTACCTCTGGGGGCAGACGGGGGCGGGGGAGGGTAGGAAGTGGGAGGGGACATGAGGAAGGACTCTGCGCTCTTGCTAATGTCCTGTTTCTTGACCTGGATGGTGGTAGCAGTATTTGTTTTGGATAAATTATTAAGCTGTATAGTTCTGTTTTTACCCTCCACTCCCTCTTTTTTGAATATGTGTTGTATTTCACAATAAAAAGGCAGAGAGAATGGGAGGAGAGAACTGCAGACAGAAAGCGTACACAACACTTTAGAGGAATGTTGCTACAAAGAGGACCAAAGAAAGAGGGTAGCCGCTGGAAGAGAAATGAGATCAAGATTTTTTTTTTTTTTATTAAGAGGAGAGAAACAACAGTATGTTTTACACAGAAAGAGATCATCTACTGGAGAGGAAAAACTTACAAGACAAAAGAGAGGTATTGTTGGAGCCAAATTCTGGATTAGGAGAAAGGGATGGGTCTGGGCTAAGCTGGGTGCCAGGCTGTGGGGAAATTGAATTAGGCAGGGTTCTCCAGAGAAAGAGAACGAACAGAATGTATCTATAGGTATCTATAGATATACATCCTATTAGTGAACCTGTATCTACCTATCTCTATATCTACATATCTGAGAGACAGGGACAGAGAGGTAGCGAGATTGAGAAAGAGAGGGAAATTGAGATTTTAAGGAACTGGCTCACACTACTGTAAAGGGTCCAAAATCTCCAGGGTGGGCTGCTAGCAGGCTTGGAGATCAGGCAAGAGTTGATGCAGTCTTGAGTCCAAAGGCAGTCTGCAGGCAGAATTCCCTCCTTCCTTGGGAGAAGTCAATCTTTTTCCTTTTGAAGCCTTCAACTGATTGGATGAGACCCACTCACATTATGGAGGACAGACTGCTTTACTAAAAGACTACTGACTGAAATGTTAATCTTGTTTTAAAGAATTCCTTCACAGTAACAACAGCCCAATGTTTGAGCAAATATCAGAGTACCTTGACCCAGTCAAGTTGACACATAAAATTAACCACCCACCATGCAGACTTTAACCGTGTTTGTGAGTTATCTTGCTTGGGGTGGAGAAGGAGGGTGAGAGACAGTTGGTCAGCTATTAGGCCGTCTCTGGCCCTTGGGTTTCAGTTAGAACACCTGCCTCTTGATTTTTCTGTCGGCCTTGGAGAACATCCACACAGCATTGTGGGAAGGGGAGAGTTTGGGATCACTGTGTGAATAATGTAAAACAAGACCCAAGACCTGGCTCTTCTTATTTTGAGTTTGGAGCAAGAGTCTGAGGATATTACTAATTCTGAGTGAGCAAGACATCTGCTTGTATTTTTTTCTTACAGTTTGGCACGTCTTATATTTGAAAAGGTGGATTCCGTATCACATTTACTCAAAGTGGTCTAAGTGGTGGGGCCATCAGAGCATTAAGCTACCTATACCTGCAGAGGAGATGAGCAAAGATGCTCTCAGGAACAGTGGGATTGCCCCTGGGGGATTTTCTACCAGGGGCTCAGTTCTGCCACCAGAACTAGGTGACCAGGTAGATGTTTGGGGAACTCGTAGCTGTGATTCCCTTGTTCGTGAAGACCCTGAAAGAGGTGTCTTCGGTGACGTTCTTCTTCCCTGTCCCAGGAAGCAGTAGTTCCTCCAGGACTCTCGCCTCGCCCCGCTCCGCCACGAAGTGCAGGCGCTCAGAACCGGGTGTCCGGATTCAAGCGGGAACGGCTTGAGCGAGTGGCGCGTCCAGCTGTGGCCGCCAGGGAGCGCCAGCCGCCGGCGGAGGTCAGGCACTGGCTGGCGGGATCCGGGACATCCGGGACCCGTCTCTGAAGCCCGCGGCCCGAACCGCTGTGGCGGGATCGCGGCTGAAGTTCCCCAGCGCCGCTGGCCTCGGGTATCGCCGTTTTACCCACCCTGAAGTCCCGACCACGTCCCCTTTGCCCTTTCCCACGACGGAGAGCTGCTTCTCCTTGGACCCCTGGAGGCAAAAGGGAGTCCCTGCCGCTTCGCTCCTTGGCCTGTCGGATGCACAGAGCGGGCGCCCTGCCCCCAAGGGACTCGCCCGCTGTCCCCGGGCCCTAGTCCCCTGCCCCCCACCCTGGGGGAGGACAGCTACCTACGGTCGTTGCCTCAGAGGGGTGACCCTGTGAACTTTAGGGCCTCTCGCTAGAGCAGGGCGGAAACAGCCACCCCCGGGATAAATATAATCCTCTTTAGGACGCGCCGCCACACTCTCCATGGAATCGTCAGGGGCCTCGCTTTGGGGCCACAACAGGGTGGCCAGATTTAGCACACACACAAAAGGATGCTCAGGTAAACTTGAATTTCAGATGGACAACAAATTATTTTTTAGTATTTAAGTGTGCCTCATGCAATATTTGGCACATACTTTTGCTTAAATTTATAGTATATATGTATTTTATATTATATGTTTGGAAAAATACACTAAATATATATTACATTTTATATACATATAAATATTTAGTAAATATACATATATGTCTATAGTATATACATGTAGTGTACTAAATGTGTGTGTGTGTGTGTGTGTGTGTGTGTGTGTGTGTGTGTGTGTGTGTGTGTGTGTGTGTATTCCTTGTTTACCTGAAACTCAAATGTGACTTGAGTGCCCAGTATTTTTTTTCTGGCAACTCTAGCCAGGAATGAATTTATGTGGAGGGAGGAAGGGAAAGGTGAGGGCAGATAAATGTGTGTGAAGCTGTCACTATGAGATACTCATTTCTGTTTCCTCTTTTTAATGTCTTATCTATACATTTTTAATTCCATTTATAGAAACCTGACTAGTTAAAAAAATCCAATTTCTCTGTTTTGTTTCAGTTAAACTCAAGTACAACCTTGTCTGTAACTTTTTTTTCTTAGCAGATTTTAAAAAGAAGCAACTGATCATTTAGATCATGGAATTCAGCTAAAGCTGTCACTCTTTATGTCTATGGAAACTTTCCTTTCGAGAAACTTAATATTTTTCTATTAATTTATTTTTAGAGACAAATCTGTATTTTGCTATTTTGGCAGAAAGCTTTACCTTCTGACCAGAGACCAAAGAACTGTTGGGTGGGGCAGAAATATGGAAGGCATGATACTGCCTGCACACACCCTACACACCCTGACCAGGGCCTGTGGGAGCCTCCTGGGACCCCAATTCTGGGTAGCCATTTCACACCCACTATCCAATGGGGGACACACACACACACACACAGAGTATATGTGTCCATTACATTTAGATTTTGAGTCAAGGGACTCAATCCCCATGAGGGACTGGATCCCGTATATTCCTAGTAACACTGCTTGGCCTTTGCTAGCTCATTTCCCTCACTCCGTTGCGGAATCCCACCTGAAACAGGACCGGCTTAGATGTAGATAAGCTCCTGGTTGGTCTTGACCTGCTTAGTCTTGGAGGAGAGGAAGCCAAGTGTATTAGCTTAGTTTCCCTAGGGCTGCTGTAACAGAGTACCACAAACTGGGTGGCTTAAACAACAGAAATGTATTGTTTCAGTTACGGAGTCTAGATTTTTCAAAATCAAGGTTTGCTTCCTTCTGAGGGCTGTGAGGAAAAGATCATTCCAGGATCTCTCTTTGGCTTGTAGATGGTGTCTTTTCTGTGTCTCTTTACATTGTTTTCCCTCTAAGCTCATTGTCTCTGTGTCCAAATTTCTCCTTTCTATAAGGGCACCAGTCATAGAGGATTATAACCCACCCTAATGACCTTGCTTTACCCTGATTCTCTCTGTAAAGACCCCATCTCAAATAAGGTCATGTTCTGAGGTAATGGGGGTTAGAATTTCAACATATCTTTTTGTGAGAAATAGTTCAGTCCATAACCCCAAGGAAGTCCCGATGAATGAAGGTGCAATTCCCTGGTTCCTGATAGATGATTCTCTGAGGGTCCCATCAGCACCTCAATAGACAGGGCATTGGCTACCAGGCTGGAGCTTTGGTCAGGAAGCTCCTAGAACCCAGGAAGTGCTGGCTTCCTGGGAGAGCTCGCTGTTCCTGTCAGACACTTAAGCTTGGTTTGAGAGGCCAGCTGAGCTCCTGGCAGGAGAAGTGCTTTCCTCTCCACAGTGAGCCTTTCTGTGATGGAGATGCTCACCTCAGGGAGGGGTCCTTCTCTCCCCAAGGGCAGGGGCCCACTTGTCTCCTCTCACTGCAGGTGGCAACAGGACCCTGAGCAGAGCATCCTCTACAGATTTGTCCAACATGTGTGGCACCCAAGTTCAACAGGGAGCTGGGAATTGGTCCAGGAAAGAAAAACAAGGGCAGGCATTCGGAGGACTTGAGGTAAAAATTTAATAACGTGCAGTAAATGTTCATAGTAATTTGGGTCTCATAAAAGCCTGCCTCCTCACACTGTATCCTCTTACTCGGACAGTAAAACTCTAATGCAACTCCGTGTTCTGTCACACACAGTTGAAATCTGAGGATTCAGAATAATGCCTTGCCTATTTCTTCCTAAGGGAGTATGGTCACTAAAGAGTTTCAGACTCAGACTTTGGTCACCTTATCGTCCCATAAGATTTTAATATTCTAATTACTAACAGGAAATCATGCAAGCAAGGAAGAAAATCCCAGTTCCTCCATTAATTAATACAGACAAAAAGAATCCAATCAATCATTCTGTAATTTCCGGAGAACCATCACCTTTCTAGTAGCTGCTAAGTCCAGTGTGAAAACAGGCTAATAGCACATGCAATCTCCCACCATTTCTGGTCCCCCTGGGGATAGTCAGGGCTATCGTGTCCTGCTGCATTAGGACAGATTTTTTGACCCCAAGCCTAATTTCAGATTTTTTGTGTGTGTGCATGCTGAAGTGTGATCCTTTATGTCACTAAGTTGGGGATATGAATTTTTAATCTCCCTAAAATACATAGTGTGTTGGAGGTGCAAAATTTGGCTTGTGAACAAATGGGATGGAGAATTGACTGCAGGGAGGGCGTCCCCTTGCTGTCACTGCGAGTGCTGTTTGGGACTCCAGAGGGAGCTATTTGGAAAATGAATTGGATTCTGTCCTTAAAAATAAAGTTACTTGGTAAATTGAGGAAGCCTTGATCCAGGTGAGAGCCCAGGAGCAGCTGGGGCTTAACACCCTTCTGCACATGTTTAAGGACATTGGAGGCTTATGACTGCTAATTAGGACCCACAGATCATTTAAATCGTGAGTCTCTTGATCCACTGTGAGCACATTAATAATTTTTCTCAATACTTTCAAGGTAAAAAGAGATTATGGAGAGAAGACTGTTTAATTTGATCACTTGTGTATATGGGCACCAACACCCTTTTCCTGCCTCCCCTCCTTGGCACCGTCCTTGGACGACACATATCCCCGTGCTTTGGGGAGTCAGCCCTGCTCCAGGAGACCCACTCACCCTCTCAGAGCCACTATGTGCTTTCTTTCTGTCAGTCTCTTCATTTCCTTTTCTCCTCCATACACATTCACATCTGTTGCACATCATTTAACTGTTCTGTGTCATGGGGTACATTTTATTTTCCAGTTTTCCTGTCTACCATCTCACGTGTAGGCTTTTCTTTAACAAACACATTCTCATTTCCTTCTCATACTGTGTCCTGGATTGTTTCCACTACTCACTTTGCTATTGTTATAATTTTTCTTTGTCTTCTTTTTTTCTTTTGCTTTGGTTTTTCTCTCTCTGTTGTGGAGGTATGGAAACCAGAGTGTAGGTGCTGAAGCTGGTCAGCTGGACATCGCCAGCAGCCCTGGTTCCATACCCTCTAGCCTCTTCGCTAGTGGCCCCTCTGATTCTTGTGAGAGCAGTTGTGGTAAATCCCTTTCCCTCCCCCTCCAGCCTCTGTTTCAGGAAGTTTGGGTGGGTCATTCGCAACTGGCAACATGTTCAGTCTCCTTCCCCGAGGTTGAATGTGCCTGCAGGTGTCGGGCTCTTCTGCAACTCCCCTTTGTAGGGCCTGTGGGAGGACAGCTCAGAAGTCACTAGCAGGGTCGGCGGGAAGAGCAGGCAGGTTGATGAAGAAACTGGTAACAGAAGTATACGGTGTGTGGGGAGTCATTTTCCTGGATTACTTTGAGTAAGAGTCTTCTCTAATATCTTGTGCTCAAAGACATGTTATTAAAAGTTTCAAGATTGCTGCAATACAGGTGCTCAGTTTGGTGAAGTCTAGATTTTTTTTTTCTTTTTGCCTTTATGACCTTCTAAAGGGGCACTGGAATGTTGTTCCTGACTACTCTTTGAGAGTCTCCTGTCTTCCCCAGGGAACGTAACGTACCTTTTTTCTCTGGCTGCCTTCAAGATTTGCTTTTCATCTTTTATTTTCTGCAGTTTGAAAATGATATACCAAGGTATGATGTTTTTGTTTGTTTGCTGCTTGATGTTTCTGAGCTTTTGGGTTTGTTTGCTGTCTGTCAGGAAGTTTGGAAAATTCTCAGCCATTAGTTCTTTCAATATCTCTTCTGCCTCACTCTCTCCCTCTTCTCCTTCTGGTATTCCCATTGCATATATATCAGGCCACAAGATATTGAATCACTTTAAATATAAAAACATAGATACATTATGAGGAAATTATGAAAAATAAATGTCATACAAACAGTGAAGAAAGCTAGAATAGCTATATTATATTAATACCTGAAGAAGTACACTTCACCCTTAGGAGTGTTACCAGGGATAAATGGTGCTGACACATAATGATAAAGGGTTCAATCCTCCAAGAAGACACAGAGATACGAAATGTGTGCCCACTAACAGCAGTACTCAAAGAGACGCAGAGAAAAGCTGCTAGAACTGGAAGGAGAAAGAGAAAAAGCCACAGTTACAGATGGAGACTTCAATCATTGATAGAAAAAGTGGACAGGAAATCAGTAGGCACAGAAGATCTGAATAATATCATTAACCAACTTGGCCTAATTTACGATTATAGAATATTCCACTCAGCAGCAGAAAACAGCCTTTTCAACTGCACACAGAATATTCTCCAGAACAGACCATATATTGACTCATAAAGAAAACCTTAACACACTTTTTTTTTAGTTGATCTTTTTGTTTGTTTGTTTTAGTCTCTTTTTTGTGGGGGGTAACTAGGTTTATTTATTTTTTAATAGAGGTACTGGGGATTGAACCTAGGACCTCGTGTATGCTAAGTATGGGCTCTACCGAAGAGCTATACCCTCCTTCTCCTTAACATAGTTTTTAAAATGGAAACCTCTTCTTGGCTCTTGGAATTTTGGCCCCTGTGTGAGAGTGGTGGTGCTGCCTGGACAATGTGCAGAGTGCCCCTGCTGGGCCAGTGGGGTGGAGGGCAGGTGGAAAGGTTTAAAAAAAAAAAAAGGAAATCTCACAAAGTATGTTCTTGGAGTATAATGGAATTAAACTAGAATTCTGTAACGATAAGATATCTGGAAAATCACCAAATATTGGCAGTTAATACGCTTCTATGTAACCCATGGGCCTCAAGGTAAATTTAAAAATCCTTTGAACCAAATAAAAATGAAAATACAGTATATCTAATTTGTGGATTGCAGCTAAAGAAGTGCTTAGAGGAAATTTTATAGCATTCAAATGCTTATATTAGAAAAGAAGCAGTGTCTCCAACCAGTAATCTAAGGTTCTACCCTAAGAAACAAGAAAAAGAAGAGCAATTAAACCTAGAACAGGCAGAACAAAGGAAATAATAAAGAGCTTATATCAATAAAATTGAAAAAAAAAAAAAGAAGAAAAACCTTCCTACCTCCCACTCTCCCCACCAGTCCTAAGTCCCTGTGTACATCGTTGGATGCAAACAGAGATGTGTGGAGGAGGAGGAATTCATTCAGTTACACAGGTCAGACTTGTGGATATTAGCTCTCTCCCTCCCAGGAAAAACTAGATGTTACAAATGTTTTTTTTTTTTTAATATTATAAGTTTTCTATGTCATTTCTAAAGCTAACATCTGTTGAGAGCTTGTAACATTCCAGGTATTGTTATAAACACTTTAAATATATTAGTTCATGTAATCCTTACAAGTAACCTATTTTTACCCCCACGTTATAGATGCGGAAACTGAAGCACACACAAGTAATCTGCCAAAGATGACTCACGTAATATGTGATAGAGCCAAGATCTGAATCCAGGCAGTCTGGCCTCAGAGCTCAGATGTAAAGGAGTGTTTTTGCTGGTACCTGTGATCGGGGGGTCCAGGATGGAAAGGGCTGTATTTGTTCCCCCTGCATCTAGCACAGTGTCTGGCAAACAAAGCTCTGGATAAGGGTTAGTTGGCTGGTTTATAACTTGAGACCATTTTAGAATAAAAATGGAAATCATCTTGGCCTATTAGAGAGGTGACTTCAAAGTTGCTAAGAGACTAGTTCTTAAATGTTTTCTCCCCCTAGAATAAATGATAATTATGTGATATCATAGAGGTGTTAGCTAAGGCTACAGTGGTAATCACTTTGCAGTATATAAATACATCAAACCAACATGTTGTACATCTTAAATGTACACAATGTTATAAATCAGTTATGTCTCACACACAAAAAAGGTGATGACTACAATGCTACACTTTATTTATAAACCTATTTATAAGTTACTGATGCTGGTCAATACAGATGACCTTTCGCTTTATATTGTGTGATGTGATATGATGGGTGGAGGGAGGGAGATGTTGTCTTTGGGGTTTGAGCAGATAGATGGAGAGAGAGGTTTCTCTGATAACATCACAAAAGTCATGGAAGAGAGCAAACAATTCAATCTCTAGAATCTTCGTATCCTTTCTCTGAGTTAACTGACATTACTCCCACTCTCAGGGGCCCGGAGGAGGAGGAGGAGGAGCGGAGGCTCAGATGGCTCCCCCTTCACTGCCTTCAGGTCTTAACACACCTTCACCTCCAGGAGACTTTCTCTGCTACTCTAATTTTAATTACAGCCCTTCCTCCTTACTGCAACCCTGACCGTCTCTATCCCCCTTCCTTGCTTAAATGTTCCTCTTTGTCACTCATTACCATTTAACATGTACATATTTTATTTATTTATCTTGCTTATTGTTTGTCTCTTTGCAGTAGAAAGTAAGCTCCATGAGGCTAGAGATTTTGGTCAGTTTGTTAAACTGAGCCTAGAATAGTGCCTGGTACACTGAAGGCATTACATATTTGTTGAATGAATGAATGAGTAAAGATTCCCTGTCATTTCACTTACTATAAATTAGGGGAAGGACATTCAGAAGTTAGGAATCTGTGAGAATCTGTATGCAAGACAGCTCAAAAGGTGCCTATTTTGTATGTCTATGATGTCTGGGTGCTAGGTGCATAGTGGGTCACATCGTTTATCCCAGATCAGGACCCAAAAAGTCTCTGCTTTCAAGGAACCCTCTGTCACTCATTCAGATGTTCACAAATGTTCAGAAAATTAGTATTTCTCATTCATTCATTTATCATTTAACAAACATTTATTGAGTGCCCACTGTGTGCCGGGCATTGTTCTATACACTACATTGCTCATTGGATCTCTCCAAGAAAAAAAATCCAGTATCCAACTAGAAAGCAATGGTAAGTATTTTCATAAAGTATCTGTAATAACAGACATTTTTAATTATGATTTAAATAAGGCAGTGTAATTAGGTTTATATTAAAAAATTTTTTGTTTTTAATTTTTACTTTATAGTTGAATTTTATTACGTATTTTTAAAAATGCCCACTCTTTGTAGGTGAAAAAAATCATGCTCATAGTATTTGTGAGCTCCTCCACTCTTAGAGATAGAAGATCAATGTTTTTTTTTCTATAAAAATGAGCATGCTTAAATTTTTTATTTAATTGATTTTATGTATAAATGTATCTATCTTTTGAGAAACAGATTAAAAAGGCCAAATAATTCTATAAGATGTATATCAAAAATAGTTGTCTCCTGTCCCTACTCTCTAAAGACAACCATAGTTTTAGCTCTTCCTTCTGATATTTGCTTAGATTTCTAATTGCTTTGCATGTATTGCCCTTTCTTGATTATTTTTTGTTTTTGATATAGTCTGTTGATCTTTTACTTTGGAAGATGAAGGTGTAGCTTGAAGAACTCATCCCACCTTTTCCTCCTTCCATCCTCCCAATAAAGTTATGGCATAATTTTTAGTGAAACCAATACTTAGTGATAATATTGTTTTGAAAATGTATATATTATTTAGAATTGAATCATATAATGTACTACAGTTATTTTTTTCTTTATCTTTCTCTCTCTCCTGTTGGGTTAATAATTCTCCCTCTCTTTTTTTGTTTGCTTGATTTTTTAGTGCTTATCACAAATTTATCCCCAAATTATCCATCAGCACTAGAACACTTTCATTATATTTATGCAGTTCCTTACCACCTAGTTTTTTCTTTGGAGACATCCCTCCAGGATGGGCAACTCACTAGGTCCATTGATTATCTGTTATTCTGGAATTTCCCCTCACCCTTATTCTGGAATGAATCACTCCTACCAACTGCCCCTGATGATTTGTCCATCTTCAGACACTCCTGAACCAAGAGCTTTAGAGGACACTAGGGAGGAATTGAAGATGGGCCAGACCTGACATCATGCTTTCTTTACCACCCCTCCTGTTTGTTGCATGGGGCAAAAGGCTGAATGGTCACCTCTGGGACTCTGGAGGGCCACAAGCTCTGCCCAAGTGGTGGTAAGCCAGCGCCAACTGTGCCCTGTTATTTGTGGGGAGAAATTTACAGAGTCCCTACTGCTCATTCAATAATGGTGAGGTTAGTCTGGGACGTGTTGGGCTATGATACTGGTTGGAATAAGATTAAAGCCAATCAGCTTGCCCTAGCACTGTGTACAGTGCTTATGTAAGGAGCCAGCTATGACTTGAGAGGTAATGTAATCACAGCCCTACTAGGCAGGGCTGTGGCAACCCTAGGGCAATCAGGGACTTGATAAAGAATTGATCTACGTCAAGAAAATGCTTCCATGAATGGCTATTGTAAATAGTGCTGCTATGAACATTGGGGTGCATGTATCTTTTCAAGTTAGAGTTCCCTCCAGGTATATGCCCAGGAGTGGGATTGCTGGATCATACAGAAGGGATAAATTGGGAGTTCAAGATGTGCAGATACCAACTACTATATATAAAACAGATAAACAACAATTTTATACCATATAGCACAGGGAACTATATTCAATATCTTGAGTAACCTATAATGAAAAAGAATATGAAAACAAATATATGTATGTATATGTACGACTGAAACATTATGCTGTACACCAGAAACTGATACAACATTGTAAACCGACTATATTTCAATACCAAAAAAAAAAAAAAAAAGAAAAGAAAAGAAAGAAGAAAAATGAACAACAAAAAAAGAAAATGCTAGGGAATATACCCTTCCAAGGTTGAAAGACCCTTCACTTCATAATTCCTGAAGAATGGGCTGTCATAGTGCCTGGTATTAAACCAGGCAAGAGCCACAGGCTACCAGTGACTTCTGGGTGATCTGTCCCCAGTAGTAAACCTGATAAGTATCATAAACAAAGAAGAATATCAGGGAAAACACCCATCGTTATGGGGTAGGGAAACCAAAACCTTGAACTCATGGGATGTGGATGGGAGCACATTAGGCCTATGAATTTCTGGACATCCAGGGTTGGGGACCACAATGCCCAGAAGCTGGTCACCCAGAACTCACAACTGGCAATCTAACCCTCAAACACCCCAAGACACCTACTCCATAAAGCTACTCCCTTGTTCAGGATATACACGTTCATAAGCCCAGGCAGAAGTAGAAGGGTGCAGTTCCTGGAACATTGTGATACTTCCTGATGGTTCCATACCATCACCTCTCAATGCACATCCAGAGTGGGCTCTGATAGTGGGTAAAGAATAGCAGCCTGCCTCGAATTCTACCTACTGGATACATGAGTCATGTATGGATGTTCAGAGGCTCCGTGAGAGAAAGGAGATGGGGAGAGAAATTGAGACTGGGAGTCAAGAACCCAGGATAAGCTTCAGAACAGCGTTTGGATATACAGTTCCCAATGTATGAAGGGACAAAGGGCATAGTAGAGATTGGACATATGTTGCTGTAAGAATGGTGGCTTTGAGAAATGTGATGCTCCAAAACTTCATGGCCTTAGATCATATCCCAGCTGAAAAGGGAGAAAAACTTGATATTGTGGGGAAGACTGGCATTTGTATTCCAGACAACTTCCCAAATACATAGAATTTAGCGAGACATACATATAAGGAAATGGCTAAATTTAGGCAGACTCTAACTGAGCCCTGGGATATGTGGTCCTGATTCTCAGTTGGTTTTTTTTTGGTTTTTTTTTTTTTTTAGAAAATGAGAGCTTATGTAATACTATGTATGTTATGCTTTGCTTTGTATAAATTGGTTGTATTAAAATACTGATTGACAGATGTCATCACCTGTTTGAGGAGTCATCACACCTATCTGGGCCATCAAGAGTTATTAGTAGGAAAGCTACTCCCATCCCTGACCAAAGAGATGGATGATGATACATTCTGTGCTGCTTTAGAGGCCCAGAGACAGTGGGGGTGCCCCACGTTGTTGGCAGGCCCTGTGGGTATAGTCTTGTGATGTGGTTAGAGGTTTAGTATTTGAAAACTGGACTTAACCTGAAGTGTTACCTAAAATGTAGTTTTATCAGTTAAGATGTTGACGATGTGACCTCTGGATGGGTAAGGGATAAAGCTCTAAGAATAAGGTGACAGGGCCCCCCTGACCTGCAGCACTCATCTCTGTGCCAGCTCCAAACCCATCTGTCTGTCTATTTAGAGTGCTTCTCCTGCTAAAGTATTTTCAAATGAGACAGCAACAATATTCCAATTAACATACTTTTCCAAAACAGCATGGTGTCTTAAAAAGATGTATGAATCTGCCTTAAGAAATTTATTCTGTTTCTAAAGTACATCTTAAAGCACAGGAACAAAAATTGCTGCAATCAAAATTTACTTAAGAATATTCATGTCAGCAAAATTGTCTAGGAAGCTCCAAAACCCTTGTTTCCCCAGAAGACATTCAAATACAACCTAAAACTGGCTGAAATAAACTTGCAGGAGGGTGAAGCCAGGAGGGACATGCATCTCACTTCTGTGGACCCTTTAAGAGGCGTCAGCCTGCCATGAGTCTCCTACACTGATCCCTTGGTTTCTTCTTATTTTTCTTCCGTTAGCTTTTTTTTTTCTATTATCTTGAAGATTTCCTTGACAGTATCCTTTGATCTTTTGATTAAAATTGCTATTTCTACTCTCATATTTTTAATTCCAAGGATTCTCTTTTATCCTGTTAATCATGCCTTTTTTTTTTTAAATAGCAACCCATTCTCATGTTATTGATGCAATATGTTGTATTATGTCTTCCAGGACATTAATCATCATTTTTTTAATGCTTTTTTTTTTCTCCCTGTATTTTGTCTGTTTTTTTTTTTTTTTTTTCCAGATTCCTTTTCTTCCTTTTTGTTGGTTTTGGTTTCTGTCATTCATGGCTCAGATTTAGTGAGGTCCTTAAAATGTGACTGGAAGCTCTTTTTGTATGAGCAGCCTTGTCACCAGTGAGAGTCGCTGAAGAGGGATCTTGGTGGGCCATCCACGTGAACCCCACCTGACAGTGTGTGTACATCTTTCCTCCCTCCCATGTCCTGCCTGAGGGTCTCAGCCTCACTACGAACAGTCTGGAAGCTGAGTTTGGGTTGGTGCTGTGGGTCCCACTTTAAGGATATGAATTTTCTCTGAATCTTGTTTTGTACTTGTTGGGCCTGTGTCCTAGAGAACAGAGTAAGGTTTCGTTTGGTCAGGTTGAGGGGCCGTCACCAGCAGCACAGGGGTGGGAAGGGGGTGGGGGCTTCATGTTCTTATTCCCCCCGTCACTTCCACTTTTGGAGATTCCTGAAGCCTCAGTTTCAGAGGCTTTCTTGGTGTGAACTGTGTGCTTCCTGGGATCCCCTACTTCAGAAAAAAAGGTCAGACTTCTTGGGTCCACCAGGTCAGTTCCCTCTTGACCATCTGCTTTGCAGCTTCTATAATTTTGTTGCTTTTATCCCCTTTTTCTTCTGTTTCTCATTGTGTTCCCTTGTTACAGCCATTCATTCATTCATTCCAGGCACTATTCTAGAAGCTTGACATTATAGCTATTCTAACCCACTTAATCCTCACAATAATACTGCCGTCCCCAATTTACAGATGAGCGAAGCTAAATAAAGCACAGAGTGGCTGAGTTTCTTGACCACAGACACAGATGTGGTGAAGCCAGAATCCCTGCTCTGAGCCACTGAGCTTCACATAAAATTTGTACATTTGTTGTTAAATTTCCTTTTCATTTTAGTTTTTGCTATTCCCATCTCCTTTAGTGTTCATATGAACATAACTGGGCTACACTCCTTCCCACAAACCAGAAGAAGATGGGAATCCCTCTCTGGAGAGTCCCCCAAACTACAGGTTTTGTTCTCAGTCCAGAGGGCATTCCTGGTCTCAGTCACTGGAAGGTCAGTAAAGGGCCCACTTCTAGATGGTGCTGCCATGACCTGTTGCTGCCAAAAGCAGGTAGTCCCTGAGTCCCCACAGCATCCCCTGCTCACCAGCCCCTTCAGTTCCCACCTGGTCATTTTCCTGAGGCTTGCACGCAGCCCACACATGGTTCAAGAGGAGAGAACTGAGCCTCCCACCCATTCCCTGCAGGCAGGGCCTGGCCTGTATCTCCCATCCCACAACCCTCCCCCCACCCCCATGCACATACATACACACACATCTGAGGAGTGAACCATGCAGCTAGATTATCGCAGTAGTCCACAACACTTCTCTCAAAGTGTGAGCTATCACTCTAAAGTAGCTTGTTTGGCGAGTACCAATTCCAGCCAAGCCTTCTCCAGAAGATCCCTCTCCTTTGCTAAAGCGACACAGCTGAATATACACCCAACTTACATGACTAGTCCCTTTGTCAGCTGGCTACCTTTCTGCCCCTTAAATTCCCAATTTTCACATCCCAGGGAAGTCCAGAGTCCTCCTCGTTATGGCTTAACAGTTAACTACTTCCTTGGGTTTAACAGTTTCTGAATCCGTTTGTCTTGGCCCCCTGGCTTCTCATGTGCTATCTTGGTTTCATTTGCATCGACCCAGGATGCAAAACTCAGCCTCTTTACCAGTTTCTACAAGAACTTCAACCACATCAAGCACTTCATAGTTTCTGTGGTCTTTCCTGAAGATCGTGTCTGAGAGTGCTGTAGGGGTGAGGGTCACAAGCGCAGCGCTCAGCATCCTACCATCTCTCCATCCCCCGCGCTCTTCTCTTCTCCAGATCTCCCCCTCCCTACCTTCTACTAGTCAATTGCTTCTTGCTGATTATGGTCCTTTAGCACTCATTCCTTTTCCTTTTTGCCAAGAGCACCACAATTATTCAGATATCCAGCCCTCCCCAGGCAGCTCCTGTGCCTGGGGGAAAGCAGAGTCCTACCTCCACCGGCTCCAAAGGTGGATTTAAGCCCATCAGCATATGCCAGCGGCTGTCATTGGTTCAGGGATGGGGCGTGGCCCAGTTCCATCCAATGAGATGGAGGGATGTTGGCAGGATGCTCTAGGAAAGAAGCTTCCTAGCTCCTCTGTGGAAAGTACCTGGAGAAGTTGTCCCCTGTGTTGAATGTGAATGGGGAAGTAGGTGGCCTGGAAGCAAGTGGCAGCAATATTGTGACCATGAGGGAAGCCAGGCATAGGATGATTGAGACCAGCTCTTTGGTCATATCATGAGTTAGGTCAGCATCACCTAAAGCTCACTGGACTCTCTGCCAGTGAATGCTGTTTATTTTTAAGCCAGTCTGACTTATTTTTACTTCTGCTTGCAACCTTACTTCCCTCTTCCTTCCTCTTGGCCCCAGAGCCAGTTTTCTGGGTTCAGCTTCTAACTGGGGTTGGCTTATCAAAGACATGGCCCACACAAAAGTTGGTTATCCTTATAGAGAATTCACCAACCAGTTGCATTTTGTTCACCATCCAGCTGCTTTTTAGTATAAAGACATTGGAAACTTTCAGACTATATCATCTGCTTTCAGATTCAAGTTCTGTTTCAAGGACAATGGTTGTATTCTTGCCTTTTGGTAACTAAAGGGCCCATCTTGGAGATCTCCCCTCAAATAAAGGGGGAAGGAGCTTCAGGTGATCAATGAATTTATTCTAGAAACTGAAGCTGCAGGCAACCTCCAACAGGCTATTCTCTAAATGATGTTTTTAAAATGCAGAGTTTCTCTTAAATGGGCCCCTGCTATGTCCTTCCTACTTTACACACATGTACACACACACACACACATATCTTTCTGTATATGATGGGCCCAGAAGCAGTAACTATTAGCAACTAAATTGCATACACTCCTTACTTTATTTGAAGTCTCTTTTTCTATCTCTTTGGAGTGCACATACAGTCCTGGCTGAGGCTCAGCTTCTCCAATTCTAGGAGCTTCTCAGCACTCCAAGGTTGATTTCTCATATTTACCTTGGGGAAAATATTTTAGGAGGTGAAAGGAAACCTAGCAAATAGCCAAAAGTGCTTGGAGTTCACCTGTATGAAATTTTTTTTTCACCTGTATGAATTTTGAATAAAAATTTATCAGTTTCAAACAAACATGGCTCAGTGCAGAAGTGATCTCAAGGGGTTAGCATTTTTAAGAGCATAAAGGAGGAGGGACTTAGGAAATGGAAGTCATCCTTGCAGTTTTTTTTTTTTTTTCTAATGACAGATATTCAAAGTCAATCACATTTTTGGAGAAAAGGAATCAGGTCTAAAGGCCTGTACTCATGTTGATTAAGATTAGATCACTTCTTTAACCCCTAGTTTCTTTTGTTCATTAGGCAATAGTTATTTGTTGATTTCCTACTACAGACCAGATACATGTTGGGAATTCAGTGGAGAGCAAGACTGGTTTCCTGGCAGCTTGGACTCTGCAGCCTAGTGACCAAAGAAAAAGGCCTGTCTGCTGTCCCCTTCAGCTGTCCTGGCTGTCAGCACATGCCCTCACTGTACGAACTCTGTTACCAGACACTGCCCCTGAGATGAGGGTCTCCGGGCTAGCTACCACCAAAACTGCCAGACCTTGAGACAAATATTTCCACTCAGTCAATCCCTGAATATCAGCCAGGGCCACAGGCCCAGAGCCACAAAGACAGGAGGCCTCATTTGAAAGGAACCATGTTTTAGGCCCAGGAGAATTTGAATGAGTCACTTTTTCCTTGGATGGGAGTGATTTCCACTTCATTCGATCACCTTCCCCTTTCCCCAACCCCCTGTGTCTTTAGCACGTGGCTTTACTAAAACAAGACTGAGTTTTATCAAGTCTGAAAGGACCCCACAGACTGTGGGAGTTCTTGGGTATGGAAGAATGGGGAGTCTGTCCCCTGTTTGTGTTTGTGCTGAGTGCGCTGTGTGGGCTCAAAGATATTAGGTGATTGTGAAGCCCAGGGTGACTTGAGCGAGTTGGGGGATAGTCTTCAAGTTTGAAGCACTGGCTAAGGCTGTGGCTGAATGTAGCCCACAACTGTCAGGCAAAGGATTTATTTTTATTTCATTGATGAAAAAGAAATTTGACACAAGATTTGTGAGAATTATAAGCAGATATATTTGTAGATATGAGGAAAAATTGTCACCAATCAATTAATTCACATAATTTGTTATTATCACAGAAAGCAGAAAATATAAAGAAAGCTTAAGAAGATAGAAATTACTCATAATTCTATCACCAAGGGATCATCACTGTTACCATAGCTCCAGTATTTTTGCGAATCATTTTTTTTTCCAAAAGAAGAGTGTATTCTGCATATTCTTTTGTAACCTGCAATTTTTTTTAATCAACTATATATTGAGAACATTTTTTTCATGTCTTGGTCTTCTATAGCATCCTTTTCAGTGGTTACTTTGTATATTCTATAGTGTGGATATATGATACATTAACTTAAATAATCTCTTTTTATTGGCTATTGAGGATGTTTCCTGTTTGTCTTCACTCCAAAGAACAGTTTTGCTTTTAATTTGGAAAGATCGCTGCTTGTGTAGTTTAAAGTAAGATCTGTCCCTGTGGAGGGCAGGGCTTTGGGTTGAAGAAGTGGCTGGCTGGGGAGGAGGTCTGGGTCTACTGATTATTTACCTTTCTTGTCTGACTAATCAGGTTAACAATGAGCTGCCTTGATTTCCCTGCTGGCAAAATGTGATCATAAGCCTCATACCTTCCATAACCCTGAAACTTCTCAAACTTTCAGGAACATTTAGAGAAGAGCCTGTGTTGAATGATGTGAAAGCAACATCATGGGGCCTCTTAAGTGTGGGAGACTTATCTCCTTTCTCCACTTCAGGATAGGAATCTTGGCCTTTAAAACTTCCCTATTTTTTCTCCATGCTCTCCCTGCCCTCTCCTGCCTCCTCTCCCCCCACCACCCAACACACGCCTTCATCCCAGATTGACAGTCCAAAGCGCTTAGTTTGCCAGTCTTATTCTAATGAAAAAGAGGGTTCTTTTGGCCCCTTACTCATGGCCATAGCCACAACCACAACTGAGTTTTCCTCCAATCCAAAGCATCGCCCAGCAGATGAAGCAATACATTGGACAGTAGAATGTCAAGACCATGAGAGATCACAAAGATAATCTAGTCCCCTACTCCCCATGTTATAGAAGGGGAGTAATTTGACCAATGTCATTGGGTTAATGGCGGAGCTGGAACAATGGACTGCGCCAGGAATCATTGTGGCCAAACAATTAATTACTGTGTTTTAGGGACAGAGTGCTGGGTCAGTCCTGCATCCAACACTTCTGAGCTGTGTGACCTTGGGAAACTTATTTAACATCCCCAAGTCTCAGTTTCCTTATCTGTAAAATGGGGATGATACTCATAATACTTATTTCATATCATTGTTGTAAATGAGATCACATATGAAAAGGGCTGGCATATAATATTTCCATAATAAATGTTGGCTTTTATTATGAGAACAAGGATTCTTTTTTTCTGTAGCACTGACTCCCTTGTTCAGGACACAACTCTCTCCACTTGATGTTTGTGTTGAAACCACAACCCTTTACCAGCAGCTGACAGTGGGATTACTCTTCAAATGGAGGCTACTCTAAGTAGGTTTGTGTTTGGGATGCCCCCAAATTAACCTGCTCCCTCTGGCCGCCTCTTGCTAACCACCAACCCAGTACCATTTGTGTGGAAAGTGTGGAGCGTGCTGCCTGTGGTCTGAGACAGAAATGTAACCACAGTGCCAAAGAAAATTAACAACGTGGCACAGCCTAAGCATCCTGATTGTAGCCCAGGGATGTATAAGACCTGGAGATACATTAGCTCAGAAGGGCCCCCTTTTTCCTTAACGGACCCCGTAGCTTGTATGCAGCCACCCCACCAAATTTCTTTTCTCTTTTATGTTTAACTTAAATTTTTCTTAGAATTAAAAAAATTGAGGATTTTTAAAAACATGAATTTAGTTTCTTAAGGCCCATAGTCCTGATTGCATAAAGACAGAAATCCTAGTAAGATTATCTATCATCTATTTTTTTTAAGCAAGTCAGGTTAGTTCATTTCCATTTTAAGCCTCTTGTGTGATTGACCTGTGATGCCAATGCCTGCATCCCAGACACACCTGATTTAAGGATGGGCCACCACCATAGCGCATGTGGGAGGAGGTGAGGCAGTGTGGACCCTGAGTATCAGAATCACAGACTCTGACAGAGCTGGGTAGGAAATCCAACAACTCCTTTATTTAGGGGCAGATCCTGCCAAACCTTTTTCTTCTTTTACAGAATTTGGAAAATATTTTTGATTATTTAAGAAATATTTATTTGATTTATCTGAAGAAACATTTTAAAGTGAAGACTGGTCTAGCATCTCAGCCCACTCAAGGTGCTTCGCTGAGTGAAGTGTGGGATTGTGTTCAAGGCCCCGGGCATCAGTACAACCAACGTGGCTGCAACAGAGATGCTGGCCAAACTGAAATCATCCATTGCGTTGTTTTCTTTCCTCCTCCTCTTCCTCCCCCTCTCTCCTCTTCCTCCTCCTCCTTTAATGAAATCAACTTATAGTGAATGAGCAAAATGAAAAACTACCAAACTTGCCTTTGTTTTGTTATATACAAAACAACAAAATCAGATGATTAAATGAACTAATACAGTGAATTTACTTCTTGCTTAATAAGTACAATTTAATTTTTGATTTCAAAAATTTTAATTTTTCTCTGTGTTTATAATTCAAAGAGAGGGATTTCTTATTTCTTTCTCATGCGACTCTGTATATATATTCAGAAAAACCTCAAGTTGTAATTTAGGTTTTTTTCACTCTCAGTAACTGTCCAAGTTACATTAGCCCTGGTTGATGTTTAGTTCTGGCTAAACTTGCTTGTTGCTCATCCCCAGGAGTAAGCCTTCGGATAAACGGATGTTTCCTCTTGTAGGAAATACTTGGGAATAATATGCCAGAATGGGGTGAATGAAATGGGCAATTGGGAGCCTTGCTCCACTTTACAAAAAGAAGAAGACAAAGTCTCTTTCCTAGTATAAATTGATTTGCCACAGAGAACACAATAGGGCGTGGAGGATGAATAGCAGCCCCTTTCCCGTGTGAAGACCACTCCACCCCATGCAGGCCCCGACGGTGTTTTCGAATATAAACCGTGTTCATGCCTCTGCACTTACACACAGATGTGGGGCCCACTTCAGGGCCCCGTTTTAATGAACTGACCACATGTGTTGTACGCAGTTGTTGAGTCAATACATATGACCATGGTGTGCTTACCCATATAGACACACTCCTCTGGCAAATATACAGTCTGTCCTGAACAACAATGCCATTAGAATCTTTCTCTTTGTTTTATTTGTCCAAAGTCAAACATTCACTCCTTTAGATCACCAGTATATTATAAGCCCGGTGCTGGCCCACACTGCTGCAGGACTGGGACAAAGAGATGATGTTACAGTCTGGTTTCTATGGCAACAGAGGAGGGGTAATGAAAACCGAAATGTTGGAAACACCCATTCTGACAATTGTGACATAATTCAGGTTATTACAAGGACGTAACTACCAAAGAAGCAGAAATGTCATTACCTTGCAGCTCGCGTCGGCAAAAAGCTACACTGCACATTTCTCTTAGTTGGGCTGCTGAGAGGAAGGAAACACGAAACACACACACACTCACACACACGCGCGCACGCACCTCGTTTTCTGCATGTAAAATGTGTGTGTTCTTTAAAAGCCAGTGGTTGGCTGGTTTTCCGGACATGATGTGGTTGAAGCTGTCATCGTAATGGAAATTCATTGCTGTAGCTATGGTAAATCGAGTTTTCTGCCTGTGCTGAATGCATTAGTCTAATGAGATGTTTGCAGCCGGAGAGCAGGGCTGCTGGAGACTAACTGTGAGCTACTAACACACGGGTGGAAGATTAGCTTTTGCAATACTCGGTTTGCATGTACTGAAAGTCATCTGTCTTCTGAGTCAACATTCCCGGCCTGGTAAAGAACCTGATCAGGGCTCTGGTGAACAAGCCGTAGGTAAGGGAGATGCACAATTGGAGGGTGTGCCGTTGACATGGGATCCTTTTTTTTTTTTTTTTTTTCACTGTCAGCATGACATGTTACCTGTTTCTGGGCTGCAAACGTATCTCTATAGCAATGCACGAGTGTCCTGCATTAAATCCACTGAGGCTGGCAGGTAAACTTTAGTCCTTCCCACTCAAAATACAACATTTGATTTCTTAACCAGATTTTAGACGGGGAGATGTAGTATAGAATTGTATAGTTTATCAATTTGGGGTACATACGCTACTCTTTGACTCTGCATTTGAATATGTAGAAAGTTATTTTTCCCCCAAATGTGAACTCAAATAATTGGTTAGCTTTTTTTTTTTTTTTGGCATAATGATTTCACTTTGCTTTGTTTCGTTTTTTAAATTTAAAAAAATTGTAGTATGTCTTGGGGTAAAAATATTTACCTAAAATTTAATTTTTACAATTGATGTGAACATGCAAGAGAGGTTTTTTTAATTGAATTTATTTTTTATATACCAGATGGAGTATTTTGTGTGTCTCTGTGCTCGATTTTCCTAATTTACCAGGATAGATGAGAATACTATTTATTGCTAGTTGCTGGTCTTAGTTTTGGGAAAGATACCCAGGTGACTGTGGAGTATCAGGAGCAGTTTTCCCAAGTTCAAGTACAGAGAGTCACCTCCTTCCCAGGTGGGCATTATATGACTCGAACCCAGTGTCATGAAGCTTCCTTTCCAGGTTGCCTGCTAAACAGGACAGCACAGTGGATGAGAGTGAGGTACCGGCTGCAAGAAAGTCATTTGACCGATGGTTGAGGCGCTAAGTCAAAGTTCTTTCCCCTCCTTGTAACAGTGAAGGAGAGGGGGCTCATGGTGTTGTCTCTCGGTGCTGTGACAGTACTCGAGAGGGTCAGACAATCAGTAGCTTCCTGAGAAAGTGGCTTTTTGGTTGGTCTCAGAAACTGTGGTATCTGAGACAGTAATCCAGGCACTTCTGAATCCAGATGTTTGTTGTATACTCTGTTATACTGTTTTTCTTCCTTTTTAACCAGAGCGACCATTTTTGAAGAGTGAAAAACATAGTTGCTTTTTTTGTTTTTCTTGACTCTTTTTTTTTTCCAATAAAATAGGATATTTGGAGTGAAAGCATAAAAATAACTGAAGGAATTTACAGTGTGGAAAAGTAAACTACCTAGGAGTGCAGTGTTCGTGTGGAGCAGTTTTTGGTGTGTTGTTTGGTAGAACTAGCCTGAAAAAATGGGCCGGGGATTTGAGCAACAGCAGCTCAGTAAAGATTACCTAGAAAAGCAATAGTGATCATCTACACTCAAGTAAGTGTACGTGTAGAACCTTCAGTTTTAGGAAAGTTGCTTGGTGGCTTCACAGTCTTTATCTTTTAAGTACATTTGTGACAGATATTTTTATTTTCTTCAACTCTGTAAATTGCATATGTGGTAAGGCTCTATAATATTTTGGTAAATTTATATCTGCTTGATTTGTGGAATTACAAGAAAAATGCAAATCTCACAAACACCGGGTTCTTTTATGTTTAACATGCTTAAATTTCTTCCCTGTGCCACTGAAATTACTTTTATTTTGCTACCAAAACCTACCCCCCAAAACAACAACAACAAAACTAACAAGTAAATGAACAATAATAGAAAGAAAAGAAAACAATAAGAGAAACAAGAGAAAATTGCTCTCCGTCATTTATTTGCTTTTGGTGGTGTGTTTTCGAGGCAAGTGAAACCAGCAGAAGCAGTTTCACTTTCTGGTTCTTGGTTTCTGGGGGCTGGGGTTGTGGGGGCTTCTCCAGCATCAGTAAGACAAGCAGACCAGCAGCTAGAGAACAAGCCAACCTCAGGTACTGCCTCTGCTGTAAGAACTTTATATTGAAGATTCAAAAAAGTAATGAGTTTTTAAATGTGAAATAATGTTTGCTTGTTATAAAAATTCACGCGATCGCCCAAAGTACAAAGATAGAATTTAAAAAAATATCTTAAGCTTTAAATGATGTGAAAAATCACAAGCAGATTGCGTTAAACCTCTCATATTGTGGTGGCTTTTATGTATTTTTTTCAATCTCAATTTTGGATCTTAAATACTTCAACAAGTTTCAGGAAACATTGCTGAAGTTCCCTTAACACAAAACTAGGAATGCTGAGAAATAACCTTTACGTTCATTTAGGGAGTTCAATTTTAGAGTGTTCTGTAGGTCTGTTTACAGTTTGGGGTGGCGGGAGGACACATCACACACATTCACTCCCCCTGAAGACACCTTGGAGCCAATTCTGGGATCCGGCAGAGGTGGGGAGGAGCGCGAACTCGCTCCCCGGTCCAGGCAGAGCTCGGCGGCGGCGGCGGCGGCGGCGGCGGCGGCGGGGGGGACGCGGCTTCTCCGAGTCTGTACCCCTGGAAGCCACAGCATCACTCTCACTCCAGGTGGCCCGTTCCACACGTCCTGGAGAGAGCAGGAGACATTGCCTCTGGTCGGGCTGGGGGCTTCAGAGTCCAAGCACCTCCAGTTTCATTCCGTGCTGCTGAGTCTTACACGCTTTTATTCAGGGATGGTGTGGGAGAGAAGGGAAAGGAGGTGAGGGAAGGCTCTTTTCCAACCAAATTATCAAAGGGCATAAAATTCGGTGTAACATTTTGGAGATGAAGTCTGGAAAGCAGTCCCTTTTGGTGTGAGCTCACGTGCTTCTGAATTTTGGTGGGCAAATCTGGCATTTCTAGGAGAGAGCTTTGTTTAAATGCCTCCTTGGACATCTCACTTCTTAATCTTGCAATCTCCCGAAAGGCTAGTTTGAGGTTTACACGTTTTTAATGTTTTTGTTGCCTTCAAAGGCAGACAGGTGAGGAGAGGCAAGGGGGATTAGAAACAGCTCCTGGGAGAAAAATCAAATGGTTTGGTACGTATATAATGTAACAGAAGCCACCACTGTGTCTGGTAAATTACTCTAAATTTTAATTAATGAGTCACAAAAGCCACACCAGAAGCTTTAAAAATTACCCCTTTATCAATAAGGTGATAATTAACTTTCTCTGGAATTAGCAATTCTCTCAGCCCCGGGCAGTATGCAGCCTAGTAAGTTGTCTGGAATCTTGCCAATTTTTAACAATTGGTCTTTTGGCAAACCGACTGGATTTTAATTCAAACGTCTATTGTGACATTTTCCAATGTGGTTCAGAGACCATTAGGATCACCCAAATTGTGGTAAAATTTCTGAGGCTGAAAGCTTTGCTCAAAGTGTTTGGATTGTGTTTCAATCTGTCTCTTTCGTCGTATTCCTTTTCTACCTTTTCTCCCCAAACCTCTATTTGCAAGAACGCCACATGCTAGTCTCTGCTATAAATCTCTGCTATAAATCGCTGTGGCGAATCCTGCATTTGTTGGTACGTACAGACCAAGTTTGAGTGTTTGGCTGCAAGCCCACGAGTTTCTAAGTGTTTGTCATTGTTATTGCATTCATCTCTGTTTCAGTTCTGGCAAGGGTTCATTCCTTAATATTTCTGCAAACTCTCACCCGCATTGTCAGATGCTAACATTTAGATTGATGCTTGAAGGAAAGGAGCTGCAGGCCAGTTTGGACGTGCTTACAGGCTGTTTGAAATTTGGTTTATTCTGACCTATCAATGTCTGAGGAGGTACAGGAGTACTGGGCATTTGAGAGCAGCCTGCTCCACAACACCTTCTCCCTACTGCCAACACACCTACTCCCCTGTGTTGCTAGTCGCTGGTAGGTGACATTTGGAGGCAGCTTAAGGAGGGACACTGCTCTTTGGCCATAGTGGCTTGCTCTTTGGCCATAGTGGCTGGCTGGAAGTCAAGTGGCGATGGGTGCAAATCACTCCTTCAGAAGTCAGATTTCTCTCTCCATCCTCTGGGTTCTTCAGATATTGGCATTGGTAGGCTGTTGCTTCTCTCAGCCAAGAGACCTGGCTAGGACCTGATGCTGGAGACAAAGCTTCCTGCCAGGTTAAACTGGCCCTTCTGACACAGTCTAGAACATCCCTGCCTTTAGGAGAGTGGGCTGGAGATGAGCAGTCAGCAGGATTTGTGCATTCTGGAATAAATCAGCATTTTTCAATCAGAAGAGGTACTTGGCCACCACTGAGGAGATAAAACACCTCTTCCTTCTTGCAGTGATTACTTTGTGGACTACCATTTTAGGACAGGAATGGACTTTGCATTAGACTGAAAAGTCATTCCACTGAGTCTGTGTGACACCTTGGCATAATGGGAGTGTATTCTGAAATCCATACACTGGATTCCCAGGGGTTGCTATTGTTACAGTTTGACCAGTTATGTTTTATAGAGAATCTGGTGGCACCAAACCATACGAACTCCTCTTTATTCTCTCACCAACTCAGACACGGCCTACCCTAAATTTTTATTTGTGGGGAGTCATACATGCATTTCCTTTTCAGCAGCCGCATTTATTGATCAGATAGATGGAACTTGGTCCCGGTGTTGCTGCTTTTTAAGGAGGATTGGCACTCCTTTGAGCCCTTTGAGGAAGGGACTGGGCTGAGGAGTGGTGGCCTTTCTGTCTCCATAAAGCATTCAATACAGAAGCAGAGGAGTGGAGTTGGCTGCTGTGAGAAAATTAATGTGCCAGGGAAAAATAGCATCAATGCTGTGCTTTGAAAGGTGGTGACATTGTCTGGTTAGCCCTGTGATGGTGACTCAACTTTTGGGAGCTGAATATTTGGTAACAAAAGCCTTTGCCCTTTTTCTGTCCCTGTGCTGACCATCCTAGAGCAAAAGCCGTAATTCTTTCAAAACAGAAACAATGACTTGAAATTCATCCTGAAGAAACATGCAGCCTTTCGTGAAGATGGGCTTTAAATTTGGGAGCAAATGCTCATGTGGGCAGAGCAAAAAGTTATGCTGGTTGGGTCCCAGTCCAGCCTAGGGAAAATGGCACTGGACAAAGAGGTACCAAGATAAAACCCAGAGGAGAGACCTATTCTATCCCCCTTCCAGTGAGGACTTCCAGTGAGCTTAGTCCACCCGCCTTCCATCATTTCGCCTCCTGTAATCCCCTGGTGCTGTTTGAAAGGCTTCAGTAATAGTCAACAGTAGCATATGGCTGTCAGCTCACAGACCTTGGGCCGTTTTCTTTTGGACTAAAGGCAAAATTTCTGTGTTCCCTTTCATATTTGTTCACAAGTCATCCTGGGACATCACCCTTCTGATGAGAAAACCAGGGTTGAACACCAAGGAGTGTGTTTTTCCCTGCTGTCGGGAGCCAGGCCCTGAGCCCTCTCACCCGGCTGATGTTAACACTCACAGTGACCATGTGTGGATGTAACCTTGGATGCAGTCTTTGAGGTGGCCTGAGGCTGGCCTCAGGATTTGAATCCTATTTTGATAGGGCTTTGGAAAAGAAGAATTGAAGAGAAAAACCCAAGGTGAAAACCAACTTTGGAGCGTTCATGCTTTTTGTTTTGAAGCCGGGATTTGGAGGTTGTATTATGTAATCAATTCCTTTGGGCCTGTTTCTAAACTATTACAAGTCAATAGAAATCATTCTCATTCTTTGGACCTTCCAGAAAAGAGGCTGACCTCTTTCCTTCACAGTCCTTTAGGATTTAGCACCCTCACTATTGGGAAATTATGGTGATGTCAAGCCTTGATCATACAATTAGCTTTTAAGATATGCTATTTTTCCCACAATGAATAACTCAAAAATGTTTTGTGAAGCATTGGGTTGATTGATCAGTAAAGAACTCCATTGTGGGAATAGAATTCTATCATGTTTCAGTCCTAAGAAACCTGTGGTCACTGATTTGGTTCATGCTATTGCCATTGCATCCTATGCTGGGGGACTTTGCCATGAGATTTGCGGGTCAATACAATAGCCATCAGTGCTTTCCCCTTCTATGAGAATGCCCCCTTTCAGGTCAAAAGATGCTCAAGGGTATTTGATGATATCACTTTAAAAACTTCATTTGGAAAATGCTTCAGGTGGAAAGCTGTAGAAAGCTTTAAATCTTGGTGCACAAATTACAAACAAAGCATAGAAACAGTGAAAAAAAAACAAAACTCAACAGGCTCTAATGCCTGAGATCACCACCCACAGTGTGAAAAAATACCCCTGTATTGAGTGTTTGTAATGTAATTAATAGCAAGCATTTAGCATAAATAATGAGGACAAATTGTGTGGTGGGGCTGTGTTGGTGCCTGAGGTGGAAATAGTTAATTGGTCCCACAGTGAGAACCTGTACAACTCTGCATTGTGTTAATGAGACCAGGTGAATATAAGCTCTCTAGGGAATTGAAGGTAAACATTCAGGTTGGGGTGCAATGTGTGTGACAGTGTGAGGGCCAAAGATATGTGCTGGTATAGTGGACTGGTCCTTTCTTTCTATTGCCCTTTTTTTAGAGGTCACTTGGCATGAACCTAATAGAGAATAAAGGACCTAAAAGTTCTCTGATAGCAGAGGAAGGGAAAAGCACATTCAGAAAAGTTTGTCTCTTACACATGTTTCCTTGGAAGCAGCCCAAATCTGCTAGGGTCAAGTAAAGAGAAATTGAGTTCTTACTACTTGGCTTGAAACCGGAATAGTGTGGAATAAATGGGAAGTATAGTCATTTTTAAAAAATCTATTTCGGTTAGACTACTGCGTTTATGACTATATTTGACATTTTCATGCCTGAGGAAAGAAAGTTCCATGGGACCAAAGATGTAACTGGTCCTTATAGGTTTCTAACAGTGGACAGTGTGGGTTGTATGGCTTCCTGGGCAAAGTTAGGCAGACCCAAGCAGCTCTTTGGTTGAGATTTCCAATATTCTGCTTGTGTACCTGGTAGATGGGTTATCAGTTTCAAGGGGGTTTTCTTTTTCATCTGTGAGAATAGAGATTTGGGACAGGATGAGGAGAATTTATATTGGGACCATGGATTCACTACATCCCAGACCATTTTCCAGCCAGCTCACCTCTCTGTGGAAGCTGGAAGGTTAAAATAATAACCTAAATAATGAGCTTGAGGGGAAATCATCTGACATTTGAAGGGAATAGTTAAAAGTAAAAACCAATTCTCTGTGAAGAGGTCTCTACGTGATTCCCAGATCCTTTGAGTGAATGGGTTTTGACGACCTCCCTCCCAGGGCAAGCCTCAGTCTCTTTTCTAGTGTCCCTCCTCAAGACGCTACCCCTTCCCTTGTTGGAAGCTCTAACTGTTAGCGAGGGAGGTTCGCAGCTTCTTCCTCCAGTAACTTCTTCCTCCTGTGAGGGCCTCCTTTTGTCCTCAGAGCTGTACATAGTAAATCCAAATGGAGCAGCATGGATTTTGAATGGGAAAAGTCTTGTTTCATGGCTACCAATGTGACCCAGGGCAAGTATCATGGCAACTTTGGGCCTCCCTGAACCTCCCTTCCTTATGGGAATTCCTGTGGGTCCCCACAGCTGAGGCCCAGTGCTTTGAATATGGCAAATGCTCAATAAATATTTGTTAAATGGATGAAAAAATGAATGAAGGATTAAATTAATGATAATGCTGGCACAGGCAGAGGCAGCTTTTGTGGAAAGGGCGTATGCACTCTTTGGCGTTATACTTACTGTATTAGATCATAGGCTATAATATTTCAGAAGTTGTTGAGAAGGTTTACTTGGGATAATGTATATAAAGTTCAAAGGAAACAGGATATGGAAACGGGTTTTGTAAACTGTAAAGTGAAATACAAATGGTAATAAACCCGTGTTTCCATTTATTGAGCACCATACGCTCAGGGATGCTGAGGGAAGCACTAAACATGCTTTATCTCATTTTTTTTTTATTTGATCCACAGAGGAAGTCAATATAGGAGGGGCTATTTTTATCTCCATTACATAGATGAGGAAACTGAGGCTTATGTTAACTTGCCTTGGGTCACATGGCCATATGAAGTCTGCTGAGTCTTTCCTTCAGTTTTGAAAAGCTGACGAGGCGTCCGTGTCTTTTCACCTGTGAGGGCTGAAGAGAAAGAGCTCCTTCATGCTTTAGAGCTAGCTCCTTCTGCTCGGCCGGGCTGGGCTGTTCCCAGGTCCAGCAGGTTCCAGAAAGGAAATGATTCCCTGGTGTTTCCACTGGGAAAGGCATTTTTGATCCACAGCAAACTTCTCTTAAAGCAGTGGACTCTGAGGCCTGTTGGACTCAACCCTCATTTTTATTACAAATATTTTTTAATGCCCTGTTTACAATTCTGAAGTGAATTTCCCAGATAATCTAACCCACCCACACCCATGATTTAAGAAAAATCAGCATGATGTCATAACCGAGATACGAAGAAGAATGAAGGCAATGTAATTCGTAACTACTTCCAGTGCAGGCGCCCCACTCTGGATGCCACGTGGAGTGATCAGGTGCTTGCCGTCCGCTACCTCTGCTGCAGCCCCAAACAGGCATGTGGTATTGAGGACTCAGACAACATGAGCTCATGCTGCTTCCAGTGACATGATTCTCCAAAATGGTAAACAACTCTTGCAATTCTGAGCAAAACAGAGAACAGTCTTCCCTTGACTTATGTACTAGTTGCATTCCTGGAAAGTATTATAGCTGAACAGAATTACATTATGTTTATACATAAAATGAAGTTAGTTCTAGGTTCAGAAAAACGAGGTCTTCACTTACGTGACTGTGTGGTGAGACAGTGCTTTATTATGTGGGACAGCTCCGTGCACCCAGCATCCCTGGCCTCTGCCCTCTAAGTATAGTAATGCTCACCCTGCCCCCAGCATTGGACCAGGTAAAACCATCTCCAACGCATTTCCAAAATGCCCCTCTATAGGGGTGTCATCACCACCTCTGAACACCTGTGGATCACAGTGTGCCAACCTGCCATGCATTTTACTCTCTCGACCTCCCCAAACACCTGATTAATTATGGCTAAGAAAAAGAATGGTGCTGTTTTGCCAGCTCCCTACATGATTACTAGGCAGAGCTATTCTCAAATATCATGGCAGGAATTTGGGGGTAACTTTGACATTTGAAGAAGATACTTGCTAGAAAATGTCCTCCAAAAACTGCAGCTTTAAGCCGCGTGAGAAGGCCCCTTCGATCATGTCTCATTCTCCTCCTTCAGATTATGCATAGGTTTTATCACAAATACAGTGAAAATACTTTTGTAAAATCTTCACTATCCTCTGGGTTTGCTTAAAAACATTAACACTTACTGAGTAAAGAAAGTAAGGCTTTTTACTAGGTATCCACACGACAGCCCTGGAAAGTATCATCATTCCACTTTACAGACAAAACCCATGAGAGTCAGTGAATTTAAGCAACTGGCTCAAGGTTACCCAGTAAGTGATATAAGTGGTCTCAAAGCCAGGCATTCAAACCGATGCCTTTTCTCCAGTGTGACCTGGCTCCTGCCCTAGTTCTAGACGCATGGTGCACTTCTATCCATGATGTGGAAACCCCGTGCCTGAGGACTTTCTCCTTGTTCAGTACGTGAGAATAGGGTGAAGTAATAAAGATGGCTGCAGACTCTTTGACATTCCTTCCGTGGGACTGAGGCTTCCCTCCCCCTAACTCTGGGCTGTCCTAAGTGACTTGCTTGGCTCATGGGTTGTGGTGAAAGTGATGTTCCAGGACAAATACAAGGAGCCTTGCAGTTCAACCCAGGACTCTCAGAATGCCTGCCCTTGGAACCCAGAGCCACCACGTAAGAAGTGTGGCTGCCCCACAGCTGCCAGGCCATGAGAAGGCAAAGCTCCGTGGAGAGGCCCTGGAGGATCAAACACCAAGGGGAGAAAGAAGGAGGCAGGAAAGACAGAGACACTAGACATGTGAGTGAAGAAACCACCTTGGAAGTGACTCCTCCTGTCCTAGCCTCTCCAGCTGATGCCACAAGGATCAGATACAAACCGCCCAGTCCAGCCTTTTCTGAACTTCTGACCCACAAAATGGTGAGACCTACATAATAAGTCACAAAGTTTGGCATAGGTTTAAATGTAGCAGCTGATAACTGGAAAACACAGTAATGGCATTCTTTCTGTTGGATTGTGGATTGTGGATTATTTTTGATGCCTAAGAGAAAAGAATTTTCCACTTGAAAAGAGGATATAATTCACTATAAAATATAGTTGATCTCCATTTACTAGGGACTGAAATGAGAAATAGAAGTTTTGTTTTATATACAGCTACCATCAGAAGTTTTCAAGAGAACTATTATTTTAATAAGTGTATATTTAATTTCATGGTTAGCCTATATATTTATATTTTTGGCAAAAATACTTGGTTTAAATTTGTGAATATGACAAAGTTGCCTTTTAAAATGCATTTATTTAAATAGGCTATTTAAAATTTAGTAGCTATCAAGTAAATATGGTACAGAAGGTGTATTAGGGTTCTTAAGAGAAACATAACCAATGGGATAGATAGATAGAGTATAGATAGAGATTTATTATAAGGAATTGGCTCACATGATTATGGAGGTTGAGAAGTCCTAAGATCTATGGTCAGCAAGCTGGACCCAGGAGAGCTAGTGGTATAGTTCCCATCTAAAAGGTGTCAGATTCCAGACCCAAGAAGAGTTGATGTTTTAGTTCAAGTCTGAAGGCAGGAAAAAAACTACTGTCTCAGCTCAAAGGCCATCAGGCAAGAGCAAGAGGAGTTCCCTCTTACTCAGCCTTTTTTGTTCTATTCAGGCCTTCACCGGATTGGATGAGCCCTACCCACATTAGAGAGGGCAAATCTGCTCTACTCAGTCTGCAGACTCATAGATACACTCAGAATAATGTTTGACCAAATATCTGGTTACCCCATGGTCCAGTCAAGTTGACACATAAAATTAACCATCATAGGAGGTGTTCAGACATGACAAATATTGCTAAGGTTGTAGCTAAGGATCTGAAGTTTGGTAAGCAATGCTTTGTGCCCTAGGCTTCCCCTGTCTCTGGTCTGAGGATTTGGAGCTGAAATCCTCAGTTCACCTGTAGAGACTGTGATTGTATGAATCCTTCCCAAAATGTCTCCTGGAAAAGTTATTCTTTGGCTTTCAGAGCAGCTTTTAGAGAGTGTCCCTGTTGGTGACTCTACCTCTGGGGAGGTTTGAGCCACACCGTGGACTTCTGGCTGCCTTTCTGGGAGTGGCCATTCCCAGTGATGTGCAGCTGGCCGCCAGGCTTGCTGTCAGCCTTCAGGCTGCCCACAGTTGTGCAGCTGCCATTCAGTCTTCCTGCCAGCTCCTGCACAAGATCATATGTCACAGCAAACTTGGCCTTCTGGGGAGAGAATGTCTGCCCTGGAAGTCAGGGCTGCTGGACACCCTGTCTCAATATGTTATGTGAAGTCTGTCTCAGGGTGACGAGGAGCTCAGATGTGATGTATGTGATGTGACATCAGAGGCGCTATGATAAGTCCATGTCTCACGACCATGAAGGCAGCTGGACATTTTCATGTCCCCCTCTGGGCCCTGCTTGTTTAGATGATGCTTTGGCACTATCATTTTCACTTACTAACTGTCCCCTCTCTGTGACCAAACCGCCCTCAGAAGTGGGATAAAAAGTCTTTAGGGCAGCGGTTTTATCTCTTTGGCCTCTTTGACTTAAAGGGTCAATGTGGAACAGAGAACCTGCAGTGGGCACCTCAGTGGGACTGAAGAAGACACACCTTTTTCTCCAGGCGGGTCCCTTTTGACTGGGGGCATTCTGGGCAGCCCTCACTTGCACAAAGTGCTGCAAATCAGCAGAACCTGTAATCATCCTCACCCTGTCTTCAGCATCAGAGAGAGGGATGGAACTTCCACCCCATGTAATGACGAATCCTGTTTGGATTAGAGAGAGGAGTAGGCTGGGCTGATTCACAAGTAATACGAGGAACAACCAGAAGCACGAAATACAACAAAGAAAACAAGCAAGTTCACAAAAACAAGTTGTACTTGTTTTGATTATATATTTATTGGATGAAAACAGCAGTGATTTGTTACTAAAGAAGCAAATGTATTCATAGTGCCTGTGTTGGTCTCCTTGGGCTGCCATAATGAAATACCAGAGACTGGGTGGTTTAAACAACAGAAATTTATTTTCTCACCATCCTGGAGACTTGAAGTCCAAGATCAAGTGTTAGTGGTTTCACTTCTCCTGAGGCTTCTCTCCTTGGCTTATAAATGGCTACCTTCTTGCTATGTCCTCACATGGCCTTTCCTCTGTGCGTTGAGTATCCCTGGTGTCTCTCCTTCTTCTTATAAGGACAGTGGTCCTATTGGATCAGGGTCCACTCTTATGACCTCATTTAATCTTAATTACCTCTTTAAAAGCCCTTTCTCCAAATGCAATCACATTGGGGGTTAAGCCTTCCAACATACGAATTTTGGGGGTACACAGTTCAGTGCACAACAGTGCTTCGTCTGACCGTTTTCATCTATTTCCTGTAACTATCAATGGTAAATGTGCCTCATAATGGTCTCTTATGGCTTAGCAAACACCTACAATTCTTTGAATTTTAGATCAGTCACATATCTGCTATATCCGCTCCAGATGGCCAAGGGACCTACTTTATAAATGTTCCAACTCTCCCTTCACGGCAGAGGAGGTGGTCTGATGTCTCCAAATCTTTTTAAAATGGCAACTGGAACCTCCTGCTCTCTCCTCCCTGCCGAGCAGTGCAAGTTCACAAAGTTCCTAAAATTGATGGAACTCAACAAGGAGGGTTGTACTGATAGCGCCCCAGAGTTTATGCTTGTGGACACAGTTCCCACTGTGCATCCTACCTCTCCCAGTAGGACTTCCTAAGATGCTTGTGCACCAGTTTGGTGGGGGAGTCTTGAGGATCCAGATTCTATTTGAGTTAAAATTATTAATCTAACGTTCATCCCTTTGACTAGTTTTCTTGAACTCTTCAATATGACAGTTCCCTCTTATTCTTGAAAAATTAACTTGTTGAAAGTGAATAATAATTATTGTGGCCTGAATTTTAACACTGATGTTTGGATGCATTGTGTAGTGGGCAACAAGCTTCGTTGTGAAGAGACAAATGCACCCTTGCTGCAGGGTCTAGGACAGTAGCAGGGTTAGGATAAAAATCCTGCATTATTGAATCCCAGACCAGAGCCACTGTCAGCGTTAGCCTGTAAAGTTTTCCTAGAATCCCTGATTTCAGGAAGGGCAATATATGATAAGAATAGAGGTGGAGAACTTTGAAAATACATTGCTACAACATATAACTCAAGCACTCTCCTCACTCACATTTGATGGTATGAATTGGCTTTGACTGGCCTGCCATGTTTTGGTTGATGTCCAGGCATTGAGAGAAAGAACTGGGACAGCTGCCTTGCCTGAGGGCCAGGGGTTTTCCTGGGGACTTTTTGGGTGACTTTATTTATCCGCTTACCACCTGATGCCCCAACTGAAGATTTCCTGATGTGGCAGGCAGGGAGTGGAGTGAGAATGAGTACCCAGCCCAGGAGCAGCCTTTGTGTTAACTGCCCCTTTCCCAGACCACATGAGCCTCAAGCCTGATATAGAGCTCCTCCCCATGTTTTCTAGATGGATCAGAGGATGTATGGACAGAAAGGGGGATGAGTGGTTACGTGAGGGGGGTTTGTATGCAAAGACTTGCTTGGCTAGCTTCCCAAGTTCCAGTTTAGAATTTCAACTGTTTTGATGGACATCTTCACCTACATGTTCTACAGGTACCCTAAACTCAACATTGCCAAAACTGGACTCGTTATTTTCCCCCTTCGCCACTTCTTCTCTTTCTCCTTTATTCTGACTTCATGAAAGCAATCACTGCCTCCCCAGCTACCCAAGATAACGGTTTCAGAATCCCTAACTCTTCTCACCCCATGCCTTTGAATTAGAAATCACGTCCTTGTTGATGCTACTTCCAGAAGAGTTTCTGGTACTTCCCCCTTCTCCCTCCACCCTCTATTGCCCTTGCTCAGGCCTTCAGTGACACCCCTCCCTGGACCATATTCAGGGCCGTTGGCCGCACCCCTCTGCCTGCAGTTCCTCCTCCCGTCACCCAATTGTGCACTGCAGCAAGGTTACCTTTGTAAGACACGATGCACTCTAGTCACTCAATTGCTTAAACATCTTGGGTAGATTCCATTGCTTACACTCAATGGGTACCAAATGTCTGGACCATGTTCTCCATCATAATTCCTTGAGTGCACATTCCCAATATATGTATATTCATAGATTATGTACACACAACGATATTAATGCATCATACATATTATAAAACATAATATGCAAAACATGCAAAATAGAAATGAAAAAGGCTATATGAGCATTTTGCCCTTTCCTATACATTCTCAAAGACTCTGTGTTTTTTCACTTTCTCTTCCCATGTCCTAGAATTCTCTTCCCTCACTTCTCCATCCTCCATGTGATGAAATTCTGTCTTTTAAAACATCGCTCACATATCACTCCCCTGACCCTAATTCTCCACACAGATTCTCCACACAGACTTTATATATAGTATTTAGATCCTTAGCTATCTCCTGCTACATGACTTCAGAATATTTTTCTGGTGGACAAGGAGGAAGAAGGAAGGTGTCAGGATGTGTGTTCTTGTTGCTGCCAAAGAACAAAATTGTAGTAGTAAAGTGTCTTTCCTTCCTTGTTGAACGTTCCAAAGAAGTTTTTTCCCCCCTTTTTTCCTCATTCAGCTTTCCTATTACTCTGGGTAAAATACGTATCCCACAAATGAGTGCAGAAGCAGGCAGGCAGGCAGACAAAGTGGGAGGGAGTAATTGCGGGAGATGTGCAAAAGAAAACTGAATTCTGAATATCAAGCAATTAGGTTGATGTGATTTAGAACAACGTGATGGGTGAAGTTTGTGTTTGTTTTCCCCTCAGACTGTAATTAATTCATGGAAGTGCTGTAGGTTGTTAAATTCTAGTAATTGGATAACAGAACTGTTCTTTGAAATAAAAGCAGCGGCAACAATCTTGTGATTTTACAGTCGCGTGAATGGAAGACGATTACAGTTTGCAAGAATATCCCTGTCCAGTGCAGGAACACTGGTGGGGCGGCTTGTCTTTGGCAGGGAGTTGCTGCTCAGGGAAACGGCCCAGTATTTTCCCCATCTAGCTAAGGAGAGTGCTTAACTCACTTTTCAGATATTCCAACCAGTGTCCTACAGGGAATTGTGCTAATAAATATGACAATAACGTTGTAATGGGACAAGAAAGGCTGACACGGCATTTAGTTAATTTGTGTTCCGCATTAGCAGGGAGCTTTGCAACCCCTGGGCAGTGAAACAGGAGCATACTGGTTGACCGTGGGCATTTTAATTAGCAGTATTGGGAATATCTCTGTGCTGTGGCAGCTGAGTGAGACCTGGCCCCACAAAGCTTACCCAAGGCAGGCTTTCCTCCTTGGCCTCAGCATCCATGAAAAGGTCTTACTGGAGGCAGGGGGCTGGGGGAGGGGAGGGAAAAGTTTTTAAGAAGAGGACTTCTGGTTGGCTGGTGTCCAATACCAATTAGCTACTCGGCTGTCAGCACCCAGAGCCCTTGTTTTAACCAAGTGGTGGCAAGGATTGACAGAAATGGCTCGATCCCATGATGGATCCCAAAGCATTTTTAAAGGGTTCTTTTTACTCTTGCTACCTTTTCATAATTTGGCTTAAATACAATGCAAGAATAAAGACATCATAAATCAAAAGCTGTTAGCACACATGGCCCCTGAATTTATGGGTATTAAGTAGAAAAAGCTTAGGAACATTTCACCAAATAATTTTCCAATCCCTTAGGACTCATTTAAAATTCCCTCCTCTCTCTTCCCCGTTGCTGATGCACATTTGCTGGCTGCCAGCAATTTATTGCACAGGAGCACCTGGGCCCTAGGGCAGAGGGAGCCGGCTCTGCCCTTTGCCATGAGACAGGCTGGTGGATTCTTACAGGGTGGAAGTCAAAGCTCTGCCCAGCTCCCAGCACCACTTGGGCAAAGAGCCAGGAACCAAGGGAAAAATATGGCAACTGCCCTCAGGTCAATGATGCAGCTGTGGAGATGGTAATGTCCATGAGTCTGGGCCTCAGTCCCCACTCCTTTCACTTTTAGCCCTGGAGCCGGAGGGTGGGGAGCTTCACTGGGAGATAGTGGGACTAATTGGAGATAAGGAGTCCACTGCCAGGCTAGGATGGGGACTTAGTGCTTAAAGCCAGCAATTTCTGTGATGGTTCAAGGAAGTGAATGCTGGTCCAGTTTGGAGGTCCAGTGCTAAGTCCTGGAAGGCAATGTGTATACAGAGCAGTGGGCCCACCAGAGGTCAGCATTAAGGAGCAGAGACACTGAGTTATGCCCTGGAAGGTGGTTACTCGGTCTGGTCTTACTGTTAGTGGAGAAATAGAAACCAATTAGTGGTGTTACATTTGTTAATCAGTGAACTTGACAATAATTATTGAGCCCCTCTGATGGGCAAGACACATGGAATAACTTACTCTGGCCATGCAGATAGACAAAGTCACGTCCACTAGCACCAAAAATTGGATCTCCTGTCCTTCAAGGATCACATCCTCCAGGAAGCCTCCCTGCCTTCCTCCAGTTCTTGTACTTACTCTTGGAGGACCATTCAGGTCTGTACCTCAATCCTCTACTCCTTTAGGTTTGGGGTTATCTATTTCATGTATGTGTGTGTGAGACTGTGATTGTGTCCTCTCCTCAGGGCAAACTCAGAGGACAGCTGCTGCCTCACCCTTGAGGCTCTGTGGTGCAGCATTAGTGTCTGGGCAGCTCAGAGTTTGAATCCCAGCCCTGCTACTCCTTAAATAGTTAAATTGCCTCTTTTCATCTCTCTGAGCCTCAGCTTTCCCACAGTTCATATGCAGACACAAACACCTACATCACAAGTAGCTATGGGGAGCAAATGAGCCAAGATGAGTCCAATACTTAGCATATTGCCAGGCCACAGTGTGCAATAAATTGAAGCTAATATGATTCTGTCATTAAGCACATGGATTGTCAGCTGAGCCCTTGTTAACTGTCTCTTAGGACAAAATCTCTTTCTGATTGTTTGTCCTTCTTGAGTTGACAAGGGACCCTCTAGGTTGAAAGCTGCCTGGGAGAAGTAGAGAAGGTGGTAGGCAACAAGACTCTCTGTGGAAAATCTTATTTTATTCAATGAGGAAAGGAAAGAAAAGGAGCATCTCCTTAGACATTCTTCTGAGGCTGACAGGAATCTTTTGATCAAGAACCCATAACCATGGCCTTCTCCACTTGAATCCCTGGGCTCTCATGCTCTCTGATCCCCTACCGGTCCAGGTTCTCCTCGGAGATAGTGTCTGTCCATTTCAATGCCATTGTTCTTATTATAATTAGGAACATTATTATTTCAGAACCAGGCTGATTTCTCATCAGGTCTCATTGCCAATATTATAGCAGCTATGTGCTCTTAGATCCGAAGGCCTATAAAACAGCTCACCACATACGTGATTCTTAACATCACTCTTCGCTGAGCTAAGTTGGAAAATTTATAGTTTAGAAGAACACAGAGTCAAGTTGAAAATGTGACTTTGGCTGGGTTTGTGCATAACTGGGGTTTTCAGGTGTAGTTTGGCAGCTTTCATCTAACAGAAACATCAGGGCTCATAAAGTCAGTCCAGTGTCAGAGTTTCAGGTTGCTGCAGTAAATATTCTTGCGGTTGCTGCCATCCCTCACTTTTTAAAAAATGAGGGTATAAAATGACAGGATGTGCTGCTTTAAAAAGGCCAAAATCTCAATATTCCCCACAATGAGGGAGAATAAGCTTGCTGTTGAAAAAGATGGTATCTCATGTTTTCTCATTTATTCATATTTTTAAAAACATCTATTGACACCCTGTATTTCAGGCACTGTCCTGGGGTACAAGGAAAAGTAAATTGTGGTCCCAGCTTTCATGGAGCTGATGATGTACTAGAGGGGTCAGCAAACATTTTCTGTAAAGGACCAAATAGCAAATATTTTAGGTTTTGGGGCCATTTTGATTGCAACACTCTCAACAGTGATTCCATTTCTTTCTCCTCACGCCTCAACTCTCCCTCCCTCCCTCTAGCCTACTGACACCTCTCTTCTCTCCCTACACCCGTTATCTCCTCACCTGTAAGACAGGTATTAATATCTACAGTGCAGGCTGATTGTGACGATGAGCTGAGCTGACAGTGCGAAGTTCCCACTCAGGCTCTAGCTGCCTCCTTTCCTTCCAGGTGAATCTGAGAAAGTAAAATCCTTCCCCCTCTTCCAGACTAAAAACATCTGCCTGTGCCCCACTGCAACCCAAACATTCAGCACTTTCTCTTGAACATTCTACCTTCCCCTCTATCTTGTTACTCTTTGCCTAAAAACACACTTAAGTCTCCTCTATTTAAAAGAAGGATTTAAAGAAGGAGGAGGAGGAGGACACTGTATTTGACCTTACATTCTCCTCTGGCTACCATTCTTTTTCTCTTCTATCCAACTGATCTCCAACTGCCTTCACTTTCCCATTAATCTCTTTGTTAATTTCTTTTTCTTCCTTATGTTTTCCTCTCTTAAAGGCATTCTGAGCTGTGGAAAAGGCAGGCTTTAGAATCAAGCACACACCCCCACATCACCATTTGTAGTGTCACAGACCTTGGGCCACTTACACAACACCAAGGTTCTCAGCCACGGAATGGGAAAAGCGAGACCTCCCTCAGGAAGGGATGATGAGAATGCAACAAGGTGATTGATGAAAGGCACTGTGTCAGGGCTTGGCTGGTGGCAGGTGCCACTTAATAAATACCTGTCTTCTTCTTCCTCCACTAGCTGCTTAAGGAAGGGCAGGGGCCTCTGTTCTCAGGGATGTTAGGGGAGGGGTAGATGCGGGCAGTTTATTGTTTGAAAAAGTACCTGAAAATGGATAGGTGCCCAGGTTGAGCTTATCAAATAATTAACTAATCTACTCAACATACACTTATTCAGCATCAGCTATATGTTCATCCCTGTGAAAGGCCTGGGGATACCAAGATGGCTCCTGCCTGAGAGAATCTCTCAATCTGGTTGGGGGTGCAGAGGAGTGAGCCAGGCAAGTTACACACACAGCATTCCTGGGCACTGAGAGGCCAGCTGTCGGAGTTCCTACAAAGTGCCATGGGAGTGTAAGAAGGGAGTGGTCCTCTTTGCTGTATGAGGTGGGGAGTCTTGCGAGGAGGTGTCCTCTGAGTTGTCTGGAAGGATGTCTTTGAGTGTGCCAGGGCAGAGAAGGCAGGTGGGGAGGGATTCCAACAGGCTGAGCAGTGTGTGCAAGACAGTCTGTGGATCAGGGGGACCATACCCTGGGTATGGAATGGAGAGAGGGAGGCAAGGCGAAAAAGGCAGGCTGAAGGTGTGAGTCTCACCATGATTTTCCTCTGGAAACATAAAGTATTAGTCTTCCATATGGAGGAGAAAGTGGACTTCCTCATGTAAATCCAGAAATAGAGCTACAGCCAGGGGAGAAAATTTTCTGGGAGGTTCAGCTCAAGATTAGGAAGAATTCGCAATCCTTCATGTCCAGCAATGGAGCAGGCTTCTACCTCCCACCTGTGTAAGCAGGACCCAGGGTGCATGAGGGCAGTGAGCATGGGGGAGTGTCTCCTATGCCAAACATAGAAGAAATTGGTAAGAAGGATGAGGGGGAGAAAGGAATTTGACCATCCCACACCCTACCCCTGCCACAGCCCACCCCACTCAGATGGCCAGTACTGGTCTCATGCCTCAGTCTGAGAAGAGAGCAGGACCTCTTCCCAGATGAGGGCTGCGTGTCCAGCTCAGCTCTGGGCTGCCTCAAGAACCCCAGTTTCACGACACTTTTTCCTTTCAAGGGACAAGAAAAAAAATGGAGCAACTAGATAACATCCTCTACTAGCAGGAGAAATTTAGAGTGCTAGACAATTTTTAAAATTAGAAGGTTGTGTGTGTGTGTATACACATATACATGGGCATCAAGTGAAGTTATTGTCTTTGGATTCCAAAATTAGGTCTACTTGGATGCTTAAACAACATACTGCAATTTGAATCTGGCCCTCATTCTCTCTGTCTCCTCTCGACTCCCCTCTGGGTGGCCTGTGTCTGTATGGCTAAAATGAAACTTGAGAAGCCAAACCCTGGACCTCATCTTACCTCCCCAGGGGGTCTGGCCTCAGGCAATGGTGGGTGTTCTACCAGGACTTAACTTTGTAACAGGCTGTTGAGGGTTATTTATCTATTTAAAAAAATTTTTTTTGAGTTCTGCAAGTTGTACACACACATGTTTATGTTTAAAATGAAAATCAGTAAACTGGTAGAGTCCATGTAGCCATGTTCTCCACAGAGCTGCCAGAGCAAGTCACATTACTTCTCTGGCTCAGAAATGCCCGGTGCTTCTGCATCTCACTCAGAGAAAGAACCAATACTCATAAATGGTCTGCAGGGCACTATACTCTCTGGCCCCTTAGTCTCCTCCTTACCTCGTCTCCCAGCCCTATCCTCAGCCACTCTGTGCCCAGTGTCTGACTTCCGTACTGTCGCCCACTACAGGGCTCTTGCACTTGCTGTTTCCTCTGCTTGGAACACTCTTCATTCACACATCCTCATGGCTCACTCTCCAAGTTCCTTGAGTCTCTGCTCAAATACCCCTTGATGAGAGAGGCCTTCCCAGGCCATTAATATAAAGTAGCACACTCATTGCCATCAGGTTTTATCCTCCTTAACCTAATTCATTCTCCTAGTATTATGTTTATTTATGGCCTGTCTGTCCCCACTAGAATGTAAGTTCCATTAAAGCAGTGACTTTTGGTTGTTATTTATACTATATTCTTAGTGCCCAGAAGACTGACATACATAGTAGGTGCTCAATAATTAGTTGTTGAATAAATTAACAAATTAATGAAGATCACAGTAGAAAGTAAAAATTTCTCTCTTTACCCACTTGTGTGCTCATTCCCATTCCACATTTCTCAGTCTTTAGAATTATAACAGCATATACTTCCGGAAATTTTCCTTGCATATGCAAGAATGTCTAGAGGCTTCTACTTCCAGTGAGGATGTAAAGAAATGTGAAATATTTTTGGTCATGGGAAGGAACAAGAAAAACTTGGGAAAATAAAACCCATACTTTTCTATGGAATTAGCAAAAAGTGATGGATGCAAAGAAACCTTGATGAACTATACTCCAGGGAGAAATGAGCCCTTCCTAGGTAGGCAGGGAACTCTGGCTTCCATACCCAAGGGCTGGGCAGGTATAGGTAGATGTAGCAGTGGGGAGTTTCCTCAAGGAGATGCCCTCTGAACCATCTGGAAGAATGACTTTGAGCACACCAGGCTAGGATGGGAGGTGGGGAAGGAGTTGGGAATAGTGTGTGCATAGATAGCACTGTCTGGGAACAAGTGAAAATATGACTGGGTCTGTAATGGTGTGGACTTATAAAAGACAGAGAGAGTTTACAGGGAGAAATCACTTGGACTTTATGTAACAGTGTGTGCTGGTAGGAAGTGCTGAAAGATCCTTGGGTTCAGTCAGAGACATAAACCACACTAACAATTTGAATAGGAAAGATTTAACATAAAGAGTTGCTAACTAGGTAAAAGGCAGCTAATTTTTGATAGAGGTAAAGAAGAACTCTAAAATAGTAACTGCAGAGAGCAGTAACTATTCCTAAAGCTGAAGGAAAAGTGAATAATGAAGGGACTTAGAAACTCAGAGGAAGGGGGCTCTGTAAGGCTGAGGGTCAGACCTCTGTCTGTGGAAACAGCGCGTTGACGTGTGGTGGAGACAGCTTGCTGCTGAACCCAAGAACCATCCTTCTCTCTAGGAACACTGCCAGGGCTTCTGCATACTGACCCACTTGCCACCATGTAAAACAAAACACTAGAAGAAGACAAAGTCCCTTCTTTTCTCTTCCAGATTTGAAATGTCTCTCCAATGCCCTCTGTTGACAGAGCCTAAAATCAAGCCAAATGGCAAAGGAGAAATACAGTCTGTAGAATCTAGCTCCAGTATCACAGAACATGATGAAGAAACATGGGTTTGTTGCTGGGAAGCAATAAATTAGTGTGGCACTAAAATACATACGTGGAACACAAAAAAACCAGTGTTGTTATCTCCCCCTTTCTGAATTTTTTGAGACAGCACCAGTGGAGGAGGGGCTTGTAGGCAGAGAAAAACCATGTAGTTTCAAATATTCTCCTGGTTTTTAGATTCTGGTGGGCCTGCAAGAGTTGAATTCAAAGGTAAACAAAAAATAGAGGAGACTGGTTGGGAGTTGGGCAAATTAATCTAAATAAATTTAGGTGAACTCAACCTAGATAAAGCGGCAGCTTAACACCATTTTAACTCAATTCTAAGGAAATCTGAATAGCCACCTGGCAGAGGAAAGGGTTTGCAATCTGGGAAATAAACAAAACTAAGCAAAACCATTATTTTCCATTCTCCACTATTTTCCTATACACAATTTCTGGATATACAATTTATTATGTATATTTATATATATAAAGAGAGAGAGAGAGATGTAAAGACGCAGGAAAAAATTACTTATGATTGAGAAAAAATACAGGCAATAGGAACATATCCCTGGATGGCCCAGGTATTGGAATTATCAGATAAGTACTTTAAAACAATGATTATATATATGTTAAATAATTTAAAGAAAAGAGCTGAATATTTTGGGAGAGAAATGAAAACTCTAAAATAAAAACAAGTGGAAATTGAAATTCTAGAACTGAGAAATAAAGTACAAGACATAAAAAAATGACTGGATGGGTTTAACAACAGATTAGCCATTGAAGAACAATGAATAAGTAAACTTGAACACAGCTAAGAAAGAAATCAATGATGTCTAGCTAAAAAGCCAAAAGCAGAGGTAAAATGAAATTCTAAAAAAAAATTCAGGAAATAACAAAGTCAGGAAAAGAGAAATGAAGGACATGTAGTAAACAAATAGCAAGATGGTAGACCCAAAGTCAACTTTCTCAATAATTACATTAATTATAAATGGACCAAACACTTCAATCAGGCAGTGATGATCAGACTGGATAATAAAAACAAAACCTAGAAAACTGGCTACAAGAGACATATTTTAAATATACAATTGAAGTTAGATTGCAAGTAAAAGATCAATAAAAGCTAAATATGCAAACATTAATCATAAGAAAGATGGAGTGACATATTAATATCATACAAAGTAGACTTAAAGCCAAGCAGTTTTATCAGAAATAGAGATATTCATAATGATAAAGCAGTCAAATCATTAAGAAGACATTAAAATCTTAAATGTATTTGCACCTCAATAACAGCTTCAAAATGTATGTAGTAAAATCTGTCAGAAGTACAGAGTCAAATGAAAAAATTCACAGTTAGAGTTGCAGATTTTAATACTGTACTTTCTGTAATTGGTAAAACAACTAGACAAAGAATTGTAAAAATATAGAGCATTTGAATACCACTGTCAATCAAATTAACCTAATTAGTATTTATAGAACACTATACCCTACAACTGCAGAATAATCATTCTTTTCAACTACACATGGAACATTCACCAAGATGGACCAAAAACTGGTCCATAAAACAATCTCAATAAATTCCAAAGGACTGAGGTCACACAGAATGTTTTAAAAGTCAGTAACAGAAACTTACCAGGAAAATCCTAAATACATGAAAATTAAAAACAAACCACCAAATAACCATTGTGTTAAAGGAGAAATTTATAAGGGAAATTATAAAATGTTTTGAACTGATAGAAAATGAAAGAAAAAAATTCAACATACTAAAATTTGTTGAATGTGGCTAAAGCAATGCTTAGAGAGGAATTTATTGTGTTAAATATTCATATTAGAAAAAGAAGAAAGGCCTAAAATCAGTTATTTAAACTTCCAACTTACGAAGCTAGAAAAAGAAGAGAAAATTAAACTCATACTAAGTAGAAGGAAGGAAGCAATCAAGTTAAAAGCAAAAATGAATGGACTGAAAAACAGTAGAGAAATATCAACAAAGTCAAAATTGGTTCATTGAGAAGATTAATAAATTTGATACTCTCTAAGAAGATTGATCAAGAAAAAGAAGGAAAAATTCACATTACTAGTAGAGGAATGGAAGAAGGGAAGATGTATCTCTATAGATACTAAAAATATTAAAATGATAATAAGGAATTATTATGAATAATTTATGCTAATAAAGCCAACAACAAAAAATCTCTTTGAAAAACACAATTTACCAAATCTAAGACAAGATGAAATAGAAAACCAAAAATAGTCCTCTATCTTTTAAAGAAATTGAATTTATAATTAAAAACTTTCCCACAAATAGAACTTCAAACTCAGATGACTTTACTGGTGAATTCTATCAAATATTTGAAGGAGAAATAATACCAGTCTTACACAAGCTCTTTGAGAAAGTAGAGGAGGAGAGAACACTTCCCATCTTGTTTTTGAGATCAGCATAAGCCCGGTCACCAACCTTCACAAGGATATGATAAGAAAAGAAAATTATAAGCCAATATCTCTCACAATAACAGAATAAAAAATAGAAATTATATGATCATCTCAATAGATGGTGACAAAGCATTTTGCAAAATTCAATGCCCATTCTTGATTTACAAAAACAAAATAAAATTGTTAAGAAGCTAGGAATAGAAGAAACCTTCTTAATCTGGTAAAAGGTGTCTTTAAATACCTTATGATAACACCACGCTTAAAGATAATATAATGAAAAATTTTCCCCCTGAGATCAGGAACAAGCCAGGCTATCCTCTTTCGCTATTTATGTGCAGCATTATCCTGGAAGTTCCAGCCACTATAACAAGGCAAGAAAAAGAAAATTTTAAATTAAAAAGCAAAAAGATTGGAAAGAAAAAAATACAAATATTTTAATTCACAGATAGGATTGTGAATATAGAAAATCTAAAGAAATATAAAAAACTTACTAAATCTGGTTATTTAGAAGTAGTTTACTAGTAGTATACAAGGTTGATGTACAAAAATCAATTATATTTCTATGTAAAAGTGACAGTTGGAAAATGAACCATTCCAATAGCATCAAAACCCAAAATATACTTAATGATAAATTTAACAAAATATATGCATGATATCAACACCAAAATCTACAAACACATTTCTGAGGAAAAACCAAAGAAGTCATAAATAAATGGAGAGATATACTGTGTGTAAGGGTTGTAAGACTCCAAAGCGGTAAAATTTCAGTTCTCCCCAAACTGATTTACAGATCAATGCAGTCCCAATCAAAATGCCAGCAAGTTTTTGGTACTTATGTAGAAATTCAAATGTAAATTGTGAAAGAACTTTGAAAAAGGAAAATAAAGTTGGAGGACTCACATTACCTGATTTTAAGACTTACTGTAAAGTTATAGTGACCAACGAATTTGGCATTGGCATAAGAACAGATGAATATGTTAATGAAATAGAATACCTGGTCCAGGAATAGACTCAAACTCACATGGTTAATTGATTTTTGACAAAGGCACCAAGCAATTCAATGGAGAGATAAAGTCTTTTCAATAAATTGTGTTGGGGATGACTGGATATCTATGTGTGAGAAGCATAAATCCTGAACCTTATCTCATACCGAACACAGTAATTAATTTGAGATGAATCGTAGACCTTAAACTGTAATAAGTAAAATCACAAAGCTTCTAAATTAGGAGAAAACAGGAGAATATCTTCATGATCTTGGGGTGGGAAAAAATTTCTTAGAGAGGGCACAAAACCCCATGATTCAACAAGAGATTGCTATATTGGACTTCACTGAAAAAAAAAAAAAAAAAACCCAAAACAAAACTTCTGCTTGTAAAAGACACTAGAACAGGCAAGCCACAAACTAGGAGAAAAGTTTTGTTGTACAGATATTTGACAAAGGACTTGTATCCAAAATATATATAGAACTCCTACAGCTGAATAATAAAAAAAAGGCAAACAACCCAATAAATATTTGGGCAAAAGACTTGAACAGGTACTTTAAGCAGAAGGTGCATGAACGGCCAATACACACAAAAGAAAGGTGCTCAACCTCTCTCCTCATCTAGGAAATGCAAATTAAATTCCACTCAGTAGAATAGCTAAAATGAAAGACTGACAGCACTGTATTGGTGAGGATATGGATCAGCTGTCCCTCTTTCACATGGCAGGTGAAGATGGTGCGACCATTGGAAAACTGTTTGGCAGTTCCTTATAAAGTTAAACATAAACCTATCCTATGACCCAGAGATTCCACTCCTAGGTATTTGCCTTAGAAAATGAAAACATATGTCCACAAAGGACTTGTATATGAATGTTTCTAGCAGATTTGTTTAAAATAGCTTAAAACTGGAAACATTCCAAATGTCTAATGATAAAACAGGTGAATGGATTAACAGATTGTGGTATATTCACACAGCGGGATACGAGTAAGCAATAAAAATAAATTGATTGCTGATTTATGCAAAAATATGTTTATGAACTAATGAAGCCAGATGCAAAAGAATACATATTGTATAATTCCATTTATATGAAACTAAAGAACAGACAAAACTAATCTATGGCGATAGAAATCAGAATAGCGGATGGCTTTGGAGCAATGAGGTTGGCTGAAAAGAGGCATAAAGGAACTTTCTGAGGTGAAGAAAATATTCTATATTCTAATTGGGATATGAATTACATTGGTGTATACATTTGTCAAAACTTGTTACCATGTACCTTTAAGACCTGTGCATTTCACTATGTGTAAATTGCATTTCAATTAAAAAATATTTTTATTTGGAAAATATAAATTTAATTGGAAAATGTCACTTGCACAAGTTAGCTTGAAGATGAAAAAATATGGTTAAATTATAAGAAAGGCTATCGGATTTGCTTCATCTTTCCAGGGGATGTAGGAAGAAAAATGCCTCAAATTATAGCAAAAGACTTCTATAGAAATTCCTGTTCTAGTTAACACACCACCATAGCTGGTAAGATAAAGACAGTATTTCCCCTAAATGAAAGTTGATGCATACTACTTGTATGGGGCTGGATGATGTCCCCCCCAAATTTGATGTCCATCCAGAACCTCAGAATGTGATGTTATTTGGAAATTTGCAGATTAAATAAATTGAGATAATATCATACTGGATTAGGATGGGTTGTAAATCCAATGACTAGTGTCATTATAAGAAGGCCATGTGGAGATACAGAGACACACAGAGAGGGTTGAAGACCATGTGACAATAGAGAAAAAGATTGAAGTTATATAGTTGCTGGCAACCACCAGAATCCAGGAAAGAGGCAAGGAACAGACTCTCAGATTCTCCCTCAGGGCTCCAAGAAGGAATCAAACCCTGCTTGACACCTTAATTTTAGACTTCTGTCCTCCTGAACTGTGAGAAAATAAATTCTATTATTCTAAGCCAACAGGTTTGTGGTTATTAATTATGACAGTGCTAGGAAACTAATATTCTATTCAATTAGGTTATCGAAGAATAGGGTTAAAGTATTCAACCATTTGTTTGGTGTACTCGAGTAGATTTTAAATAATAAACTAAACAAAATGTGCTCTAAAAAGTATATATATGCTTTTTCTTGTATACAATTTGAGTAACATACAATTGAGGTAAGTCTATAGCCTCTTTGGCTACTTCTTACTGTTATTTTCTAATGGAATAATAAATCCTAGAGACATTTCCCTGTTAGCACACAGAGAGATGCCTGAATGAGCCCGTCCGGGCTGCTCTGGGACCAGGGAATTAGTCTTTCTGAAGACTGCACTGTGTTCCGGGATACATATGGATTTCCTATGATTTATTTTGCCAGTCTAGTTCAATTGGATGAAAGTTTATTAAATGCCTCATCCTGAGCACTTCAATTAAAATCTGTTCTGTTCAATCCAACCCAGTATGAACGACTCCAATAGCATCGGTGGAGCACCTTCCTTTTGCCAGTCACTCTGCTGTGATCTCATCTTTGGTTTCATCTTAACTGATTACCTCTGCCCCTCAGGTCTCGTGGGAAAGATATTTCTTGAAAATCTAGTATGAAATATAACAAGAGACTGATAATAAGACCAGAGGAAAAGAGGCTGATGTTCAGGATGGATAAAATGTTTTTCTTTTTCTAAACTGACCTTCTTATTTTAATAGTCTCTAGTGTCCTTACTTGGCTGGGCTTCTTAGACTTTGGGATTTGCCCCAGATAGAAAGATGCAACTCATCCTACAAAGAGTTGAAAGCAGAAATAATAGGTGATTCACAGTGAGAAAGACACACACCCAGAAGCCGTGAGGAGAAACCTAATGTCCTGCACTCGTTCAGCCTGTGTTAAGTATTTGTCTGTCTCGTACGATTCCTAGTTACTGGTTCTGTGTTTCACGTATGTGCAGGCGCTTCCTGTCCTGTAGAATAAATACACACTGGCTGTAATACACAGCATCTCACTTAGTTCTCCTTGCTGCTGATGTAAGGAAGCACATTAACTACTGCTTTCCCATTTTGGAGTTATACTAGGTCTTAGATCATGAGAATTCTGAGTAATAAACATTTTCATTAGTAATTTACTTTAAATTCTTGACACAGTGTGAGAGTGGAGTTGGGGATCATTGGGGCCATTTTGGAGGCTGCCTGCTGCTAGATCCTGCTTTTGCCTTGTGCTGTGTGGAATAGTCCATCTCTTCCCCAAGCCAAGGGGCCTCAATTATTTCAACTGCTCCACAAGGGAAAGTTTCCATATGCTGTTCTCCACTCCTTTTGGGTTTAATATTTGCTTTAATTTCTGCACCCAGAAACAAGTGTAAAACTCCAGATGTTCTGAAGACAATGGGGTTGTTTCCCTTAATTTGGATGCTGTACATAACCCCGAGAGCTTTTTGATAAAATAGCCTGCACCATAATCTAAATAAGACTTCTTGTTAACTAAAATTCCTAGATCTTTTTCACACAGGAAACTTTGCCTGTCAAGTCTCTCCTGTACATCTGTGAATGAGGATTTTAAGTATTTCATTTTTTAAAAAAACATTACTTGATTGGTTTTGTCTCCCAGGCTAAAAAAATTTTTTTGAATCTTAATTCTGTAATCTGTATAATTAGCCATTCCTCCCGGACTTCTGTCATTTGCTTATTTGGTAGGCCTGCTTCCAAATCTTCATCCATGTCATCCAAGAGAATATAACTAAAACTAGAGGCCTGTGGCATGTCACTAGAGACAACCTGCAGATTGGTGCTGTCATTAGTCATGCGACTTGGAACCTGGGTGGTGTCTCATTAATGATGATTCTGCCCCAAAGTATTATCCTTCCACTCACATTTACTATCTGATCCATGAAATAATATTGGGAAATTTTGTCAAATACTTTGTGGTAATCAAGACAGCCCATGGTTATAGCATTCCTGATTTCCAACCTAATCCATCCCACACCCCCAATAAATCTAGTTAGGTTAAGCCTTAAACTTTAAGGGAACTTGCTCTTAGAGAGCCAATGTTCCAATGTTAGTGATGATCACATTCTCTTATAAGAGCTCACCCATTTGTTTAGTGTCAGTTCTGTAATGGATTATTCACGTCCAGAATCCAACCTGTTTGGAAATTGGGATAAAACACGCCCCTCTGCTCTTCTAGCACCTCTCTCCTTTCCATGATTCCTCAGCGATTTCCAACAGCAGCTCTGAGACCTTGTATGTAAATTCTTGTTGCCCTGGAGGAGGGTTTTTCTGAACCTGGAGAGATTTGAGCTCACTGAAGTGGTAAACAGTCATCAACACTTCTGCCCACTACATCGGGCAGCGGTCCCCTCTCATCCTGTTTTTTGCCCCCTCCACTTTGAGATCCTTCCCCTCTCCATACTAAGCAGAAACAAATAGTCTCTGAGCTATTCTGGCATCTCACTGTCAACTTGTGAACTCTCTCGCCTGCTTTAAGCAATAGGCTAATTCCATCCTTGTTCTTCTTGCTCTGAAAAATAGAAATTAACGCAATAGCACATCCCTGTATTCTTAAGTGCTTTTTGTCGCTCTCAGCTCCTTCTGTGCTTTGACCTCTGCTGAGACTTTTCTGCTTGACTCCTGCAGTTAAGTGTGCAAGCTTTATCCTAGACCAGGCATGCCTGCTGCTGCAGGCACTTTTCTATTTGCATGCTTGTCCTGATGCCCCTTTGTTTCTCCAGGGCCTGGCACATGTGCCTTGCACTGAGGAAGTATTAAGTGTTCAATAAATATTCATAGAGGTATGGATTTTCAAAAGGTAAACTTTGAAAGCTAATTAAGAATTGATTTAACTGTGTTGCATGGCCTCAGGAGACCCCTGAGAAGGGGAGAAGATCTGGAAAATTATCTAGGAAGCCCCTATTTGCTGACTGCTAACCCACTGGAGAGGGTCCAGGATGAAAGAGGCATTATTTTTTCCTTTTTTGACCTTTTCTTTCACAACCAAGCAGTAGAAGGCTGCAATTGTGTCATTGTATGCTCGCTTCCCTCCCTTTCTTTTTATGAGTCAATCAAATCATATTTGCTGAGGATTGACTGCATGCAGGGCCCCAGGAGGTCACATAAGCTTTAACCAGCCCAGATACAGTGGCAGTAACATTGTTGACTTCTCTCAGGTTGTGTGCAAGGCTTCCAGAGATTTTGCTCAGACATTTTTTTTTTCTTTTGTGTTTCTTTTTTTTGGCATATATATATATATATATGCCAAAAGAATAGTCAGTTTACAATGTTGTCAGTTTGAAGAATAGTCAGTTTACAATGTTGTGTCAATTTCTGTTGTACAGCCTAATGCTTCATACATGAACATACATATATTCGTTTTCATATTCTTTTTCACCATAAGTTACAAGATATTGAATATAGTTCCCTGTGTGCTCACATATTTTTAAATGTAACATCTCCTACCCCAGCTCCAACCAGAAACAAAAGCCCCGGGGGACAACCGCCTTGGGTCTCAGCAGCTAACATCTTGCTAGCCAGGTACTGGCAGAGAGAGGCTGTGTCTGGCACAAGACACAGAGCCTCTCCAGGCTATCATCTGTGTAGATTTGACAGACTCTTTGTGTAATGCAGATATATAACAATACTGAGATTGGTGGGAATTGGTGAGAATTTAACAAAATAATGTATGCATATATATATATATATATATATATATATATATATATATATATATATATATATATATATATATACACTTCTTTAGTTCATTTATTTATTCATCTACTGTTGCCTTTTTGGTTCTGTGAGCTGAGCCCTCTGTGTAACAGTGTCTACCAGGGACAGCGCCTGCAGCATCGGGGTCAGAGGTGTGAGGGAAGCAGCTGACAAGAACTGGAGGGACTGGGAAACCCGTGCTCCAGGGTGGCATATCCTGAGGGAAGAGGGAGCAGGGGAAGACCCGAACATAAACTTGGCTGTTCTACTGTGGGCTGCCAGCCTGGTCTACTGAGGCTTTGTGTGGGTGGTTATTGGCCACCACTCCTTATCTGGACTGAGTGTGTGCTGTGACTGCTTCTCCTTCTTGAGTGACCTGCGACTGTCACAGGCTCAAAACCATCCTAGGAGACCAAGACTGAGAAATGGGCTGTGCTCTGCACACCACAACATGCCAAGGGGACACCCTTGGAAGGAGGCTTGTGTGTGTATGTTTGTGTGTGTGCATGTCTGTGGTGGGGATGGGCTGGGACTTGAGGAGACGTGATGACCTGTAGTTGCTCCTCTTCCTTCTATCCTCCTGAGAGTCTCTGGGGAAGGAGTCATTCTGGGTTCATCCTCATTTCTCCAGTGGGCTCTGCACAGGGTCTGGTACACAATAGGTGCCCAGAAAAATATTTATTGAATCACTGAAGAGATTAATAAGGGAGAGAAGAATCCATTTCTGACCAGCACTTCCCTTTTGAGGGCAATAAGTTGCTTTTTTGGCCCTGATCTTGTAGTACTGTTAACTGTGGGGCCACCAGGCTGTGTTCGGTTGGCCGCTACGGACACTGGTTTGAGAAGTAGTGACCAGTCTACCATGTCCCTGGTGGGATGATGCTGCAACTACACCTAACAGGACGACTGAGTGATCAGAATCAAATTAGGACTGCCCTTTGTTTTCCTTCCTCTAAGTTAGGAAAACAAAATCAAAAACAAACAACCACCAGGGAAATTTCCCTGTACTCCTCGTTCCAGCCCCCCTCCCTTCATCCATTCTAGTCCCAGACCTGGTAATGGTTTGCATTCTGATTTAAGACCCTGGGATTCTTCTTTGTGAAATAAGGGGGAGAGTGAACGAGTGTGCAGTGTGCATGTACAGATGATGGGTGGTGACAGTGCCAGGCACCAGGGACCCCACCTTCCTCCAGGCTCACAGCTTTATGTTGAGCTCTGAGTCCCCGCGATGCCAGGGTGTCAGTAGCAGCTTCACCCCCATAAGGCAGGTATAACCTAGCCCAGAGACAAGACTAATGTGATGCTTTCCGGGAGGAGATGAGGAACATGACATTCTCTGGATGTATCTGGGGGTATTTCTTTAGCACGGTAAATAATAAAAAATGATTTTGTTATGTGTGGTCTTTGGGGGCTCTGAAGACAAGTTAGTCAGGAAATAGAGTTCCCATCAATTCTGTTCTTTGCAGAGAAACAAAAGAAAAGAATTATTTGTCTGGGAACAGCAGCAATTTATATCACAAACAGCTTAACAGATTAGGATGGGCTTTTCTCATGGGTTCTCAAGGCAGTCTGGTGATGTGACCCTGGCAAGTACTGGTGTCTCAGTTTGACAGGTCAGGACACTGATACCTGAGAGTTACATTGCTCTTGTCCTTACTTTCCCACTCCAAGCCGGTTCTACTGATCCTTGCTCGATGGCCCCTGACTGCCGCTCCTCCTACTGGTCCCTCGATCACAGAAACATGATTCTTGTCTATTGGGGAAGCAAAGCTTTCCGCTACCAAACACAAAGAACCAAAATCAGTTTCAAGATAACCAGGCACTTGCTGTTTTCACTTTTCACCTCTAAATCTCATCTCTCCTTAACTTGCACGAGAGGTAAGGGCACTGGTTCCTGGGTTGTTCTCATATTTGTTTTCTGCTGATTACTGTATCTTACCTACGTGGGGCCAAGGTGTGTATCTTTCTTAGACAGTGAGTTCTTCGAGGGCAAACATTGAGTTGATAAATCTCATTACATACCATTAACAGAGTGTCTTGGGTACTTCAGTGTTTTGCAAAGAGTATCATAATTCAGATATCACAATTGCACATTTTTATATTTCAGTCTGAACAACTATGTGCCTGAAAATTGTGTGAGAACATTTGTGTTGAAAAGGATGTTGTCTAAAACAGCCTTGTGTGAAATCCTTGAAGAAGTCACGATCCCCAGGACTGCTGAATGGATTCCTACTCTGTTAGGCGTTGATTCAGAAAGTTATGATTCATCTTATTTGAATCCAATTGTTTCATCGTTAAAGCTCTAAGAACTTTTCCTAACGAAGCGTTTTAAAGGAATCTAGCTCTATGGCTGGCTTACATTTCAAAAAATCATTTTGAAAAGAAAGTTTGCTTTGTTGATAAAGATTGAGCTAGAAACAACCAAAACACCAAACCACCAGTGCTTTCTCAAAACTTAAATGTAAAGTATAAATAGAGAACAAAACAGGAAATCGTGGTTTGCAAAAAAAAGAGAAATACTTGTAGCTACCCTAAAAAGTGCCTTTCCTTACACTGTAGACTGAGTTCAGAGACCAAGTGATTTGGATCAGTCAGTATGTCACAGGCACTGGCCCGACAAGGGTGCTCCTGTATCCATCCAGTCATCGCATGCTCAGTGAGTTGACTGGATTGCCTTATATCCCCTAAGTTTCCCCTAGGGTTAGTGCCACCTCTTTACTTCCTACAGAGACGTGGAGATGTGTCTTGAAGGGTCAGGGTTCCCTCCTATCCCTCTGTTGCCAGCTTCCAGCATGCTACCCGGAGCTGGCTCCAGGAGGCAGCTGTAGGGATTTGTGCTAAGAGCCCTGGGATGGAATCTGAGTTCTGCCCACTAATGGGTGATTTCATGCAATATTTCTGTGCCTCAGCTCCTCACCTGTGAATCCAAGGACAGTAATACTTAGCTCACAGAGTCATGAAAATTAATAGAGATGAAGGAGGTGAAGGCCCTGGCAGCATGTGGTGCACTGTGTCTTGCTGGGGAGGCCTTGTTGTAGGAAAGTGGCTGTCATAGGGTGGAGTTCTGAGCCTGGTGGTAGAAAGTGTCTTGAGCTGATCCTACTGCTTCAGTGCTGGGGAGGGGAGGGAGTCCTGGAAGAGGGGCTAGGTTGAGATCATTCATCCATCATTTATTCAGTAAATATTTGTTAAGTCCCTAGGTTGGGCCAGATGCTAAATTAGGTGGGATACTTGTCTATCAAGACATAGTGCCTCCTTCAAAGAGCTCAAATGTACTGGGAGAGACAGACAAGCATACAAACAAATGGAATGACATGTTGGAGGTGCTGTGGTGGAAGTTGTTCAGTCACAGCCACAGAGGAAGATGTAGAACAGAAACATTCTATCCAGGCAGGGTTGTTGGGAAGGAGCCTCTGGAAAGCCACCTTCTTGAGGAACACAAGTCTTTGAAGGTGATTCCTTTTCATCCAGCCCAGGGAAAAGGCCTCACATTTCAGGCAGAAGCTGATAGCTTTTGGAGAAATGATAGATCTCTCTCTTGAAAAGCTGAGCAGGGGTCCAGTAACATCACTCCTCTGACTCTGGCCTTAGAGAAAACTGTAAGTGAGGGCACCTCCCTCGAGGCTTTTGAGGAGACCTGCTGTGATTCCCTCACTCACCTTGAGTTCTCCTACCTTTCCATCAGACCGGGAGCAGGTCAGTTTCACCATTATGTTCAAGCCCATGAAAGCCACAGGGAATGAGCTAGGAGTAGGTAATGGGGCAACTCTAGGGGCTGCCTCAGGGGACCCCTCCAGCTTGGAAGTCCTCTCAGGTCAGTAGCAAAGGGGAAGGTGCCCAGGATCCCTCAGGGAGTGCTAGCTGCAAGGACCTGAGGTGGGTGGGGAGCGGGACTGGCAGGCCCCGAATGCTGACTTCCCCTTAGCTGTTACGTGGCCCCCAGTATCTCGGCCCCACAGACCTCTTCTCTCTGCGCGTCATGGGCCCTTTGGTCCTCATTCTTAGGATTCAAGTTGTTGTCCTGCCATTTCACTACAAATATCTCTTCTCTCCTCCTCAGTGATTAGCTTCTCGAAGGCAGGAGAGGAGTGTGCGGGCTGGCTCGGTCAGGGCACCCCAGGAACTTGGCATATCTCCACAGAGACCACCAGGCAAGGCTTGGCCAAGCTGATGTTAGTCTTGGCAGAAGCCCTGCGATCCTCTCAGACCAGAAGCACGTGAGAGGCCTGCAAGGAGTTGCTGCCTCCCTCTTGGCCCAGAGGCTGCTGTGGGACAGCCTCTCACTGCCTCCTGGGTGCTGAGCAGCTTTGAGGCCTGGCTCTGCATTTGGGTTCAGCTGCTGCCTCTGAAACTACATCTTGCTGCTCGGTGGCTCCTGAGCAGCCAGGTGCAGCCATCCCGCCCCTTGCTTGTGTGTTGTCCTGTGGGGCAAGGGACATGGGGGCCCAGTGCTCTTCTTTCTGATGTTTCTTGGAAGAAACTGTTTGGATTGAACAAAGGCTTATTGTCCCCCAGCTGCCTGAATCTGTCCACTTTGCTCCCCAGAAAGCTTAGAGATCTAAACCTGCACAGGTGAGGGGGGCAGAGGCCCAGAGAGGTTAAGTGACCGGTCTCTATTTCTCTTCTGCTTAGGAGCAGGGCCAGAACTGGGTGTTCCCCCACTTAGAGGTACATATTCTCTGCTGTTGCTTCATGCATCTTTCCTCCTTCCCCTTAAGTATATGAATTTTGGCTCTCTATCACCCTGGCTGCTGCACCCTTACTGGATGCAGGGAAGGTTCTAGTTTTAGGGAGGGAGGGGCTTTTGTAAGTTCAGCCAAGGGTGGAATGGATGTGACAGGCTTTAGAATTTTCCCTCACAGCTGACGACAGCCTGTTACCAGAGGCAGGAAGCCCCTGCATCTACCCAGTAGCAAAGTGGGGAGTTCTGGCTGTGGAGAAGGAGACATGTGTGTCTTGGAGTCTCCATATACTTACTAGGCATGTCTAGAAGCTTCATCTCTAGGGGTTGAGGGTATAAGTCTACACATTAAAACTCCCCTAAAGACATTTAAATTATTCATCATCTTTAAACATTCTGTTGAACCCACTTTCTACCTGGTTATTTTGTGGGACAACTGGGGCTGACCAGTCCTTTCATTCCTAGGTCAATTTCTATTTTTCCGGAAGAAATTGGCTTATTTATAATACCTTAGTGCTCACTCCTGTGTACGTAAACATGGAAAGACAAGGGCATATCAGTATGCAACTAATGGAACAAAATACCTGTAGATAAGCCCTCGCATACTTATTAAAATCAACAAAAATAACTTATACTTTATTCTTTTCTCCCTTCTATTGTATTAAAACAATTACTTCTAGAGTTTGGTGCACCTTAGCTTAGTCTCCTGAGTATCATGAAGAACCTTTCACAGACAATTATTTCAATTCACTATCTTACCATTGTTGTTATTATTACAATTGCTGATTCATAAATTGTTACAGCTTGCTTCTTTGTCCTCTTAACACCACCCCTGATACTCTTAAAGTCATCCTTGTCTGGTAATAATAAAATGTTCCACGCTGATTTTGACCTTTCTCTCTCCCCAAGATATAGAATCAGCTGAGGAGTTTTGGTTTCATTTCAAGTGGAAAATAGTATCAGAGAGCAAAAAGTGAGTGCTAGGAGTGAGTCCATGTGAGTGTTGGTTTTGGCTTCTGTTGGCCCAATTTTTGTGACAGAATTGGAGAAAAATGTATATTAAGGGAATTACTTTTCTCCATTCAACTGATTATGTTGCTGTCCCTCTTCTCATGGTATGAAGCTTTCATTGACCATCAAAGTGTTCTATTAAGTTGATCTATTTCTATCCAAAATTAAAACATATGAGAGCATAGCTGTGGGCCCTTAGCCTAAGGGAGATGGCAGGCTCCATGGCAAATGGTCTTGCCACAAGTGCCAGGTGCACTCTGTAGGGGCAACATTGCACCAGGTGCTCTGAAGAGCAGAATGACAGATGAAAGAAACATGGCCCCTGGCTTCCAGGAATGTACAGAAATCATTCATGTGCCTGAAACAATGAGAAAACCATATGAATAATCATTTAATCAGTGCCCACAGCAACTGGTGGTGCAGGTGGGGAAGGAGTTGAGAGAAGGGAGAGAGAAGCACATGGAGAAGGAAAGATCTCTGAAGAAGGAGGGCTTGGACCACCTTGGAGAGTGGTTGAATTAGTGAGATGCCAAGGCACATCCTTATTGCTGGAAACCACCTCACATACAGACTTAAGCAGCCTGAGGAGCCATGGGTTTTAGGGTGTGTACAAGGCTGCTAGCAAGAGAATGACACTAGAGACTGGTTTATGGTGAATTCAACACAGTACCCCAGAACAAGAGAAAGTAGGATTCCAGTTGTACTTTTAAAATAACAGCGAGAAAGAGCGTTACACCAAGGTCAGGAACCCATCCCATGCAGTTAATAGAAGGAAAAGATCTCAAGTCCATTAGATGGCTAGAGATCCTTGTAACTGCCTCCTCTCAGTACTTTTAGAAACAACAGAAAGCCAACGGTCCTGCTTCCAGTCTGTCTGGCCCAACACTTCTCCATGTACCGCCAAACATCCCTGCACGAACCTGCTTTATTGCCAGCTCTGGGCATTTAGCTTGCTCCACTTGGGTAAATCCTAGTTCTGATGTCACATTTTTGTGCTTCTCCTGCCTCCACTCTTTCTAACCCTGTTAAAGAACCGATTTCTTTCCTTCTTGGTGTTCTCATAGCATTTCATAGGAAGCCTTTGTTACACCATCTATCTCATGTATTATTATTGCCTCCTTATTTGTCTGCTTCTCCATAGTGAATATCTTAGGAGATGTGTCTTGTTTATTCTCCTCTTCTGTAACCCAAGTGCCTATGCACAATACCTGGCATTCACTGCATATTCAACAGATGCTTATTGGATGAATTAATACATGAAAGAGTGAATGAATGAGTGGATACATGAACACATGCCTCAGGATTGAATTAGGTGACTCAATGGCCCCATGGAATTGGTGTATGCTTTGAATTTGATAATTCCTTGTTCTTTACCTTGATGAAGCACCGTTAGCCAGGACCTTGATTTATATGTATTAGATTTGCAAGACTAAAAGGTAAACTGTGATCCCCAAATTCATAGACCAGATCTTAGTTTCTCTTGGTTTCAGCTGTAATATTTCTAGCCAAGCCTTGTTTTGTTAAGAAGAGAGAGACTTAGTAAACCAGTGGCTAATCACTTGGTTTAATATGTTGTCAGGATATGACAACTGCTTAAAGGTTATACCTTGGAGATTTAGAGACTTGAATGTTAAGTTGTTCTAGGGACAGACTGTTTTAATGTTTACTAAAGCTCTGCTCCAACACAGCTTCCAAATCTGGATGAACTGAGACAGTCTGTATTCAATGAAGTTCACAACTGAAGGCAGAGAAACTCAGAGGGATCATATATACCTCAGGATTTTGACAGTTTTCAAATGATTTATATAGTTGGTTGTATCACATTCTGTGTCCATGGCGCAGATGTCTTTAGACAGCATTTGAGGTCTTTAAAGGTTTTTAGAGATGGGTGGAAATCTTTGTGGGAAGGGCAATAACCTACAGGTCCCAACCTACAGGTGCCAACAGGTCCCTTGGTGGAAGGGCCTGAGAGAGGTGGTATCAAGGAGGGTGAGGGCGGTAAGCTGGTTCTCTCAAGTCCCAGAGAAACACCCTTGTCCACCATCTGTTTATGGGCATTCTTCTTGGCTCTGAAACAACCTTCTCTGTTATTTTTGATGACAAAGTCTTTTTGCCTTTTTGTTAACAATTTATTTAAGATGTTAAAGCAGTGAAGTTCTGTGGCTTAGAAGCTAAAACCATTAGAAAACAAGAAAACAAAAGACCATCTAAAGAAGCACAAATTTCCAGTAGAAACTTCCAGAGAATGAGAATTATTCACTCATGATTTATTTTTCCATTTATACTGTTTTTTTACCTATGTTTTAAAAAAATTCAAACAATGCAAAAAGTACAAAGAAGAAAGCAAAAACATCTTTCAGTATTTTTCTGCCCAGAGATAACTACTATTGACATTTTTGATAGTTACCTTTCCTAGACCTCTTTCTATGCCTAAACACATGCAGATTTATCTATATCTGTATGTGTAAAAAAGATATGAATAGAATCACAGTATAAATGCTATTTTGCAATCTTTATATATGCACGTATAAATGTATATACACACAAGTTACAAAATATTCCATTTTACGAATGTGAAATAATTTGCTAAACTGAAGTTGTTTTAGAAGGCATTTTGATTGCTTTCAGTATTTTACTATTATAAACAATGTTTGAAGAATATCCTTGGCCATATATCTTTATGTTCTTCGCAGATTATCTTCTTAGGATAAATCCTTAGGAGTTAGATTAGGAAGTGTGCACTTATAAAGTTTGTGAGTGATTTTCAAACTGTCCTCCAGAAAAGTTAGCCAATTTCTACCTCTACCACCAGTAAATGGGAATTTCCTCTGCCTCCTCCCCAGCGTGAAGGATTGTCAGGGTTATTCATGTTTATCAATCTGATAAAATTGAGAAATGATATCTCAATTTACTTTTTGAGAGGTTACCAATGCAGTTTAGGATCTTTTTTTGAAATCACTGATCATTTATTTCTCGCTCTTTCTTCCTCTTCTCCCTCCCTTCCTTCCACTCTCTCTTCTTTCCTTCCTCCCTCTCTTCTTTCCTTCCTTCCTTCCTTTTCTTTTCTTCTTTCCTTTTGCAACCGTCCCTGCCACCCTCCCCACCTGTTTTGTGAATTCTGTGTCCTTTGCCCATTTTTCTATTGGAGTGTTCATATTTATTTTAATAATTTTAAGGAGTTTTTGTATTAACTTTTTGTTTGTTCCATATACAGCAAATAGTTTCCTCAGATTTTTATTTATTTTCAACCTTTGTAAACGGTCTATTTATTCTGACTAAATGCTTATAGATTTTTTTCCCTTTTCCCTTGAGTATTTAATTTTCCTTAGGATATTTTTGTTGTTTATTCTTAAAGAAATTTTCTTGTGACTCAGAGAGGCGTTTCATAGATGATGACAGCCTCTTAATGTATCTTTGAATATTTTCCCTTGCTATTAGTTTTGACCTTTTCTTTAAACATTTGATAAATTGTGATTATGTATCATCCATGGTTATGTTTTCCTTAAAAACCATCTATTTTGTTTCCACTGCATTTCAAGATTGGGGCCTTTCTTTATTTTCAGTATTGATCATTGCTATTTTTACTTTTCTAAAATTCATGTCTTAGTTTTGGAAGGGGAGAATTTGGAGACCCTGCACTTTTGCCACCATCTTTTCTAACGTGTCTGGATCTGTTATTGAAAGAACCATTTTGTAAATGCTTTCCCCCAACTCTTTAAAATTATTCCAAGAAGATATTTTGAGACTCCCCAATGGTTAAAATAACCTATTTAATTTTTAAAAGCTTTCTGTCCCCATTACTTAAAGTTGGATTTATTTGTAACAAGAAATTGAAGAATAGCATCTTCCTGATTGATGGATGAAAATGTAATCGCTCAGGTGTGGTGAACTGAGGAGACTGTGAGAAGACTTTCTATCTCCAAGTATCTTCCCAACCACTGTGGTACTTAGTATTCCACTAAAAATACTCCACTGTTTCTCCATGAGCAGGAAGTTCATTGATAGGGTGTAGTTACCTGGAAAAGTCCTTCATACTCCTGAGATGGAAGTGCTTCTATAGAAGGAAGTGGAAGATAGCACAAGTCCTGGTTTTTCCTCCCACTTGGGAGAGGGAAGTAGAACAAAAGATCTGGTTTAAAAGATGACATTTTCCTAGGAAATTATTTTTGACATATTGAGAAACTTGAGGATATTTAAGTGTAATTTTGAGTGATACAAATTCTTAGGGTAATGTGCTAACTAGTTTATTACCCTTCCTTTACTCTTCAAAACCTATTCAACAAGAAGGGCTTTGTGAGGGAGTATGTCATTTAGCAGAGTATCCCAATGCACCAGGGAAGGGGTGCAGCTAAGTGACCCTTCCAGGACTCCCATTTCCACAAGAGGAAAGAGATTCAATGCCTTCTCTGATTGTGGGTTTTCTGTTGTTGACTTTTGATCTTGATGTTAGTGAATACATTGCTAATCTCCTCACTAGAATCAAGTAGAAAGGAAGAAAAACATGTCCTAGACTAGGAAAAATTCCTGTTTCCAAAGTCCAAAGGTAAAGTAATAATGAAAAAGCAGAAACTTGATCATGATAGTTCAAAATGGGACTCATATAAAGCTTCACATTGCAAAAATCTTATTAAATAAACATTTGTGGTTTTTCAATGTTTTTAAAAGCATCTCTTTTGAAAACAAATATTTGGGTATTTGTTGGCACTATGCAGTTGAAACACTAAATCTAGAAATTGATGTCCTTTGTTTACCTGTTTGTCTACATACGAGTTTATCTGCATTGATCATGACTCCTTGACATCAGAATGTCTTTAATTGTATCACATATCATTATTTCATGTACCACTAAGAAAGAAAAAAAATGCTCTTTGTGGAATTCTGACATGTTTGCAGTTCTTTATGGTATATCGTTATTCAAAGATGTTAATGTATGAAAAAATATCCATCTTAGAATCAATGAGATATAGTATTTTTTTAAACTGACAAAAACAGGGAAGATTGGTGTCCTCAACAGCTCATCCAGCTATCTGAAATAGTTAACAATGCAGTCAATAAATACACTTATGTTTTAAAGCAATATTTACTAGATATTATATTTCCAAGAACAATCAAGATGATTGATAAAGTACCTTAACATTTAGAGAATTAACAAAGTGATCTCTATAGATGATACCCCAAATTTCCCCTGTCATATTTTAAAGAATTTCCACTATTTGATATTTTCCTTCCTGTGCAAAGCAATGTGGTCCCTGCAGTGCTATCCAGACCAGGGTATGGGGATTGCTTCCATCATCTCTCCCATCTCTTTCTGCAGCCTTTTTAGCAAGAGCCTCTCATTTCCACTGTTAGATATGCCCAGAAGTGAATTTTATCACCTAACATTACCTCTGAATAAAAGTCTAAAGTTCTGTCCCACTTGTCACATTTCTGAACATTCCAGGAAATCTGGTCATTAAGCTCATGATACAGCTGTGTTCTCTGGGTTGGAGTTGATCAACTATCTCTTGCTGCAGGGTTTAACCAATTCTACCTGAGAAGCTTATTCTCAGTATTCTTATTGCTAAGAATATTATAGTTCTTGGGGGAAAGGATTTATACATGGTGAACAATTACCCATAGCCCTCCCATTTTTGCCATTGGTGGCATTTTAGCACATTTCTTTCCACTTTTTCACCACATTAATTTTTGCATAGATGAGATAACTTTTATGTGAAATTTGTGTGATGCTTTTTCACTCAACATCATATCATTAAAAAGAGTATTTTTAAAGGCTTTTTACTAGTTGATTGTTTTATTCTGTAGGTGTATTTGCAGTTCCCCTATTGCTTGTTATTGGGCTGTATCCATTTAGTTTTGCAGTTCTGAATTGTGTCAAAATTAGCATCTTTGTAAGCAAATCTCTGTCCACATTTTGATTGAGGGATGTAATCAACTTTAATACAATGGATTTGTGCTGTTAAATTTCTTTCATGGGGAAAAAAGGTCGTAACAATTTGTTACCCAACCAAAGGGATAGGTGTTAGAAAATGGTTATGTTTATTTAATACTGTTATTGCTTCAGTTCACAGTTGAACTAACTGGGAAACTGAGACACAGGTAGATAAAGTTGTCTCATTGCTGGTACACTGTCAGTTGTGCTTGTTGCTGGGAATCTATTGTCCTCTCCACCTAGCTAGTATCTTCCCTACCTCACTATAGTCCCATGGAAATTCACTATCCTTGAAATTATACCAGGAGCCAGACTTTAAAAGTCCTGGTGCCTGGCTTTCTTGTATTTGGTCTTCCCCTCCTGTAAGGGGTAGTTATGGCCAAAATCACCAAACTGGATCCATGTTTGCCTTGCAAACCAAACAAACACTTCTGTTTTTGTTTTGCTTTGTGTCTGGACTAATTCTTAGCACCTCTTCTGCCTGTGAGCGATCTGTCACTTCCTTCTGTAAGACTGGCACCAGCAGACATGCAGTCTCAGAGGATCCCGGGGAGAAAGAGAGGCCGACCCCCACTTCACTCAACACCTATGAAGATGGCAGTTCATAACCTTTATTCTGCTTCAGCTGGTTCTTTACCAGCAGTGAAGATCCCAAAGAAAAGAGGGCGGAAACCCGGGTACAAGGTACGGCTCCATCATCTCCTTTCTCCAGAGTGGGATTGGGCTGGGGCATGGTGCTTGGGCAGAACTCCAATGCAAAATGTGATGAGAGGTTGGAAGCAGGGTAAAGACAGGATGAGAAATAAGTTTCTCTCAGTGAAGCATGTGACAGACGAGGCTTCATTGTAGCAACACGGTGCACAATGCATGCTGTCGCTGTTGTGTGCATTTTTACAAGTGGAGAAAGCAAATTACACCAGATGGGGAAAGCTGTAAGGCGAACAGATTTTAGGGTCATAGCTAAACACACATTATTAAACCTCGCATCTCAATTAGCGTTTCAGACACTGAGCTTTCCCCTGACTGTTCTTACGAGGGCGGCTCTTGAAGTCACTTTCCAGAACTCATTTGTCATTAATTTTAGTAGAAGCAGATGATGTTCCTGAGACATTTAAATTAATAATGAGAGCAAGCTAGTGGCAAAGGACGTGAAGAGTTTTCCCCAAACGGAGCCTCAACAAGGGGACTCATCATTCAGGGTGTTAATTCATAGTTTCCTGCTTACAAAAGGCACTGACGTCAAATTTGGCTGCAACCAGGCATATCAGGCAAAATAAAAATCCCGTTACTCTTTCAAGAATTAATGACTTGGCAAGGCTGCGGGGTGGAGAATAAAACCTCTGATGGAACTGAAATCACATAAAGCAACCCAAACCCGAGGGAAAGCTTCTCCTCTAAGATGTTTTTGAAGAGTCTGCTAGAGAAGAAAGACCATTGAGTTGTTTTCCACGAGCCTTTCGGGCATTAGAAAATGAGCTTCAGAAGTTTTCCTTCATTTATTTTTCTGGAAATAAAGAGCTTATGTTTCCATCTTGAGATCTGAATCTCAAACCAAAATGCAAATTGGCAATTAACTCCCATATATTTAGGAAAATGTATGGAAATTATTTCAGGTCAGCAGAAAGACAAAGCTTCCGGAAGAAATGGTAATGAATTCATCCTCTATCCCTTTGGTTCTCCACAGTTCTTCCAACTGCTGGAAAATAGACACAGTAGGTGGGGGGAAGGTGAGTCAAAGTTATTTGAGGGTCATTGGTTTTAGTAAAAGAAGCTTTTACTCAGCCATCTCTTGAAGTAAAGTCTTCTGTCACTGGTTATTTTTCTAACAAAGAGAGCTTCCTGTTTCTCATGGGCACACCGGCTTCAGAATTGTGTCTCCCGGAGCTGGCCCAGGGCAGGTCTCCCTGCTCGGCTACCTGTGTGGTTGCTGGGGTCTGGGAATTGCATCTGGAAGTCTGGAGCAGGACAGCCCTTCTGTTTATAGAGCCAGGGAGCAAATCCAGGATCTGAAGAAACACACTAAAAACTTCTCTCTCCTATTTGGCCTTTCTCCTGCTCCCCTGGGAGCTGTGACCCAAGAATGAAAATTACCGACAGACACAGCATTTCTGGGGCCAGGAAAAATGGAAATTCACTCCATGGAATGAACCCAGCTTTGCAATTTTCCTGTCTCCTGAAAAGGGCAATTTTCAATGCTCCTAACACTTAGAGGCAGCTCAGGGCAGGAAGAAATATTTGGGGACAGTTAGCCGACATATGGGTCCTACACGTGGCAAGTGGGGCTCATTCCCATGCCTCAGAGTCTTTTTTCTGGGGACAACAGGCCACAGCTCTTCCTTCAGTCCACCTCCCATATATTTGGGGAAATGTGTGGGAATTATTTCAGGCCAGCAGCTCCCAGATAGCTCCCCAAGCCATGGGCTTTGTGTTTGAGAAGAATGGCTCTAAACCAGGTGCCAGTCTGCATGAAGCTCCGACCCATTCATGGTGGTGACAGGAGAAAATGTCTGAAAGGACCTATAAAGCTAAAATGATTCCACTTTAAGGATCACCCTTTATTATAAAATGTCTGCTTCCTATTATTTTGGTGTTAAAGTTTATTTTATAAAGTGTTATGTGTTGTGAGGGTTTGGTAATTTTTTAAAAATGTCCTTACTTGGCAAAATAAAGTTAGCAACCTATTAAGTCTGTCTAGTTGTATTTTGACAATTTCTTAGACCCCCAAAGCCCCATTTTACCATTAACAGAAGGGTTTTAATTGTGGAGAAACCAACAAGGAAACTGTACAGTTTCATTCCATTTACCAAATGGCCACTCATTTGGCAATTTTAACTATCTGGGACAAAGATGTTTAAAAAAAAAATCCTGAGCAAGCAAAATAAGATATTACTTGCTCTACCCTTAAAGATCTTGTATTTTATTAGTAAGAAAATGCTTCCAAGCCCTCCCTTGAGTCTATTTACCTTTATTGTAGACACATTTCTTACAAGCTTGATTATCGCAGCTTAATAGCCTTTGATTTGAAGAGGAAGATATTTGGGGGAGAAGACTGCACACACAGCTGGATACTGAAAGTATAATTATATGATATTACATTAATAATATAGAACAATAAGATACACAATAATATTATCAATGTTATAAAATAATAAATAACAATATAACTTTTTTATACCAAAACATTATTATCATACATTTATGTTAACAATATTATCATAATAAAATTGTAGGTGTTGAGACTTTGGCAGCTCTTCCCCAGGAGATTCTGAGGATTCCTGGCTGTGCCGATTATGTCACAGGTTTGTGCTGGGTGACATTTGTCACTTCTTGCTTGGTGCTGTCCCAAGCTGCTCTGTCAGTCACCTCTGTGCCCCTGCACATGTGGACTCTCTGGTCCAAGTATGGGCACAAACCTCTCCCTTTAAGACCTAAGTGCAGCTAACACAGGCTGTGACATTTAACCCCTTCTCTGAGTCTTGAGAGTAGCACGAACAAATTACAGGTGGAACAGGAAGAGCTTAATTGGCAGTCAGATGTCAGCGCTCCAGAGTTCTTGGGTCATTCCTCCTCCCAGGGCCCATCTGGCCATGTCTCTTAGCCCTGCCTGCAGCCACTTTGCTGGGGCATGCTCACTGCTGTGAGAGCATCATTTTATGGCCTTACTGCCCACTTCTCACCCCAGTCAAAGGAAGCAAAAACCTCTTAACATCATGTTTTCTCTGAAGAGCCATACTCTGCCACTAGAACAACCTTCTTCATTATCAAACAGAACATTTACATCTCAGTTTGAGGCACCTGCTGTTGATTTAGGTCCTTGGTTCAGAGGCTCCCCAAAGTCATCAGGTAGATTTTCCTTACGTTTCATGACTAGAGAGACCACTGAGGTCTTTTTTAAAGAGATAGAGAGGGTCTGCGCTAAGGACAAACCCTAGCTGCCATTCTGTAGACACAGCTGATTATAATGGCTCCAAATGGTGGGATTTTCAGCTTCTGTGTCCTTATGATTTAAGCAGGAAGGAAAAAGTGCTGGGTTTTTAAGATAGCCATTTGTCCCCAACAGACAACAATAATAATTAATACTAATAGTAATAATAGTTATAAGTAGCACCTATTAGCACTTCTACATTTGAGGCTCTGGGCCTGAGTATTTTATATATTTTTTCTTATTTGATCCTTGATAGTTAGTCATGAATTAACCAAATCCCATGGCCTGTAGGGCCAGCAGTCCTCTACAACTTTACCTTATTTTTCAGAATAGTAATTATGATTCAAAAAATGAGTAGATTATTTTCTGTCTGCTTCATTTAATGAGCTAAGAGAAGTGTAAATGTTCTGGAAAGAATATCATTCCTGAAATATTAAAAACAAATGGTTAAAATGTTCTAAAATGTTAGTAATTGTTATCATTCAGCATATAAATTCAGTTGCTATAACAAAGGCCAAATAACATGGCTTTAAAAAGATAGAAACTAATTTCTCTCTCATGTTACTCATGATTCAATGGCTACGTGATGTTGAGGACCCAGGCTCCTTCTATATTGTTGCTCTGCTATCTTAACGTGAAGTCTCTACCTCATGCTCTAAAATGGTTCCTCCAGTTCCCACGATCTTACCAGTCCAGCCTGCAGAATGGGGACAGAGGAGGTGGAAGGCACGCCATTCCCTGTAAGGGTGAAACCTCCAAAGTTGCACACACACTTACATTTGCAGCTCACTGGTCAGAACTGAGTCACTTGGCCACACTTAGCTCCACAGGAGGCAGGAAAATATAGTGCTGGGTGACCAGATGATGAGCTAAAATTCAGGAATTCTATTAATAAAGGAAGAAGAGAGCATGGATATTTGGGAAAAACCAGCAACCTCTGCTAAGTATTTAAAGGACAGCCTTCCATTAACTGGAAAATTCACTTTATAAAGAAAATAATTTTCTAAAGAACATGGGTAAATGCAACATTTTGTTGTGTTCCTCCTTTCTTATTTTTGTCCTTTTTCACCCCCTGAAAAATATGTGTTCTTGACACTGTAACAAGAATGTGAAGTTCACAAAAATCTCATTTAAGAGAATATTCAAACTTAAGTAGAAGGGGTTTTGTTTGTTTCAACACTTCTTTAAAGCCTCTTTCTAAAATGTTTTTATTAGAACTGTTGAATTGGCTTCAATGCTTCTTTGATTATCCAGGTCTTGTATTGCCTTAGAGTCATATTTGTGAACATTAAATATAGCCTAATAGTATGGAAGGAAACTATTATCTCTGATAACCCTTCCTGTGCTTATTTTCGAGGTCCTCCTCTTGCTGGTAATGGGTATAAAGTACCACCTGTGGCCCGTGGGGGAAAATGATTACACATGCACAAGGCAGGGGCCATTCCCTTGGCCTTAACACTGTGTAGCACCTAGGGCAGGGAATGTCTCTCCTAGGGTCTTCTGTGGGCCCCTGCCCTCACCCCAGGGCTGGAGCAAAAGTCAGCGGTGAGGCTTAGCAGTGGATCTGGGACAGAGATATCTTGTGAATGTTTCCTGACCAGCGTTTCGAGTATAACTCTGACATGAATGTTCATTGATATTTTTTGCTTATCTTAAGGAGTAAGAGAAATGTAAACAGTAAGGTTGTGTGTTGGAACTTCGCTCATTTGTCAAGGATGTGATTTACTTCTTTGCTGAAACTTCTTTGTGAAAACAAAATGTTTTGGTTTTTTTGTGTGATTCACAGTGTAACAGCTACAGACAAGACACACTTTTAAGTTTAATTTGCGTTTTAAACATATTTTCCATTACTCTCTTAAGCCTGTAAATCAACAAAGTAGTTAATCTAGCCCTAGTCTGAAGCATTTGCCAAGGTGTAAATATTCCCAGCATGGCCAGTTCCAAGGCACTGATGTGACACCCCTGAATATGGAGTTGGTAAAAAAGTGTCACAATACCGTACTGGTAACTGTATTTCCACACAGATGCAACAGTAAAATAATTAGAAAGTGATGAGTTTTGAGTATTTATTATCTTTGTCTTTAATATTCTTCACTGAATACTCTGTAAGTGTATGCACTTTAATTTTTAATAATTGCTGTGTTTAACAAACAACTTGCAATATTCCCGAAAATTTAACAATCATCTCTTGTGAATATTAATAAGCTGCTCTAGCCCTCAACTACTCTGAGCTCTGCTATGCACAGGATACCTGTAACTGCATGTCCCATGTCCCCCTCTCATCTGCAGGGCTGATTCCATGTCGGTTGATGCACAGAACTTGGTCCCCTCACAAGTCTCTGTAAGAAACTCAGTCATAGCAAGCATTCCTTGAAATGTGTGGTCTCTGCTAAAAATTGTTGGGGTCACAGGGCAGAGTGGACAGCATTCCAATACATACTTCTCATGGATGGCTCTGTTTTTCTGAATTCCACTTTACCCAGTGATGGTGATTTTTGTTTTCATTTTTCTTCCTTCTGTCTCCTAGTACCCATGGAATACCATCTTCATTGTCTCTTTTCTGGGCTCCCCACTGTCAGCAGGAAATTAAGCCATTCTTCCCAGCCCCACCCAGGCAGAGTAGTAGCACAGCAAACCTCCCCCCAACCCCCACCCTGCCCCACCCTGCACTTTACTAGTTTCACTGCCTCTCTGGAACCAGAGGAGAGTCTGAATCCAACAGAGTTGGTGGGAGAAAGCTCCAGCATCCTCATCCTATCCCTGAGCCATTTGCACTTCTGAAAGACACAGGAGAGCTGGATCACTCCCTCCCACCTCTGAGAATCCCCTTCTGTCTTCATGATGATGAGGATAGTATATTGTATTTGGATAATTTTGTTCTTCTGGGGAAGTTTTAGTGCAAAGATTGTTTAACTGGGAGCTCAGATTTGACTGAGGGGCATGTTGCCAAAGCCGTCCTCAAGGCCAAAGGATACTGGCCCGTCCATCCCTTCCATGTTTAATCTCTCCCCAGGGAAGGAAGAAAAAGGTGTGGGTAGACCCAGAAACAGGCTGACTCCTCGGAATGGAATTAGGTCATTGGCTGCAAACTTCTTGTTGTTGGAGCTGATTTGCATTCCCAACAAGCAAGTTTTTAGACTAAAGTCTGAGGTTAAACACAGTGGGGTATTCAAATTCCCCTAGCTCTGCTCCCTGCAACATCTCCTCAGAACCCTGAGGGAGTTTGGTGTGAAGACTGAGTGTGAGCTGTAAAGGAGGAATGTGCCCCCAGGGAAAGCTACGGCAGGGACGTGGACAAAACTATCCTCAGATGGGGTGGGAGGGGAAGGAAAGGAGGGAAAATGACTTTAAAAAATAGAATCTGGTATATTGGTTTCTAGAACTGCTGTAACAAAATAACAACAAACTGGGCGGCTTAAACAATAGAAATGTATTGTCTTCCAGTTCTGGAGGCTGGAAATCCGAGATCAAGGTCTACCAGGTTGGCTCCTTCTGCAGGCCCTGAGGGAGGATCCGGTGCAGCCCCGTCTCCTAGCTTCTGTCGGCCTCAGGTGTTCCTTGGCTTGTGGATGGAATTCTCCCTGCTTCTTCACATTGTCTTCCTTCTGTGCATGTCGATCTCTGTGTCCAAAGTTCCCCTTTTTATAAGGACACAGTCATATTGGATTAGGGCCCACTCTAACGACCTCATCTTAACTTGATCATCTGCATAGATCATATTTCCCAATGAGGTCACATTCACAGGTACTGGGGGTTAGGACTTTAACATCTTTTGGGAGGGACACACTTTAATCCATAGCATCCTGTATAATAGTCTTCATCTTTTAACTAGACATTTAGTCTATTTAAAGTAATTATTGATAAATTTGGGTTTAAATCTGTATTTTGTATATTCTATTTGTCCCACTCATTCTGTGTTCTTTTTACCTGTCTTTCCTGTATTCTTTTGTATGTTTAAGTATATAATTCTTTTCTACTCCTTGAAAGTTAAGCACTCTGTTTTCTATTGTATTACTGATTGCTTTAGAAATTACAGCATGCTTCCTTACTAGAGTTTCCTAAAGTTAACTTTACCTTTGTTTCTCCCTAGATATACAAGGACTTAGGGACACTTTTTTTTAATCTCCCCATTTGAATATTATTGTCATTACACATTTTAATTTTTTTTGCTTTTTTAATCTTTCAAAGCAATTATTTTTGTTTTGTACAGTCATTTTCATTTAGATTCACCTGCTTATTTACCACTTCTAAAAAATTCATCATTCCTTTTTGTATATCAGACCTCCAGCTGAGATCACTTTCCATTTGCCTGCAGTACATCTTTTAGAAATCTCTGTAATATAGATCCTTTAGTGATGAATTCTCTCAGATTTTGTTGTCTGGAAGTATCTTTATTACATCTTCATTTTTGGAAAAAATATTTTTGCTGGGTATAGAATTCTAGTTGTTAGTTATTTCCATACAACACATTGAAGATATTATTCCATTTGTCTTTGGGCTCATTGTTATAAAGAACTCAGCTATCCTTTTAACTTATTTGAGTGTTCCCTGTAAGGTTTTGTATTTTTTTAAGCTAATTTGAAGGCTTTGTTTTCTTTATCTTTGGTGTCCTACTATTTCATTCTGTTGTGTCTACCTGTGGATTTCTTTTTTATTCATCCTATTTAAGATTTGTTGGGCTTCTGGAAACTGTGATTAGAATTTTCATCAGCTCTGGAAAATTCTCAGCCATTATCTTTTCAAATATAACCTCTGTTCCATTCTCTCTGAAACTCTAATATTGAAACTTCTCATATTCATATCTTTTAACCTCTCCTCCATAGTTTTTATGTATTTGTCTCTATGCTACTTTTTGGTTAATCTCTTCTGACATGTCTTCTGGCTCACTAATTCTCTCTTGAGCTACATTTAGTATGCTGTTAAATCTGTCCATTTAGTTTCTAATTTTAGTTATTGTACTTTTCATCTATAGAAGTTAAATTTAGTTCTTTTACAAATTTTCTATGCTTTTTTTTTTTATAGTTTTCTGTTCACCAGAGATGTTTTCAAACTTGTCCTTTATATCTTTAAACATAGTATCACAGTTGTTTTTATGATCTAAGTCTGATAGTTGAAATATCTTAAATATTTCTGGGGTTTATTGCTGTGTTTTTATTGCTCATTCTTGCTTTGATTCCTTACTTCCTTGTGTGTTTGGGTTGTGCTATTCATTGACTTTGAAAAGTCATTTTGGGAACTTCTTTGAGCCTTTCTCCAGAGATGATTTATGTTTGTTTTTCCACGTACTTGGGAGCACTGCCAGATAGGGTAATTTTTAAACTAACTTCACAGGCTGAAGTTTTCTTGGTCACTCAAGTTCTATGCATTTGGGCTGCAAATCTGTGTGAGCTCTGGCCTGTGGCAAGATCTTCTCAGGGATTTCCTTAGAGTCAGGTGGGGTGGGGGTAGGGCAGGACAAGTTTACAGCTGGCTCACCTTTACTCTGAGGTTGTAGCCCTTTGAGTGAGCCCTGGGATCCATGGCAATTGCAAGGCCTAGATTTCACCTATATTTGGGCCCAATTCTTCTTTGTATATTATTAGCTCCTCAATAATTTTACTAACTTTACATTTTATCCATTATTGGTAGTTATTTTCAGTTGATCCAAATAACCTAGTTTTCTATATTCCCTGAAACAAAACAGCAAAGAAATTTAGGATACCGCATCTCTTTTAATCAACATTCAAAGTGGCACTGACACTGGTTTTACATCAAATTCTTTAATACTTTCAAAAGTAGTCTAACTCAAGGTACATACACAACATTGTGAGTTGGAAGAGAACTTAGAAACCACAACTCTACCCTTATTTAATGGCTTTGAAAGATGAAGCCCAGAGACATTGAGCGGATTGCTCAGAGTCTTATGTGAGTTGGTGGCAGAACCAGGGTTAGAATCCCGGTCCTATCTGGGTCCTGTGTTCTCACCACTTCCTTGCAGCTCGTTGGGCACTGTGAAGTCATGTCAGTTCTTAGTGTCCATTTCCCATATGAGGAAATGTGGATGCTCGACTTCTCTTCTTGTCCTCTCCCAGAAGTTCTACACAGAAGCTTTTCTGTCCTGGTCTGAAGGTTTACTGCTTGAATATTAAAGGAGGAATGTTTTGAACCTTAGAGGCAAGCCAGTATTCTTGCTTCCCCAAAGTTAACTAAATAAGCAACAAGTAAAATGCTAATGTTTAAAACTATTGTACTGTCAAACGAAGTTTATGTGAATAAATCTAGAAGTTGTCTTTAGTTTTGCACCTCCTCTCACACATCACCTTGAATCCAACCAATTCTTTCAACCCACTACTCCCACCCTACTTCAGCCACCAGTGCCTCTTGCCTGGACCACCTGATAAACCCCTTGCTAGTGTTCCTTTCTCCACCTTGCCTCTCCCTATCCCCATACAGTCTCCATAGAGCAGCCATACTTATCTTTATAAAACAAAAACTGGGTTGTGTCTTTCCCTTCTTAAAATTCTCAAATTGTTTCCATAACTCTCAGAATAAAATACAAACTCCTTAATCTGACTGACTTTATTTACTAGGGCTGCTGTGATAAAGTACCACAAGTGGTGAGTGGCTTAAAACAACAGTTCTGGAGGCAGACCTCTGAAATCAAGTTGTTGGCAGGGCCATGCTCTCTCTGAAGGTCCTTGGGTATGATCCTTCCTCGACTCTTTCTAGTTTCTAGTGGTTTCTGATAATCTGTGGTAGTCCTTGGTTGTAGATGCATCATTCCAATCTCTGCCTCTGTGGTTACAGGACATTCTCCTTGTGTGTCTGTGTCTGTGTCCAAATTTCCATCTTCTTATAAGGACACCAGTCATTGGCATTGGGGCCCACTCTAATCCAGTATGACCTCATCTTAATTTGATTACATCTTCAAAGACCTTATTTCAAAGTCAAGTAACATTCACAGGTACTGGGGATTAGGACTTTTAAACATATCTTTTTGAGAGGGACATGAATCAGTCTACAACACTGACTGAGAGAGCCCTCATGATTTGGCTCTAGCTAACCTCATCTTGCATCATTCTGCCTCTTGCCCACAATTCCAGCCACCCTAACTTCCTGGTTCCTTGAAGAAGCCAAGCTATAGGAGGCTTACACCGACCACTCTATCTGCTCGGAAGGTTCTTTCCCCAGGCTCCCTCTTGTCATTAACATCTTGATGTAAATGTCACCCCCTTATTGGCCTACCCTGGTCACCTGGTTCCTTTTTATCATATAACTATATTTTACTTCCTAGAGTAGTACTTATCCCAATTTGACATTCTTATTGTGTGCTGTTTGTCTCCTCCTGCTATGACATTAGCTCATTGAGAACAGCGACCTTATCTCCCTCATTCAGAGCTGTATTCTCAGCATCTATAATAGTTTCCTGCATATAGTAGATGCTCCATAAATATTAGTTGAGTAAGTGCCTCATAGAGTGAATTTTTTTTTCCTTTTTTAGACTTAGCTTAAATGATGCAACTTAAAAAGGGCAGCTCCTGCCTAAGCCATACTTAGGAACCATTGCAAGATGAATTGGGAACATGTTTCTTAAAGGGGATCTGTGTGAGGTGTAAGGTAGGAGGGTGGGTCTGCAAGGATTTGTGAAGATGTGATCCCAAGTGGTAAGTAAAGAAAGTGTAGGTGGTTTCTAGGAGAAAGATGGGCAATTTCCCTGTCCTGCCATGGCTACATAAATAAGAACCTTGGAACTCATTTGTATTTCTGGAATTTCATAATAAATATTTACTAAGTTCTCACTTTGCATTAGCCCTATGCTAAGTGTTTGCACTTCATTTTCGCCACATCCCTGTGAGGAGATATTATTATTCTTACCTTACACCTGGGAAAGGCAGAATCTAAAACCCTAAAATGAGATTAGAACAGGGTTAGTGAGGGGCCGAGCTGGACCTGGAACCCAGATCAAAAAGCTGTGTACCCATTGCCTTATTTGTAGATTTTTCTCTGTTGTTTCATCCTCTGCTGATGTGCAGTCTCCATATATCTTTATACTCCCCCAACCACTTTTTTGTCCTCCGTTTACCAACCTCTTGCTATCAGTCTAACAAATACTGTGTAGTTAGTATGTCTGTTTCTGCCACACTTGCATATTTCTGGAAAAATACTTGAATGTTACATCAGCTGACCCCTCTCCTTTAGTGTGCCCTGGCCACACACTTTAGTTTGCAAGCTAATCCCCTCCCAACTCTTTGCAGTGATTCTCTAACAAACGACTTAGAGAGGTCTTACCCTGAAAGACAGCAGGAGCAAGAAACTCTCCAGGCCCTTATTTTTGGATCTGTGAATGGAAAAGAAAGATGAGCTGATCCCAGACTCCCCAGCCCCTTTGGTTGAGACTCCAGCTGGCAGGGGCCGCCTCTGCCCTTCTGCTTCATCCCACCACGATGCTTTAACAAGGCAAAGCACAGCCATTGGCAGCCACGCCCTGGATAAGGAGTTGCCACACCCATTTGATTGAGGTTTTGAATTTCAGATAAAGGTGCCAACTTTGCCAGCATCTGTACAGGGCTATTGGCTTTGAAGGCCCAGGATTAGCGCCTATAAGTCAGAGCAAGGCGTCCTGGACAGCAAATCTTCTTCCAGTCTTATGCTGCCAAGAAAGAGGCCTCTCCTCCCTCCTTCTTCATTTTACCCAGTTTATTCTGCCAGATCCTGTTTTTAATATTTTAAAAATAAACTATATTTTAGAATAGTTTTAGGCTTAGAGGAGAGCTGCAAAGATACAGAGGCTTGTTATGTACCCAACACCTAGTTCCCCCTACTGTTAACATCTTACATTACTATGGTATATTTGTCACAGCTAGAGAACCAATAATACATTATTGTTAAATAATGTCCCTTTTTACTCAGATTCATTAGTTTTCCCCTATTCTGTTCCAGGATCCATCCAAGATACCTCATCACATTTAGTCATCTTGTCTCCTTAGGCTCCTCTGGGCTATGAATGTTTCTTAGACTTTTCTTGTTTTTGATGACATTGGCAATTTTGAAGAGTATTGGTCAAGTGTTCTGTAAAATGTTCTGCAATTTGAGTTTGTTTGAAGTTTATTCCACAGTTAGAAGGTTATGGATTTTTGGAAAGAAGATCTCAGAGGTAAGATGCCATTCCCACCACATTATATCAAGGGTGTGTACCATCGTCATGGCTTATCACTGTGGATATGACCTTGCTCCCCTGGCTGGTGCTGTTTGACAGGTTTCTCTACCATAAAGTTACTTTTCCCCCCATTTCCATACTGCCTTCTTTGAAAGGAAGTCATTATGTGTGGCCCACACTTAAGGAGTGAGGAGTTATGCCCCACAATAAATATTCAGAATTTTTATGCATGGGAGATTTGTCTGTCCCCCTCATTTATTGACTTAGTCAATGGATATTCAGTGTGTACTCTGCATTATAGTCCATCACTTCATTCTTCATTTTTTGCTCATGTTGGTCCAGATTTGGCCACTGAAAGCTCTTTCTGTTGACTCCTGTGTCCCTACCGCCTTCATTTTGTGTGTGTGTGTGTGTGTGTGTGTGTGTGTCTGTGTGTGTGGTTTTTTATTTAGTACTTTCTTAATTTCTGGCTCATCTCTTATGTTTCCTGCCCTAGTCCTAGAATCAGCCATACCTCCAAGGATACCTGGTTCCTTTCACTGAAGCACGGTATTAGAAATCAAGATAGCAGCACTCTGTTTTATTTTGTCCATTTAAAAAACCAACCAACCAAACAAACAAAACCCCAGCAATGACAAAGACAAATGCCCTGCTAGAGAACAGCTTGGATAGGTTGGCGCACACAGGGAACTCCTCACTGCACACATGGAGAGGCACTGACCCAGGATGCCACATCACACCAAAGGAATGTTTCTAGTCAGTGGACTAGAATATGAATCTATTTTAGGCCCTTTCTAAAATCATGGGTGACTCCCTTTTCTAGACTAGGTTACTTTAAACAATGAGAAATTTCAGAATGCTAAGTCAAAGGATATTTCTACTGATGATTTATTCTCTTACCAAAAGGATATTACAAAAAATCATATACCGCCCATAGTTGCACGAGATTCTTTATTTGTTCAAAAGTCCTAGCAGTTGTTTTAGAGGTTGAATGAATGCATATAGTTTTTCCTGCAACCAGCTGGCTTATTCTAATCCCTTTAATTGCTTCACCTGGACAGAATTGATGGGCAGAGGTAACAGTCAATTGTAATTGTCTTACTTCATTGGAGGTGGGTTCAATGTACAGATCCCTCTCTAATAAATATTAAAATAATGAGCAAGCATTAGATGTGAGTGTTGTCATGAGGTTTACGTGAACCATAAACAGTGCCTGTCTGTCTAAGTCAGCTGCCATCATCATCATCATTATCATCATCTTTCTAGGGAAGGATCACAAGGATCTTTGTGTAATTTACTTAAAGACAACAGAGGGGGGAAATGACGGCTTGCTAATCCTGTTTTTACCCCCACCAACATTGTTATCTGTGTGTTGGGAGCTGGAGGGCTTTACGCCTGTAAAAGGAGGATTTAGCCAAGGCTCTTCCAGAGGCTGCCCTCGGTCCTTGGGAGCTGTCACCACCAGCCTCTCCCTCACAAGCTATGCAGAACTGGATATCATTCCTAGAGAGACCACCAGGGGGACCCTTGGTGCATGACCTGAGAGGACAGACAGCGTGGCCATAGCTCTCTTCACATTTGGCAGATGAGGAAACCCTGCCAAAGTCATGGTGACTGAGTCACAGCAGGTTTCCCACCTGTTCCTTCCCACCACTGAAGTGTCTTTTAAATTAGTTTTATAATATTTAGTAGTGTATTGGTACATGATGACCCCTTTAATTTTTCAAATGCTAAATTCACAGTAAGATGAGATGTCTGTTGTTATATGCTGCTTCTGATTAGTATAGGGTCTCGCACAAGAGCCCCAGATTCTGCACTCATACAGCCTTGTGCAGCCAATCCCCTCACTCTTGGCCTATCTCCTTTTAAATTCATTTCAATGAATTTAAATTCATCTCCACACATCCCATTGTGCCTTCAGTGCTGCTCAGCAGCTATGCTTCATTCCCCCACCTCTCCCTCCAACTTCATCAATATACTCTCCTCTGCCCTTACACACAGCTTCCAGCGTCACTGAGAAATTAAAAGCCATTGGAAGAGGCCTTCTGTAAGCTCCCACCTCCACATACCCAGATCCAGACCCTCTTTCCTTCCTATTGCACTGGATGCAAAGTCCTTGTTTCTCCCTAAGGCCATAGCTCTCCTCTGATTCACTAAGTCTCATCCTCTCTCACCTACTCAGAATCCCGATGCCAGCAGATCTCCACTTACTCCCCTCTGTCATCAAATTTTCACTCTCTACTGAGTTAGTTCCATCAGCATTTGAACATATTTCTCCCATCTCAAAAACAAAAGCATCTTTTAAAATTAAAAAAAAATTAATTGTGACAAAACCACATGGCATAGAATTTACACTCATAACCATTTCTAAGTATACAGTTTAGTAGCGTTAAGTATATTCACTTCATTGTGCATCCAATCTCCAGAATGTCTTCACCTTGCAGAACTGAAACTCCATACCCATTAAACAGCTTTCCAACTCCCCCTCCCTCCAGCCCCTGGCACCCACCATTCTACGTTCTGTTTAGTGCGTCTGACTCCTCTAGGTACCTCATATAAGGGGAGTCATACAGTAGCTGTTTTTTTTGTGACTGGCTTATTTCACTTAGCATAAGGTCCTCAAGTTTCATGTTGTAATGTGTGTAAGAATTTTCTTCCTTTTTCAGGCTGAATAATATTTCCTTGTACATATATACCACATTTTGTTTATCCATTCATGTGCTGACAGACATTTGTAGTTGCTTTCAGAATGACGATTATGAATAATACTGCTATGAATATGAGTGTAGAAGTATCTCTTGGAGACCCTGCTTTCAGTTCTTTTGGAAATATACCCAGAGTGGAATTGCTGGATAATTCTATTTTTAATTTTTTGAGGAATGCATCATTTTAAGCATTCTGTACCATTTGACATTCCCACCAATAGTGCACAAAAGTTGCAATTTCTCCCCATCCTCATCAACACTTGTTATTTAAAAAATTTTTTTTATAGTAGCCATCCTAATGGGTACAAGGTGCTTTCTCACTGTGGGGCAAAAATCTTTTGATCCTGCTTTCCTCTTGCTATGGCTAATTGCTGCTCTCCTTTAAGACAAGACTCCTTGACAGAGTTGACTTTACTTCCTGATCCCAACACCTCTTTCCCCATTATTTCTTGAGCTTATTCCAATCAGGTTCTCATCCCACCTACTCTACCATGACCTCTCTTGTTGAAAAGTTGCTACATCTAGCAGCCACTTCTAGTCTTCCTTGTCTGATCAGAGCATTTGACATGGTTAATCACTCTCTCCTTCATGAAACACTTTCTCCATTTTGCTCCCACATCACCACACTTTCCCAATTTTCTTTCTACCCCACTGGATGTCTTTCATGGTTTCTTTTGCTGGTTCCTCCTCATCCCTCTAACCTCTTCTTGTTGGAGTCTTGCAGGGCTCAGTGCTTGGATCTTTCTCTTCTCCATTTACACTCGATTCTCTGATGATCTCATCCATTATCATGGCCTTAATTATCAACTCTCTATTGATGATTCCCAAATTTTAACCTCGGTTTAGACTTTCCCCAGAACGCCATACTCCAGTATACATACTTGCCTACTTACCATCTCTACTTGGATCTAGGCATCTTTAAACTTGACATGTCCAAAACTAACCCCTGATATTCCCTAGTTCTCTCCACTCTCCCCTCCTTCTGACTCCACCTACAGACTCTCTAGCCCAAACCTTAGAGTCATCTTTGACATCTTTTTTTCTCTCACACACCACATTCAACGTGTGGGAAAGTCTTGCTGGTTCCACCTTCAAAAGCTGTCCAGAATCCATCCCCTTCTCATCACCTCCACTGCTATCACTCTGATCCAACCTACCATCATTGCTCTTCTACCCTAGATTAGTGGTCCTCCCACTTTTTCTCCTTTCATTTCTTCCAACACAGCAATCAGAAAGATTGTTAAAATGTCCGTTTAGATTTTGTAGTTTCTCTGCTCAAAAGAGCTCAGAGCAAAAGTCAAAGAACTTGCAGTCTTGCTAATCCCTGTGGCTTTACCACCTCTCCAATCTCACTCTTGCCTCCTTGAAGTTGCACAAATACTCCAGGCATGCTCTTGCCTCAGGACTTTTGCACTTGATATTCTCATTCACTGGAATGTTCTTCCCATAAACACTGGTATGACTTGCTCCCTCACCTCCTTGAAACCTTTATGCAATATCATCCAAGAAGTGCCTTAACTGTCCTATTTTAAAATTTCAACCCAAAATACAATTCCTCTCCATGCTCCTTCCCTCTTTTTTCATCCTCAGCTCTTACCATCTCTAACATACTATATCATTTTCTTGTTTATTCTGTTTATTGTCTGTTTCCCCCCATCAGAAAGTCAGTTCTATGAGGACAAATATGTTTCTCTGCTTTGTTCCCTGCTGTATCCCCAGCAGCTAAAGTAGTTTCTGTCCTGTAATGTGCACTCAATACATATTTGCTGAATGAATAAATAAATGAATTCAGAATGATTGGATAACTAGCAGTAAGAATACTATTTTCCCATGACTATTATTATTATTACATCCTAAAAATCTGGGAAGCAAGTTAGGATATGGATGGGAACTGCATATATATTAACAACGTCTTACTACTCAAAGCTTGGTCTATGGACCAGCCAGCATCAGCACTGCCTAAGGAACTTGTTAGAAATGCAGAATTTCAGGCCCCACCCCAGGCCTCCTGAATCAGAGTCTGCATTTTAATGAGACCACACCCCCCCAGGTGATTGATTGCACCTTGAAGTTGAAAAGCACTGGTGTTGAGCAGCGGTCCTTAATCTTAGATTAATTTTGTACTGGAATCATCTGAGTATCCGGGGTCCCACACCCAGAGATTGATGTAAGTGGTCTGGAGTGGGGTCCAGACATAGGGCAGTGGTGAAGTGATGAAGTGACTGACTTCCTTATTATTTTTGGGTGGACAGCTAAGATTAGAAACTTATCTGTCAAACCTTGGTACAGAGAGTGACTTGTTGGTATTGACACATCAACCAGTCATCTCCACCCTATTCCATAACAGCAAACTTCAGCTCCTTATTTGTGATTTCAAGTGAGGGACCTTCCAGGTGGCTGCTTGTCACTACCAGAGAATGCGCTCATGTTCACTCTCAGCTGCCTAGATGGTCTCTGCTGCAGAGGCACTCTACCCTGCTGAGAAGCACGTCAGCCGCTTGGGGGAATGGCTCTTGCTCTCTCTTTTCCAGCAGAAGCCAGTGATCTTTGTGAGCAAAAAGCTCAGCAGAGTAAGCAGAACTTCAGGGACAGTCTCTGGGTGGCTGTCAGGAAAGCCCTGTCCATGGGAATCTCGACAACACAGGGGCTCAGGCTGGGAACTGTCCCCCACTCTGCGTCATGCACTCGAGGGCTTGCAGATTCCAACTGTCCATACCTCTTTGTGTCCCACACATGCTGCCTGACACAGTCATTTCCTGGGTGGCTCCACTGTAAGGGTGGGGGATGCAGAGGTGACCACTGCGTGTGACCCAAACTTGAATCTTTTTTTTTCTAATTGAACTATAGTTGGTTTACAGTCTGTGTCAATTTCTGGTATATTAGCATAGTGATTCGGTTTTATATATGTATTCTTTTTCATATTCTTTTTCATTACAAGATATTGACTGTAGTTGCCTATACTATACAGTAGGACTTGTTGTTTGTCTATTTTATATATAGTAGTTTGTATCTGCTAATCCCAAACTCCTAATTTATCCCTCCTCCCATCCCTTTCCCCTTTGGTAACCGTAAGTTTGTTTTCTATGCCTGTGAGTCTCTTTCTGCAAACTTAAATCTTGGTCATGGACTTGAATCTGAAGTTCAGCTCCCAAAGCTGCACAATAGAAAGGTGTGGAAGCATGACAGAGTCGCAGTGGTTAATCAACACCCAGGAAAGATCCTGGGAAGGTGCAGAGAGCATCTCCAGATTTTCATTGACTCTGGGCTCTCTCTTGCAGCTCAAGTCTCGGGTTCTCATGACTCCGTTAGCCCTCTCACCTCCGCGGAGCACGCCAGAGCCCGACCTCAGCTCCATTCCTCAGGATGCAGCCACCATACCCAGCTTGGCGGCCCCACAGGCTCTCACAGGTATGTCAGGTGAATGAACTCCTGGGCTGTGATGGTCTGCCCACCATCTAGAGTTACTTTGTGAACTAGAGAGCCACCTCTGAGATTGAGCAAATGGAAGATTTAGAGTGTTAGCTGGACAGCAGGTGGGGTGCTCAGGTTCCCTGAGAACAGGATTTAAATGTTTCACAGCTTGGATTATTTAAAATTTGTTTTCAATGCACCTTGGGTTGCTGGCTGCCATAGATGGGTGGGGGACTATGAAGAGTGGTTGGTGGCCCAATTTTTTCTTTTCAGAGCCAGGTTTATTTTGCACCAATAGTGAGCCTACTCACCTTGAAGTTGCTTCATTAGTAAAGGAAGTAATAATACCTAAATCCTATGTTGAGAATCAAACAAGATAAAGTATATACAGTGCCCAGGATAGAGTAGCTGTTCAATTAAAAAGTGTTTTTCTTCAACTTTGTTGTTACTGTTTAATCCTTCCGAAATCCTAGTGGTCTCCTCTTAAAGTCCCTCTTGAACACTCCTTTGCACTAGTGGCTCCCAAGGTAAGATGCTCATACCTGGGGTGGAGGCAAGGGGAGACATAAGAGGAGTCATTAATGTATGGAAGAAAATACGACATCTGCTATTATTTCTTTTCTTCTCATCCTTTAAAAATGTCTATTTTTTATTATGTTTTAAAATTTATGCAATACATTGATACAGTTGAGAAAGTGTATAATCTATAAATAAACACACACTCTTTGGGGCATGTGTTCAAACATTTTTTACCGATGGGGTGTATTACTTTAAAAGTGTGGGGACAATTGGTTGGGCTCATCTAAATGGACAGCTGACTGTTTATTATTCCTGAGGTTGTAAATAGCATTCTCTTTAGAACTTCATTGAATCAATAGTCTTTGGAGTGATTAGCATCATGTTGCTTTTTTTATTTACTTCAGGTTAACAAAAAAAAAAAAGGGCAAATATTATGTATAGCTTGATAGCTTCTTGGGAGGAGGGAGGAAGATTTTGTGTGTGTATGTTCCCAGCATAGAAATATATTTATACACATGGTCAACAATTGTCCATAATTGTCTACGATTCAGATTTAAGTACACCAGAGAGGACCCATCTGTCTGTCTCTTCCCAACCAGGAGGCCCTCTTGAGATCAAGCCCTGGTGGTTGGAGGTGGTTGGCTCTACTGCCTCTTTTACTTCTTAAGTTGGGAAAAATTGGTCCCACTTTGGCCTTTTCAGCTTTCCCAAGGCCAAGGCCAAGGAGGCATGGCTGAGGCACCCCCATACACACGAGAGCCACCCCAGGCCTGATGTGTGTTGATGCTGAGGGCTTTGTGGGTCTGTTTCCACAGTCTGCCTCTACATCAACAAGCAAGCCAACGCAGGGCCATACCTGGAGAAGAGGAAGGTGCAGCAGCTGCCCGAGCACTTCGGGCCCGAGAGGCCGTCGGCGGTCCTGCAGCAGGCTGTGCAAGCATGCATCGACTGTGCTCACCAGCAGAAGCTGGTCTTCTCCCTGGTCAAGCAGGGCTACGGTGGTGAGATGGTGTCGGGTAAGGCGCCGGAGCATATTGTATGGGGAGGGCTGTGGGTGTCTCTATGAAGAGGAAGGAAGCTATAATCAGGCTAGGGGGACAGGGGCTATGGCCAGGGTCCGTCCCTATCTGCTGGTGGGACCTTAAATGAGCCTGTGTGCTGAAGGCCTCTCTCAGGGCTTCAGGAGGTGATACTTCCAGACCTGGACAAGAAGACTAGATGACTGAACTCTTACCCTTGACTTATCTCTTTCTCTCATCTCCCACTTGCAACCCATCAGTAAATCCTATCACTCTAACTTCAAAATATATCCAGAATCCAGCCAGGTTTCACCACCCACAGCAACCATTCTGGTTCTTTAAAAATCTAAGTCAGATTATGCCCTTCCTCTGCTCTAAACCCTCAATGGCTCCCATGTCATTACGAGAAAAAGCCCACATCCTTATAAGGGCCTCCAGGCTGTATGTGACCTGACCCTGGGTAATTCCTAGTCACTTCTCTTGAGTCCACCATTCGGCACTGGCCACAGCGGCCTCATTCCTATGTCTTCCAACCACGCTCTTGTCGCAGGGTCTTTGCGCCTGTTGTTTTCTTTTTCTGGAATGTTCTTTCCCCAGCTGTCCATGTGACTTGCTCCTGGACTTCTTTCAGGTTTCTACTCAAATGCTACCTCATCAAATTGCCCTTTCCTGACCACCCTGTCTAGCGTATCAGCCCTTGTCACTATTTATTCTCCCTTCCTCTGCTTCGTTCCTTTCTCATGGCACTTAACACCATGCAGGGCAGTGGGGAAAGCTCGTGGTCTCCACCCCATCTCACAGGGCATCTTTTAAACAGGAGCCTTCAGGGTCAATCCCTTCTCCCATTGTCGCCACCCTCCTCCAGTTTCCGCCCTGACCCAACCACGTCCAGAGGGAGTAGAAGTTGTCGCCACAGGTGAGAGGCAGAATCAGAAGCTCTGCCGCCTTCAAACGTTTGCCTGCAGAGCCTCTCCCCTTCTTACCCAAGGCTCTCTACATACACAGTGGTTGTCACCACCTGCCCTGAAACCCTTTGCAAGATGCTTTCACTCTAAGGGGACAGGTTGGTGTCTTCTCTGGTCCAGCATTGTGGACATGGCCTCCATATCACCAGGGAAAGAGGGGACGATTCCCTCACTGTGGGGCAGTGCAGGTGACTCTGCTGGCTGGCTAAGAGAGTATCGGGGAGAGGGGCCTCTAATGTGGCTGCACCCTGAAGAATCAAAGCAGAAGCATTTTATGTAACTCCAGATCGACCCCAAGGGCTTGGGGGTGGAGAGGTTGTCCAACCCAGCTCCCCCAGCTCTGATTGATTCAGACTCCTTCTGGAGCTCCCTCTGAGCAGGAAGCTGGGTCTGACTTGCTAGTAATTGATTAAAATAGAACTTGGCAAGGTCTGAGTGCATGTGTCTGACCCAGGATGACTGTTAGGAGACACAGCAGATACAGCCAGAGGCAGGAGGAAGGAGTACTACACCAAGAGGGGCCAGGGGCCAGCAGGCCTCTGAGAATCCCTTTGCCACTCTTTTCTTGGTTTCCATCTGAGAGCCAGGTTCTCGATCTTGGGCTGCCCTCTGAGGTTGAAAGCCTTGTCCTTTCCTTGCTAAACAGCAGGGCTCATGACACAGACTTGTGCTAAGAGAAAGCTCCTCCTGTACTGTGTGCCCCTCCACCATCCCCTGAATGAATCCCGTCTAACTGAGTTCCTTGTGGCCCCCACCCTCTAAGCTGGGAGAGCTGACCCCATTCTCCCCGCTCTCCTCTCAGCCTTTCTGTGGCCTTATGGGCCTTGGTGCCAGGGAGGAGGTTCTACAGTGCTTGGCACCAGCAGAAGAGCAGGCAGAGCCCTGCCAAGTTTCCCTGGCTGGGGTATTCCCAGGAAGGCCAGAGCTGAGCACTTGGTCTTAGTGTCTTGGAGAATGCAGTAGCACTGAGGGGACTCCTCATGCTACCTCCTTGAGGTTGTGAAGCGGCAAGGTGGTCTTCCATGTTTCCGATGGTGACATGGAAGCCCAGCCAAACTGTGATATCGCCAAGTGGTTTAGGGAGGGGCTCAAAGAGCCAGACTCTGCCACTCTCTCCACTTAGAACCTGATCCTTAGGGCACTGCTTTCTAAACATTCCCATGGTGTGACATGTAGAAGATGGTGACGTTGGTGCTGGCACCAGGGGCTAAAGGAACTTAAACTGCCATGGCTGGGCCTCAGGCCACCCCAAAGGCTGAAAGGAACAGCAGCGCGGTACCCATGGACCATTCCCAGCACACCTGTTGGGATGCTCTGCCTTAGTCCCGCTCTCCCAGAGGGGTAGACTCCGTGATCTCACAAATTCCATGTCTGCTTCCAGGAGGTGGAATTTTCCCAATATCTCAGAATGTATACGCACTGATTTATGGCACAGGCCTGATGCCCCAGACCCTCTTTCTGTGGGTTCAGTCTTTTAAGGTATCAGAGGCAAGCAGCAGCACCCACACCAAGAGAGAATTTCCAGAGAGTCTGAGTGGCCAGGATGACCCCCCTACTCAGCATCTCTGCTGGCTCTCCCAATCAGAGTCACCTGGAGTATTTAAGTGACAAGCAAGTGCCACTTAGAGGCCACATGAGCTCGAAAAACCATTCCACGACTTCTCCTCAGTCTCCTCTTCTGTATTATGGGATCATAATCTTTTCTTCATTGACCTCATAGGATGGTCAAAAGGCCTAAATGAAATGATGGATTTGAAAGTTCTTATCAGACTATAAAAAGCTACACAAAACAAAAGGATTCCTTTGATTTTTAATTTAAATGGGTGTGTGAGGGGTTGTTGTTTATTTTTTAGTTCTGAAATCAAAATTAGCTCTGGTTGCTCTGCAGTGTACCAGCCTTTGGGAGATATAGTATAAAAACTCAGGCTGACCTCCAGGTGTGAGCACTGAGGGCAGAGCCCAGCAGGGAGCAGAGTGTCCTGCTGGGGATCTTCTTGCATGTTCGCTGCACCAGAGCTGGTGTGCAAGCTTCACGCTGCAGCAGAGGGCTGTGAGGAGAACTGCAGAAAGGAACATGCTCTGGGCTGGAAGAAACTGGTGCCTCTTCTAAATTCTAGTAACCTAGAGAAATTGATCTAGCATCACTGTGGAGAGATGATTGTCCTTTTATAAAGATTCCTCCCCAGGAGGCTGAATAAACCCTGAACTCCGTGATGCTGGGTTAGAGTTGGAGACCTCCAGATAAACTCATGTTTGTTTGAATAAACTTATATATCTAGATCTAGGCTTATCTATCTTGATCTACCTACCCATCTAGATCTATCTATCTAGAGTTGCTGGGAAAAAAAAAAGGGAGTACCTCATAGGGATACAGGAGTCAATCTGAAAGCTCCCAAATACAAAAACTGGAGTAATTTAGCAACAAAATAAATAACACAGTATTGGACAACCCAAAGTACAAAATATCGAGTCTGCACTGATATAAATACATACATACATACATACATACATACATACATACATACATACATACACGAAGGAGAAGGGCCACTTCTTCCTTATCGTAGAATTCCAAATGATGCAGAGACGCTCCCTCTCTGGGAGGCGGAGCTCAATCCTGCCACCACCCTTGTGCGTGGGCAGGACCTTGTGACTTTTCTGGGGAACAGAATATGGAGAATACAATGGAAAAATGTGGCAAACACTACCTTGGTCAGGAGATGAAGGTTAACATCGCAGTGATGTGATGTAGATATTATGTACTCCTGATCCGATGTGATGAGAAGTGCACTTCACCTCTGTGGTCTCCCTCCCCAAAACCCATAACCCCAGTCAAATCATGAGAAAAACATTGGACAAGCCCAAATTGAGGGACATTTTAAAAAATACCTGACTAGTACTCTTCAAGACTGTCTAGATCATGAAAAACAAGGAAAGTCTGGGAAACAATTTCAAACCTGAAGAGACCAAGTTTACATGACAGCGATACCTAATGTGGTCTCCTGGATGAGATAGGACATTAGTGAAAAAAATAGGTGAAATTCAAATAAAACTTAGTTTAAAACAAAACAAAACTGAACAAACCAAACCCTCCTCCCCAGGGCTGACGGGCTTGAGGCTTTCTCCAGAGTCCAGCTCTGAGTCTCCATCTCTGGGCTTTTCCAGTCTCTGCATCCTTTGATGGGAAGCAGCACCTGCGGAGTCTGCCCGTGGTGAATAGCATTGGGTACGTCCTTCGCTTCCTCGCCAAGCTGTGCCGGAGTCTCCTGTGTGATGACCTCTTCAGCCACCAGCCCTTCCCCAGGGATGCCAGCGCCTCCGAGGATACCCCCAAGTGCCAGGAAGGCAGGATAGAGTCAGGTAGGCTTTGTCTGTCTGTTTTCCAGAGACTGCAGATGGTTCCAGGTGTCTCCACCCTCCCAGGGCAGGTGAGACTGCCGCCCAAGGGGCTGCTGGGTGCGCTGCTGCAAGAGGCTCACAGGCTGCCTCTCTGAGCACTGGGGAACAGTCAGGGCCCACCAGGACCAGGGACTCCCTGACAGTCCCCACCCAGGATGCAGTTGGAAGAGATGTCTCTGGCTACTGAGAGCTGACATTATAGCTTTTAGGCCTGTGATATTAGAATTTAGACAATGAGACTGCATCACATGTAATGAGTGATTTTTTTTTCCCTCTGTCTTCTAATTAGGACTCTTGGGCATTTATTCATCATTTTTGAGTAATTGAAGGACTACTAACCTAAGGAAAAAAGAAACCCTGAAGAAACAAGGGCTAACAAATTGATTACAGTGGACCAGTCTTGGGACTTCAAATTCCTACCCATGTCAATAAAAGTGTCTATCATGGCAGGGATTTGACCTGGCCATAAATCAAATCTGTCCTCCAATGAGAGTTAGTGTTTCTCTTTCATCACAGGGTGGAAAGTGACCCAGGGGCTGAATGCCTTTTGCACCACCTGCCCCAGAATAGCTCAGCATAGGGAAGTGACCAGTAGGAAGCAAGACCACACAGGCAAACTTGCCACACCATTGTCTGCCCAGTGGGCTAGATGCCGACGGGAGTTGCTCCTTCCCTAATTAGCAGCCCCAAGTTATGGATTTGCAAAGAGTTGAACATGACTCCAGGTTAGATTCCAGGTTCCCAAGGATGAACATACATGTTGCCTTTTTTCTTTCTCCGGAAGCAGTGTTGTTGATACATAAAGAACACATAGACAGTGAAACTGGAATTTAGCCACTATGTCATCTTGCAGACATTTGCTGAACCCTCTTCTGTTCCAAGTACCATGTGAGACCCTGTCTCAGGATAAGGCAAATATGTGAGTTTAGGAGTTTTTGAGGTACTGAGTGACCAGTACAATTAATGAAAAACTGATACATTTACAGGTATGTGCTCACAGACAGGCTTAGCATTCAACAAGAGGATATTTATAATAAGAGTGGTGAGGACATCAGGGAAGGATAACATAGATTTTCTCACATATTGTCAAGAACCTTGTCTATAATTTTATTTTAAACTCTCTGAGACCTGGGAAACAGGAAGGAATTTGGCCTTTACAAGAAAGGTACCTAATTAAATACAGTCTGTGTGAGCAGATGCTATATATTTTTATGTTTTCCTTGATGTCTCTATATGTGTGAGCTTGGGAAAGTCTTCTCATCTCTCTGGGCCTCAGTTTCCTGTGTGAAATGAGAGGGTAGAGTTGCTCATATATAATGTTCCTTCTGGTTCTGATAGTCTATGATCTGGCCTTTCCTGTAAACCTTAGTTGACTCAGAAACATACTGTAAAGTTAATGTATCTTCTAGTGATCTCGCAACGAGAATAGCAGAATGATTTGATTTCACTTTGCAAACCTTTGAGTCATTGTTACACTGAACAGACGATGACCCAGGGGACATAATCATAAAGCCACATAATCCGTGTCTCCTGTTCTCCTTTAAATGTATCCTGTGAGACCACTTCTTCCCTGTCTGTGGATGAAATTTAGGGCAAATCTTATGACTTTTATGGCTTCTTTCAGGGACCAAAACAGTCTCTAGTCAGTAATTAATATGTCCAGGTCAGTGTGATAATCAAACTTTAATCTTCACTCAAAGATGTAACTTCTCAGCTGTGCTTCAGGCCAGTTGCCTGCAGCAGTAAAGGGGGGCATGGTTGGCTTCTCTCCACCTCCCTCCCAAACCTATGTTTTGGCCCCTTCCATATCTAGCTAATAATGATTCAAATCCTTCCTGATCAGAGTGAGGGAAGGAGGAGGGACAAGAGGTAGGAGAGTTTTCACTCGACTAATCCTGCTGCGAGCTGGCATCAGGCTCGCCGGTTCTGGCAGGCGTTTCAAGCTGATTCTTCGTCCTGTGGGCTCTTACATGGGGCCTTTGGTGATCCGACCATCTCTCACCTCCATGTTCATTGACATGGACAAAGGTAACTCTGGCTGATCACTTACAATTCTTTCCACAGCCTCAAGGCATCTGAGGGTAGATCTCTAGCTTCTTTCTTCTGAGACCCCCTTGTGCCTCCAGACAGTCCTGTGGAAAGGATCTAAGATAATCTCACTCCAGATCTTTCTTCTGATGGCCCGCATCCGGTCCCTGAGAAATACACATCCTTTGCTCAAACAAACTCTGGGCATGCAGGTTGATCTCTGCCCCTCTCCTTTGTTCTGCCATCAGAGAAGCCAGACTTTTTAGTTTCTCATGGGAATCAAACAATAACCCATTGGGTCTCTTGAGCTCCAAGGACAGATATCAAGCTATTCACATGGCGACACTGAATGAAGCCCTTGGGAACATATGAGACCATTCTGTCCACAAGTCTTCTTCTATTCAACCTGTTTTTCAGCCTCTACAATTTCTCTTGTAGGCTGCATGTGGGTGATCATCTTCAGGTGTAAAACTGGCTTTCAACCACCTCTTTTCGCAAGATCTGCTCACTTCACTCTGGTCTGGGTGTCTACGGTCTTGCAGCTTCAGCCGAAACTGAAACTAAAATAATTTCATTTTAACATCCTGTCCCAGGAGCCTCTCTTCAGCTTTCCTTAAGTGATCATTGAGGAAACCCTTGCCCTGGTTTCCACCTTATTCTCTCCTCTTCCAAGCTCACTATGCTGAATAGAAGTTCCTGTCTTTTTCCTGGAAGTAGCGTAGCTGCCTAACTTCTTCCCTTGACTGAGGCAGGCATTTTTACCTGGAAGCTGGTTTCCTTCCTAGTTGGCTTGGCTTGGCTTTGGAAGTAATGACTCCAGTTGTCTTAGTGAGCCCTTCCCTAGCCCATAGCTGCTTTGAAAAAATGAATTGCTCCAGATCAACCGACCTTGTGGAAATTTCTCCTCATGCCGTGGGTATCACAGAACCAAGTGCTGTGTGTGTCATGTATCCGGGGGCCTCAGGGAGGGTGGAGGAAGCAGCCGTGGTACAGTGAGCTCTGAGCAGCCCCCTGGCACACATATTTCCTACCTCTCTGCCAAGGGGCCTAAGATGACACCATTAAAGAGTTTACCTTTAGATTAAGACATTGCCTCTTTTGAAGTGCCTTGTTAAAGCTCCCTTAAAGGATAACATGTCAAACTATTATTACTTTAGATGAGGAATTAGTTTTTCACTCGCTTTCCCACCATTGTGGCAAGAAAGGCAGGTGTATTTATGAGGGAAGGGTTGGAGGGCTTTGTTGGCTTTAGGCTTTGTATCCATCCATAGGACCATGTGGTTTCTAAACAAGATCATATGGTCTTGAGTTTATTTGAACCAGGTCCTGCTCTGTCCCAAGGTTGTTCAGTCAAAGCTGAAGTGTCCCATGCTGAGTGGCACACAGAGAGTTTGTCAGCATTCATTAGGGCATTTCCAGAAGTTAATCAGATAGTAAGAAAATGCAAAGCCATGACACATAAGGAACTATCAAAGAAACCATGATGTTTGTGGCAAGAAAAAAATGGATAATTTGGGGAAGACATGATTTTCTGTTCCAAAATATGACAGCTGGTCATGTGGATTTGTTCTCTGTGGTCCTGAAGATGGATTTAATTAAACCTGAGGTCTTGCCACTAAAACTCTGGTCAGGAATATTGTCCTCACCTGAGAAAGGAAATGCTCAGTGGCCCTTATCCACTCCTTCACAACAGATCCCAGGTGTTCTGAAGACACATTAAAGTTTGAGAAGCATGGGTTTAAGGAATACTCTTCCAGGTAGAGGACTCGGCCTCTGAACAACCAGACCACTCCCACAGGAGTCAGGTGGGGTTGACACTGTAAAGAACTTTGAAAAGTCATAGCTGTTCAGAGTAGAAGGGGTTGCTTGGATGGAATGATCTCCGCATTATTGGTGACAAGTACAGGTGTCCACTTATCAGGGCCATTGGGGTGAACTCTGGCAACCCAGAGGAGTAAGAGCAAGATGTCCTCTCTGGTCTCTTCCAAGCTAAGAGTCACGGCTGGAGGTGGCAGAGGTCAGCCCTGGACAGCCGGAGGACAGGGGCCCCAGGAACCCTCAGGAGGGGACCCCCAGAGGTGAAGATGAGGATACCAAGACAGAAGGGCTCATATAAGAGCAGGGAGAGCTTCTTCCAAATCTCTTCCCCAGACCTTTGAAATATAAACTCTCTTGCCAAATGATCTTTCTTCTTTGTCCAGGGAAAACCTACTCAGCTGCCTGAATTCAGTCTGAAAGGTAGGGACCTTGGCTTGGAACGTCAGTCATTTTCCTCCAAATCTCTTAACCAGCAGCCAAACATTCATCTTTTAGGAAGAACAGTTCTCTGGGTGCTTTAGGAGAATGGAAGCAGAAACATGGATTTGATAACATTTGTGGTTCTGTCAGAAGTCATGAGATCATTACAGCGGAAATTTTACCTTACCTTTGAATGTTGAAAAAAAAAGTTCGCGATTATAAGTAAGCTTTCACCACGGCTTCTCAACTTTAATTATGCCCAGGAACGACCTGGGCATCTTGATAAAATGCAGATTCTGACTCAGTAGGGCTAGGAAGGGGCCTGAGAATCTGCATTTCTAAAAGGCTCCCAGGCGATGTCCATGCTGCTGCTGGTTGAGGACCACATTTTGAATGAGAAAGGATGTGCTGATGTAGTCCTGCTCACATAGGGAATTTTATTTCAGGTTTTCAATAAAATAATTCTATCTGGGCTAGGACAATGCTGCCCCTGTACTAGTGCTGCCACTGAAGATGACCAAGTGCCCCGTGGGTTGGAAAAGAACAGAGGGGCTTGAGAGGGCACAGACAATGTGCAGATCCAGGTCAGAAAGAGGTCTGCAGCACTGGGAAGAGGGTGAAAGAAAGGAAAGAATGATGACGGGCAAAGGTCCCAGTGTGGCCTGGTCACCACGGGCAGGAGGGTCTCTGTTGCCCTTTAAGCATCCCCAAATCCCTAGAAGACATCCACCTGTTCTCCCACACCCTTGTTTACCCCGCTCAGTGGATTTAATTCCGCCTTATACTGCTAGAATCTGGTCCAGCTCTCATCTCCCAGCTAGACAGCCTTGAAGGCAGGGCCATGCCGTCCTCAGCAGAGCCTGAGATGTAACAAGTCCACATAAATATTTGTTGACTCGAACTCTATGCAATACAACAGAACAAACTGTCTGCTCACCAAGCGTAGGGGAGATTTCTTTGGAAACCACAAATGTGGTAGCTGAACTCTTCTGCAAGATCTAATTTAGCAATTGGTTTCCTGCCTTTTGAAGGTTTGACCTGATGGGAACAAATTGTTTACTTTTTGTTGAGTAGCTTTTTTGATACTCAGATGGTGGGGGTGGGAGATGAGAAAAGACATTTATTCTTGAGACTTGATGTTTTCTTCCTTGGCTGCTGGTCTTGGAGCCAATCACCAGGAAACTATTGGAGTAATAGACACAGTGTGTTCTGTTATGGTTGAACCTTCATATCCATTCATCTAGAAATTAAATCTGCTTCCCTGTTGAACTACAGATTTGTCTAATGTAATAGTTCTACAGAGAATGACTATCCAGAGAATATCTCTTTTTCCAAAAGATTGTTCATTTCAAAAAGGAAATAGAGCTTTTAATGGCATAAGTTCCATTATATAGAAACGCTCCCATGGTCAGTCGGCAAACATTTTCTTAGCTCCCTCTACTTGTGATGCCTTCAGAGCTGAGGCCACTCATTCAGAGAAGACGGCACAGAAAGGCGGCAAAGGGGTCACGTGGAGTGGGTAGGGAAACTGAGCCCAGATCTTCTTCTCTCTGGCTCTTTGCTTTTCCTCCCAAGCCTGTCTGTCAGTAGGACCCCATTACCCACACTTGCTGGGTGGGGTGTGTCCTGTTTCTCAGCTCGAAGGCTGACTGCACAAAATAGATGTTCACAAGTGGCTTGTGGTACCCTGTGCCACTTCTTGCAGCAAAGATGTAACAGAACACAACAAACATCAATGCCACTTAGCAAAATCTGGGTAGAAACTGCGCTCCAAATAGATCAATTATCTTTTCTCCACTGGGTTTCCTATCTTGGCCCCAAGGAGTGTTTCGTCCTTATCCTTGGTCCTTGCTACACCATTGCTGGATGACTTCCAGCAGACCCTATCATTCTAGACACCAGGAGGACTTTCTCATCCCTACAAAATCCACACAAATTGGCCCATTCCACTGACATTAGGCATAGTTTGACCTGGTATTTTTAAATATTATATGAAATGATGCAGGAAAAAAAAAAAGAAATGAAGGAAGGCATGTGCAGGCCAGTGGTTGGAATATTGTAGAGCTGTGCTCATTCTGTCATAGCCACGGGCCATGTGAACAAAATGAGCTGTCTGCTTCTCAAGCCGTGCATTGGAAAGGGGGCCATTTGGAAAGAGAACAAAGCATAAGTGTCAAGCTCAGTTCTTAACAATCTTTGCAGAAAGTTTTGATAGAAAGGTGAAAAGAAAAATGGCCACAAGTTCCACAGCAAATACAAAGGCCTTCATGTATTTCCAGACAGATAGGTCCAGGAGAAGCCCAGACGGAGCTCTTACCAAATGGAATCGGGAGCGTTTGCCAGTGTAGAATTCCTGATCTTAGTTCTGCCTGTGTGCCAATATGAGTTCATTTAGGAAAAGCCATTTATTATATTTTCAATGATATCACTCATTAAAGTGTAATATCTATACATATTTTAAAACATTGAGCTAAAAGGGAAAAATGTAACCTCTAAGGGAAATACTAGGTTTTGTAGAATTTGAAGTAGATTTTTACAATTTTCACTAATTTATTCCTCCTTTGCACTGTACGGTTTAGGTTCTTTTTTGAATCCTGTGGATATTTTTTGAAAATTTATTTTTAGCTTTATTTTTTTAGAAGCATACTCTTTTTTTCTTTTTGCCCTTTTTTTAATTTTTTCTTTCTTTCTTTTTTTAATGGAGGTACTGGGAATTGAACCCAGGACCATGTGCATGCTAAGCACACACTCTACCACTGAGCTATATATATACCCTCCCCCTTGAGTTCTGTGGACACTGAGGAAGCACAAGTATTCAATAGTTATTGACTAAATGAATGAATGAATAATATTCCAATTAACTTGTTGGAACCTCCCAAGGAACTTTAAATATGGGGTCAATAGTATAATATTGAATCATGTTGACCAATTTGACAATATTTTAATAGAAAGTATATATATATTAAAATGAAACAAAAAGAAATTAAGGTAATGCTCCTCTTGTGTAAGATCACAAATAAAATCATTCTGTGGATTAAAGATGCCAACATTCAAGGCTTGAGGAGCAGAATGATGATGATGGTAAATCCCTAGTAGACTTTCTACTGTTTGGGAGAGCTCCTTCTAGGAGGGAGTGTGGAGAAGAAAAAGACCCTGTCAAAAAAGAGGCCATATGGACTCCTTCTTCCTATAAGGCTGGTCTCAGGGATTCTCTAAAAGACACCTCCACCCCTGCCCCATGCCTCTCTTCAAATAAAGAAACCTACTGGAAACCCTCCCCTCTGTTCCATGAGGTTAACTGTCATTTATGTGACCCCCCCACCCATCAGTCCCCCATAAGCCACTCTCCAACTGATCCGATGATGCTGCAGGCACTGGGCTTAGCTGCAGAAGGCCTTTTGTATCTCTGGCAGGCCTTTCCAAAGAGGCTCCTGCCCATGGGGGAAGAGGAGATACAGGGAATGGGCAAGGTCTCTAAGGGATCTAAAGAGATGGTGACCATCCAAACACAGAAAGCACAAGGACTGATGGAGACAAAGAACTGAGGATATGAGATGTGGCCATTCCCAAATCTCCAAGGTGCACACAGTAGCTGTAACTGGAGACTCTCTCCTTCGGGCTGTTCCCCTTGAACTGATACCCTGAGCCTCTGTGGTGGGTCCTAAGGTAATATCTGCAGGTTATCCACACCAGTATCTACTGACCATGCATCAGAATTAGGGTTAAAATGGCAAATCATGCCAAGAGGAATTGAAGCAACTTTGGAAACCAGTAGGCTTCTAAGATAAACTCCACGAACTCTCTCTTATTAATGGGTAGTCTATGGGTCTCAGACATAAGTAGTAAATTCCTTGATTTTGAAAAAAAAAATCCCATAAACTTCCTGAGAGAGAATTAGATATTCTATAGCAGATACATCCTAGCTGCTACTGAATTAATAATTACAACTTCCAACCTGGAATATGCAAAGTCAAGAGGAATGAAACAAATCCTCTTTTCCTACCTGTATTAGCTATCTATTGCTGTGTGACAAATTACCCAAAACTTAGTGGTTTAAACATTTATTTCTCACAGTTTCTGGGAGTCAGGAGCTCAGGTGCAGCTTAACTGGATCCCCTGGTTCTGGGTCACTCACAAGCCCACAGCGTCTCAGAGGTCAATTAGGGAAGGATCCACTTCCTAGCTCATTCATGTGGATGTTGGCAGGATTCCGTTTCCCCGAGCCTTTGATTCCTTGCCACATAGGCCTCTCCACGGAGCCTCTCACAACGTGGCAGCCTGCTTCACCCATGTGAGGGATACTGGAAAGTACTGTGAACCTTCCTCAGAGTCAGGATGTCCATTTAGAACCAAAACCTGTATGGCGTTCTCTATTCCAGGGACTCAACATTTTCCTGATTAAGCATCACTTTTACTTTGCCCAGAGTTCTATGAAAGACCAAAAAGTGCGGGGGCTGTTGAGGGAACAGAGCTTGACTGCGGCCGGTCCCCCACTCTCGCCCTCCTCCACCTCTTGGGAATTCCCATAAGCCTTGGGGTAGAGACTTGGCAAAGCTGCAAGACCATAGAGAGGCTGGTTATGGAAACTCCTCTCCTCTGGAGACTGAAAGGGCATTCATTATTTCAAACGGCTGACGTTGGGCAAAATTGCCTTTGGGCAAGTTTCTACAAGAGGAAATCTTAAATCTTAAAGAACAAAGTCTCAGGCAAACGAGAAACACTGGAAAGGGCTAAAGAAGTTTCAGGTGTCAGGCATTAAAATTATGGTTGGTTTCTGTCCATCTCATTAGGGGAGAAAAAATATAAATGTACTTAAATGGACCTGAGGGGAGTCATAAGGTTGATTCTGAGGGCTGAGTGATCTGAACTTAGAGACAAGCTTGAAGAAAAAATCTATACTGGCCAGAGACCAAGTTAATGGAAAATTTAATTGAAGCGAATGAAAGGCTAAGCCTCATAGGTGGTGTGGCCCGGTGCCCTTTGAACCAGGAAGGCTGGGACAAGAGGCCACAGAGGGCTGTAAGGGAAAACGTGATGAGCTTATCTGAGCGAGAACAAGGGGCGGGACCCAGCCCCGGAGTAAAGGAAATCTGCAAACCTCCACAAGAGCCTCAGTGAAAGGCAGCAGGAGGGCAGAGAGGAAATCGACTGGTTTCTGCCACCAAGAAGTCCCTCAGAGGTCCTCCCTACCTCCCACAGCACTGAGCACCAGCGGCGCTGGAGAGGGGTGTGCGGGACGCTGCCTGGTGGCAGAGACACGGCAACCCAAGGTAGGAAGCTGAGCCCCACCGTCCTGGGCTCTGAGCAGGGGAGGGGCAGCTCTACCAGGACCCGCTGTTGTTTCCTGGCCCTTCTCCCTCCTGGCCCTCTTTCTCTTTCTGCTTCTTTCCTTGCAGGTTTCTTTCTCTGCATCCTGGAGTTTACTGGCTGTGATCCTTAGGTGGTGGTGCCTGGTTAAGCATAGGGGGATAGTTATTCCACGGTTATTTAAGTGGTGGTATTATCGGACCCACAGTATTACTTTCTTTCCTAATCTGGGTTTCAAGGCCAAGGATCTGTGGTGCTACCGTCTCTTTAAGCAGCAGAGCCAAAGTGCTCCCACATGGAGCCCTCTGGACACTGGTCCAGTGGTCTGACCTTCTTGAGGGCCTGGGCAGAGTTGTGTGGCCTGCTGGGCTGGGCAGGCCTGCTGGTAGTCAGTTCCAAGAGAGGCAATGGCTCCCAGCCTGGGGCAAGGTAGCAGAGATGATTGTAGAAAGGATTCACTCTGAGCAATGGCTCCATCATTTGCAAAGTTATGACTGATGTGGAGAAATAAGGTGGGGAGTGGAGGGTGAGAGTGTGTGTGTGTGTGTGTGTGTGTGTGTGTGTGTGTGTGTGTGTGTGTTTGCGTGTGTGAGAGGGAGAGAGAGGAAGAGAGAGAGAGGAGGAAGGGAATAGAGAGAGAGAGAGAGAACTGTTTAGTGCTGGGAAGAATAGTGTCTGAGACTCTGGGATGTAGGGTTATTATTGCATGCATAGATATTATTTGAGAATAAGCTTGCAGATGGTGTTGTTACTGCTTCTCAGGGTTTCATCTGGTTAGAGAATCCAAGTAAAGTGCCATTAAAATTATTTAAATAGATTAAATACTCCAAATTCACTTAACTGTGGGCAGTTGGGTCTTGGGCCCTACACATAAAAAGGGACCAGCAGCCCCTGAACTCACCCTCACTCAGCAGTGTCTGGAGTCTCATCCATGTGGCCACTCTTTCTTCCCCAGGCCACTGTCACTGCTTTGAGACTTTCTCTTTCTCTCTCTGGTTCTTGGCTTTCTCCTTCCTGTCCCTCTGCCTCTTCCTGCTTCTCTTTGGAGGTTCTCCGCATTCCAGGTGCTCAGCTGACCCTCCAGAACTGCAGCAGGTTGGGCCGTCCTGGGAGCCGAGGACGCAGGGGCATCCCCCAGGCCTCTGAGGGTGCAGGAGGGGTCCACACTCCTGACTCACACCCTGGAGCTCTGTTCCCCAGACAGGGAGGCTGAGACATGGTTCAGATTCAGAAGCAAAGAAGTATCCTTTGAGGCTTGAGTGGGTTTGAACTGTTCTAGAGTGTTCTTTGGCCTCACAGGCAGGTTTTATACATAGCAGCTGGAGGAAACTGTAGTCCACAAACAGATCAGCCATGGTGAGGAAGGCACATCAGCCTCTCCTGAAAGTTCCCGAGACATTAAAGCCTGAAAATTGTGGCAGGCTTCTTAGAATATGCCTTTTTATTTAAGCATGCTCTTGTGATTGGACGAGAGCAGTTTATTCCTTTTTCTGGATGAAAGACTTAATGATTTACGAGTGGCATCCTCAGTGTCTTTGACAGAGGCGGGGAGTTACAGAAGAGAAGCACATGAAGTGCCTCTTGTTTACCCTGCTTTGCCAAGCTGGTGTCCACAGCAGTGAAACGGCCTTAAATAGAATCTGGGTTGGAGCCACCTGTTCAACGAGAGGTGCCAGGGTGACAAAAGAGCTCATTTCAAATGAGAAGGGATTTTCTAAAACTCCAGGAGAAAAGGACCCAGGAACGTCATAATCTGTCAGCCCTGTGGTTTGCCGCGAGTCTGTGCGCGGGGCTTAGATCCGTGCAGGGCACTCACGCTGGACGATCCCAGGTCTGCTGGCCCCATCTGGTGTTCACTCACCAGTCAGCCACAGAACACTTGAAAAGTGTAGTTACCTCTCTACAAGGATAGATTTGATCCTTCTTTTTACCAACTTTAAATAGTGGTTTTAGGTAACAAACAATTCACGAGACACATTTTATTAAAGTTCTTAAGCTGCTAGAAGTTCTGCATACCTATAGTTCATCTTAACCTGCATGTTGGATGACTTAACGGTTTTAATTATAAAGGGTATGTATCCAGCAGTCATCTTTTTAACTGAAGTAAGAGGAATTGGGGTTAGATGTAAGGAAGAAGTTTCAGGCAGTGAGGTTTGTGGCACAACGACCTAACTGTGAGGAAGCTGTAAAATCTCTTTGGGGAAACTTTAAAATAAGAGGCTCAGTTATTTTTTTAAACATTTTTTAAAATTGAATTATAGTCATTTTACATTGTTGTGTCAATTTCCAGTGTACAGTGAGAGGCTCAGTTATTTACTTTCTTTTCCTCTCGAGACACCACCCTGCCTGAAAAGAAGAGTTGGGGTCAGCTCAAGGCACCTTCACAGTTTTTGCTATATTTAAGTAAAACCTATAGAAGTGTTTCCTCAGGAAATTCCTTTAAATGGATTCATTTTGTTTAGTCTTAGCCTTTAGTCATCTTAAGTAGTGATACCTTATCATTAAAATATAGTTTGATGGGCTAATTATATTTTATTGCTGTACACTAAAACATATGACTATAAAAAATAATGTTCACCTGTTTCTGTGTCTTCCAAAAAGATGCATGTTCAAGTCCTAACCATGGGTACGTGTGAAAGGGACCTTTTTTGGAAATAGGGCCTTTGTAGATGTAATGAAGTTAAAATGAGTTCACACTGGATTATGTACACTAATCCAATGACTGGTGTTCTTACAAGAAAAGGGAAATTTGGATACAGACACACCCAGGGAGAATCCCATGTGACAACAGCGGCAGAGATTGGAGTGGTGTGTCTATAGCCAAGGGGCACCACGGATTGTTGGCTACCACCAGAAGCAGGTAGAGGCAAAGAAGCATCTTCCTCTAGAGCCTGCAGAGAGAGCACGGCCCTGCCGACACCTTGATTTCAGACTTGAGTGTCCAGAACTAGGAGACAATATATTTCTGTTGTTTTAAGCCACCAAGTTTGTGGTAGTGTCTGCAGCCTTTGGAAACTAATAGACCAAAGTATCACCAAAAATCACTCCTGTCCCACCAGTGGCACATATTTAACACCTGGGAAAATGCTGGGCTGGGTGCTTTGTGAAGGGCCTTTCCAGCCCTATGGTTGCATGATGATGGCCCTCATTGTATCAGTCATTTTTACACTCAGGTGTGATGTCATTGTCAGCACTGCTATTTATAAAGGTGAGGAAAAGGCTGTTTTAAGCAGGTTTGAGCAGATGCGTCTCATCAATTCTGAACAGCACCCTGGTGTGTGCACCTGAACGTGCTAATCACTCCTAGGCTTCCTGGGAGCTACAGGCTGTGCAGGATCACGGCTGGGGCTTGGTGGTCTGGTCTCCACGGCTGTGCACCTGGCTGCCTTCGGAATCATGGGTGCATCCTTTGCTGGGTAGAGGACTATTGCTTGATGCTCTCTCAAGTCGATTTTACTTCCCGATGAATTCGTTTGGATCATAGCCCAGAAGCTGGCTTTTACTACCTTTGATCTCACCCATGGTTGTCAGCAGTTTTTAAACCAATAAAATCCATGCTCCCTTGTTCCCCATTTCCCCACATTGTCATAGGAGAACAATATTCCATCTGCATCTGTATTTTCCAGCTATAGTGCAGATTGGTGAACTATCTGCATTTCTACCTTAGACTACCAGAATTACATAGGCATATTTAATTTGGGTTTAAAATATTTAATAAATAGAATGAATGTTTTAGTTAGGGCCTTTTTTCATTGTTTATCATGCATCTAACATGAAGCATTTATATTTAGTCCTTTATAATCTGAATTTTAATGTATCTTCTGTGTAACAGCAGCCTTACTGCCCAAATGTCTACTTAATAAATACTTATTGAGTGCCCTTTGTATGCCAAGCACCATGCCAGACACTGTGAGTAGCTTCCTCATATATACCAGAGCACCTGCCACTGGGGACACCAAAAGGATTAGCATCCCAGAGGATGAAAACTTTCCAACAAAGGGAATGTAATGGCAGCTTTCCTGCTCACTGGTTTGGAATGTGCTGCGCCATAGTAGGTGCTCGGTAAATGTCAGTCTTCCTCTTCCTCAGTCCATTCAGGAAGCAGCCTAGTATACAGTTCCATAGCCAGGTCCTTCCTGCTGATGTCTTCTGACCCGGAGGGAAGATGCAATAGGGGCCATCCAGGTGCAGGTGCAGACTGCCAGTTTCTTGAAGTCATCATGCAGCACTGCATTAGCCACAAAGCATGAGGCGCAGAGTGTGCACACTTTTTGCTGCTCAGATTCCCTGTGTCCTAGTGGCCAAAGTGGTGTCAGACCTGACCATACAACAGTCTCAAGAATGTGTTCACAACCAAACATTGGGCCTCTGCAATGACCTTTTAAAAATAGCTTTATTGAAGTATAATTCATATATCATATAATTCACCCATTTAAAGTATACGATTCAATGGTTTTTAGTATATTCATGGATATGTGCAAGTATTGCCCCAGTCAATTGTAGAAAGTTTTTAACACCTCAAACACCACACATCCTTTAGCTAAGAACCCCCACTATTCCCCTAACCCCTAAGTCCTAAGCAACCACTAATCTACTTTTCGTCTCTATAGATTTGCCTACCCTAGCATTCCATACAAATGAAATCATTTAATATGTGGTCTTTTGTGGCCTGGTTTCTTAGCATAGCATTCCAAGGCTCATTCACACTGTAGCATGGATCAGTACTTCATTCCTTTTATGCCTGAATAATATTCCATTGTATAGATATACTACATTTTGTTTATCCATTCATCAATTGATATCTATTTGGGTTGTTTCCACCTTTGGTTATTATGAATAGTGCTTCTATAAATATTCACGTATACATTTTTGTGTGGAAATTTCATTTCTCTTGGGGTTTCTCTAGGAGGAGAACTACTGGGTCATATGGTGAATTTACTTTTAACCATTTGAGGAAGTGCCAAACTGTTTTCTAAAAAGGCTGCATCATTTTACATTCTCACCAGCAGCATATAAGGGTCCCAGTTTCTCTACAATATCACCAACACTTGGTATCATCTGGCTTTTTGAATATAATCATCCTAGTGATTGTGAAGTGGTACCTCAATGTGGTTTTAATTTGCATTTCCCAATTACTAATGATTTGGAACAAGATTTCATGTGCTTATTGGCCATTTGTATATCTTCTTCAAGAGAATGTCTATTCAAGTCTTTTGCCCATTTTTCTAATTGGGTTATTTGTCTTTTTATTGTTGAGTTGTAAGCATTTTAAAAATATACTCTGGATAGGAGTTCTCTTTATCAGGTATATGATTTGCAAGGAATTTCTCCCATTCTGTGGGTTATCTTTTCACTTTTTTGATAGAATCTTTCAAAATTAAAAAGTTTTAAATGTTGATAAACCCAGTTGATCTGTTTTTTTCTTTTGTTGCTCATTCTTTTGGTGTCAAATCTAAGAATGTATTGCTAAACACAAGGTCATGAAGATTTACCCCCATGTTTCCTTTTAAGGGTTTTATAAGCTTTTGTTCTGATATTTAGGTCTTTGATCCATTTCAAGTTCATTTTTTCTACATGGTATGATGCAAGGATTCAACTTCATTGTTTATATGTGGATATCCAGTTGTCCCAGCACCAGTCGTGGAAAAAACCATTCTTTTCCTTTTGCATGATCTTGGCACCTTTGTTGGAAATCAGTTGAACACAGACCTATACATGTGGCCATGGGGCCACTGGATCAGCATTTGTGCCCCCAGTTTGCTATCTTTGGTGGAAGGTCCCTCCCCTCATGTGAATTGTGACTAAAAGTGCAGGGAGGAAGCAGCATCACATGTGTGTCGGTACCCAGGCCAAAGCTGTTTCTTCCAACTCTGGAACACTGTTACTCCGGCTTGATCTCTCCGAGGAATCCTGGGCCCGGTAGGGGAGGCAGTGGTGCTGGGCAAGAGAAGAGGGAGCAGGGAGATTCAGACAAGCTGGCAGAGACTGCCGGAGCAGCAGAGCCATGGAGGAGAAGAAAGCTTGGTTTGAATTTTATGTCCAAGGCACCAATAACCAAGATAATCCCGTTTTCCTCCGAACATGGAGGGACACATCTTTGGGTCCCTCCTACGATATGCTTCCTTGGTGAGGCAGGTGTCCATCTGCCAGGAGGCGAGGTATTTGGAAATATGCCGTGAGGTCCATTCCACCTCATCGCCCATCCCCACAGATGGGCCCCGTGCTGCTGGGAAAAGTTTTGCCAAGACTGAGCGCCGGGTGGCCTGTTGAACTGCCTGCTCTCTGATCTCTGCTTCTCTGTCCTGCCTTCTCGCTCAGCGAAAACAGTCACGGCCGAGGAGTGCCGGGTGGGCCCCGCCGGCATGCACCGCTACAGCGTGGATCCCTCCGCCTCCGCCTTCAGCCACAGGGGCTCCCTGCCCGCCTCCTCGTCGCTCTACTGCAAGAGGCAGAACTCCGGAGACGGCCACCTGGGGGGAGGCTCAGCCACCACTGCCGGTGGTCCCCGCATGAGCCTCATGTCCTCTGGAGGCCCCTCAACACCTGGGCTGAGGCCCCCTGGCTGCAGCCCCAAGAGAAACGGGACCTCTCTCGAAGGAAACAGATGTGGTAACATATTGCCTGCCCGGGTTCCCCACGACCTAACCTCCTCTGCCCTTGCCCTGGGACTTCCAAATGTGGAGGGACGGTGTGTGTGTGTGTGTGTGTGTGTGTGTGTGTGTGTGTGTGTGTGTAGGGGGGCTGCTGTTTGAACATGGGAACACTGGAGAATTAGAAGTTTCCACAAACCCCTTCATGGATTTTTGTTGCTCTTGAAGGCAGCTGACTTCAACCTTTGACCGTAAGCAAAGAAGATGGTGTGTCAGAATAGGCTAGGTGTAGGGTTAGTGGAATCTAAAATGCAGAGCGGCTCAAACACAACAGAAGTTTATTATTTATGCAGGCATCCAAGGTGGGTGTCCTGATTGGTTCAGGGACCCCGGATCTGTCTGTGGCTCTGCTCTCCCTACAGCCTCCACACCTGTGCCTCTGGCGGGTAGAAAGCAAAGGGCAAATGGAGAAGGCACATGCACTTCCCTAGAGCCTGGAAGTGACCCACCGCTTCCACTCACATTCTGTCGGCAAGAGCTGGCCATTTTACCACACTTAACTCTAAGGGAGTCTGAGCGGTGTAGACTAGCTCTGTGCCAGGAGGAGAAGAACCAGAGGTTGGTAAAGCATTTTCTCTTGCACAGTGGGTGACTCTTGCAGGGCACAGATACGTGGGCAGAACCAGAGTTAGATAAAATTGCCCCCGTGCTGGTTGTGATGCCACGCCTGCCTCACCCGTTAGAGTTAGCGTGTTGGGATGCAGTGTCTGAAAGTGCTGTCATTCTCAGGATGGCTTGGCATCCATTTTGATTTATGTTCTTAAAAAAAAAAACACATTTTCAAGCTTCAGTATTTTGTTAATGAATAGTGGCTCGAGGGTATAGTCACATGGACTGCAGAGCCAGACGGCCCAGATTGAAATCCTGGATATGCTACTTCCTGACCCTGTGATCTTTTGCAAGCCTGAACTTCTCTGTACCTCAGTTCCTCGTCTGTGAAACTGGAATAATAATGACAGCACCTACCTCATAGTTTTGTTGGGAGGATTAAATAAGTTCAATATGTATTTAGTACAAGACCTAGGACTTAATAAGAGCTCAGTAAGTGTTAGTGGTCACAGATCATGTGAACCACCCCTCAGTAGATCATGGCGCATCAACCCCACACTGAAGAAGTGCTGAAGGACGGAGGCCCAAGGCCAGGGAGTCAGGGAGTCTTCATCTTGCCCCTCGGGTGCCTTCCGTGGGCTGACTGTCTTCTTGGCATTTTTGTTCCGAGCCTTGGAGGTGTCCATCCATAGCCCTGACAGCCGCAGCAATGAGCTATTTATTATGATCCAAAGTCCTCCACACGCTCCCCTCAAAGAGCCTCACCACACCAGATGAGCCTCTGCTGGCCAAGGAGGGGCGGAAGTTCCAAGGGGCAGGGCACTGTTCCCTCAGCCATGGGGGATCTGAGAAAGCCCTCTCTGTCGGAGCCCCGGTTGCATCCCAGGAGAGCCTTGCTAGCGCAGGACTTGTGCCTCTCAGAATCTTGGGTGAGGACAGAGAAACAGAGCCCACCAGCGCCTGCTGCCTTCCACTCCAAGCAAACCACTAACTGTAACCTGAGTATTGATTGTCTCTTTTACAACTTAGAAATAGTCACGAGACCTTTTGCCTGACATGCTGAAAATTAGACTAGTTTATAATCAGCAGGACCCCACAGGGTTGTGGGATGTTCAAAATCACACACCACCCAGGCTCCTTGGAGTAAAGTGCTGCAGGATGTAACAGCTGAAGTTCATTTTTGAGCTTTTGTGATACACTGAAGAAAAATGAAATTATTCACCCTTTGTAAGTGCATTAACTCTTTGATATTCCGAAGATTCCGTTTAATCAGTGCCTTCTTCAGGATGGTACGTGGAACCACAGATCCAGAAAGAGCCAGCTGGCTATACATATTCTTAGCATCAAGACAGAGGAAAGATTTGGGGAGAGTAAGAGGACAGAGGGTGGTGCTGGAATCTCTGAAAGTGGTTTCCACATCTGCTTACATCTCATTGTCCAGAATGTGGTCACATGACCACTCACTGCAAGAGAAGCTGGGAAGTATGGTTTCAATTCTAATCAATCGTGATCCTAACTGGAAATCAGGGCTCCTATTGCAAAGGAAGAAGTGGGAAAAAATTGGGCAGGCAACTGGCAGTCTCAGCCTCTCCTGATTAGAAATGTTCGTTCCCTCCTGTTTCCTACTGTGGCTCTTTGCTCCTCATCTCTAGTACTTCCTCTTCCCTGTCCCATAGTAGGAGCCAGACTCACAGCCTCCTGAGGTCTCTCACTTGTATTTGAATCCTCTGCAGCCCCAGGAAAGGGGCCTGCTTGTTCAAGACATATCCTAAATAGCTGTTTATTGAGCACCTACTATGGGCCAGACACTTTGCACACATTACTTACAACTTGTTATAAGTTGTATTTTATAACTTATTATTATAGCAGGTGTATATATTATTGTCGAAGGTATTATTATATTCAATTTACAGATAAAGCAAGTGAAGATCAAGAGAAGGTCAGTCTAGTGTTGAGCCAGGATTTGACTTCAACTGGCTCTAAAGCCTGTGTCTTTCAAAACTGCCTCAGGGGTTTTCAAACCATGCTCACTGGTTTCAGGGGGTGTCCAGGGGTCCCTCTGAGGTTCCAGGGGAGCATAGGGAGGGGATAGGGGCAGACACCACCCTCTTTAACCAGGGTCTCTTTACATTTGCAGAGTAAGGTTCTACGTTTGTGTTTCTTGAACAGAGTTTGTACAGCTAAACACATTTGGAAACCACGGAGATAAACCATGCTGAACTGATTGACAGTATATTAGAGTAGGAGAGAAAACCTCTGGTTTCCTTACCTATTTGTCACCCAGCTGCCAGTCCAGGTGCCAGCTGTGGGCTCTCTGGAGAACTGTTAAGTTTTCCCTCTGCCCAAAGAAGTGCTCAGTCTTGCTCTGAAATTGCATCCCAAGTGAAAGCAGTTGATATTAAGAAACCATATCTCTTTAAGAAGGTTTGACCCAAGTCATAAACCTGGAAGGGACCCAGAAGTGGATTTTCCCCCATGGTGCAAATCAAAATGGTTTAAAACCACAGAAGCCAGAAAATGGCTTGAGGCTGCAGGCAGGACAGTAGGTATCGGTGACATGACAAACTTCCCAGGCTTCTTTCCCTGTGAATACTTACCCTAGCCTCCTGCTGCCTTGATCTATCAGGCTTATTGCCTCTGCCAGTGGACTCTGAGGGGGTATGTTCACAGGACATGTTCCTGTTTTTTGCTGCTACTCAGGTGAAAATTGGAGAGCTCTCCTTTGTCTTTCATCCAAGATATAATCCCCAAGAATGATAACGGGGTTTTGGATAACAAAGCTTCCTGACTTTTGCATTTAACAGGACATGCTGTAGAATTCCCAGCCACAAGTAGGTCCAGGCTTCAGAACTGAAGTGCAGCTGGCATTGTTATTCCCACCCTCAGGCTTTCCATGGGTTGGAGTTTGATTCCATAGGGTATGGCGTTGCGGATGGATAGAGAATGACTCAGCCAGAAAAAGAAGAACTGGGATAGCACTCTTCATGGGGGGTGGAATGAGTGAAGGTGTGGCAAGGGCTTTTTCATTCTGAGGAAAGAAAAGAGTTTGTGCAGGGACACTGAGGGAAAGTACGCTGGGAGATTTTGGATTCATGTCAAGCAGATTGGACTTTCTGTCCTCTGTGGAAATCAGATATTTCTGAACAGTGAAGTGAGCTGATGGCCACAGGATTTAGGAAGACAAATCTATTGGCCATTATGGAATGATGTGTAATAAGAAGAATAGCAACTACTTTTTGAGTAAGTCTTTCTGTTTAATGCTTCACATTGTCCCATTTAATCCTCACAACATGGTAGTTGTCTGACAGGCAAGACAACCAAGACTCAGAGATCTTGTTCAGTCCTGGCCAGCAGATACTTCCTGAGCACAGTATGCCAGGGGCTCTGAGGATGGAGCTGTGAGCAGGACACGTGGTCCTGTTCTCTGACAGCGTCCATTTCCAGAGAGACAGTCGTCAACAATACTGAAGGACCCCGAGGGACCCCTTTTGGAGACTGATGGGCTTCCCTTCAGGATGCTTCTTGTCAGGCTCCAGCCCAAAGCCACATCTTCACTTGATTCTTACAATACTCTTGAGAAATAAGATGAAGAAACTGAGACCCACAGAGAATAGAATGATTAGGGCCAGGAAGGGGCTCCAGTCCTGGCTGTTGGCTCTGCATTCACTGTGCTTCGCACATGAACACACTGACAGGGCTTCAGATGTGTGAGCAGGTAGCTCCATAGTATTGCCTGGGACATCCTGTGGTGTGAAGGGACCTCAGATAGCCTTCCCAGCTCCCTTACTTCACACCAGAGACGCTCACAAAGCGGGTGGGTGGTGGGAACTTCTGACTTACACCTCATTGTTCCTTCCATTCTTCCCCATGACTCTATTGTCAGCTAAAAAGTTTTCTCTGAATTATGAACGAGCAAAAGGAAATTATGTATGTGCTGGTGGGTATGTGTGAGACAGGGGGCGACTCACAGGCAGCAGCTCAGGAACCTGTGCTGTGAAGATGTCTGGGGTTGCTTTAGACACTGATTCATAGTCATTCTATTCCTGGTGAATGTGAGTTCAGTGTTAGAAACAGCCGCCACCATCTTTCATTATACATCCGTTCACAGCTGGGTTTCACTTTACACATGTCTCTGGCAGCGCCCAGTGAACAGATCTGACCATGCACGATGGTCTCCTCCCTGGAGAATGCCACCTTCCCACAGAGGAGGTTGGCGAGCGCTTTGCATGCTCTGTTCCTTTAGGAGCAAGATTGTTTCACATCCATCATGTCTGACCGCCGACCAGTCTCATCTGCCTGGCCTGGCTGCATCAGGCTGGACCCATCTGTCTTCCTGACATCTTTGCAGCAGCTGGAGGGGCTGGTGCACTTACCTTTGTGAGCACAGACCACTGCAAAGGCCCTGCCGCTTCCATGCCGCTGGAAAGTTCCCTCTCTCTTCCTTCTAGAGTGAGTTGATGTGTTTTGGATCCTGAGCAGCTCCTGAGGTGCAACAGGCTTCCGGCTGCTCTCTGTCTTGTATGACTGACCTTACTGGCCCCTCAGAGAGGCCCCCCAGCCAGGCCCCGCTGCTGCTGCCCCAGCCTGGGAAAGTGAAAATGCCCACGGCCTGTGCCAGGCACCTGGAGCGGAGCCACTTCACTCCACATTCATCACCTGGAGAGCCTCCCCCATAAAGACAAGCCAGTCTTCGTCCTCAGCCCCATGGCTGTGGCTTACGGGAAGGTATTTCCCTGACCTTACTCGAAGGACTTTAGGCTCCATGAACGAGGCTGTGAGTCGGTCTGGTGTTTTTCCTTCCTGTCAAACACAGGGAATTAGATTTGACCTCTGCTCTGATCACTCTAAAATCATTCTTGGCACTGAAGATGTCCCACCTTTGTAATCAGAGCATCTATTATCACCCTGATTGCTGCCAATGCTCCAATGGGGCGGGATCCAAAGGCAAATGCGATTTCCGTGATGCCTCCTCCCTGTGTTGAGTGCAGATGTCTTTAAATGCAGTGAAATCATGTCTAATAAGCATGCATCCGCATTCAGATGGCCCCGGGGTGCGTGAACAGTTTCCTGGCAAGGTGCCCCACCCCACCCCGTGCCACTTAGGGGACCCTTGCAGGTCCAGCAAGGAAAAGGCAGGGACAATCTCAAAGAAATCCCAATTCTCAATCAAACATTATGTGTTTAGGACAGACTCAGAAACGTGATGCTGTACTTTTCTCAGCACTAATGGAGACCCATGCACTTCTCAAACATGTTGAAAAGAAGAGGGAAAAAAGAGACAGCAAAAAACCACTGCACTCTGAGATTAAAGGAGGGAAATGGAAGTGAACGCTTCTCAGCTTCTAACTTAGAATTATTCTGTAGGGAAGCTGCTTCATTGCTCAGATGAAAATAGGATTAAGGATTACTTACACAAAGCTTTTTATAAGAGTTACTTGTACTGTTTCTTTCGTTTTATGTTCATTAAACTTATATGTACAAATATTTTGCTTGGAACTGTGGAGGAGTCAATGATTATAAACCTTGTAATGAGAGGATCCCATTTTTCACCAAACACGTTGCCCAGGACCTGGTACAGAAGAGATGCCCTGTTGTTATTTGTGGAATGAATAGGGGAAAGATGAAAAAGATCATTCTCCAGAAATTAAAACTAACTGGAGGTTACAGACAAGCACATGCACACTTGTAACATAAGGCAGAATGTAGAGAGCATCTTAAGAGAAGAGCAAGCAAAGATTTGGGGGTTAAAGGTAGAGCAAGGCGGCATCCAGATGGCAGGACACAGAGATGCTACACGTGAAGGGGTCTACCAGGGCTTCGATGGCTTAGAGAATTTCTTTGAAAAGGAGGGAGGGTAAACACCTTCCAGAGAGAAGCAAAAGCACCAGCTAAGCTGGGTGCTGGGGGAACATACGGTCACAACCAGTGTACCCAGACAGGCTGTGCAGGAGGGCGGGTAGACAGGCAGGGCACCTCCTTCCCTCTGAGGACCATCTCATGCAGGCCAGCCACAGGCCCAGCCCTGACGTTATTTCCAGACTCACACTTGCCCTTCCAGGTGGAGAGCATTGCCATTTTATAGTTAGTCACAGGCAGTGCCAGGATTGCTCTTCCCTCCATCTAGGCAGGAAAGATGTTATTGAGACCAAAGGGAGCCCTTGACCTTGCACTAGAGTGTGGACTCAGTGCACAGGCGAGGGGTATTCACAAGGGGCACAGGTGGAGCTGGAACTAGGGAGAGCACGAGACAGTGGCAGTTTTGCTCTAGCAGGAAGGGAGCCCGGGGTGAGGATACCTATTAGAAAACCTTTGCAGGGGGTTGAGTAAGAGGATCCTGGGTTGGGAAAGCAGGGATGGAAGGCAAGAGGCCAGTGTGAGAGGCATTATTCCAAGAGCTTCAGAATACTCAAATGCAGGGAGCAAATAAGGGGCAGGAGGTAGAGGTTTTAGAAACATGAGAGATAGGAAGAGAAGCTGATTCTGGACAAAGGATGAGTTAGTTTGGGACATACAGAGGAAAAGTCACCCCCTAAATATTGCCAGGCCTCTGATCCACTACCCTTCCTCCTTCACTAGTTCTGCACCTTTTAATCTGCCATGTGGGAAGTGCATTGATGCAACAGTGCAACTCATGCTGCAGTCACTGATCAGGGACCAGCTGTAGACCAGGCGCAGGACTGGGCTCTTGTAGTCAAGGGCTCCCCCGTCTAGCTGGGAGACTGGAGTGAGTGCTCTGACAGACGGAGGGCTGGAGGCACTCAGTGTGAACATGGGGCGGTGAGTGAGACAGCGACGTCTTCTTTCTGCACGTGCAGAGCAAGGCACAGACATCTCACAGACAGGGCTTCCACGGCCTGGTGGCAGAGACCCAGGACAAGCACCAAAATTCCCCTCCATTGTGCCACATCTTTATTGTCTCAGTGTGACACGAGCGGAGGCAGAAAGGACCTGAAGTCATTTTGGCCTCACAGCACCGCAGAGGCCTATTTGGAACTTCTTCGGAGCAAGGGTTCTCTGTCACCAAGTACCTGGTTCCAGGAGACCCAGGCCCACTGAGACGGAACTGAGCAGGAGGGTCTTTAGAACTCTAACATGGATCAGCATTTCAGCCTGCTGAAGGACAGCCATCTCCCAACGCTCTAGCGCCCGGGAGAGCAGAGAACGTCCACACAGGTGGGGGCGGGGGGCTGCCTCTAGGAATGGCCTTGGTGCTCCAGGATCCTGGCAAGAGCAGGCATTTAGAGCCTTTCTCTGTCACAGGAGGTCACTCAGGGCCAAGTGGGGCGCTAAGGCCCTTGGCCCACTGTCTCACGGCCTCCCTCTCTGTGCTCCCCATCCAGCCTCAAGCCCTTCTCCGGAAGGGCAGGATGCCCGGCGGCCAAGGAGCAGGAACCCGTCCACCTGGTCTGTGGAGGACGTGGTCTGGTTCGTGAAAGATGCTGACCCGCAGGCCCTGGGGCCCCATGTGGAGCTCTTCCGGAAGCACGTACGCCTGTGGTGGGCCTGGTGGGCGAGGACGGTGGGGGAGGGTCAGGGAGCTGTTGGGGTGGGGGTGGGGGGCCTGCACTATGCCCTGGGGGCACCACTCAAGGGAGGCCAGATGGAAGCACACTTTTCTCAGAGCAGAACCACCACATAGTTTTGTTTTTAAGGGATGTTTGTCCCATCTTTTCCCTCACTTCAGCCTTTCTCGGGAGTGTCTGTTTTCCTGCCCATCCGTCCATCTGTGCATTCAACAAACATTTATAGCACCCCTACAGTATGCCAGCAAACTTAATAGTGCCTCTTCCTAAGCTGCTTTGAGAATTAAATGAGAAAATGCACATCGAATGTTTAGCATGGTGCCTGGCTCATAGATAGCCTTCAGCTAGCAGGTATTTGTATAATTATTTAGGAGATTCTAAAATATATAAAGATGATACAAGTTTTTAAAAGGTAAGAATTCATACTTTACCTGCCAAGCTTACTATGTCAGTTTTAGATTTGCTGCTATAACCAGTCACCACAAAGATAGTAGCTTAAAACCACACAAATTCACTATCTTACGGTTCAGTGGATCAGAAGTCTGACAGGGGTCTCACTGGGCTAAGACCAAGGTGTTGATGGGTCTGACATGTTTCTGGAGGCTCTGGGGAAAATTCATTTCCTTGCCTTTTCAGCATCTAGCTCCTCCCTCATTCTTGGCTCCTACCTCCCTGTCTGCATCCTTAGAGCCAACAACATCAAGCTGAGTCCTTCTTAGGCTGCCAGCCCTTTGGTTCTTCTGATTTCTTCTTCCACTTTTAAGGATCCTGTGATTGCATTGTCTCCCTCCTTCTCCAGTAATCCAGGATAAATTGATTCGTAGCCTTAATTCCATCTACAACTTTAATTCCCCTTTGCCAGGTAACTGCTCATATTCACAGGTTTCAGGGATTAACACATAGACCTCTTGTGGGGAGGAGAGGGAGCGTTATTCTTCTCTACAGGAGTTACTATTATTTTTTTTCCTTCCTGTCTTTCATTTTATTTGAAGTGAAAATCATGGAAATCATACTTTCAGATCTGGAGAGGACACTCACATTTTCTTCGGGATATACTTGACCTCGGCTAACAGCGGGGCCTTGAGAGAAGCACCAGAGAGGGGTTGTGTTCAGATAGATCTGGGTGGGAGCAGTCTGGCCTCCTTTCTGAGTGAGAAGTGGAGACAGTGGAAGTCTAGGAGGTGGGGTAAAGAGAGAACATTAGGCAATGAGGACCCTGGGAGGGTCCACAGATGAGCTTTGCCCAGTCTGCCATTTTGCCATGGACATGGAGAGTGAATGACATGGAGTAGGCAATGCGTCAGTGCTGACTGGCTGGATAGAGGAATGAGAGGGGCTGGTGACACTTGCAGTTATTTGAGTCCTGTCTATGCCTCTTCTCCCCAACTGAGCACCCCAGATTTCTACCCTTTGTCTCTAGTAATCTGAAAATAGCAGTGTAGGTGAAGGAGGAAACCCAGCCTTACTTAGTTCATTAATCCAACACGCTGTCTGGAGGGGTGCCATTTTCAGAGACAAATAGGAGGAATACCAGGACCTCGGAGGATTGACATTCCCTTAATAGTTATTTGTGCTAAACCCTCTGATGAGGCAGGTGCATGTGCCACCTAGTATTATTGACAGGGACGAAAAAACACCTCAAATCCCTTATAGAGTGTCATTAGCAATTTGGTAATCAGCTAAAGGTGGGTGAGCTTACTGAGAAAAGAAACCAGAGATTAGGATGATAGGTAGAAGTCAGGGCCTTACATGAGCACCTGGAATGGAAAGATAACCGCTAGTTCCAGGATCTAATGGGATGATGCTTTGTCTTAGTTCAGGCTGCAGTAACAGTCCCATAAACTGGCTGGCTTATGAATAACAGCAAATCTTTTCTGTTTTGGAGGCTGGAAGTCCAAGATCAGGGTGTCAGCAAGGTCACCTTCTGGGGAAAGCTCTCTTCCGGATTTCAGACTGCCATCTTCTCATTGCCTGAGGACACCAATCCCATTCACAAGGGCTCCACCTTCAGACCTTATCACTCCCCAAAGTCCCACCTCCAAATACTATCACTAAGGGGTTAGGATTTCAACATATGTATTTGGGGAGGGGATGAGGGGGACACAAACATTCAGTCCATGGGACACTTCCTGTTCCATTAGCCCTAGACTGGATAAGGAGATAAACATCGTACATGGTATATTGGGACAGTGGCTGGGGTTATGTTAGATTCCTTCCATCAGGAGAGAGCAGGGATATGAAAGATCCAGTATATCGAATGACCCCAGGGAGATGTTGGGAAGAGGAGCACATAGTATTTGTGGGCTTTAATTTATTTTCTTAAGATCTTGCTTCGGAACTAAGAGAATATGCATCTGAGTAAATCCATATCCCCTTATCTTATTTCCTGACCATACTCTAACCATAGCCACTATTTGATTACTCTGACCACCTTCTGGGTTTTCTTTTCTCTGATCCTGTTCCATCAGGAGATTGATGGCAATGCCCTCTTGTTACTGAAGAGTGAGATGATCATGAAATACTTGGGCCTGAAGCTGGGACCTGCACTGAAACTCTGCTACCATATTGATAAACTGAAGCAAGCCAAGTTCTGAAGATGTTTAAAGGATAGAAGTAAAATCCAGACAACAGATCTCAAGATCATCTTCTGAAGCCTTACCAACATCAGCCTCCATCGCAAAGATTCTCTTCTGAAAAAAATAACAACCACAAAGACTTGGTCTTTTTATAAAACTCGTGCATCTTTGCCTTTAAAAAAAATTCAACATGGCCCTTTTGAAAGGTTCCTCTGTGTTAGTGATTTGCCAAAAAATTATCCCCCAAATCTATTATTTTTCACATTCCTGGTAGGTTGGTTTCTTGTAGGGTGGGTCCTATTTTTATAATGAGAGTGTGGGGAACTGAGTGTTATCGCTCAAAGAGGACCCTTGAGGCTTCCAGTGATGTTAGAAGGACCTTTGTCTCTGCAGCACCACCTGTCTTTAACTCGGACCTGGGGACCTATCATTGTGAGCCTTGCCTGATTCAGCTCTGAAAGCTGTCTTCTGAGGATAAATGCCTCACTTTGCACTATCTGGAAAACTTGAATTCTTTTGCTCTCTGAAAGAGAAGAAGGAAAAAAAAATTCTTTTCTATTCCCAGTTATCTGAAGTACTGTGTTGCCCCACTAGAGGGCAGACTGCTGATGAAATTTCAGGCCCCTCATTGCAGTAGCCTGATACTCAGTACCCAGAGGATGGGTAGGGTTTCTGTGAACAAGATCTAGCCTACACAGACATGGGAAATTAATTCCCAGTGAGCACCACAGATTGCAACTTGGGAAGAAATCATCTTCTAGAAGGTTCTAGTTCATATCCAATCATTATTGACTGACTGAGATGCAGCAAAGGCAAGAATTTGGAAGCATGTTCTTCCCAGATGGGGTTTTGGAGTTCCTTCCCTTCCAGAGTCCTTACTGAGCTGTCAATGTGTTGGCACGTGGGAGAGTCTTAGTGACATTTAGCCATGGTGTTTCTTAAAAAAAGTAAGAAGAAAGATGTCTCGACTCAGCTTTGAAATGGGAGAGTGCTGATTTCTAGTCACACTGAAGGACTGTATAGTTGTATCTGTGGTTAATTTTTCCATCTTCAACAAATACACGGACATGCTATTATGAGGTTTAATTCAATTTACAAATAGGTTTTCCTTTCTCACCTTGGAGTAATAGAAAAAAAATTGATTTCTACCCCTTTGCAGCTGTGTCCAGGGAAGGACAATGAATCCACAATTTATGAGACAGAAGGGCAACCTCATCTCCATTTTTCTTCTTATCCTTTTCGTTTCTCTCTTCCCCTGTCTCTTTTTCCCTTCCTCTCTCACTTAACAGGAAACATATCTTCAAAATGGATGGTCCTTTGCTGTGGGCATATCATTTTCCTTTAAAAGCACCTGCAGTGTTGGAGGTGAGGAGGACCTTGTGATCTCTGGGAGGGCGAGGATCAAGGACAACTCAGGGCCTCCCTTGGCCCAAATGCAAGTTAGAAAAAGCACACTGTCCCCGGTGGGCAGCCTGGCAGGGGTCTCGGCTGGATTTCAGCCCCCTCACCCCTCCACCAGCTGCCCTTGTGCAGGACAAGACCTATACAGACTTGAGTGCAGCCCTGGGTGTATTTCTGTGTTGATCCTCTGTAAATCATACAGAACCTAGGCGAGGATCGTAAGAAGAATTCCATGCCGTGCCATTAGACCCACTTTGATGAGTGATATTTGAGAAAGCACGTCATAGCAAAAACCCTTTTTAGGTACACAAATGGTGGCTAGATTTAGAGCACAACAGAGAAGGGACAGAGGAGAATGTCCTAAAAGTCCCCACAGAACCGAGCTTGAGTTACCAGGTCATGGAAGAGCTGAATGTTAGTTCCGGCACCTGACAAAACTACTCTGAATCAGGCCTTGGGACAGAGTCCTCAAGATTTTTAAGTGATAGATTGTCCCTCAAAGTCGGTTATTTGTGAAATGCTTACTGCTGGTCTGGAGTTAGAGTCTCCCTCAAAAACCCATGGATAGCTTATGCATTCAGAATGGCCAATGTGAAAACAGTAAGAGCCAGAAATCCCACAGCAACCATGTTTCTCCTTCTTTTGCTCAGTCCTCTAAAACTTGCGGTGCCTCTTCCATCAACATATACCTCATACAGAGACTTTCAAAACTTCCTACCCATTCTCAGTAGTGCCCCTTCAGGATAAAAACATCAACATTGGTGTCCCCCAAATCCAAATCATCCCCAAACAATATCAGAGAGATGCTTGGTGTGGTTTTCAGGGGAGAGAGATTTTGCCATCTCAAGTGTAGGAGAAAAACTGGGTCCATGTTCGTGGGATCTGCTCTCATGGAGGTGCTATCTCATTTTGCATTAAACTTTAAGTGGGACAGATTGCTGAAGCCATGATATTTAAGGTTTGACTTTTTAAAAATCTTCTTACTCTTAAGATGAATGCTGCCATATCAGAGAATAACCCAGGCAGGAAGTTCTTCCTTGCCTGTTTTTGCACTGAAATGCAATTAGCCCACCACATTATTGTTGTAATACTGCAATTATAATTAATTTTCACCCCTTTCAAAAATCTTGTCAAACCAGGCAGCTAAATAGCTTAGCAAATGTAAAACATGCCAGGCCATTTCCTCTAAACAGACCTTACAGAGTCAGGCCATGTGTGTCACCCCGTCCGAATGGGAGCTTGTTTGGGGGGCCTTGCACTTGTACAGACGTGGTGCTTGTTATTCCACGGCAGTAGCTTTGCTTCGGGTTGTGGCGAATAATGATATAGTTTAGCATAATTCCAAATTAGAGTGTGTGTGTGTGTGTGTTCATGCTCCAGACACTTCCAATTACACTTGTCTGTTAAACACTTTTACAAAAAAAAAGTCTAGAGACAGTTCTATTGCCTAAGGCATTTTAAATATTTTATGAAGCACATTATTCCCTTTGTGAAGACTTCAGGTAAAAGATGTGCATTTTGTGTGTGTGTGTGTGTGTGTGTGTGTGTTTCCTGACACTGTAGTTGGAAGAGCCTTAGGAAGTAGCTAGGTGTGTATCGGCTGTTGGATTTGCTTGGTGTCAAAGGCTTCCCCAGCTTTGTGGCACAGAGGGGGACCCCACTCTAGGCTGTTACTACTGGGTATCCCCTCTAATGCCAGTAGGGTGCGCCCTGGAGGCTGCTGGGGGTTGGTTCTGGGGTTCTGGGCCTTCCCAGGTCAGGAGCTGGCTGACAGGACTCCACTCCGTGTGACTGAGGGGACAAGCCTAGCCAGGAAGCCCACTGGGCAGGACCAGCTGTCTGGAGCCTAGTTTAGTGCCCGCCAGAGCTGCACCGCTCCCCCATCATTTCCCTTCAGCAGGAAAAAGGAGTGGAGAGCACCTCACCAGAACCAAATAGGATACTGAAATACACCAGGGAGGGATACTGAGCTGCGGTTAGGAAGGAAACTGTGAGGAGGGGAAGACAAAACTACAAATGTCTTAGGAAGACAGTAAAAGGGGGTCTCTTCTAACAGCCCCAACCCTTTAAGCTACAATATCCTATTTTTGTATTTATGTGTGGAATAGTTCTTATGTTTTAAAACATTAAAATTATGTTTTTTATTATTTTCTGAGATTGTTTTAGGAGAATTTTGTCATAGCTCCGAAGATTATTGGAAATGCCCAGAAGTGACAAGGGACTTGAATTTAGTCATTGTCAGAAGGTCTTGAAAGACGGAGATATTCTGCTTTCTTTCCAAAGAACTAGCCAGGTTTCCTCCGTGTGAGCAGAAGGTGAGTGCTGCCTGCCGTTTGCTCTGACCTGGTACTTTTCTAAGTCTTCTCCGATGGGCTTAGGTGAGGAGGAGATGGGACTCACTTTTTTTTTTTTTTTTTTTCCTTAAACCACAGATAATAAGACAGGGGACTGGGAAGGAGTGTGTGTTTTTTTGGAAACTGCAATATTTTGTTAAGGAGAGGGATGAACACCTGCCCATGGGTGTGGTTTATTTTTTGTCACAAACACACTCCAAGAACTGAGTCACTGCCCAGCTCTGCTCTGGTCTTGCCATGTGCCTTAGTCTCCATGGCACGAGAAGACCATGCTGAGAACCCCAGCTGTGACCCCAGCAGACGGTCAGCTGTTTAGAGGTACAAGCAGTCCTGTTCCCACCTTGTGATGTCACCCTGGTGGCGACTCTCACACAACTCCCGCCCGTGCTGCCCTGGGAAGAGCCCTGGGAGCCTCAGCTTCCAGAGTCCCCTTCCCTCCAGCCACTAGCCTAATTGAAGACGATTCCTTTGCGGACAATTGGAAGCTGGATTTTTGGAAATCTAGCATTTACTTGAAAGAGAATCGCTCTTATCTATTGCCACCAGTTAAATATTATGGAAACATGTCTGCTAACAATTTGCTTTGTGTAATTTGTTCTAATGCTAATAAGTAACAGCTGGGACACTTCCTGTGGTAAATTCCTTTGTGGTTACAGTGGTATGATCACACATGGACTTCACCAAATCGCTGTACTTGAGAAGAACGCTCACTCTGGCTCTCCCAGGTTGCAGGAAATTCCCAAACTGAGAAGCAGTTCTGGGCAAAAGCATATATTTTTAGAGGAGGATTTGCTTTTCTTCGTTCTCTTGTTTTCCTAAACAGGGCCCCAGACCTGTGCTCTTAAAATCCTGCATAAAGAGCCTGGGGTTCTCCTCCTGCTTGGCGTTGAGCTTGGTTTCCTCCAGAGGAAAAGACAGCAAGCAGAGCTAAAGAATGACACCTCCCCCCAGGTCAGTGTGCTGTGCCCAGAGCTGATATGGAGAGGACAGGGCGAGAGCAGTGGAGATGCATCTGAGAGCCAAGAGCTGTTCAGCAGCTGATTAGGTAGTGATGGCAGACAGCGTGGGCATCTTGCTGTCCAGAGGGTCTAAATGTACCACTCAGACTTGATCAGGGCCATCAGCCCACCACTCTCTGCTCTGTACTCGACCACATGACCTGAGCCTTAGAGTTGATTCCAAGCACTAGATGCTCATCGCAAAGGCCAGCACAAATGCCTTCTACTGGATCCTACTTTGGAACACAACCAAAGCCTTGCTTCTCCAAACAGCTCACTAGGAAATACCCGACCTTCACTGGGTGTCATTTTACAGTAAGCATATATGACCGGAGGCTACCTCCACCATAACCTATAATTGTAGCATCCTCAAACCTCAGGAAGGCTCTACCTCCTCATCCAGTGCTGGAACACCTTCCCTACAGCCCTGAGAAATGGCTCTGCCTGACCGCGTCCCATTAGGAGGCGTTCACTCCCATAGGAAGTGGCTTATTTCTCCGTTGGACAGCTCTGGTTGTGAAAACATTATTTCTCAGGGAGACACAGATGTCTGTGAATCAGACACAGACGTTTGAGATGAAGCCAACTCTGCAATCCTCTTTTAAACAGAGCTTGTCCAGGCAGGAACCACACCTACAATACAAATTGACGTTGGCAAGTCCAGCCCAGCTCCACTACGTTAGGGCAGAGGAACAGACACCACATACAAATACAGGACTCAGATAGGTCGCAGCCATCAGATTCATCAACCCTGTCATGAAAAACTATTAAAATTCTTGTGACCTCACACACACACAAAAGGGTGTCCTGGGAGAATCTTCAGTGTCGTTGTAAGTCTGGCTTTGGTAACACAAGCACGCGAGTAACAAAAGATTGCGTGAATGAATCTACAAGTCCATGGGCCTCATTAACTGAAAAAAACACCATGACACGCGGAGGTTCCATCTCTTAATTGTACTCACTGGTGATTTAATAAACTAGGGAAGCTTTAGTTTATAGACAAAAACAAGGAATAATTGATGATAGAAAAGTAAACATGGTCTGTTGTGAATTTATTCAAGCCTTGTGCAGTTCATGACACCAAGCCCAAGCAGATTTCATGCTTGTGCATGCATTCCCCAGTGAGTGTGTATTTGTGAGTTAATGCAATAAGAGATGGGAACTGGGGAAGGTTTGGGAAGGGATTGCCAAAGGAGATTTTGCTTTCTAGAGCATTCTTATTCAGAAGAACTATCTAGCAATGATTTAGAAATCAGACAAAACATAGTTTATGTAGTTTACTTAGATAAACTTCTGGATTGTGGGGCAGATTCTCTATGAAAATTGTTCAATCTTGGTAACTTGGAAAAAGCAGCTAAAATCCAGCACCTTGCCCAGCACCTGTCATACAAAAGGCATCTCATTCATATTCATTGACTGACTTAAGGAACTTGTTTAGTTTTCATATTTTCTTCAAAAAGCCGTGAGTTTCTTTTGGGAGCTCATATCTTTACTGAGAGGAGAACCGCTGAAGGGACAGGCCAGAAGAGCAGGAGGCCTTTCCAATGGTTCTCCAAACGCTCGAGCAGGCCAACCCTGTGGTCACCGATGTGAGTTTCTGTCTCCTCTTTTTGTCGTAGGATCTCACATTCTGCTTAGCCCCGTGCTCCACTGCGAGTGTTAGAGAGGAACAAAGGCTTCTTCACAGCTGTACTGTTTTTTTCCTTTGCAGATTTCTTTTTATTTTATTTTAAATTTTTTATTGAAGTATAGTCAGTTATAATGTGTCGACTTCCGATGTACAGCATGATGTTTCAGTCATACATATACATACATATAATTGTTTTCACATTCTTTTTCATTATAGGTTACTACAAGTTATTGAATACAGTTCCCTGTGCTATACAGAAGAAATTTGGTTTTTTATCTATTTTATACATAGTAGTTAGTATTTGCACATTTCAAACTCCCAATTTATCCCTTCCCACCTCCTTCCCCCCCAGTAACCATAAGTTTGTTTACTATGTCTGTGAGTCTATTTCTTTTACAGCTTTACTTTTAAGACATCTCCTTTTCTTTCTCAATCCACAATGCCTCTCAGAAATAAGTAGGGTGTCCAGTGGCTGGTTAACTGAAGGACTGTAAGGGTCTCCGGGAGGCAGAGCACACTGTCCATGAGCCCTGCATTCCCAGGACCCTGCTTGCCTGGGCGGTGGAGGGGGGCAGGTCAACGGGGCATCTTCCCTACAAGCCACAGGCTGAGGGTAGCACCGCTGAGGAGGCGCCGCCACGGGAAATGGGTAGAAGAGAACCTTCCAGGTCCTTTTCGCTCTTTACTCATCTCCACCCTTGAGAACAGATTCAGAAAGATCAGGGGCTTCTCTTTTTTCCCCAGATGGTTACATAGGAGCATTGAGAATCATGTGACCAATTTTTTTGTCCACAACCACTCCAAAACTTAAGAGTGTTTCACCTTCAAAGAAACCACCTCAAAAGCCTGGGCATGTGTTCCAAGGATGTTCTCATTGCTCAGAATATTCCTAGTGCATCTCTTTTGGGGTCATCTTTAGGAGCTGGAACACATTCTCCTCAAAGTGGAAAGCCTATCACTTGAGGGTGGGTTTTTTTCCTTTTTGGAGCCAAAGGCACTGGGGTCATGTCTGGTGAGCAGCATGAGCAACACTGATAATTCGAGATGTAAAACAACATGTCTTCATACTCATTAGTTTGTCTTTTCCTTGTGTCTTTCCATACTGGGTACCAATGGTTTGAGCAATAATAGCCACAATTCATTTGTTAACTTAACTGTATTAGGCAGGTGTCAGTATAAGAAGCCGCAGTGTAGACTACTTTGAAGGGCAGCGTCATCTGGATGAACATTCAACGTGTTCATTTTATTTTTTTATTTTTTATTGTAGTGTAGTCAGTTTACAATGTGTTAATTTCTGGTGTACAGCATAATGTTTCAGTCATACATATACATACATCATTTTCATACTCTTTTTCACTATAGGTTACTACATGATATTGAATGTAGTTCCCTGTGCTGTATAGAAGAAACTTGTTGTTTATATATTTTATATATAGTAGTTAGTATCTGCAAATCTCAAACTCCCAATTTATCCCTTCCCACCCCGTCCCCCCTTTGGTAACCATAGTTGTTTTCTGTCTATGAATCTGTTCCTCTTTTGTAAATAAGTTCATTTATGTGTGTGTGTGTGTGTGTGTGTGTGTGTGTGTTTTAGATTCCACATATGAGTGATACCATATGGTATTTTTCTTTCTCTTTCTGGCTTACTTCACTTACAATGATGATCTCCAGGTCCATCCATGTTGCTGCAAATGGCATTATTTTATTCTTTTTATGGCTGAGCAGTATTCCATTGTATAAATATACCACAACTTCTTTATTCGGTCATCTGTTGATGGACATTTAGGTTATTTCCATGTCTTGGCTGTTGTAAATAGCACTGCCATCAACGTGTTCATTTTAAAGTAATCTCATGGTCGTATCTTTAGGCATTGTAAGCTGAGGCTATTGTGAGTTTTTGCAAAGAAACAGAGACCACCCTCATACCTAGAACCCTAGAATACCAGGGGACTTAGGAGGAAGAAGCCTTGGGGGGCACCTGGACAGCTCACTCCAGCGTAGAACCTTCTCCACAGCATATCCCACTGGGTCCACATCACTCTGTGGGGGCAGACTATGGTACAGAGCAAAGAAACAAGCTCTCCAAGTTACCACCCCCACTCCCATCTCCTCATCTGGAAAAGGAGGGGCATCCAGATGACCTTCAGGGCACTTACAGCAAAGGCTAGCGGGGCTGTTGGCTCCTCGGTCTTCCATTTTATGACTTCAGCTTCTGCCTCTGCTCCTGTTTGTCCTTGTCTAGGTGTTTTCTCATCCTCTTCTCTCATGGGCCCATAGCTCCTCCTCAGAGCCACATAAGCATCACTCTGCTATCCTTTCTCATTTTTTCTTTTTTACTTTGCATTTCATTCTTTCTTCCTGTCTTCATGTTTTTTTTAGTTTCCCCTTTTTTGTTTTTCTCCATTCCACTAGCTCAAATGCCTTGTGGGAAGGAGAGGAGGTGGAGAGAGAAATAATCAACAGGTGGCCTCTTCCCTCACTGGCCAGATGGTCCTGACCCTTGCCTGCCTTCCACTGTCCCATTGTCACCCACCTACAGCATTCCCCGGCTCTGTCATGCTTCCGGCCCCATCTCCACTTGTTCATTCCATTCCTCAAGGTCTAGCTCTCTCAGTCTGTCCTTGAGTTTGGGAATAAGAGTCCCATCCCTTTTGATTGCTTTGTTCTGTGACTCACCCTGATGTCTCACTGATAGGCTTTATCAACCTTCCTCAAGCACATACCCCAGTGCCCATCCCACTGGGTGTCCCTCCTCATTCAGCCTCGAAGGTCAAGAGCCAAGTGACCTGGAGCCGTTGTGACATACCTCTTGAGAAGCAAGCATTGTTTCTCCCAGTCATGCTGCCTCCTGCAATCTGCAGGGAGTCACTCTGCCCTCCAGTAGCCTTTCCCATCATTCCACCCTTCTTTATGGAACATGTAGCTTTGTCCAGACCCGCTTAGCATGGACTGCACCTCCTAGTGACCAAAGCCAAGCCAGTGTCTCAGTGTAAATGAGAAGGGCCAGCCTGGATCAACGATGAGGCACAATGAGCTACGTCAGAAGCACTTCTGGGCTGAGGGTTTGTCATTAGTCATTTACAGGTCCACTGAGATATGCACAGTATGAAGTGGCTTGTGTCTGGGTGGTGGAAGATGATGACACATTTCCCAAAGGAAAATATGGTGTAGAGGGGGGAGAAAGGCAGCAAAATTCTGGAATGGGGATGCTCTATTCCTGGGCTTCATCCAGCATCATCACACCCCCTCCCCAGGAACTGAAAGTGTTTCTGCCCAAGGATGAGAGGGTTCGGAGGACTTTGATTTCTTTCATTACCCACTGTGTGCTAAGCCGCAGTACTTAACTTGCTGTCATCTTCCACAGATATCTTTAATCACATGAGGATTAAAACAAATGAGCTCCTCTCATCTCATCCTCCAAAAATTTTGAAATATCAGTTGCTTTATACAGCATATATTTTCATTTTACAGACATCGGTTGATCTGTTTGTTTTTCTCCTGTATATACGTAGAAGTAACTTTATCAATATAAAATTTTTAAGTACAATTGTAGATTAATTTACTTTTAATTCGATACACACAAAAACTAAACATATAGACAAAATAAACTCATTTCATCATAATTGTATTCTGTTGCTATTTTTTTTCTTCATATTAACAGTGAAAACTTTTTGTTAAATTCTATTGTAACATCACAAAGCATTGTGAGGCTGAAAGTTTTGTGTTTTTCTAGCTATGCTAGGTTGTGAGTATGTGGCATGGCTCTTGCTAAATAATGTGGAGTTCTGAGTAAGTGAAAATCCATGTTTGCTAAGCTCTCGAGGTTGAATGATGATGTGCCTTTTGTTTTGTAAGTTGAGGAGGTTATTTTCAGATTCTTTCTTTCAGTGCAGCCTTAGTTAATCTCATGTTTCCACCTCTTTATTCTGAGTCTTGACCTCGCTGTGCCACGCAGGAGACTTTCTCTCTCTGTCCACCTGGGAGGCTGGCAGCCACTCCCTTTCCCTGGTTAAGTTTTGTCTTTAACAAGGGTACCAATAAGACATGCCCCCATCTCAGTAAGAGAAAAACCCTCCCTAGATGGTCTCCCCTCTCTTCTAATGAAAGATTTTAAAAGGGTATGTGTGCGCATTTTCACGTGTGTACTTATGATTAGGTTTGGGGATCCAAGACAAAGGTCATCCAGTGGAAGTTTTTACATCATTTGCTTGTGCTGAGCGAGGCACGTGTGCAAGAGGGACCCCATGTGTGTACTTCATATACTCTAGTTACTTGCAAATTCCTGTGCTTTCACTTTTTCTGGGCATTAGGTAATTCTGGAACATTACTTCAATTCCCCGCTTTACTTAAAAGTACTTTAGGAACGTGGAGCTTCAAGCTTAGGAAATAGTATAGTTTTAGGGTATGGCTTTTTTCATTTTTAAAATACCAATGGATCTAATTTTGCAGACCAGAAGTCAGTGAATAGAAGTCATTGTAATGGGGAACAGCGTTTCCAGTGGAGAGAAAAGGCAGCAAACTGTCACCTGGGGAAAGAGCCTCTCCTTAATTCTTGCTCTTTGCTAGCATGATGCAATCAGTGTTTCCTGATACTGGGACAATCCTCTCGCCTCAAAGTGTTCCTATGTAATTGTGTCACATAATGGGGAATTGTAATAGGCAATTTGGTCCTGTAATTCAGTTTGCAGAGCATGCAAACATAAGATAACTAGGTTAAATGCAAATCAGCATTACACTAAGGTACAAAAAACGGGGTGGGGTGGGGGCAGAAAAGATGCTGTGTACATAACTTAGAAACAACGTGAATTTTATTCCCCATGTGCCTCAAAGTGTAGAGTTTATTAATGTTATTTATCCTCTTAGTTTAATTTCATTCCAGACTATTCACCCAGGTACCTTATCTGTATATGAACGTACATGTGTCCTTACTGCACATATTTATGGTTTGTCTCTTATTTGTAATAAGCAGTCTCCGAGGGAAGCCCCTTCTTCAGGAGTGAGGTGATGTGCTCATTTTTTACGATGTACGGTGCAAGTAGACTGTTAACAGACACATTGTTCTATATGACACCATATCAAAATGTGCTTTCAGTTTTTCAAAGCCTTTTTGTTATTGTCTGTAACTTTTTTCTTTGGGCTAATTCTTTCATTATTTAGAGGTCTATTTTTAATGTATTCCCTTAAGCAGTGACTGGTAGGTACAGTATAGTCAGATATGTACAGTTTCATTAAATAAACACTGCTGGCCTTAATGATTTTAATATTTTCAGGTGCTTTTTTTCATTTTTGAAGCAGCATTTTTTTTTTTTGTAGTACAGTATATCATGGGCCTGCGAGTGATTCAGTAAAATTTCTAAATCTTAAAATTCCAAGATAATGCAGTATTTTCTGTTCATTCTGTAAAAAGTAGTTCTGTATTTTTAATAAAGAATGGAATTTATATGTGCCTCTGTATATTTTATCTGATCAACTTTTTAATGTTTATTATTCTTTCATTAGGACTAGTTTCTATAAGTAGATAACAAGGAAAAGTCTTTCGAAAAGAGTCTTTTGACAGCCAAGACCTCAAAAGCCTAAATCACAGCTGCCTGGGAGGCCTCTCCCACCAGCTGCCTGCAGCCCCTCAGGGTGGCCAACCCAGCTCCCAGATGGCTCAGGAGCCCAGGGGTCTCTAATGACTACACTTTGTGTCTCCCTGATATTTCTATTCCAGCCTGTGACTGCAAAGGGGCAGCCCCGTGGCAGGGAAGGAACATGAAATTTGATCAGAGCCCCCAGGTGAGGGCCCGCCCAGGGTCATCTTGGACCAGGAACTCCTTCCTGGTCAGTAATCGGGGACAAGAGGGCTGCCTCCTCTGATAGTTGGGAGGATTAAAATAAATGAGGGTGCCTATAAAGCTCCTTAGACAGTTGAATCTGGAATCCTCCTCTGGGACTCCAGCTGTTTGGGGTCACTGACCCAAACAGTCTTGGTTTTTGACCTGCCATTTCCCTGCTCAGAGGCCCTGTCCTGTCCAGACTTTTGCAGTAACCCTTGACAAGGGCAACATGGTTCTCAATGTAACAGTTTAGGGCGGGGGATCCTCCCAGGCCAGTGTTCTCCAGGCTGGGTAAGGCCAGCAGGGAAGGCTTGGGGACAGCTCTTGGGGAGAGTTGGGGGTCCAGACCTCCAAAGCCTTCTCTCACTATCTGCCCTTGGTTTGCTTAAAACCTAATAGACTCTGAAAATATTAACCTTACAACTTGTCCTGCCTCGAACACAGTCATTTCTGAGCTCGTCTTTCCCGTCTCTCCACCCTCACAGGTCCAAACTAGGTGGCCTTTCTCAGATGTCCATGAGCCCCTGAGCCACCCCAAGAAAATCCACTTATGCTTGCCCTCACACACCCGGATCCTAAGGTCTCTTCTCTGAGCCTGTTCTTTTCCAATAGTTAGACACAAGCTCTGAAAACCCAGCTTTTTTTTCTCATTTTGCACCAACTGTAGAAACCTAATTATAAAAGGTCCAATTGGGGAAGAAACCCTAAAGCAAATGTGAGATGTTTTTCTGTCTTTTTTCTGTCCAACCTGAACATAGATTTGGCCACCAGAACACTTGCAGACCTAGAAAGGAAGGAGGGAACGCCATGAAGGGAGGCCTCTCGCCCTGGATTACAGCCCCTGTGTGGGGTGAGGCTGACGGGCATCACCGAAGGGCAGGAGAAGCACAGCTGGTGTGCACGGCCAGGTTGGAAGCTGATGTGTGGGCATGTAAGCCCCTGACCATGTGTATGTACCTGCACTGCCCCCACCTCATTCCCTGTTTCTCAAGTGCCAGAAGATGAGAAAATTGATCAATAGTCAATCTAAGAAAGAAATGGAAAATTTTATTTGAGCCAATTTGAGGACTATAATCCAAAAGACAGTCTTTCAGAAAGCTGAGGACTGTTCTGCCCATCAGAGGTCAAGGCAATTAAAAGTTTTTGAGACAAAGGGTTATCCATCAAATGACATATTGACAGTTTACACAATCAAGAGCTGCAGGTACAAAGCAGGTAGGAGGTCATCATGACCTTTTACCAGATTAAGAAGGAATGTTAGCTCTTAAGGAGGTCTGGTTAACACAAGACACACTAAAGGGGAGGGAGGAGGCCCAAATGGGCAGAGAAAATCTTTGTTTAAATTCTTCTTGTCTTGCCACAAAATATGAATTTGATTTCATGAATAGATTGGACCAGAAGACACAAGCCTGGATTTTAGTCCTGACTTTCCCACTGACCGGCTGAGGGTGTTGGGTAAATTGTTTCACCTTTTTAGAACCCACGGAGTTGGACCAGCTGAGGTCCACATCCCTCCACCCCGACCCTGGCCACTCCAGGAGCCCGTGGGCCTGCGGCTTACCTGCAGAAAGGCCATTTGTGACTAGACTCATCCGTCATGATCCTGAAAGTCCTGAGCTGGTAGGACCCACAGGGTCCCGTAGGAAAGAGAGGAGCTAGTGTAGCTGAGAAGATGACCACCCACCTCGGGTATCTCCCTAAGGATCTACGAGGGAGAGTCCTTCTTAAGAACAGAATAGGGTTGATTTTCTCAGGCAAGTTATCAGAAATGAGAATTTCCTACATACTCTGAACCACTGTGATTCACACAGTGACAGAGTTCTGCTCCAGTGTAGAAATTTAAAATCCCATCACACACACTGAGCACGGACACATCTTGCCTTCTGATCTCAAAGAACTTCCATTCATTTCAGTGCTCAATGAACTTGCACATTTTCCCATTACACCTTTCATTAAAAAAATCATCTTTTAAGCAGAATTGCTTTTCTCCTTGAACTCTTCACCAAGGTTGATTCAATATTCATCTAAGAGTGGCTCTCCTAACTTATTGTTAACCTATTAGTGGAATCAATTAAAAAAAAAAAAAAAAAACAGCTGTTGAAAGTCAAGGGCTACTTGAATGAGAGATATTTCTGTAAAATCCCCTGGGATTGGGAGATGGAAGAGAAGTGGATCTGACAGCAGCTCCGTTGAGGTTTCAGTTTAACAGGTTTGGCAACGATGTTTCGTTAGCGGCAGTTAATCAGTGAATCTCATTACTTAATAAGGTTATCACTCTTAGTAAAAGCTGCAAATTACAGTTTCTTTCTCTCCAGGCTGAAGATAACATCCTTAAAATTTTGCATCTACTAATAGTATCTCGTTAGCAGAAACCGGTAAACAGAAGCACATTGGAAAATGCCATTTGTGTGCAAATCAGGCTGATTTTTTTATCCAAATATTTTACAGTCATGCGAGCCTGCCACTTCCCTTCTCCCCCATTGTTTGGTGCTGGTGGTACTGTAAATCAGAGAGAGGTAGGAAGCTGCTCCTTTGTTCATCACCAGCTGAAGAAAAGACACTCTTATGTCCACGGAGAGTAAATTCATAGTCTTGTAAAAGCCTTGCTAAGTCAATGTCAAACACAAGTCCATCTGCTCATCAGCTTTGGAGGAGACTTTCTAGTGATTTAGTGGTCCAGGAGAGCCCCTTTCCTTCAACAAAACCACCTCCCTTTACCCCACTCGGCTCTCACTTCAAATCTCATCCAGGGCTTTCAGAGTAGCCTATGAGCTCCGCCTCTCACCCTCTCACCTTCTCTTCCTTCCAACCCCTTGGCTCTTGCCGGTGTTTAAATCCCATAGCCTCATCTGCCAAACTTCCCCTGCCTGAGTTCACACATGCTCACCCATCCTTTTCCCCAGAGAGCCTGGGAACCTCAGAAAAGGACCAGGTGGTGCTAACTTTGACCTCCTACCAAGATGGCGTCATGTCCCATGTGGAAGGGGCGGTGGTGTAATGGTGAGTGTGTCATGCAGCTGGTGGGGAGTGCTGTGAGAGCCCCTCAGAGATGGGGGCAAGGGAAGCCGTTCCCTCTGTGCAAAATGTGGGATAAGAGCTGCTGGGAGAAAGGCATCTGGGAGCCAGGAGAATCCACAATGAAGACCTTTCAGCATCACCTCCAGAGGGGCAGGGCTGTGTCTGAGAACCACCCAGCACTCACAGATGTAACCAGGCAGACCTGTCATTCCCTCTCCACAGTCCTCCGCTTTCCAATTCAGATCTTTTGTTTGTTTGTTTCTTTTTGGCTCAAGAAAGCTCCAGAGGGGATGAATTGGAGAATTTTTCTGGTGTGTGGTACATGTCTTGTGCACACACGGAGTCTGCCTCATTCCAGCTGTGGGTGACATTTTTCCCTCCGGCCATTTCTCCCCCGCCCCTCTGCCCACCCCTTCCCACGCATCCTCTGGCCCCTAGCATTTCTCGGAGCTGCATATGATTTCCCTCAGGAGGGACTCTGTGTTTTCTGGCTGAATTATTCTTTATAATTTCCAACCCCTTTCCCTGTTCGGCTGCACCTCTGCATCCTTCCTCCACTTGGCCCTTGCAGCATTTTTTTCCCTCGGTGTTTTATTTCCTCCTCTGCCTCCTCCACCCCCACCCCAGTGACACCATCTCTGCGCGTCTCACAGCCTTACATTTTCCACCCGCAAACACTCTTCCAAGGGCCTCAGTGACTTGTGAAAATTCCTTCCAAACTTGTCTCCTGGAAACAGGATGGCAGATGAAAGAGTTCTTCATTAAAATTAGACACTTTAAAGAGGGATCCAGTAAAACTCCAAGAATCCCCAGTGCACGGAGCTGGCGAGGGGGCCAGGAGGAGGCGTGGGCTTCAGGAAAGGCCAGGACCCGGGAGCTGCGCTTCTACACGGCCTCACCACCCGCCCTTCTGACACTGAATCCCACCCTCCGGTCCCCGGGGCGGAGGCTTTGAGCCTGGTGGATTGTTTGTTGCCTCAGCTTCCTCCCCTGCCTCCCGCTGAGACGGCTGCTGAAACAGCTCGTGCGAGTGCGGTGCCCGGAGGTCCCGACGACCTGCGCTTCTCGGAGAATCCAACATGATTTCTGAGCTGAGAAGCTGGTCGAGGGCCTGGACGTCATTCCAAGCTGTGATTTCTCATTCGGGCTCCTATTGTGTGATTGTGCAGCTGGGCGGTGTCCCCTCTAAAAGGCCCAGCAGAGCGCAACTGGAGCCCGCAGCAGACTCCCGCGGGGCCTCAGGGGACTCAGGGCCTGGGAAAGCGGTTGTCGAGCTCCGGCTGAAGCAGGCCAGGTGGAGGTACGGAGCGGGTTCACCCTCTGCGCCCGGCTGGGCACTGGGTGCTGAACGAACCCTCCAAGCAAACTCTAGGAATCGACACCCTGGCCAGCGGAGTGAATCCTACGGCAAGGGTGGGACCCACGTCAATAGACCCCTCCTTACCCAGCCCAAAGTGCCCCCTCCTCCGTGCAGCCTCTCCAGACTCATTTCCACGTGTCTCGGGCTCCCATGCTGTGTGAACACTTCCTCCCGAAGCGGGGACTTTTTTTTTTTTTCCCCCCCTCATTTAGCGATGCTGAGACCTGTCCTTGGAGGCAGCAGGGGGTTAGGGTGGAGGGCAGGGGACAAATCTGGAATGATGCTTCAGAGGAAGTCTTTACCTTGTCTCCAGGCAACGGGAAGCTGTTTTCCTTTCTCCAGGAAGAGCCTGCTTTTGCTGGCCTGGAGAACTAAGGGGAACTGGGGACTGCAGATTCTCAGGCACTTCTAATCACTGTCTCTGTCCCAAGTCTCAGGGGCTCACTCAGTTGCTTTTTTTTTTTTTTTTTTTTGGAAGTTTTTTTTTTTAATTAAACTACAGTTGATTTACAATGTTTTGTTAATTTCTAGTGTATAGGATAATGATTCAGTTATTCTTATGTATGTGTCTTTTCATATTCTTTTTCATTATAGTTCATTACAAGGTATTGAATATATTCTTTTTCATTATAGGTTACTGCATGATATTGAAAATAGTTCCCTGTTCTATACAATAGAACCTCGTTGTTTATCTATTTTATACATAGTAGTTAGTATCTGCAAATCCCAAACTCCCAATTTATCCCTCCCTGCTTCTTTTCCCCCTGGTAAACAAAAATTTGTTTCTTATGTCTGTGAGTCTGTCATTTTTAGGGTCATGAATTTGCCATAGGAGACCTAAGGCTGCACATTCTGTGTCCTTAGCAGCTCTGCCTCTATTATTATCAGATCTTGGGGCTGAGTTTCAGCACAGTGTGTCCCATGGATGCAGGAGATGAGGGTTAGGGCTGCCACAGAAGCCCCCAGCGTTCCTGGCATGCTCTCAGTTGGTAGTAAACTGTCCCAAACATTTTTTTTAATCAAGTGTTGCAATGCCATCAAAAATATCCAGCATCTACCACAATGTACTTATCATTGTCATTACCCCATTCCACCAATCAAGAGCCATGGCCCATGCATATCCCAGTGGTTCCCAAATTTTGGTGCATGTAAGAATCACCTGAAAAAAAAAATTACCTGGAAAACTTTAAAAACTACTGACTGCTGGCTTCCACCTACGGACAGTTTGATTGGTATGGGGTGGGACCCAAGCATGGGGTTATCTGAGAGCTCCCCACATGATTTAATGTGCAGCAGTGTGGAAACTACTGGCCCATCCCAGTACCTCAACTTCCACCTCCAGTGCAGTGCAGTTACTCCCAGGAGAAGTGTCAGTGCCTCCCTGCACGTCAGGGATGTTGCCAGGCCACTTTCCACTGGCGACAGGGCCCAGGGCCTTCAGACTAGTGGGCAAGTCAACTCCAAAATCCCATTCTGATGGTCTGCTTTCTAGGGCCATACTTGGAAATGTCTCTGCCCGGAATCCCTAGGAAATAGAGGCTGAACTAAAGGTTACATGCTCAGACTTTATTGAGAGATGGAATTCCAGGGAAGCAGAAGTGAAGATAAGAGTCAGGGGAAGAGAGAGGGCATATAACGAGGTGTGTCACCAAGCTGCTCACAGTTCCACGAGAAATTGCTCAGTCCCATGGGACATCTGCAGCGAGACCATGTGACTGGCCTATCCCCAGACAGTCCCTCCCAGGGGAAAACAGGAGAAGGACTTACTTTCCAGCTCCCGTCTTCCATCGATCCTGGCCTGCCATTTCACTGTATCCTGCATCTCAGTAGTAAAGGGAAAGTCCCATGGCAGAAGATGAGAGGCAGGAGATGTGCAGCATGGCGTGGAAGAAAGGCACTGTAAGAGTCATCTGTTGCTATGGAACACACCACCCTAAAACTTGATGACGTAAGACAACAACTGCTCCATCTGCGCACAGTACTACGGGTCAGCAATGTGGGGTGGGTTCAGTGGAGTGGTTCTCCCGTTGGCCTCACCAGGGGCTACTGTGTAACTGCAGTCATCTGAGACTTCCCAGGGGCTCACCAGGCGCTGAATGGTCCAAGACAGCCGCCCTCACTCACCGGGCTGTGGCTGCATGCCAATGGCAGGGCCTCTCTACCTGATCATTTACCCTCCAGGGGGCCAGCCTGGGCTTCCTGGTGGGGCAGGAACGTGTTCTAAAAACTAGGGACGAGAGGCTGTCAGAGTTCTATTGAGGCTGAGGCTCAGAAGGCACACAAGTTCCTTCCTACACGTTTTAGTGGTCCAAGGAGCCGCAAGGCCAGCCCAGATTCAAGCAAGGGGAAATAGGCCTCTCGACGGGAGGGACAGGACAGGCACACAGTGATGGGTTTGTGCACAGCAGGAGGAGGGACCCCCGTATCTGTCTTTACAAAGAATGTACCACAAGCATTGTACTCTGTGCCTGCAGGCAGGCCCTGGTTCCATGGCAATGGTGGAGGCGGCAGCAGCCTCCTGGCTCCGAGACAGAGGGGACAGCACAAGTTGCAGCTGAAGATGCTCCAGCTCCAGCCAAAGTCCAAGCAGGATGTGTGGATCTGGATGGCTGGTGCCTGAATCCAGTTAAGAGTGTATCACTATTTCTGAGAGCAAAATGGCAATGTCTAACAAAGTTGAAGACGTGCCTAGCCTACAACATCTAAGTTCCATGCCTAGGAATTCTCACTGGTGTCCACAAAGAAGTGAGGCCAAATATACACACAGGAACATTGTTTGAAATAGCAAAACACTGGAACAACCCAGAAGCCTATCGACAAGGAAATGAGTAAATGAAGGCTGAAACATTCATTCAATAAAATACTATATAGTAACTAAAATTTTATAGGTGAATCAACATAAATAAATGCCAGAAATACAATGGTGAGTGCAAAAAGAAAACTGAAGGAGGTATATGTATTGATACAACGTGTGCAATTCTTAAAGAACACAAAAATGATACCTTATATTGTTTAAGTATGCAAATGTACATAGAAAAATATAAAAACACATATGGGAAAGATACTCAGCTTCAGGAAAGTGGTTATCCCCAGGAAAGAGGAAAAGGGTGGGGGTGGGGGAGGGTATTAAAAAATCAGCAACCTTGTGTTCATTAAAATAAAAGGTATCTGAAGTGAATATAGAAATGCCAACTTCTGTTATATGTGGACCTTGGGTTTACTGATTTTTGTACTATTTTCTATACTTATTGTGTATTTGAAATGTATAATAATAAATAAAAACAAATATTCTTAAAAGGCACCAAGAGACCTCAGTTCTGGTCTGGGTTCAACTTCTAAGCTTGCTCTTTGATAGAAATAAGTTTGGGAAATACACACCAAAATGTAAATAGTGCTTTTCTCTGGGTGAGGGGATTTTAGATTACCTTTATTTGCTTGATTTTCATTGCATTTTTCAGTATTACTTGTATTTTTTATTATCAGGAAAAAAGGTAAGACATTTTCAGAAACTCTTGTTCTTTGGCCTTAGACAAATCACTCAACTTTAAAACCACATTATGCGTACAAGAAAAAAATGGAGGAACATACTACAAAACACCTAACAAGTACTCACAACTGTCAAGGTCATGGAAAAGAAAGAAAAGTGAGAAACTGTCATAGACCAGAGGAGACTAAAAGAGACTTGAGGACCAAACACAGTGTGGTTTCCTGCCTCAGATCCTGGGACAGGATACGGGCTTTAGTGGAAGAACTCGTGAAATCTGAATAAAGTCTGGAAGTTAGTTAACATCAACGTGCCAGTGTTGGTTACTCAGTTTTGACGTAGGTGCCATGGTTATGCAAGATGTTAACAGTGGGAGAAAATGGGTGAGGGGTATATGAGAACTTTGTGTACTATCTTTGCAACTTATAAATCTAAAATTGTTAGGATCAAAAAGGAAAAACTAAAATTGGCATCATTTGATATGGTTGTTTACATAGAAGTCCAAAACAATAGGCAAAGTATTAGAACTAATAAAGCTTCAGTCAATTGCTACCAACACACACACACACACACACACACACACACACACACACAAATAATTAGAAAATGTAGATACTCTTAAAGATACCATTACAATAGCAATAAAAGCTACAATTTACCTAGGAATAAATCTAATATAAGATGTGCAAGGTCTTTATAAAGAAACAAAATTTTGTATTGAAAGATATAAAAAAGAAATGAAATAAATGGAAAGATGCACCATGTTCATGGGAGGAAAGACTTTATATCATAAAGATGCCATTTTCCTACAAATTAATGTACTAATTTAGTAAATTTATCTTCAAAATCCCATCAGTTTTTCATGGGATATTTCCAGATTAGTTTACTTGTACCAAGGGATTTGTACGCAGGAAAACTCCACAGAGCAAGGACCAGTGATGACAGTCTCATCTCTTCTTTGCCATCATCCTAGGGTGATGAGATCTGGCTCTTCATCCCCATCCCCCCCAGTAAGGTGATGAGTAGGGGAGTCTTGAATCAGACCTGTGACTGGGGTGTATTTCAACATCAGCAGAGTTCTGTGTTTTTCAAAGAGGAGCAGTGGATAAAATTGGTTCCTGATATTTCTATCGCTCTGGAACCAAAGTCTCTTCAACCTTTGGATCTGGCCGGCTAGGACATAATAAATAACCCCACTAGTGGAAAAAACGCCTTCATTCCATTCCATGAGCTTATAAATCAGTATTACTCAGTTATCCCCTGACATCATCTAGTACTTTTCTCCATCACTCCACCACTGGGGATAGTGTCCTGCAGGAAAAACTTTCATTCTGAAATGTGCATTTCATCTTCTTCCAGTACTGGAAAAGCAAGCTCAGTAAGGAAGAGAAAGCAGCCACTGCCAGCTTTCTGCTTGGAAACATGCCACAGAAAAGCATCCAGGAAGAATCTCGTTGGAAGATGACTCTATCAGGAGTTTACAGCAGGCAGCTCACGCTGGGGGCTTCAGGGAGAGGAGCTGACCCTTCTCCTGCCGGTGTCGGTTCCTCCAGTCTGAAGGAAGCTCTGTGACACAGCTCAGGTCAAAAGATGAACCCCAACAAATGCACCCATGTGTATATGGTTCCTCATAGTTTGCAAACCTTTTTGTCTCATTTCATCCACACAACGACCCTGTGACTATTGCCATTTGAAATATGCGGACGGTGGCGTTTTGCAGATGGGGAAGCAAACTTCAAATTCACAGCTAGTAAGTAAATAAGCTAGAACTCATGCCTAGATTAAAACAAAAAACAAAACCCCAAAAAACTGTCCACTCCTCTGTCTCCACATTGCATTCTTTCTGGGCGTTTTACCCACGATGTCCACCTGCCTTGACCTCTTCAAGCTGCGGTTTGGTCAGGATGCCCCGCAGAGGCCGTTTTACTTATCTGAAGGCAGAGAGAGGCAGGTGGTTAGTCTACAGGCAAGACCGAGGGAGAGGCCTTGGGAAACTTAATCATCGTGCCCCTACTAATAAAAAAAAAAAGGCAGTTTCTCTAGACAAGGAATTTTAAAGGGCAGCCGGCAACACCTTCTCTGCGTTCTGGGCATTCTTCCTCCAGCCGCGCGCAGAGCCAGCACCTGGCCAGCTCACTGCTGCCACCTTGTGGCCGAGAAAGAGTGCCTGCCCATTGCCTGAATCACCCCAAGAAAGGAAGCTGAATGCTAGGACCAGCCGGATCTCCTTCTGCCCTTCCCGGGCTCCCCTGGCAACCCCCTCCCCTGACCCCTCAGTGGCAAGGCTGCCTAGGGGTTGGTGTAAGCCTCGGTGGGTGGCTGCCGGGCTTCCTCAGGCCCCAAGGCTGCCCCGCTCCTGCCAAACCAGGGTGGCGGTCCCAGGGCCCTCTAGATGGCACCTGCTGCCCAAGGAGTTACAAGCACACATGGCACTGGCCAAACAACTGACAGATGAAACAAGGATTTGCTCGTAAAAATAGGCCTGAACCGGACACCTGAACACTGGGTCTGCTTGGGGCCCTGTGTCTGCTGCCGCAAACTATGAACATCAGAAGGCAGGCAGAGGACACGCTGCTGGAAATAGAGCTTGTGGCAGACGGCCTCTGGTGACAGCCATTGAGGCAAATTTAGAGGCAGAAATCATCGGGAGACTTGTTCCCATGTCAGCAGGAAAACACTTCAAATTCTCAGGAGACACTGAAAGCAGTAGGAAAGGGGGGCTTCTGGTATCTGCACACCCTTCTAGTGGAGGCCTCTAAATATGGGGAGTCTATCACTGCTTTAAAATGTGATGTGCAATGATTTTAGTTCAAGGTTGTTTTTTTTAATTCCTAACAGTAATCATCCGTGTGGCTATGATTCGGTTAGTAAGAATTTAAGACGGTTCTATCTCAAAGCACCATGATGCTCTATTACACTCAGTGGCGAAGGGTCCTGAAGCAGATCATTTAACCTCTAGCCTCTGTTTCCTCACCTATCAAATGAAAAGACTGAACAAATCTGTATTTCTTAAAATGTGGTCTGTGAACATATGTGCATCAGAATCACGTGGTCTCACTAACAAACGACCCAGATTTCAAAATCACTGCTCTGGGGTCTGGGGATTTGCTTTTTAATCCATTCTTCAGGTAATTCTTATGCACGGGTGACTGAGAATCACTGAGCAAGGTGATGTGGGGTTTAAGGTTTATCGAGACCTATATGCATCAGGCACTGACAAGAGACAATCCTTTTCCACAAAGAGCCCACAGTCCTGTTAGGAACATAGACGAGTGAACAAAAAGCAAGTGCCTGGGCTTGGTGGGAGGGGGGGTAGTGGAGAGAGTGGATGACTGCCTGGGGCATCATCCCTGAGGGCTTCATGGGGGAGGTGACACTGGAGTTGTCTGGTAAGACGGGGTCACCAGCTGCACAGAGAACGCTGCTGACGGTGGTCAGGAGGGGACCGCGGGCCTCGTGAGCAGCATGTGACTTTCCACCCACGTCCTAGGACTGGGAAGGTTAGAGATCTGAAGCCCCACCCTGACGGTGAGGCCAGCATCTGTAAGAGGAGAGGAACACGCTAAGGATTAGTCTGAGGTTTTCATTTGATCCAAAATTGGATCCAAAGCTCTGGTAATCTCATCCTCTCCTTCCAAAGCAGTATGAGGTCAGGTCCTCACAGAGGGAATGCCCAAGGGCAGGGCGGGTCCTGTGTCCATCACAGCACACATGTGGGAGGGCGTGGGAGCTTCCACAAAAGCTGGCTGAGGGTTTTGTGTCAGCATATTACTTTTTTAATAAAGGATATTTTAAACATCATAGCCCTTTCCCTCCTTATTTCTCTTTCTCCGTTCCCTTTGTTCCTTTCAATTTCCTTGGCTATCTACTATTTGAAACTGTTTATGTCCTGTAGCTTTTGGAAGGATGTATATAAAAAAACACGTTTTGTTACCTGCTACATAGTATCTGATCCATGTTCTTAAGTCTTCCCTCTTGGCCTCTGTATGAGTTGTGTCCAGGCCTTCTTCCAGACGGCCAGTGTCCTCTCCTCAGCCGGGGCGGCCCTGGGAGGAGGAGCTACTAGTGGCATGTTAGAAGCTGCTCCTGTGGGCTCCTGAGAGCCGATTCTAAATTTCCAGGAATTTTATGAGCCAGTTGGTAAATACAGACATTATTAAAAATTAAATTACACCCATTAGAATTAAGTAAGTTCTGTTAAAAACAAAAGCAACTGATTCTCAAACCTTACCACTCCCCAGTTATTTTATCTCGTTATACTCTTATCTATGATATTGGAATTATTTATGTCTGTTGTATCTGAATAGTGGAAATACCATATAAGCAGGAGCCGCTGCACACTGTCTTGCCAACTCTGGGTTCAATGACATCGATTGTTAGCTTGAAATTGGTCATGGTGAAAATATCTGTACCACGGAAGTCAGTATATGCTAGAAACTGGGACTTGGTTTATTGTCTTGTTGACTGTCTAGACTTAAGAAAGTGATGGAAAATATTAACAGTGAGGGGCAAACTTAAAATTGTGTCCTGTGGCTGCTGCACTGCACACAGCACAAACATTCAAGGAAATATTTTCCCTGTATTTGAAGACTAATATCTGATTTAGAAAAAAATTCCTATCATTGATGAATAAGCAAAGTTCCAACCTGTGTCTCTGTGGTTTTGCTTTTGTCTTATTTGTTAACATCCAAGAAAATGTCATGGACCACTCCTTCTGCAACTGCAGGCGGATACAGGTACAAGAATTCAGCCAAAGTCAACAAAAGCATTCTGTGAAAATCATCTGGCTGTGGGGAATTTATAACAAAGAGCGTTGTATGTTTTATTCTAATTATTATTATTTGTAAATTGTGTGCTACACGTGCTTTATATCAGCAAAATTTATAACAAACTTGCGTATGCAAGTATCTGCACACGTTGTGTTTTCTGCAGGGTCTGAAGTTAGACACTTACCAGTGCACCATTCATCCTCTCTGAGATCCACATCTGTGGAACACGACTCACACGCATCAAGGCAGTAAAAGCTTTAGCTGGTTTTAATTGCCTTGGTGGCCGCTGGAAGGGGCACTAGACTGAGGTCCCTGACTCAGTTTCTCTCACACTGGAGGGCACGATGCCACCCTCGAGGTCACAGGTGTGTTTAAAGTTCCCCATGTCATTCGGTTACTATACTTTCAATAGGAATGACAAGAAATCCAGCCAAAGAGGAGGAGAGACGCCTTTCCCATAAAGAATGTCTCTCTAGGCCTGTCAATTTGAAATGAAATAACATAATTCTGCCTGCAGAGATAGGAGTGAGAAAAGTGTATTAAATATGCATCTCAGGCAAAGACGCTGCTGTCCTAATGGCCCCTCTCCCCGCAGAGCGCAGGCAGCTCATATCCAAAGAGAGATGGCCCACAAAACATGGCAATCCAGTAGAGAGCACTTCAGGGCTCACACAGTGTCTCTCTGACCTTCACGATGTTGGGCAGGAAATGGTTAAGCAGGGACTGTCCTGAGCCTGGGCCGGTGGGCCGGGAGCTGTGCTGATCACTAACACTGCACCCGAAGCTGGGCCTCCTTCCCTCTGCCCAATGGGAATCCATTTTCAATTCTGACTTCAAGGAGGAAGTCACTCTTCCTGCCAAAAGGAGTGCAGGACAACCTTCCCCATCCCCACAGCACAGCGGAACCAGAAGACAGAAGGCAAATGGAGAGAAACAGTACGGAGGGCAGAGCAAAGCCCTGGACAGACAGAGCAGGAGGCTGATGGACACAGCTCTCCTTAGCGGCAGAGGCATGAGACAATTCCTAGTGCTCCCTCGCTGAAATGGAAGACAAGACCGGGAAACAAGAAAACTCTCCCAAGTGTGGAGCAGGAATAGTGGGGGGACTCAGAAGAAGGTCAGCAGGACGTCGAAGAGTCTAGACACACCAGACCATATGGCTATAGGAGCCTTAGCAAAGACTAAGTGGAAGGCAGACCAGAAGTCCCCTGGATATTTTTTTATTAAGTATATATTTTTACACTGATATATGATTTTTTTTTAAATGTAGGTCTTATCCCTTTTCTCCTGTCTTTATAAAATCCCAAGTTGAAGAGCCTCCTCTGGAAATTGTTTCTGACTGATAACTGGCCCAGGAAGATCCTGACCTTATAGTTAAAGTCCAGGATCTGATGCTTAGGGTGCAAAGAACCAGGTGAGCAGCCCTGCCCCCTTGGACTTTGTGGAATGAGAGCTTCTGGACATCTGTTTCCATCTAGGTGTGTGATGTGTTCACGCATCTGCATGCTCTGTCAGCTAAGGTCCAACCAGGAAAACAGAAAGCACCCCAGCACTTACGTTGACATGCAAGGGAATTCAGTGACAGGGCCTGGCTGCACAGAGATGATGGTGAGCTGAGCTGCTGGACAGGGGACAACAGTGAGGTAACCCTGAGGTTGAAGGGAGAAGGGCAGGAGGCCATTAAGGGAGCTGCAATATGAAGGCCTTTCCAGAGGGGACTGGAGACTTGGCAGAGCGAAAACTGCTGCTGGAAAAGCTGCCTGAGACAGAGAGAGAGAGGGAGAGAAATGCCTCCTCCCACATTCCCATTGGCTGAACTTGGCCAGGGTCAGGTCCCTCCCACCCAGGGTGGAGCAGCGAAAGTTAAGGAATGGGCCCAGAGCTGGCACACATATTATCATTTCATCCTGGAAGTAACCCCAGGAGTAGGTATTACAATTTCCACATCACGGATGGAGAAACCAAGCCTCAGAGACAATGAAAAACAACACAGCCAACAGCAGTGTACGTGGTGGAGCTGAGACAGAAGTGCAGATCTCCCATCTGTACACCCGCACTCGTCCTTTCTCCCTGATTTGGTCCTGGGGGCAGGGCTGTCTACGGAGCCACATGGCACTTCCAAGCTACCGATGGGAGTGGGCCTTCACCTCTAGCTCACTCCTGGGCCGGGAGCCACAGTGAGGGCACCACATGGTGCTCTGGCACGAGGTGGGGTCGTCTCGGGCCAGGACTGCCGTCCAGGGAGGCGGACTCACGGAGGGTCTTGCCCAGCCTCCACGGGCCTCCATGGAAGGACCTCGTGTGCTCTTCAAAAGGCAGAGCAATGGGCCAATACGTTAGCTGTGCCAGCTAATTATCTAGCCCTCCTTCTGCTCCCTGGAAGCCCGGGCACTGCGTTCTGCGGTCCTGATGTCAGACGGCCTGGCTCCATCTCTCACTGGGGCTGGTATTTGGTTGATCCTTCAGGCTCTCATTTGGCTTATAAAACACAAACATCTGCTGGGGTTCTGCTTGGCCTGTGGCAGACTTCAGAGTGGAGAGGGATGGAGAAAAGGTGAGGAAGGGAGAAGGGACTATAGGGAGAGAGGGTGAGAGCAGCCTTTCTGGAGGAGTTAATTAGCTACCATGTGATGGGGTCGCTTTATCAAGCCAGAGGCCTGATCAGCCCCCAAGGAAGGGAAAGGCAGGGAGGATGAATTTTCATGGAGTTTCGCTGCAAAGCCTAGGGTAGAGCTTGAGCGTGATTTTCCTCCATTGCTTTGCTTCCTCCAACTGTTCCTTTTCTCACCAGTTGGTTATTATTTTCCAACGCATTTTGATAATTACTTTATCAATCAAGAAAGATAAACAAAAGTCTAAAAATGCCTCTGAGGGAATGAGTTCCCAGAGCCAACCGGTCTTCAATACTATGATTTTTATTTTATTTTTAATTTAATTTATTTTATTTTTTAATGGACGTGCTTAGGAAACAGCTAAGGGCTTGATTCCTCATTCACTGGTGGTTCTATAGAAGATATTAGCCAACCTCTGCCCTGCTGGTGCTCATCCAGAGGGCCGAAAAAACGAAGTGAGTTGAGGAAATGCTATCCAAGTGAAATAAACCCCCTAAGAAGACTGGCCTACAGTCTTATCCTTATTAGAATGACTCTTTGCCTTTGATTGGCTTATTAAATCAACAGAGTATTGGGTCAAGAGAGAAGTCTTCACGAGCCACTTTTCAAAGGTAAAATGCAGGGTGTTTGCAACTGTTCAGGAAGAAAAAGTGCCAGTTACTCAATGAATAGAGCTATTTCAGAAACCAAAATGTTGTCTAGAGATGCCATGTGAGTGACTGGACATAAACCCAGCCCATTAGCCTCGGATGTATCTCACGGAGTAGCCCAGCCCAGCCCTGCTCTTTGAGAGCCCTGGGGAGAAGACCAGGAGCCCTGCACTGAGGAAGAGGCATTAGTCTCAGCTTCTGCTCTGTCCTAAATCCATGACTTTGGAATGAAAAAGTCACTGGGGCAAAGCATCCTCATGACCAATTGGAAAGGCTTCCATGGCCCATCCTACCCCCGCGACCCCCTCCCCAGTGTCCATTTCCCAAAGTAACATTGTGCCCCGCCAGGGGAAGGCCTGGGTTTCTTCCCCCATCATTAACAACCCAGGACTAACACCTTCAGTGATGATTCCTGACAGTCCTTAGCAGGTAGCATAGGGTATCAGACCTGAAGGAAACCATCCAATTCATGGCTGCTCACGTAAAAGCCATCAGGAGCATCGTGAAGTGATTCTCCATATGGTGCCCTGAAGCTTCCAAAAACTCTACGAGAAAGGGGCTTAGAAGGAATTCTTTCCTTTTCGGAGACAAGGAGGGTTGAAGCCAAGCATCTGTGGCAACCTGGGAGAGACAATGCTCTCCGACACCCACCCCCACAGCGTCCCCAGGGGTGGGTGGCCTGGAAGATCATCTGGGACGTGCCCATGCCCAGGGTCGCCGACATCGGGGTGTTAGGCTTTTCCATTAACCAAGCTCATGTTTTCTGGTGTAAGTGAACTCTACGGTTACATTGCGTGGAAGCTTCAGGACACAGTTTGCCAAATGGAAAAACATTTGGAGGTTGGGAAAATATCTTGCACATAAATTACTGAAGGCACAGAGAATCTGAAAGAGAGATGAAATCAGAAGCCAAGGAAAAGCCAGGAAGGTGCCAAAGTAAAAACGGAGAGAGAGACAGAGACAGGGAAAGCGATGTAATGATTTCTCTTAATGACCTGCCTTCAAGACCAAAAAGGCAAGTTTCTAAGCCATGTTTGAGCCTCATAAAAGCCATGTGCCTGGGATTGGGAAATATCCTTTAAACAGCCAGATCAAGCCCCCATTCTTCATCCTTTCCACGTGGAGCTCTCCATTGATTATGTTAAATGCTGGCCACCAGTAAGAAACACAAAAAGCTCATTGTCTTTGACTGTGGTAAAGGCCAGTTACACACTTGTTAATTTCCTGATTTATGATGCTGAGGAGATGGAACTGAAAGCATTGCTTCCTCTGTGTATGTGTGTCTCTCTCTCTCTGTGTATGTCTCACAGTCTCTGTCTTTGTTTCTCTCTCTGTCTCTCTTTTGGTGGTGGTGGTGGAAACTATTAAAACAGAGGCAGATCAGGAAGTTTGTGATAAAGAGAAGCCAGGCTCTCGTCTGACATACAATCTCTCTTGGCTTAAGTAAACTTGCTCCTTCAAGGCCGGCCATCAACAGAGTGGGGCTCACGTTTCAGCACTGAATCTGAGTCAACAATCTCTAATCTGGACACTGGGTTCGGAATCCGGGTTCAGGTTGCACTTGGAAGCTGACAGCAGGGACGAGAGCAGAGAAAAATACGGCCTTTGTTTCTGGTTTGCTCGTCCCCACTGAGCGGAGCTGAGGTCATGTGTCGTTTTCTGTCATCAACAAGATAAAAGTTTGCACCTCTCTGGCCCTGAAACAGCTCTCCTGCCATTTCTATTAAGGCCAAGAAGCTCTCTGCCCCAGGATTGGAGGGCCAAGTTTGCAGAGAGCTGAGATTTGGAGTCCTTTTCATCTTTCTGACATGCGATACCGTGACATAGGCAGCCCTCGCTGGGTTGCTATGCAGATATACAATTTCTGAAAAGTTACACCCGGAAAATGAAAACCCCAGGCTGGATTAGCATTTCACAAAGAACAGGGATAAAATGTGTAGCAGTTAGGCTAAAAAAACTAAAAAAAAAAAAAAAAGTGAATTAAAATTTCATGAAAACAAACTCTTTTTTTAAAGGATCAATAAGATCGCAGAATCTTCTTGCATTCCCGGCCTTTGGTCCTGAGCCCTCATCCAACTACCGGACGTGAAGGGGATACTGTGAGGTAAATGGCCGAGGCAGGGGAGGGAGGTCCCGGTTGGGGCTGGGGACACGGGGTGCAGGGGGGCACACAATCCAAAGGACCCCTGATGGGTGCTGTTGTTTTATGAAACGCTCCTTTATTTCTGCCTGTCATTGTTTTCATTGGTGTCATTTTGTGATCATCTTTCCCTTTTGTTTACATAAACCTAGAAAGAAGGGGAAAAAATACTCCATAACCTGTGTTCTGGCTACATATGCTTCCGCACTAACCTTCTCTTTCTTTATCAAGGTTAAAGGGCATGCCTCCCAGAGCCCACTCACTCTAACATCTGCCTTTCCTAAGCAGCTTTTCTCCCCTAAGTATTCCCAATACCGGAAATTATCTTACATGGAACATTTAAACAGAATGTTAGGTGTTTGCATGAGAAGCAGGAGAGGGGGAATGATGAGGGGTTTTCCTCATTCTCCCAGACCAGCTGAGGCTTCCCGAATCAGCCGTGTCTGCACAGCTGGGCAGGTGGTGGCCCCTCACCTGCTGCTCAGACACCAGGGCTTCCCAGCAGCCTCAACTGCAGATACTCTGGAAGGAAGCCCAAACCGGAAATGGAAAAGGGGTTTCAGAGATACAGACGGTGTGGAGGAGATTCGAGGGACCCAACCCATCCTGTTCCCCCATGCAAGGAGGCACAGCGGCTGGGATCTACACGCTCAGCAACTCAGTCCTTCAACGCTGAGTGCGTGCTGCGTGCCAGGAGCATGTAGGGAATGCAAAGGTGAATTAGCCCTGATCCTTGCCTGCAGACTGTTAGAGGAAAGCAGATGAATGGAAAAAAGCTCCGTAAAGATCTCCGGAGGGGATCCCATTGAGCAATCCCATTTGTTGGATTACGAGGACCTCCGTGTTTGCAATGAAGAGTGCTCATTCAGAACAGGAGTTGATAGGAGGTAAGGTGAAGAAGACATGGGCGACTGATTTTTTTTTCATCACTCAGGAGATGGGAACCACTTCTGTGCTCCTCCATGCCACTTTCAGAGTTGATGCTCCAGTCCCGCTCAAAGATGAGATGACATACGTGAAAATGACCAGTGTAAGATCTGGCCTCACGTGATGTCCTCAATTAAACGCTCTTTCACTCACACATTCAGGCAGCCATCCATCCATAAGAGGGAGGTCAAAATGTGAGTGTGCTGGTGAGGCCTGGGCTAGGTATCCGACCGCCCAAAGGCAGTGCAAGGCTCTGCCCTGCCCTTACTTAGCCTCTGTGTGCTCAGCTGCTTGTCTGTAAAATGGGAATAATAATAGTAATCACCTCACAGGTTGTTGTGAGGCATCAATAAAAGAGTGCAAACAAAGTGGCATTTAGTACACATTGGATAATGTCCATTAAGATTAGCAGTGGTGTTGATACACTCCTGGAGGGGTTCACTGTCTGCTAGTTTGGCCTAACTCTGCAAGTATGGAATGGGTGAGGAAAGAGAGTGTGGTCCTTTCCCAGATGTCTGGAAGCAGGCTGGAATGACATCATCAGGAACGGGTCCCATTGGCTGATTCAGATTCAAACTGAGTTACGACCTGAGTTGATGCTGGTATTTTTGCAGCTGCAGTGCCATCAAAGAGCTCTGCTCATGGGGACCAAGGGTCCAAGTCTTGGCTCTGTCTTACTGGCTGAGTGACTTGAACAGATCACTTAATCTTCCTGGACTGTATCTTTCTCACCTGGAAATGGGGATTGCACAGCCTGTACAGCATGTGGTTTTGGGAGAATTGCCTGAGACAGTCTGAGTGACTGCCCTGGGCCATGTCTGGCATGTCCATTTGTTCGGTTGGTTGGGTGACCTGGGATCCAGTGACCCAGCCCAAAAGTGACTGCGAGACTTGGCTCCAGCCCCCTCCCCTCTGGGCAAAGGGATGTAGTCCTGCGTGGCCCCCGCATCTCACCTGCTGCCCTTGTTTGACACCCCTTCACCCATCTAAGCAAGTGCCATGGGAGAACCCAGCTTACAGCTCCCAAAATCAGAATAATGGGAAATGGAAAACAGCCCCTGGTCTGCCTGCCCCCTTTCTTCCTGCCCCAGGAAATTTAACACAGGGACCAAAGTGCCTCCCTCTTCCCTTCTTTTCTCTGAGCTGCTGGTACAGGCCCCCACCCTACTCCCTCAACTTTACCTACGGACACATTGGCAGTTGTGATTTTGGTGACATTCAAAGCCAGGAATCAAGACAAGTAGATTTTTTTTCCTCTCCAAATGCAACATAGAGGTCAAAAATGTCTCAATCTCATGGTTCAGGCACCAAGTACATGACCTACACTCTGCCAAACGGCCTAAACCGCCAGGCGTCCTGGGCCCTGGGGATGCAGCTCTCATCACCACAGGGAGTGTGGATACTGGAGTCCACTGCTGGATTCTGCCTCTTATATTTGTGGACGAAAACCCCTTCATCCTCATGCTTCAGTTTCTTCAGCTCTGAAATGGGGGTGATAAAACTAACCCCCCCAACAGGGCTGTTGTGAGAATTAAATAAGCAAAAGTATGCCAGGCCTATAGACGGGGCCAGGCATAGAGCAAGTATCTAATGGATGCGAACCCTGTTCCATTTCTCAGTGGAGGCCCCTCCTTTCACCAGAAGAACTCCATACCCTGGTGGCAACCATTCATTCCAGCCACGGTTAAGACGATGGAATAAGAGGCCATTTCTGGATGCTGAAGACTAACTTTCCATCAAGAAATGATCTAATCTCTAAGGCTCTTGGGGACAAGAAATGTAAACTTTCCATGGCCTGGCATTGCCGCCCAGCAGAGAAGCCCCAGGATAGTGCTGCGTCTTCTCCCCTTGAGTTGCTCCTTATGTTCAAAAGCAGCCCGAAGATGTGCTGAATCTGGGAAGTCACTGGCACCACTCACCTTGAGCACCAGGGACAAAATGAAACTCCGCAGCCTTCCTGTGTCTTTCGCATGCCTGCTCTGGTTTCTGGGGATGGGTTCCCTGTCATCTTCTCCCATTAGGCTAGTAGGAGGAAAGGGCTTCAACTCAACCAATGTTTTCTGTTCCGGGGGTGGAGAATAGTTCTTCAAGGATGCAAAGTGCCTGGCTTCAAGCAGCCTGAATGACGTGGGAAGGATGGTTCAAGAAGTGGCCTCATTCCACGTAAACAAGAGCCATGGGAGCCGGAGGGAGAGGCAATTAACTGCCTCTCAGGGAAATAACCCTGTGATGTGAAGTAACCTTGTCACAGGCTGGACATCACTGAGAGGTGGCACGTCCACTGAACTTTGAAGCGGATGGCTTGTTAATTGTATTCAACATCATAGTAATAAGGAGGGCTTTCCAAGTGCTGGGTCTAGGAGATATGAGGCAAATAAGACAGGGTTCCCCATCCTCAAGGACTTTGCAGAGGTCATGGCCAGGTGAGCAGCTGGGAGTGTGATGTGCACCAGGATGGAGGTGGGCAAGGAGGGGCGTGGGCAGGGGGGAAGGAGGTAGTGCCTGCAAGCTCCCCAGGAGAGTGTAACTGACTAGTTGGCTGAGTCTCGATGGTCAGCAGAAGTCACCCAGAATACAGGGAAACACCTTCAAGGCAGAGGCAGCTTCCTGTGCAAAGACATAGGACGGGTAGAGACAGCAGGGCCTCAGGAAACAGCTCCTAATTCAGCAGGTGGCGTGCAGGTGAGGCTGGGGGCAGGGAGCAGGTGGGGCTGGAAAGTCCAGCAGAAGCCCAGAGGGCTTTGCATGCCACCCTGTAGGCCACGAGGAACCAATGAAGCATGTCCCCAGGTGGGTCCCTGTTGAAACTGGTGAGGGAACCTAAGGCGAAGTTCAGGGTAGAGGAGGAGCCAGTGGGGAGGGAGTCGGTGTGAGTCTTCTGTGCCTGTGCCCCTGTCCCAGCTCCGGCCCTTGGCTGTGCCATGCGGGCAGCACAAACTGCAATCCTTAGCCCTGCTTGCAGCTCAAGCTGCTTTTCCAGTGTCAAGGGAGCACCTGCAAAAAGAGGGTGGCTTTGCAAAGCTGTGAATCCAGGCTCCAGATGTGATTTTCCATAAACCTTGGAAACTTACAGGAGAGATCGTGCTGAGACCAAGAAGCAGCCCTTCTTCACAGCCCCATCTTCCCACTTCATGGAAGCCACTGGAGCGGGGCTGTGAGCTTTACTCTTTCCAGGTCTCCCCTCGGCATCACACATGGGGCCTTGTGTTGGGTGGGACTTTGATAACCAGCAGGAAATTCATTGCCTAATTTCTCAGAAAGCGGAGTGGCCTCAGCACTTCCCCACAGCCAACAATGTGCGGAGGCCAGTAGCCATGAACACTCCACTCTCTAGCTTAGTCTAATACGAGGGCCACTTTAGAACAAAACTGAATCACTGCCACAAACTTACAGGAAGTCAAAATAGTAAGTCAGGAAGATGTCAACAGTTTTTCTCCAGATTGGTCGTGCGGCCTGGGTTTGACTCCCATCTGTACTCACTGGCTGTGTGAACTTGGGCAATTACTAAACTCACTGAGTTGCCAGTTCTTCATATGCAATAAAGGGAAAACATCTCACGGTTACTGTGAAGACTCGATGAGGCTGATGTCCATAATTGTTGGCATTGTTTCTATTTCTCTGAATATGGCTTTGATAGCCCATCAGGATTCTGTATTCCGGGAACACTAAGATTAAGAGAAGGAGGAAAAGGTGTGCTGTCTAATGAGATGCCATGGAATCTTTTCATATTGGAACAAAGGGACCTTTTGTTTCCTGAAGGGTCATCGTGTTTGCTGGATGATCTTGGACTACAGACAGAAGCAAAATCAATATCCTGGATGACTGCGTCTACGGCCAAATCCAGATGAGTAACACTATCAGGGACTTTGCACCAGACAGCCCCAGCGGGGTGCTGGCTTGGCACGTCCTTGGCTGGGCTGAGGAGTTCTGATGGAGTCATAACCATAACTCACACCAGGAACCTCCAAGATCCCTCAGGCTCCACGAAAGAAAGAAACCCAGTGGCCAGAATCCACTGCTAGGATGGTTATTTAGAGGAGATTGCTGATGGTGCCTAAATTTTTAATGAACATTTGTGTTTTGATGAGCTAAACCAGCTCAGTGTGGGATCTAAACAGGTCAGTTCACCTTTCCAGCTTCAGATTTTTCATATGCAGAACAAGAGGATTAGGGTATATTAACATTGACTAGAACTAGGTATCAGTGCTCTTTCCATCTTAGAAACTTTCTTATGTTTAATTCAGGTACCAAAGCAAAACTGGATTGACCCCTCCCATCCACATAATCACCCCCATCTCCCTACACACACCCACAGGTGAGATGAGGTACTGATGGGAGCAGAGTCTCCCAGGGAGGTTTGCTTTCACTGCATGATGCTTCTTAAGCCTTAGACCCAGACCCTTGGAACCAAAAAAGACCAGGACTTAGAGAGCACCTGGGAAGGGACACCGCAGTCTACAGACCCAAGAGTTCCTCTATGCGCACTGCGTGTTGTCAAGAACCGGGTGGTGGGCAGCAGACCTTCAAGTGGACCAGGTGGGCTCTCGTTTGCAGAGAATTAGCCTGGGAAGGGCCAGGGTCACCCTTCTATCGCAACATCTTATAAGACTTATTAGCTTTATTTAAAAAATATTTTTCCCTGGAGGGAAGAAGTGAACACCTTCTGTAACAAGGAAAATAACAACAATAGTCATAATAATGAGAAAAGCAAAATAAGCACATGTAAGTGCATTTTTCTTTCTGAGAGATTTATTTTTGTTTGATGAATCGGACACCGGTCAGGGAGAGAGGAGAACGTTAGGGGGCCCACAGGGAACTGGGCACCCAGAGGTGGGGGCTGCCGCGCCTGGCTTGGGCGGGTATGGTGTGGGAGGGCTGGATGGTTTGTTTAATTGGTTGCTGGAAGTTTTCCTTTTGTTCACTTTTATAAATCTCTCCCCAGGCTCGCGAGCTTCCCCTCCCTCCCGCCTCCCTGTCCCCTGCCCCCCAATTTCATTTTTAAAAAGCGAGCTCGCTCGCCAGGTGTGTCCCCCAAGCTCTCACAGCTCTAATAAATAAGGAGCACCTGTAAAACAGTAGCTTGACTTGTTAAGTGACTCTGTACAAAGGAGAATATAGAAATACAGTATGTACACCGCATCCACGGGCCCCGTGGTGCTTCAAGGCCAGCGTGGCACCGCCCCGGCCTCGCCCACCCGGCCGCCCCACTCCTGCCACCGGCTCCACGGCCTCATGGGCGGGGGTACCTGGACCCCTCCAGAGGGAACAATTGCTTTATTGGAGTTAGTAAACAGATACACTGAATCACAAGGTGATTTGATTTTTTTTTTTTTTTTTTTTTTTTTAGTTTTCTTCTTTTTTGGGGATTTTTTTTCTTATTCTCTTTTTTTTTTTTCCTGTACTCATCAGAATGGGATACTCCACGACTGTCTCACCAACTCAGTGCCAGTACACATGCTCTAGAGGACTTCTGGACTCGCAGCTACAACTGTACAAGTGCACACAAGAAAATCTACCCTGTTATCCTCCACCCACTGATTGAGGATCGAATTGCACATTTCTCTTAACCATGACAGGAGAAAGCAAACAGTGAAACAGAATCACGGGTGAGCTTTCTCACTTTGCCTCCTGTTTTCATTGGTTTGTCCATACCATTCTAATTATCATGAAAGGACTCTGCGTATAGAGAGATTGCTTCACTGACTTCCTGGATCACCGAAAACCATCAGGGTTGAAATTTCATCCAAGTCTTTCGTGACGCCCAGCAAATATTCCCCCTCGGATTATTTTACACCTTGAGGGCATTTTGGTCTTCAGTTCAACACTCTTACTCTGTTCCCAAATGGGGCACTATTTAGGGGAATTTAAAGAGAAAGCTGAGAAGAATAAACATTTACCGAGTTCTCTTGGCATTCAGTCTCTGAAAAACCACAGTATAAACTATTCATGCTGCTTCTTACATCTGTCAAATCGAAAATTAAAAGCCATAAAAGTGTAACACTGAAAATATGGCATTAAAAAGGATAAAGGTGGCCTTTGTAAAAATAACAAGAAAAGTATATTAGCCAATAAAATATTCTAACTCTTCATTTAAAAGTGCATCCTGGGCAGGACAGAGATGAATCTGAAGTGGTGGGACTCCAGTACGATCCCTCTCCGCCGTCAAAACGTGAACAGTAAACGTCCAAAACCGTACAATGCAAATCACAATTCTTCGTGTAGCAGCAAAACCACAGCAGTTTTTAAAAAGATTTAAAAAAACAGTTTTTGTTTTCAAATCCGTATCATCTTCCAGCCTCACCCTCTGAGCCTTGAAGATGGGGCGGAGAGAATACCTACATTGGTCCTTGTGGCTTGTTGGTGATTTGTTGTTGTTGTTGTTGTTGTTGTTGTTGTTTTGAAAACCAGGGGCAAAATCCCTAAGTTCTCCTCTGGGGAGAAGCCAAGGTGGTGGCAGCAGGAAGGCTGGGCCCGCTTGGTGGGTCCAAGACGTGCTGGCTTCTCTGGGCTAGAGGCCACCAAGGGAGGGCTGCTTCCTCAGAGATGCTTAATAACAGGAAGCGGCTTTATTTGCTTGAGTTTTAGCCAGAGGGGGTGGTGAGCTGACCAGCTGGTGTCACTGGATGGCGAGACATGGTTTGCTCTGCGCCCTCTCTCCATGCAAGGTACCCTGTGAGCGAGCGTTCCTAGAAAAAGAGAAGGGCTCTCGTTAGAATCCACTAGACCAAGCCACCCCCCACCCACAAGCTGGGGAGGCCCCGGGCCTGAGTCAGAGCAGCATGCTCTCTAGCCATTAGGTCAGACTTAAGACCCAAGGCAGCACAGCCTGGCTTCCACACAACTTTCATTCACAGTTCTGCACGGGGTCAGCCCTGCCAGCTTCGTGTGTGTGAGGAAATGAAACGCGAGTCGCTTTTTGGAATACCATAATGAGCAGGGTGCACCCTGCCCTCTCCCAGAGACCGCAGCAGCATCCTTTGCCACCCAGCAACTTACACTCTCCTCGTTACCGCGTGCTTAACTGGCAGGAGGTCTTTGGAGTTGCCCAAGGTCACCCCAAAGCCAGGCAAGGTCACTGGGGTACCCTGGTGCTGCAGACCTCACCCCCATACTCTGTTTAACAGCCCCAGTGTTTGCTGCAAAGGAGGAAGGCTATGAGATTGACTTTTTAGCACAAGAAAAATTACTGGGACACAAAGACCTCTCCTCCAAGGTTTCCTACGGGACAACGGAGCTGGAAGAAAGGCCCCCTCTCTGTGAGTCTTGCCTGACAAAGGTGAGCCACTCACATCTCTTCACATCCAAGCCAAGCTTGGGACTGAGATCCTAGGGCAGAGGGTCTGAACAGGACTGTTCACCAGGAAAGTCGGTTTCTGGGGAGTGCCCATCCCAACTTTCACCACAGACATTAGGCTCTGCCTCTCTAGCCCTACTGGCTTATTTCACTGGCTACCAGTCTCCTGAGGATACTCTGTCACCCCCAGGAAGCAGCCATTCAGAAGTTGCCAACTAAACTGTGAAGTCCCTGAGGTCTGTGGCTCTGTTTTGCTCACGTCCCTACACTTGACCCCCAGTTCAGCTCAACACACATTTGTCAAATGAATGAGAGTCAAACAGCTCTTGTCCCCCATGTCCCAAAACAGTACCTTTTTCTCCTGCCAATAAATGGGGATGTCAGAAATGTGAATGGGTCAAATTGGGCTAACAGGAGGTGGTGACAGAGGGCTTGTTAAATATCTTTACAACTGTTGAGATTATTCCTAGAACAATGAACAAATAATTTCAGGTGATAGAATGTAGAACTTGAAGGGACCCCAGAGATAATATACACAATTTCCTCATTTTATAGATGAAGAAATGGAGGCCACAAAGAGACCTGGGAACTTGCTCAGAGTGTCTGCAGCATGAATTTAGCACAAGTGTGAGGAGGTCAAAATGTCCATGGGGAGGACTAAGTACAAGCTTGTGCTTTGAACCCTGCTGTCCAAATCCTGGTGTTAATGGTAACGATAATAACAATCAGCCAAAAACAAGGTTTGAAAATCTGAATGTGCATGACAGGAAATGCCTGGGTTCCCCAAATCACATTAAATCACCAGATCTGTGTGCATTTAATATGTATATTAAATAACCAAAGTGAAAATGCAAAACACCACAAATATGCATTGGGAGTGGAATTACAAGGCCATGGAAACCTTTTCATTTGGCATGGTCAGACTTGGAAATGTGGGTATTTATCTCTGAATAAAGAGCTCACTTGAGTTTCTTTCCTTTCCTTTCTTTCTTCCTGTCTGTCTTTCTTTCTTTCTTTCCTTTCCTTTTTCTTTCTTTCTCTCTTTGCTCCTTGCTTCCTCCCTGCCTTCCTTCCCTTCTTCCTTCCTTCCTTCCAGCCCGCCTTCCTTCTTTCCTTTCTAGGAGACAATGATGAGAAGAGGTATAAAAACAAAACACCAAGAGTCATCATCAAATGAAAGGTCACAAAGAATTGGGAAGGGACCTCTGAAATGACAAATGGATCCAAAGACACAATGTAGCTTCTTCTGGGGGCGACTCTTTTCTGTTTAGGAAGCACAGCCTGGAACTTTCTATGGTGGGAGGGAAACCATCTCCACCTCTGGGCTTGGGACCAAGAGTGACCAAATCTTGTAGTCAGAGGGGAACTCTGAATCCTTTCTTTAAAAAGGGAAAGAAAAAAAAAAAAGGTGTTTAATGCTTTCTTCCAGTGACTGGGAAGCACCCCAATTTTTAATTACTTAAGAATGCTGCAACTGCTTTTTCAAGGATACGGCTTTTTTTCTTTAATGCAGTCATGAACCCCACCACCACTGAAAAGAGGAATCTTTTTCAAGTAAATTTCCTTATATTGAAATCACCTTTGGACAAAGGCCAAACATGGACAGCCTCAGCCTTCTTGTACAAAATCTCAAGGCTTTCATAAGGGACTCAGAAAACAGGATTATAATGAGAGCCATTCTGGAACCTTAACTACGGCGTTTGCCACCCCTAGCGCTATAATAATCATTATTATTCTCTGGTATCTATTATTGTCTGGTAAATAATATGTGTTTTCCCCCGAAGTTCTAAAGGGTGCAGCTGCACCACACTCTATTTTTTGCAGCCCCACTCCTGCTGCTTGGAAAGCCTCCTCACACCAAGCGTATTTGAAGAGGATGGCAGAGCAGACTTCCGTGCCCTTTCCTTCCCTCTCACAGCACACTCGCCGCGTCTGGGACACCTGTCAAGGCCAGATGGTGGCAGTGCAGGTCCCTCTCTGCCATAACATTTGAGGACGGGGTGGGAGGGAGGGCATCTCTGTTTGTCCTTCTGGCTTTGGCTAGTTCAGGCAGCCCCCTGGTAGATGACACAGAAGTAGACTCTGGAATCATTGCAAATGAAGAACCAAGCTGGAGCGTTGCCTTCCTGAGAGTTATTGGTTTGCAAGGTATGAAACTCAAGAGTGGGGAGGAAGTGAGCTTGGGCTTTTAGAAAGTGATCATGGCAGGAAGTTCCGGCTCAGCCCCTGCCAAGCAGAGGTGTCCTATGGAACAACCTGTTCTCTCCGTCTAAACTTCTTGATCTGAGTAAAGGGGAAATTAATACAATGAGTGAGACGGAGATGCAGTTTAACAGTCAGCGTGAACCAGTCGGGGGGGGAGAGTATAGCTCAGTGGTAGAGCACATGCTTAGCATGCATGAGGTCCTGGTTCAATTCCCAGTACCTTCTCCAAGAGTAAATAAATAAATAAATAAACATACTTCCCCCACCCCAAACAACAACAACAACAACAGCAACAACAAAAGCATGAACCCTAAGTAGCTGTGTGATCTTGGACCTAGTCCATAACCTTCCCAAGCCTGGAGTCTTCCTCTGTGAAATGAAGGCCTGGGTGAGATTTTCTATTACATCTTCCATCTCTCATATTCTGTGATTGTAAGATCTTTGGACCAAAACCAGCATCAAATATGGAAATATGTCTTATTATCGGTGTACAATAAAGACTATTAATTTCTGGACCCTTAAGTCCCAAGTTTCAGAAAGAGTCTCCTTTCTACTAAACACACACACACACACACACACACACACATACACAGTCTCACCTCTAGCAGAGCTCTGTGGAGTGTCCCTTAACACAGAAGGTTCTGGGAAAGTGGCTCTACTTGTACCTCACATTTGGGTTTTCCTCTGAATTGGAGTTTGTCAGGTAGGGCCCCAGGGCCCCACTGTGTGGAACATCTTTCTCTCTCTCTCTCACACACACACACACACACACACACACACACACACACACACACACATAGCCCTTCTCGTGTACCATGTATGTACCGTGTATGAAGACCAGCTCCACAGTGCATGATCTCCAGCAGGCATGTATGGCCAGGTGCCCTCAGAAATCCAGGTGCAACTGCCCCTTTGGCCAAAAGAATGAAGTATCTTCCTCATGGAATCACGACTGCACACCAAGTGCACTGAGTGAGCCACTGTCCAATGGCACTTTTCATCAGGTAAGCACTGCTAAGAATGTAATTGAGTTACTTCTCCTCCTTTATCACATGAGAATTTTCAGAGAATTACAGAGACCAAAAATAGGCCTGAGTACTAGTAAATCCTTTCAATGTTGATACTGTCAACATTCAGTCATTCTCGCCCTTCCTCCTTCGGCCTTTATAGCCTAAGACGTATGCTGGTTGCGTTTAAAAGGAAATTTTATAGTTTCCAGATAACCACTCCCAGAAGTAAATGTGTATCCAGAGAAAATGGCTTATTCCACATCCTAACATTTCCAGGACGGTCCCTTGGAGGCAAAAGATTCCACCTCTATCAGGAAGCCTGCTTCAGTCAATCTAATCCATTTTCTGAACTTTTATTTTTCTTTGCCTTCTCAGATACCTTTGTCATTAGCATAATCAAAGTCTAGTAGGTCCGTCCTGTCTTATCTGTCCAGAAGGCAGCTCTTGGAGTCTGGCATATTTATTCCTGGGAGTCCAAAATCCTGTGGCATCCACCCTAGGATGGGTAAGAAATGCCTGCTACCAGGCTGGCTTGCCTCTGTCCCCAGGCCCTACTTGTGATGCCACTCACTCGGGCACATCGGCCATCACTTATCACCTTTAAATACAGCTATTACGTGCTGGCTTCAGCCACGCTGTTTATCTGGGACAATAGTGAGTCCCTGAGGACTGGACTCCTCTCAGGTAGCCGCAGCTATTCTGGGACACTCACAAGGGTAGAGCCCGGCAGTCAATGAACAGAGCCACCTGCACCAGCTGATAAGATCGGGTGTGATGCCAGACAGTGGTCTCCATACCAGGCCCATCCCAGACAGGGCTAAGGCTTGGTGAGGTTTTGCCAAAAAATGGTTCCCTCCCTCCTCCATCAGCCATTGCTTCATGAAAAGTTTGAAATGACTTTTACTAATTTGGAAACGATTTTCATTTATGAAGTGGAAGGCTCCTCTTTTCTTATAGCTCACTAATTGATGATTTAAAAACACCCCTTCTCCTTTCTAGCGTGATTGCTATGGGAAATAACCCGTGGTGAGGAAAGGGCTGTGGAGCCAAGGGTAAGCGCTAGCTCAGCTCAGTGCTGGGCTCTGATCTGAATTACAATTCCATCACCACCGCGCTGCCTGCCCCATGGCTCTGATGCGCTAAGGCTTACATACATATACACACACACACACACACACACATATATATATATACACACACACATATATATACACATATATACACACACACACATATATATACATATATATGTATACACACACACATACGGAGATATGTCTTATTATTATGTGTGTGTGTGTGTGTATATATATATATACATATATATATATATATCTCTTAAAAAGAAAAAAAACTAGGGGGGAGGGTATAGCTCAGTGGTAGAGTACATACCTAGCATGCACGAGGTCCTGGGTTCCATCCCCAATACCTCTATTAAGAAATAAATAAATAAACCCAATTACCTCCCCCCACAACAAAATCTTAAAAATAAAATATAAATAAAAATTTTTTAAATTTTAAAGAAGAAAAAAATTAAACCAAACATAAGATCTTGATTTTCTTTTTTATAACTTTCTCCTTTCACAAATCTCTTATTTTACTCTGCAATCAATAAAAATTACAACTGTATAAGACTCCTACTAGGACAAATCCAACTTTAATTCTTTGTTCTACAAATTAAAATTTCATTTTCTTTGTGTAGCTGATTCTATGAGTTCAATGAGTAGAGAGGCCTGTTTATTCATACAAGTGGCCACTGCTAGTTCTTGCTGACCTCTCAAAGTTCCTGGGGAACAAAGAACCCTGAACCATAGATGCCCCCTCTTGTGCACTGGCAAAAGCCTTTATCTTCACCCTGGACAGGGATCCTTTTAACTACCTCAAATCCTTTCGAGAACCTGGGTATTTAAGCAAAACAAATTAAGCAGAATGCAAGGTCTCTCTGGTCCTTTTCTAAAAGCAGGCAGGGATTCACGACTAATAGCACACATTTTAACATATGCACTGAAACCAGTGGCTACGTCCACTCATGAAAGAGAAAAATAAAATAAAGAATTACATGATATGGCTAATGTTTTGCAAGAAATTTTGAAGAAGACCCTGGAGCCCTATCCCCTCTGGTTTTCAGGAGCAAACACTTCTATTACCATTATGGAAAGCTGCAGTGTTTTCAAAGAAAGAAGTCCAATTTTACTGAGTACTTAATTTATGTCAAATACTGTGCTGAACACTTTTATATATTTATTTCACTTGAAAACAAGTATACTTGATATTCTTATTTCATTGAAACAACAATGTTTTGAACTGTTTACTACTGTCCCCATTTTACAGATGAGGAAACTTTCCCAGGAAAGTTAAGAAACCTACTTACTCAAGGTCACCAGCCAGAAAGGGGCAAAGTTGGGTTGAAGTCCAGCTCCTACAATCCCAAAGTCAATGCCCCACTCCACAGAGTCCTGCCCCTGTTCTGGGTTTCCCCTCTCCCCTTCCTCACTCTGACAAGCAGTGGTCACAGTGTCAGAGCTGGAAGGGGCCTTAGGGACATACATAGTGCAGTTCCCTTGCTTTGCAGACAAGGACTCTGAGAAGTTACTCAACAAGAAATAACAACTGCATTTTCATTCAGTTCCTATCCAATACACACACTAGCTGATGCTGGTTCATGTGCCTTCCAAAAATTCTGCCTTGGACAAAAAAAAGTAGATGTTTATTGTACTAAGATTGAGTTTGTTATTTATTTATATAATCTGAACATAGGCTTTCTAAGTTCAAAGAAAAGAAAGAAAAAAGAACCTAGAGAAAAAGCAGCTTTATGTGGCAAGTAGCTATTGTCTATGGGTCAATAGAATTTACGATTTTAGGTTAGGTCTGGAAAAGAGGTCTGACACGTTATTTATTCTTGACAACCAGCCCATTAGCACAAAGAGGGAGGGAGAAAGAGAGTGGGGGGCAGCTTCATATTCATAGGAACTTCACTGTAAAAAATAAGAGCAGGCATACTGATGCCCTGACCCATAAACAGCCAAGGAGATGAAGAGTGTGGTTAATCAGTTTTCCTGCAACCCTTCCACCCTGCCACCCCAGATGTTCAGGTGCAGCCTATTTCCTCTCTGAAATTCAGCTGCCCGGTGTGAGGAAGCAATGCCGTGGGTGGCAAAAATATGACTCTGGTCCTTGGCACAGGGCGTGTAACTCAAGCAGCTCTGGTCGTATCCTGTGTCCTACTGAGGGGAAAGGCAGATGAGGACTCAGGTTCTAATCCTGGCCGCGCCACTCTGTGACCTTGAGCATGTCTGTCTCAGTTTTTACTTGTAGAAGTGGAACCAAACATCTTAGGAGGATTTCTGAAATGGTTTCACTCACGTCCAAAGTGGACAGCCTGGAAGTGTTTCATTACCTCTCATTACACATTGAGGGAAGAAGTTCTCGGCTGCAGGGGCCACCATAATAATTGTCAAAATGAGCACTACTGTATATATGCCAGGTACCCCTGGGCATTCTGCTTCTGCTGTTTACACTGGAGCCTGAGAACTCTCTCAAGGAGGGGGTTATTATTACTGTTTTTTTCTGTAGAAGATATGCTCAGGGGTTTAGCAGGGAGACTCTGGGACCAGGCTGCCAGTCAGATTCCAGCACTGTTATTTACAGGCCAATGACTCTGGATAGGATAGTTAACCCCTCTGTACCTCAACTTCTTCATCTATAAAATGGGTTTAATAATGGTATCCCTAGGGTTGTCGTGGGCACGTAAAATTTGGAACACTGCTTACATACACTGCTTACATGCTCAATACATATTAGCTGCTACAATTATTTAATGAGAAAATGTAGGCACAGAGAGGTTATAAAACTTCTCTAGACTCATAGCTGATAAATGACACAGATGGTTTTCAGATCCAAGCAGGCCTCACTCCAGCCCTGTGCTCTTCTCCCAGGCATGGTAGCCTTTCTAATAAGACAGGGCACCTGGGGTCTGCCACCCACTACGTATGTTTTCTTACCTATTCCTCAAAGCAGTGTTATTATTATTCAGACCTAGAGACTGAGGCGCAGGGAGGTGAAGTAATTAATTGACTGCTTGGATTTGAATCCAGGCTGGCCCAACCCCAAGAGAGATGACTTTATCTACTAAACCACACTGCTGCCTCCCTCCACTACCAGGAGCCCACAGACACCACGTGTGGAAGCTTCAGGAGGTCTATGGCCTGGGAAGTTAAAAATATAAAAGGACATCTCCTAAAGTTGCCAAATTCCCTTAAAAGTACCTGCGGGCCCTGGGAGGATCTGATTCTGATTCTGTGAAAATCTCTGAAGGTGTCTGAGGTAGAGGAAGCCAGCCAAGCCTTATAGCTGCTCTTCCGGCCAAGGACAGAGCTTTGTGCATCAAGACAGCCACTGTCCAGGCTCCATGTGCATCAGCAGGGAAGTTCTCCACTAGGAGAGCTGCTGCCTGCCTCGTGCACCCATTAGGTGATAGCCCACGGCCTGCACCATGCCCCGCTCCGCTGGCCTAGGGCTCAGAGCAGCTGGTCCATCAGAGGGGTGGAGCTCCTATTTCCATGACAGTCTGGGGCCCGGCCAACATCCCCTTTGACTGAATGTCAGAATGTTCCATCAGTTGTGAGGTTTCCTTCCACTGTGTGCCATGAAACCTTAGGACTACTCTGGACACAAAGAAAAGAGTCCATCCTGCCACTGCATTGCCACGATGGCTTTACATACTTAAGACACAGATGTGGCATCCTTCGCCCCTCACACTGCAGCAGTAACGTCCCGTGATGTTTAGAATCCACCGCTGGTAATTAGCCTGTCATCAGAATGCAATCAGCTTCAGTGATGCCAGTCTTTCTCTCGATGCCTTTCAGTCTGCGAACAGCTGCTGAAGTAATTTTCCACAAACACAGATTTCATCCTGTCCCTCCTCTGCCCGAGGTCACAGAGAGGTTGCTTCATCTACAAGGTACAAGTTCCACAACCTCCAGCTCCACTGTCCACCTGCTCCCCTCCAGCCTCCCCCTCCTCTCCTCTCCTTCTGCAGCCAAGTCCTTCACTCCAGCCAAGGGTGGGGGACGGTCATCCCGCATGTGGCTTCCTCTTCTCTGCATCCCTTGTTCCTCCACTCCTGACCACCAGGTCATGGCCCTTCCCAGTTCTAGATTCTATCTCCAAACTCACCTGCCATATGGAACCCTATCATGGTATCTCTATTAGCTCTTACTCTCCCGACACTCTTCTCTTTCATTCGCTCAATAAATACCCGTGCTCTTTCTGCCAGTTCTCAGTTATGACAATGCAGGAAATGCCCTGTCCCTGCCCTCATTGAAGCCTGCTGTCTGCAGCATCACATCCGTTTGCAGGTTCTGCATGATGCTTATAAAAGTGACCTTGGTTATTTCTTGTCTCTCTCGTGAGGTTATTAGCTCCTTAAAACAAGTTAAAGACTCCTGCCATTCCCTCTCCCTTTTTTTCCCTCTTTTCTCTTACCCTCCTTCCTGATATCTCTTAATAACAGTGTTCCTGCAGTGAATCAGTGTTCAACATCGTTAGCTAAAAATGGAGAGGAAGGGTATAGCTCAGTGGTAGAGTGCATGCTTAGCATGCACGTGGTCCTGGGTTCAATCCCCAGTACCTCCATTAAAAAAAAAAAAAAGATAAATAACATATAGAAGCATAAGGAACACAAATAAATACCTAAACTAATACACATGAAAAATACTTTCTTAAAAAGAAAATGGACGTTTTGCCCTCTAGGGAAATAAATGAAGACTATCTTTGAATCATAAATGAGTGATAGGGGGCTGTCTCCCTCTGCTTGGATATGATTAAGCATTTCTTATCTTTGGTGGACTGTAATATATTAATTAATTAAGTATAAATTAAGCATTCCAAATATAGTAAGTTTTTTAAGTTAATACTCCTGTGCACAGGACAGACAGACAGACAGACAGACAGACACACACACACACACACACACACACACACACACACAGCTGAGACAGAGAACATTGTAGTTGATGAGAAGAGCAGATAGTGAGGGGTGCTGTCAAAGTTGGAACCCTGAACCCCTGGCTGCTCATCTTCATTTGCAAGGTCATGATGTTTTTCTACAAAAAATTTTTTTCAGTTTTTCAATTAGCATTTAGGATTCACGTTGCTCAGATCTTGGTGGATGTAAACACGGACATCAAGTCCCATGTTTATGATGTCACTGCATTAAATGAGGGGAATGGAGGGACCTGGATATATTTTTGGTTTGGAAAATTGTAGAACTATATTTTTTTCAAACATTTGGGGTTTGGCTAAAACCAAAACTTATTTTGCCAAGCACTTTGGCCTTAATTTTTAAACCCATGTGTATTTTAAAAGAAATTCAATCTATATGTTTCTGAGTCATTTACACTTAACTCATGAAAATGCTGCTGGGTAAGAGCTATTGGATGTCCAAGCAAGTTTATGAGCCCTTTTAAGCCTCCTTTTCCCTGTTCTCACCAGAAAGTTTGTATTTTGCCAGCCACAGAGAGTGAGAGCCCCAGAGGCCTGTGGTCAGTTTGAAATGTGTAACGTCCGAAGCTTAAATGGATTCTGAGTTTGGAAAAAGGTTTTCTTCCCCCTCTCCTCTTTCTCATATTAAGTGCTCAAACAGGTACTTATGAAAAAGATGGGACCCTACGTCTTACTTTCCGTGATGGCTAGAGATGAAGAGTGAAGTGCTCGATCTAACCGCCACTAAACTCTCCCCAAGACATTCTGGAGGAACAACACGACACGTTAAGTTCACGGGAACACAGATTCAGATCCAACACCCTAATGAAAAGTTTTACTAATAACTTCTAGGATAAGAAAAAAAGGTAGGAATTGACATGATTCAAGTTGGACACTTTACCTTTAGGGGACTTGGTAATTTTTTAAAAAATCACAGACAACCAATCCTGTTTATGACTTTATACACTTTAAAAATCAGCCAAATCTACTAAAAATGACATCTGAATTAAACCAGAAAAGCAGGGAAAATGTGCATAGATGCTGCAGTGACTTTATAGTGTCCCTACTATACACTCAGATGATGCTCAGATACCACTCAGTTACAGTATTCTAGTGGTAGAAAACTTTTGGATAAAGTACTTAAAAATGTCTTTTAAATATTTAAAGTATAAGCATCTAACTAATCATAATGACAAAGTTCTACACTTAACCACATGTGCTCCAAATATCTTGAAATTACTCTAAATACAGGTTTAAAATATCAAAAGGGCTTGTTGATGGGATGCAGAACTTTGCAGAGAAACTTAAACCTGATCATTCTTGCTCCCACAACACCCAATCTGCACAGTTTTTAACATATGCGTGTGTAGAGTTCCTCAGAAAAAGGTCATGTTACAGTCTGAATTTCCAAAACAAGAGTTGAAGGATGAAATATAGGGTTTCCCCTTCTCTCACCAAATGCAGCTTAGCCACTTTGCTTCTAGAAAATTTGTTATTGTAGGTTGGCTCAAATTTAAGACAGTAACGTTTTAGAAACAGTCGGCAAACTAAGCCAGCTGCAAGGAGGATATCATTACAAATTGAGACACATGTTGTATGGGAATAGCATTCATTTTCAATACCAAAAACACGTCTGGGGAAATAAGCCATGCAAATGAGGGAGAGATATACTTTTTAATTGCATTTTTTGGACATTAGGTCAGTGCTTCATATCAGATGAGTCCATAAAGTGAGTTTCTCTCTCCTGCTCTTTGAAGGCTATTCGGCACATTCTTACTTCCCTTTTTACCCAAAACAGAACACAGCTTGCTATCAGAGAAAGACAACAAACCAGAGGTTCAAAGCTGGAAATGATGAGACACCCAGCATTGCAGCCAGCCCTCTGGATGGAGAGAGGCCAGGGAGCGCTGGACAAAAATTGCTGTCCCAGTCCCAGTGGAGAGGCAGCTCTGCCCTCGTGTTCCCTCCTCTCTGTTCAGATCTGTGCATGTGGTAAAACCGCACAAACATGTTGATTGCTTATGGCCATAGCTTGGTCCCAGGAGCACAGAGTTAAGGGATCTCAGGGGTAACTTGACTCAGGTGTCCAATTTAAGAATATTTAGTACACTCAGGAGCTATTTTAAAGCACTAGAGATACATACTAATTTTTTTGTTGTTATTGTCTTTTGCTTTTGCTCCAGTTATTTTCACTAGAATCTTTTAAATGACCCTTGAAATAATTTGTGTGTGTGTGTGTGTGTGTGTGTGTGTGTGTGTGTTTCCCCTCCTTGCTAATGGCCTCATGTTCTCAATCCTGACCCCACCCTACTTTTTTCCTCAAGCAGAAAGTGGTGGAAATCCACAAATCTGGAGAAGAGCTCTCCGCAGTTAGTATGTAGAACTGGCATGTGGGTTGGCATTTTCTCCTTTTCCTTGAGAACGGGACCCTGTTAAATGATGCCAGTGCTAAACTGTTTATGTTTTAAAGCTAATTTATTTGTTTCTCTGAAATGGATTCCTTTTACGCTTATGAGGCATTTAAAAAAAAAGTTTACACATGCAGAACGCATTGCCTTAACATGCATCCATGTATAAAGTGTTGTGCATTTAAACCAGCAACTAAAGAATACAGAATAACTCTGCATGGGGCAGGGTGAAAGAAAATAAAATGGTCACCCGCTGTCCCTTTGACACTATCTCTCTGACAAGACAGTCTGGAAAAGGCAGGGCGTTGGTGGTAGAGGTAACCATTCCACTACATGAGGTAAGTGTTCCATGCTACAGTGTATTTTGGTCCTCGAACACCTCTGTCTCTCTGGGATGCTTGTCTGCACGAAGGTAGGTGTAAATGATTGAACCAGGATACCCAGGCAGTCTCTCAGGCTGGCAAGGGAGTGATTCATTGGAAATCAGATAGGGTACTTATTTCCAGTGCCCTTCTGGGCAATGGCTTGTTAATAGCTGGTCAAATGCTTTCATCTTTCCAAGCTCACTCTCTCCAGGTGAAGCAGCATGCTAGGGAGCTAGGGAGATTGGCAGGACTCCCAATGCCCTGATGTGTACTAATCTGCCCATTTCTCAGACTCTAGCCATTCCACTCCCTTGGCCTCAACAGCAGGTAGAAGGTTTTCCACTGAAGGACAGCGGCTGCTTATACAGTATAAACTTTTGAAAGTCAAGGTGCTGAGGCAGTATCTAGCTTGCTTCTTTTCTTGCTTCCCTTTTCTTCTCTCCCCATTGGCACCCCAAGATACGGTAACTTGAAACGCTATAACCTTCTGCATGTTGTCATTCTGGCAATCTTAGTGAGGCAAGGGCTACATTATGTAGTTGCAATAGTGACTCTGCAATATTAGGTCCACAGCAAAAATTGCTAAAAATAGGAATTAAGTTTTAAGGGAAACTTACAATTAATTCAGCTTCCTCAGAATAACAAGAAAAGTCTCAACTCAGAGATTTCTTGGTGATAATATAAAAGACTCCTTCAGAGATGTAAGGCAAATTTTTTGCTGAAGCCCAAATCTATAGACTGCTCCTCCCAAGGAAATGCCTCTGTGTATAGGCACAGGAAACTTTCCATGAAATTCCAGGGGGAACTAGTCCATGGAGACCAGCCTCGGGGAGCTGCCATATGGATCAGAAGGTCTGGAGGTCAGGGCCAGGACTTGTGCTGCACTTGCCCGACTCTGAGAGTCAGTCCATCTTTAAAGTTTGCACACTAAGCGCTTCTCCTGCCTCACCCTTGTCCCAGCCCTGCTGAAGACAAAGGGTTACAGCTACATGCAAAAGAAATACATACCTGGTCACATATGTCATTTCCTATACCATCAGAATCTGATTGAAATAACATCTAAAAGCCAGATGCCTGCATATTAAAACCCTCCTTCAATCCCCTTGTCCTAAGGGTTAAAACAGACCCAGCAACACTGAACGAGATGTGTCTAAGGCCAATCTTGACCTTGTTCATCCAGAAAATATTCCTCTATGAGTTTGAAATGATCACAGCAAGCGCTCTCTCAGGTCCTCACCACACACATGTGGGCATGACGCAGACCTGGCAGTTCCTTGCTGGCTCTGTGAAAGACCTATAGTGAGACTGGTCATCTGCATCCTGACAGGCAGAACTTTAACACCAGGGATTACATTGCCAATGAAGATTTCTAATAACCAAGCACTAGAACATTCAAAAATCTCAAGCTTGGCATAGGATCTGAGCACATCCTATTTTCTCTTCTCACTCAGTTTTTCCGCTTTTTCTTGCTTTCATAGTTGGCACTCATAGTAATATTTCGACTGTATGGACTTGACCTCGCAGGCAACTGACTTTCTCAAACTTCACAGCTGGAGAAACCAAACCGGCAAAAAGTTACCTGCCACCTCCACCCTTTTAGCTTTCCTAACGAGGCAGTATCCCGTCCTCTTCTTAAAATAGTCCTTTCTGGGATTGTGGCTCCATGACCAGACTAATAATTAAACTCTAAACTCCCAAAACTACAGCCCCCTTCTTTAGCTTTCCCAGAGAAAACAAAAAGTGGAAGGAACCCCTGCTGCTGAGGCTGGGGGAGCATCTTGGTATGGGGGCCAGGGAAAAGAGTCTTAGATTTTCTTTCTGGTGTTAGAAACACACAAGAAATTTGGGAGCCACAAAGGTGGCAAGTGGCATGATCTTGCTGCTCCTCGGGAATGGAAAAAGTGAGGGTGAAAGGGTTACTCATGGTACACGTTTTTTCCATTGATTATTTTACATCTTAAAGAGCCGATGTCATTTCCCTGGAAAATCAAGGAGCAGGGAATATTTTCTTTTGAATATCTTCAAACATTTGCAAATGGTTACTCTGAACTCCCCAATGTACCATAAACAAGTGTAAACTGTAGAAATTCAGAAAATGCACAAATACAAACAGCTATCCCCCAAGCTCTAAGGCAAAGACAAAGAAGGGAGTATTCCATTTATAAATGGAATTCTTTGTGGATAGAATAGTTTGGGAAGTGTTTATACATTGTTGTCCTTATTATTTGGGGGGATTTCTTTTTCAGCTTACAGAAGCTGCAGAACTGGTATTTGGCGTCTTAAAAGTTGAAGATTAAAGGAAGTTTCCAACCTTTTAAAATCTTCAACTAAACTTAATTAGTTCTGCATCTTGGAAAATATCTGCCCATTAAAATCATTTGTAATCATATCAACAAACAAGAATGCATAGTCAGGTAACCAGGAACAGAATAACTTCAAAATGGAAAAAGAAACACCCTATAATTTCCCAAGAACTAACAAAAATGATGACTTCTTTGAAGACAGCTGTAGTTACCTGGATTTTTGATTTCAAGATACAGTGGGCTGTGAATCTATTTTAAATGATTTTTTAAAACAGTGACACAGTATGAAAACGGCGGGCATACTAAAAAGAATGAAGAAACCTGACAGAAGTTACTGACAGACTCTCCTGTAAGAGATAATTGAGTCACCAACAAGCATATGGAGAAATCCCTCACCGACACCTCACCCGCACCTCACCCACGCCCATGACTCAGTCCAGGTTTGTTTTTTGGCTTTTCAAGCTTTCTCCTTTGGCTTTAACGTGTCACCAAACCGCATTCACTGTCAGGGCACAAAAGTCACACAGTCCTTTATTTAACGGATGCATTTCCGGTGTCTGTAACCATATGCGTAGGCTGGGTTTCTGAAGGCAGAGAAGAAAAACAGCACCACGTGTGCACAGAAAATCAGGAAGGGTCAGAGCATGTAGGTGAATTATGGTAGGTTGAAACTGTGCTGCGAGGTGGCATGAAATGACAGAGGGCAAGAAGAAGTGTGATTTAGTGGAGGGGAGGCATTCTTCCCCTGTCTTAAATCACTTGTCTTGTCACCCCACTGTAGCTGGCAAAGTCTGGGAGTCTCTGGCTTTAGAGAGGAAAGCTGTAATTTCTTGGGGAACCCATCAAAAAAAGAACTTTCCAATCTCAAGGGGCGATAGGCGATTTCGTCATTGTCTTCTGAAATTGTCTGAAGCCAGGTTAGTATTTTTAGTAATGACTCTGGTCAACGTGCAAGACCCTCACCTGATTCCCTATTCAGAAACATATATCATCCAAATAGCCATCCTGTATTTCATGCTTTTATGTTCTTTTGGGCCCCTGCTACTTATGGACTAGTGACACTCTTCTTGACCTGGTCACTTTTCACTCCAGTAATGGTAGTAAAATCTTTCACCCTCTCATTCTTCCTTTAATGTCACTTGAATGAGTGATATTAGGATGGGTTTAAAATGACAATTCCCAATGCCTTTCTGGCTTTCTAAAGGCCATCATTTTTTTTCTGTCCCACATCTTCCCATTACTCACTGCTTTGTCAACCAGATTAAATTACTCTGGTGGAGAAAGCAGGGGCATTTTCAATTGTGGTGACTATGAGAAGGCTGAGGCCATCTGTCTTTGGAGAGCAGAACTTGCAGATGTAAAATCAAGGACTGGTGAACTGATTTTTAGTATTCTGCTCCCCCTGGCAAAGCCATCAATAGAAAAGGAAGCCTCACGGTATGGCGGCTGAGAAACTCTTCTTGCACCAACCAGGAGGGCCCCTTGCACTGGCTCTGTGTTTGCCAAGCAAACTTCTGGCTATAAGTTAGGTAGGTACTCCAAGGCAGCAGTAAATACACTGACTTAGGGACAATAATTTGGACACACCACATCAAGTCCACATAGGTCCACACCTGCATTTCCTACTGTGGAGTAATGGGTTGGTATTCTAGGTTTTTGTTGTTGCTGCTGAAACAACAAACAAAAAACACTGTCCCCCACACCCCCCCAAAAAATTTGAACACGGTCTAGACACTTAGAGAAGTGGATTGGTAGGCTTGGTTCTGTCTAGGAACTTTCGCCAAGACAACTGAGGTGGATAAAATAATTTTATCACCAATTAACCTATTCTTCTATAGTGTTTTAAAGAAAATACAGCCCTGGAGTCAGAAAGTTTAAACTTGAATCTCGACCCTGCTTACTAACTTGGTAATCTTGGGCACGTTACCTAATTCCTCTGTCTTAGTTTCCTCTTTAGTAAAATGAAGATAAAAACAATTGCTACATAGATCGGGATCCAAATTAACACTACTGACAAAGACTTAGAAGAGGACCTGTACGTACAAAAGCGAGCAACTGTTTCTCCTTGAAGGTCCACTTCTCCTACCCAGGCCTCCGTCCTCCCCAGATATACATCTCCACCAGACTGTAAGTGCCTTGACAGCCTGCCCTCAAGCATCATATTCACCGCTGTATCTCCCCAACTCCTGGAAAGAGCTGTGCACAAGTTATGTGCTCAATAAATGTTCATTTCCCTTCCCTTCCTTTCCATAAACAGTTGACAAGCCTGTTTGCTGACCTTGTGGACAGGGAGAGCAGTCAGGTTTCAGATCCAGTAGGCCTGAGTTGAATACTGGTTCCCTCACTTACCAGCTCTGATCTGGGTAACATCTCCAAGCCTCATCTTCCTCCTAAGTATGATACAGGTGGTGCCTATTCCTTTATGGTTGGCGGAGAATCAAAAGAAGCCGTATCTGGCTATAGCAGACAGCCACACAGCCCAGTTCCCCATCTTCCTCTTGCTGAAATTCTGGACTCATTATTTATGGTTCACTTGGCATTAAGAAGGACCCCCCCCCCCCCGCAATCTCGTGAGGTCAGGGATGTGCTCTCTCACCTATTTCAGCGATGTGACTCTTTCCCCTGTCAAAGCCTCCCACTGCCTGCAGAGGTGAGCAACCCACCAACTGAGCCACTAGCCCAAAAGGGAAGAAAGCAAAGCTGGTCAGTGATTCTTGAGGCCTGCCCTGGGGAATGCTACTTGGTGAAAAATGAAGGAAGAGACCCCATGAACAAGAGCTGCTCAAACATCTTGCCAGGCAAATGGGGCTCCGTGGCCTGGGTTCAACTGGCATAAGCATGTAAGAGGGTTAGTTTTTATTCTCATCTTGCAAACGGAATCCCCTGGTTATTGAGAACATTTAGTGAGCTGGGACATTCTGCCAATGAGTCTACCAGCTCCAAAAAGTGGCTCAGCTCACCTTTTACTACAGCCCTGTAACCTCATATTGGTCTCAAATTCTCTCTTCTTCCTCCCTCCCATTCTCCTCTACATTTGAAGTGTGAATTAGAGATGAGCCTAATAATAAAAGTATAAATAAGTAGATAGTGTTTCAAGTCGGGCTCAAGACTGAGCTTTACCATTGAAGTAAGTGACCTTCGGCATGGCACTTACATGCTGTGACTCAGTTTCCTCAGCTGTAAAAATGGGAATGCTGTTGGATCAAAATGATGAAAGTATGTGACCACACGAGGTGTGCTGCAAAACATGTAAGGTAAAATCATAATCAATACAACTCTAGCCTCTGCCTTGTAAGAAGTAAGGAGAGGTGCAACGAGTCGGAGAAGAGCCCTGGTGGGCATACAAACCTTTTACTTATTCTGATTTCTAATTCGGAGGCACCTCCTTTTGAGTGGAGGCTCCAGGTCCTCGGGCCCGGCGCTGAGCATGGGCGAGGAGATGATGCACGGCGCCATGGCAGTCTTCTCCGCGGGTTTTGGCACAGGCTGGATCACGCAGCCCGTCTTGGGCAGCATCCGCAGAGCATACGCGTGGTCCTCGTCCGCGGGGTTATTAAGGTTCGGGTCTGACTTGTCGCCCCCCGCCAGAGCCTCCTCCCCTATCAGCTTTTTGGCCGCCTCCCCGTCCAGGTGGCAGTTGGAAGCACAGTTGTTCTCCTTGACGGACTCCAGCTCGCTCACCGCGGGCTCCTCCGGCGACAGCAGCTTCTTTGGGGGCGCGGGAGGCGGAGGCGGCGGCGGCGGCGGAGGCGGGGGCTGCTCCGGCGGCGGCTCTGCGCCCTTGGCGCCCTCGGCGGCGCCGCGAGTGCCGTTCACAATGACATTGCAGGCCGCGGCGGCCTCGGGGCCCGCGGGGGCGCCTGGGCCGGGGTCGCCGGCGGGAGGCGGGCTGCAGTGGCCATCCCTGCAGCCGCCGCAGGTCCTGCGCTCCGCCGCGCCCGGCTCGCGCTCCGCCTTGACGTGCGCGTGCAGCGCGCGGTGGATCACGTTGTGCAGCCGGGCCCGGTGGCCCACGGTCAGGTCGATGACGCCTTCCTGAGGGCCCTGCAGCACTCCCGGGAAGCCAAGCTGGCCGCCTGCGCCCAGGGGGCTGCCGGCGCGCCGCGTCAGGTCCACCACCTCGCTCCGGCCGTGCTCCGCGGGCGCGGGCGCCAGGCTGAGGGCCTGGCCGGAGCAGCCGGGCGGCGAGTCCGCGGACTTGGATGAGCCCTGCTTGGAGTCCCGTGGGGACAGGGAGTGCCCGCTTGGCTTGCCTCCTGCCGCCGAGGAGTCGCCGGGGGCGCTCGGTATGAAGTTCTCCCCGTTGCTGGAAAATCCGTTGGGGGGCTTGGAATCATTGACGTGAGGGATGGGAATAGGGATGGGGATGGGCACGGGCAGCGGCACGATCACGGGGTATGGCACGAGCAAGGTAGGGGGCGGCACAAGCGGGGCGAGCGATGGCAGCCCGAAATTCATCATCTGGGGCACGGGCATCGGGCCATTTGGCATCATGCTCACTGGTGGGAAGGGGAGACTCGGCAAGGGCGCGCCCGGTGGTGGGGGAGGCAGCAGGCCCGGGGGATTCCCCGGCATGGTTGGGGTGCTCGGGGGGTGGATGTGGGGCGATAGCATGGGCCGGTGCATGGGACTGGAAGTGGGGCCCAGGTTCCTGGGGCCGCCTGGCGGGGGCCCGATGCCGGGGAGCATGGGGTTGGACAGAGGGCTGTTGGGATTGGAGGCGTGGTGCGGCGGTCCGCGAATGAAGGGCGGGCGGATCTGCTGCATGATCTGTTGTTCCATGAAGATGGGCAGCGGTACCGGGCCGCGGTTGGTCATCACCATGGGAGGACTGCGAGGCGGGACGCCCAAGGGAGGCCCAATGCTAGCAGGTGGCTGGACGGAGACAGGAGGGATGTTTGGAGTCTCGCTGATGGGCATGGACTTGGGCACTGGCGTAGGGATTTTAGTGACAGAGCAGTTGGCAGTGTCAGATGGAGAGACGGTGGTGGACGCCGATGGGCCAGGGCCCTGGCTTTGGCCAGCTGCAGCCACCGGGGAGGGTGCCTTCCTGCGAGCATCTGTTAGAGGGATATTCCAAGAGTCTGGAGTGAGCAGCTGCACCCCGGTGCCTTCTGCTTTATTTTCCATGGGAGGGTGTAATGTGCTGCACAGCCCAGCTGGAAGATTGGCCTGTGTCTCTTTGTAAAAAATGTCCATTTTGTACTGATTGAGACATTTTGCACTGCAGAACTGAAGCCTTCGTTCCCCGTCCCCAAAATCCAGGTATTCTTTTGTGTGTCTTATGTGCTTACACCAGTCACATACCTACAACACAGTAATAAGAAAAAAAGTAAGATAAGCAATTTCCTTTGGTAGATAACGTTTTCATGTTTCACATAAAGGTTCTTTCAAACTTTATCACGATTTTTCAAATCAGCAGGAGTGTTTTCTTCTAAAAGGTAAAATGGTTTGTAAAATGATTTCTCTTTGGAAGCCATAATTGCTTTATAAATATTAGCTCTTCAGAGCAGCAATTATTAACATCTTCTATTTAAAAAGAAAAGAAAAGAAAAAAAACTGTGTTATCCCCTTTAAGCATGACTTAAAGGTGGATCTGACAAAAAGGGGGACATATACCTGCCCACGTATTTTCACTGGTCAAGAGGCTCATTGGACATGCACATCTAATAGTTTCGGCTGGCAGGATTCTCCAGAAATTTCAGTGGGCTTTGAAATGTAGACCCTTAAAATTCTCGTGCGAAGTCACTTTACACTATTGACTGTTCAATAATGCAGTTGGAAGGGGTGTGCTGTGTTAACCAATAACGTAGCACTGAACATCATTATGCCTGGCTTCCAAGGGGAAACTTGGAATTAGTCATGAAGTCTGTGTGAGGTTTAGCTATTCCCAACCTGTGATGTTGCAGCAAGCTAGAATTATTTTTTGAGCTGTTTGCCCACTCTCTCTCAGTAGTCAGAATTTTTGGTGACATTTCTTGGCAGGCAGTCTTATTTAACAACTTTTCAAACACCAGAGAACGTTTTCCAAAAGTTTTTATGGCTTTTCCCCCCTTCAAATCTACTCCTGGCAAAAGAAAGACATCACCAAATTTATTTTAAAGTCGGGCTGCAGAACTAATTAAAGGCTGAGAGCTTTTCCCAATTGAAAATCACTAGACATCAAAGTTCAAAAAATAGTCATTCTCGGCTTCAGAACCCATTACTTTGGAGAAATTATTGTGATTTCATTAACACATTAATTTTGCAACACCATCAGCTCTCACAGATGGTGAAGACATGATCTACAATTCAAATATGACTCTTGTTTGCACAAATGTCTTTCCTTCATATGGCATTTTAAACAAGAATTAATATGAGTAATCTTGCCATAGCTATAAACAGATAAACAGATGTCAAAATTTTCAATAGTTCTTTCGGTGCCTTACTTTTTTGACTACTACATAATCTTATTTTCTTTTTATTCTTATTATTTTTTTTTTTTGGTCATTTCCTCAGCACTCAAGTCATACAGCAGCAGAGGAAGAATTTTGAAACACAATGCAATGGTGAGTTCATTGAATTTAAATCTCTCAGTAAAGCCCTGGTTCCAACATTGCTCTAAATACAACCCTGTTTTTGTTGAGGATGGTGTCTGTTGTTCTGTTGCTGGTGCATGTTGTTTAACTATGGTAAACTGATAGCATTAAAAGATGATACATTTTAATAATGATTGGTCACATAAACAATGCAAAAACAACATATGCTGGGCATTTGATTACTCATCTCATTTAACTCTCAGCTTTCCTCTACTATAAACAGTGGTGGCATGCTAGCATGTGATTGTGAGTGTACACACTTATGGCAGATGTGGGTCTGTATGTGTAAATGCGCTCTTTGCCTTCTCACTTTTCTTCCCCCTAATATTTGCAGGTAATATACTTGATGGTGTGAGACTGAATTACACTTATTGGCACACATTAGTTTTTCATTAGGCCTTATACCAAAATACCCTTTCAAAATACTTGTTGCAAAAAATAAATAAATAAATAAAGTCAATGCTAATATACTCCTGTTTCATTACAGTGTTTCAGGTCTCTCCAGAATTAAGAGAATTTTTTTTTAATCATAGTTGAGATGTCTAGTTTACAAATAAGTATGGAATTGCCTTTGATAAGAAGACACACAGAATCTATCAGACTCAAAATTCTCATCTAAAGGTTAAATAAACTAGCAGTGAAAACCTGACACATGTAAGTTATTATCTTTAAAACCAGCTCATTTTTATAAAGCTAATGTATAATGATGAGACATTTAAATTCCAATATGAAATAAAGCCACCTGATTCTGTTTCAATATTAGGCATCCACAGAAAGGCTAAAATGTAAACTTTTAAGCTTGACGTGAAGGATCAAATATAGCTTCTTTAATCATGATCTAAAAAAAACACTATCAATGAATTAAACTAATTAAAATAATATACCAAATTTTCTGGCATATTTCTTTTGGATCATATTTTTTAACCATAAGGGGAAAGAGTTTTCTGAAATCCTTAATTGGTTTTCAAATTGCCAGACTGAATTATTTGCCTCCGGAGGATTCCTCTGTTTCCTCAAGCTAAATAAATATTTTCAAGTAGAGTCACAAAAAATAATCTAAATATAATTTAAATGTTCTCCCTTTACTTCTTTCACTTTCAATAATTCATTGACGAATAAGGAATGCTCATAAATCTTTCCCAATTATCCAATGAGAATTCTCCACCGTATTTTATCTATTTCCACATAAAAGAATTACAGACATCAAAGTTTGAAGCAAATTCTGTTTCATCAAACTTTCCGGTTAAAGCAAAAGCCCAATGGTTAGCTACTTGATTTTCGGCAACATCCCAATGTGTTTGGGCAATACTGTGACAGTTTATGACTAGCTCATTTGGGGTAATGAGTGTGAATGTGTGTGTAGCCTTGCCTTATTACATTTCAACTCAGAACACTGGTCTAAAAATACAGTAAAGCAATCTTCCTGATGAAGCAAAAAAAGTAATAGAGAAAAAAATTGTCACTTAAGAAATAATGAATCACGTCTGTCTTACAGGACACATCGTTTAAGATTAGGTCAATGAATTTATGGCACAAATGGCTATATCATGTGAAGCAATAAAATGCAGCACATCATTCATTCTACATCTAATGACACACTTCTGGTAATTAAAGATTTCATCATAAGAGCCTGAGCTGATTACTTAAGACGTGGTAGTCAGGTGAAAATATATACTGTAGATCTCTCTTTAATAAAATAACATTTGCATACCCAGGAAATACACAACATGTGTCTCATAAACTATGGTTTTCTGAACTGTGGTGTAACAGGGTATTATTTTCTTCCCCTCTTCTTTCCACAGACGGCTTTAATTTTTTTTTAACTTTTTGCGGCATTAGTTTTTTCCTCATTATGCCAAGAAGTACCAAAAGTCCTTCAGATATTTTAGAAGATAAAGACTGAGAAGTGCAGCACTCAACTCACTAGGCTCTGGAATGATTTCCCCCTAATTCCAGCGGGCTTTGTTTCTGTTGGAATCTGGCCTCTTTGGTTCCACTTCTCTCCCTAACAGGTCCCAGATTGGACAGAGCTGAGGCTGAAGCTGTTTAATGATGGCAATCTGGGGACTGAACAATCAGCTAATGCAAGGCCAGTGAGCGAGACAGCTGAAATGCTTCGTATCACAAATACATAATGTATCACCGGGAAGACAAAAAGATCACAAAGGAGATAAACAAATGCGTATTCCATTCAACCCTATAACAGCAGTCCTCAAAAAGATTAAATTTACCTTCCTGGGATGTGTCCAATTCTAAACAACAGAATGAACATTTCCTTTAGTCCATTTAGAGTATTTATATTTTGGTGGCTGACTGCCAGGGTAGTACTTACAAGCTCAGTGGCCTGATGGATTCACTCCTTTCCTGTGAAATAAATGTGGCAACCTACACCGCTAAACTGCTCAAAAGACACTGCCTCAGCAGAAATATCACTTGCTCTTGATATAAGAAAACTGAAAGGCAGGACTTCTGGTTTCTATAACTCTTTCCATCTTGTATTTCCCCTGGAAAGAAAGAAAGCTATTCACGTTGGCAACTGAGCCTTTATTTTTATATAAACGTCCAAAGTCAAAGCCAAAGTATGCCATGAGGTTACCCACATGGGCACAATATAAATATTCTGCCGGGCTTAGAAGAAGATTCGGGTGATGGGGGAGGGGGACGGGGCTCCTAATTAACACATTAATCAGCTGTCATCTGTGGGAGTGAAGTTCATCCTTTAATGGAACCTACCCACCACCGCCTCTGAGTGGTAGCCTGGCATCAGGCAGTATTTCATTAAGAAACTCTTTTGCTGAAATCTTTCTTATCTGGGCAAACACATTTGCAGCAATGGAACAGTAAAAAGATACTAGCGATCCCTTGAATGCCATCAACAATTTGAAAAACAAAGCAAAATTTCCTCATGCTCAACTTTATACCAGTACAGCACCCTGGTAACAGCTCAGAAGTTGTAGCTCTTTAACCAAAACTGGAGCTGGCTGTAAGAGGCTGGTTCTCTAGATCTTGGCCTGTTAAATGGGCATTGGTCTTGCAGTCCAGACCAACTCGAAAAATTATGAGCTCACTGAAGAGTGAATCAAAGGAGGATATGGAGAGACATGGACAGGGGTCAATGTTTTGAAAGGTCTGGGTCTGCTCTACCCAAAGACAGTCACCTCACAGCATGAGTTTAGGGCCTCAGACTGACCCCACCTGAATATCTGCTTCTAGTCCAACCATGGAGTCGCATGACCCCAGCATCAACTGTTCCTTTGGGTTTAGACTTTGCCTCCATCAGGGCCCCAATCCAATGCACTTGGGCAGCAAAGGATGCTATTGAAATCATGTAGGATTTGGAATTAGAGGATGTGAGTATGAATCTGGGCTCCGTCACTTACTAGCAGTGCAACCTTATGAAATCCTCAGCCTCAGTTTCTTCATCTGTGAAATGGAACTGATAGTAGTAATAAGTAACACTTGTTACCAGTAACCCGGTTGCATAGAGTACTTTTTCAGTTCCCAGCCTGACTCTCTCATGGTTGCTGCTGTCCCAGGAACATCCCATATGTTTAAGTTCAGTTTAACTTAACGGGAAGATATTTCTATGGCAGCGTGAGGAAGGAAAGGGAGGTTTTCATCTAGGCTTTCCCATGAGCCTGCGAGTCTTTGAGGTAGAATGGAATATGTTTCTCTCTGGGCAAACCCATGCTGAATCTCACAGACCCCAGCCCCCATCCTAGATCCTGCCATCCCAAGGGTGACAGAGGGGTTGTCTGCAGTGACAAGGAACAGGGCAACAGGACTTTGTACTCCCAGCTGCCCACCGCCCTGAGAAGGCTCTATTCAGCTCCTGCTGAGCCCTCCTCTTCTTCCATGGCCAGTCATTCTCTAATTCAGGCAAAAGCTTGATAAAGCAGCATGACTGCTTGGAAATGACTGTTAGAACCATTAAAATGAATAATTCCTCTTAGGCTCAACTGCTGTTTGAATAGTGGAAGCCATAAACTGTGCTATTCATGTTTTATTAAAAAACAGAGCTGATGAACGATCTGCTTGACTCATTACATGGCAGGACTATCTTCCAAAGGAAGGGTCAGAAGCCACAGTATCATGTGCTTTGAAGACAGGATGACCCGAGCCCTGCATGGCAGAATGCACGTGAGGGCGAGCCCCTACGGAGGGCTGATGGGCGGACCAAGCTCACCTTTCCAAGTTTCCTTGCAAAGTTGGATTCCAGTGAAGGAAGGAAAAAGATGACCTCACCTTAGACATGCACAGCCATACAGAAATCAGGAGAGGGATTTAGAATCAGCAAGAGCTATTGTTTAAAAAAAAAAAAAGCCAATTCATGGAGAAGTTCATTTTCAAAATAAACTTTCTGCAGTTTTATATTCCAACATGATCGTGTTTGCTACATAGTTCTTTTTATTTAAGGGTCTTAGTTTTTTGTTTTGTTTTTTGTTTTGCTTTGTAGCTTGGCCTGCCTCTCTCCCTCTCTCTCAATCTCAATCTCTCTCTCTCTCCTCCCTCTCCTCTCTCCTCATACAGAATTTGGAACCCACGGAGAGGCTAACAAGCATCTTTGTTAGAACTGAAAATCTCATTAGAAACTGCCCGGTAGGAACTGTACACTGTGACTCAAGTTCTACTTATAAGTTTTAAGCTGGATTTCAGAAACCATGGCCCCAGTCATCAGGCAGATTCTTCTCTTTCACACGTGCAGTGAACTCTGAAAGGCAGAAGAGATGGGCTTGGTTTTCAGGATCTCAGTGAGCATTGACAAACAGCTCCTTACTGACCCAAGTCTGTTTCTACAGCCACAGCAAGAGATAGAGTCCTGGCCTGTATTCAGTGACCACGGGTCCATCCTCATAGCCAAACACATGATTCAGAAGAAGGTGAATTTTCCCTTTGTTCTGACATACTAGGCTGCCTAAGCGCATTAGCATATCATCACAAAACTCTCCGCTTCATTTAAGCTGGATAAATGCAACTTACATCTTCTTAACACAAGTCATCCAGATGGAAACTAAAAAATTCAAACATTGGAAAATCTGGTCTACCTGTTGCCAAATGTCTGCCTCTCTGTTTTCCAGTCCTGTGGTCCTGAGGGGACAAGGAAATAGGCCAGGAGATCTCAGCAGTGAAATTCTGCCCTGAACGGAACCTCAGAGGTCATCTAGTCTGTCCCATAGCCTCCAGTGCCTGGTGGGGCAGGTATTTAATCACGCCAAGCCTCAGGTGCTCAGCTAAAAACTGAGATCATCCACAGTGACGCACTGCCTGGGAAACATGTGAGGACGAAAGAACCAGCAAGTGACTGCGGATGTGGAAAATGTGAAAAAGCAGAGAACCGTGTCCTACTCCATCTTTCATTGCCATGTGGCTGCCATGCTTCGATTTCTCTCCTTTTTGTCAACTCCAGATATTCTAACTATGACCTGCCCTTTGCCATCACAAAATCCAATGTATTCACTCCTAAATGAACATTCATTGAGGGCTCACCTCATGCCCGGCACTGTGCTAGGAACCAGGGAAATGAGTTAAGGAAGATGCATGCTCTGCCCTCATACAGCTTAGCATCTCCTGCAGGACACAGGAGGCCTGCACGTCTTTGTTTTTATTGACTCATCTGTGCTTCAAACTGAAGCTTAAGGAAAACCTGACCTTCTATTTGTAATGCTTTCATTTATTCAAAAATAAGTACTGAGCTGTGCTCAAGAAGGCACTGAACTGTGAAACAGTATGAGAAAGAGTCAGTACCTGCCCTCAAGAAGCTCAGAATCTATCTATTAACAGTCCTGGGAGAAATGTGGATGCATCTCCTCTCCCCAGGAATACCCTGCACCCCCTCCAACAACAGATTTGTTCTGAGTTCAACCAACACTTTTTAACTGAAAAGATTAATATTAATATTTTAGTGTCTCAATATAAAACTCCCCTTTGTGCTTCTAACCCTGTGACTCCTCTTTTTTCAAATATATATCCGAACCTTTTTTCCAATGTATATTTACCTTGGTTATTGAAACTCTCCTCGTTTTCAATATATAGCTGAATCGCTTTGATCTCATTTCTCATTACTTTGTTTTCTAAATGTATACTTGAATATTTGAAGTCTCATTATTTGTGATTATAAGAGCCCTCTCTCTGCCTGAAAAAACTGGAGGGAGGGACCTTGGGTTGCGCTTACGTATCAAGGGAGATCCATCAAACTGATGTTTTAGAAAGTGAAGTGTACTTACTAGTTACTTGGCTTCTTTTTATCTGTGGTCACTCACCTCATTTCTCCTTTCATACAGACTTTTTAGAAAATGGCAAAAGTCACATTTCAAAACACATGGCTTTAATTCCACAACACAGCTAATCATACATCAAAAACAGGAGTTTTGGGAAGGATTTCTATTATTATCTGTGATACTTGAAACAGTCTTTTTTTTTCTAGGGATTTTATTTGAATCTTCCTCCAGCCTCCTCACCCACTGGGGCTGTGTTTTGGCATCAGCAATGAACAGCCCCACTAAAATGCCAGAAGACCAAGGCTGTGTGTGTGTGCAGGTGGTCCAGGTCAAGGGCACTGCTGGGCAGAATTCACGGCTCCTCCAGCAATCCTGCTCTTCAGCTCCCTCTCTGGCTGCTTCTCAAAGACTTGCAATGGCTCCTGGTGACCTATCATTTATTTACCAACTATATACAGATTGCTCAGAATCTGGCAGACACCTAGCAAAGGGCTTTACCTGAAATGCCTTGTTCAGCCCCTTTTAACAGTCTTGCACATTATTCTTCTCCTGGGTTCCAGCCCGAACCAGCTCCTACCTGTGGATGCTCAGGATGGCCCCACTTCAGCCCATGGTGCCCATCTCTGCCCAGTCCTCAAATCTCTGCAGGACACTCCATCAAAAGTTACGGCTTTTATTATAGTGCCTACTGGAAGCCCCAATTTGATATCATAATAATAGATTATACAAGGAATAATAGCTTGCATTATCTAAGCACTGGTAACCATGCTAAATATGTTACCTGGGTTACCTCTTTAAATCTCCACAAGTACCTTATCATACAGATAATTGGGGTTTAGATAGGCTAAATAACCTGCCCTAGATTACCTATGCAGGTAATAGACGGCAGATCTAGATTCTAACTTAGATCTGTCTGGCTTCAAAGCCCATAAGGTCCCTGCTACCCCAAGGATTTTTTGCATTTTCCTTTAAAACTACAGGATTAAGATGACCAACTAATTCAGGCACACCTTGTTTTATTGTGCCTCCTTTTATTGCACTTCTCATTGTGATTTTTACAAATTGAAGGTTGGTGGCAACCCTGAATCCAACAAATCTATGGGTGCCTTATTTCCAACAGTATTTGCTCCCCTCATGTATCTGTGTTGCATTTTAGTAATTCCCACAGAATTTCAAACTTCTTCATTATTTTGTTTTGTTATGGTAAATTGTGACTTGTGATTTTTAATGTTGCTCCTACAAAAACAATAAAATTTCCTGAACGTTCAGATGATGGCTAGCATTTTTCAGCAACAAAGTATTTTTAATTAAGGTGTGTACATTTTTAGACATCATGCTATTGCACACTTAGAGTACGGTATAGTGTAAACATAACTTATATGCACTGGGAAACCAGAAAATTCATGTAACTCACTTTACACAGTATTTGCTTTATTTCAGTGGCCTGGAACCTAACTGCAATATCTCTGAGGTATGTCTGTATTTGATAATAACTTTGTTTTGAAATTTCAGAATCACAGACATCTAGACCTCTAAGGAACTTCACAGGTCAAGCCCAACCTATCTCCCCAGCAAGCTTGGGTTTCCTTCCACCCATAGATGGTCTTCCAGGTGCCACTCATACCTCCTACGATAGGGAGACCACCCAGATCCACCCACATTGCTAAAGAGTGATTCACACCATGATGATCTTTCTAAAGAGGGTTGCAATATAGTGCAGAGCTCTGTGCAGCCTATTTTGTTGTCAAACAGCTTTGATTATTAGAAAGTCTAACCAGTCAATGTCCCTGTTATTTCCACCCACTGACAGTAGTTCTGTTCACCAGCTTCCAGCACAGGTCAGCTCCTCTTCCAAATCTCAGCCTTCCCAATACTTAAAAAGAGCTATCATCTTTTCCACTGATTTTTATTTTTAAACCTCCCAGCTTCTGCATCCAGTCCCCAGGTACAAGTTCCCAGAGCCCTCCTAGCCTGTCTGTCCTCCTGCGTCTTTTACCCAGGCATATACTTTACCCTAGTAATGTCCCTCTCAAAGGGTGGAGCCCATAACAGAATGCAGCAGCCTGACAGGCACAGAATCCAGGAACTCTCGCCTCCCTCACACGGAACACCACAGCTCTGCTAATGCCACCCAAGAGTGCACCTGCTTTTTGAGTAGTAACATCCCTCTATTACGCATATGCTCTTTCAAAACGAGCATTTATTGAATATCTGTTGTGTACTGAGCTTGAAATGTTCACTTATCTCCTTTAATTCCGACAACAAACTTGTAAAGAAGCTACTGTTTTTCCCATTTTACTTGAAAATGAGAAAACAAAGATTCCCTAAGCTCTCACAACCTACAGATAACAGAGCTGGGATCCAGATACAGAACTTCCAACCCAACCTCTTTTCACTCTACTGCATTGCTTGCTTCACTCTGAGTTTCTGGTCAACCAAAAGCTTTTCCTCCTAAGTGCTCACTAACCACTTGTTCAGTGATATGTTCAAGATGTTTGAGGATAAGCCATCAAGCCTACTGGTCTAGAGTTTCATAAATCAGAAACCCATTCCCAATTTTGAAACTTTAGTCCATTTTTGTCTTTTTGAAACCTCTCCTTCTCCCAGGATAGAACAATTATTATCCAAAAGTAGAAATGAAATTATCTACAAATTCCTTCAAAGTGGCAGGGAGATCTGAATTTGTTAGAGAAGCAGGTGCTCTCTGTCTATCTCTTTGCCCTCAATGTGGGATTCCTAGTCTTCTTTTTTGGTATCTGTTCTACCCTCTTCAGTATAAAGAACATTCTCTTTATGGAGACAATGGAAAGAAACCAAGTAAAAGTTGCCCAGCCTTGTTTTCTCACCCTCTTGTGTTAAATATTACACCATTCGCTCTAAACACTGATCTATCCAATTCTGTTTGCTCCTTCCATGAGCATGACCCTATGCTTTTATAAAATTTTATTATAAAAGTTTTCTTTTATTTCTTTTATTACCTTGGGCAGTTCCCCCAAGGGTTTATCTTTTCATGCACCCTAGCCCTCCTGACACAATTTCATTTTCAGAATTTCCCATCCTCCATTTTGCCCTCCCCACCCTCCACAAACTACACTGAGCTGCTGATTTGAGGAACAAATCAACCTTTCTTTGGATTAAAAAAGAATCTGCTTTTCTATAATGCCAACTGCAGTGACATGGATGGACGTAGAGATTATCACACTAAGTGAAGTAAGTCAGACAAAGACAAATACCATATATCACTTCTATGTGGAATCTAAAAACAATGATGCAAACAAACTTATTTACAAAACAGAAAACTATGTTACAAAACACAGAAAACCAACGTAGGGTTACCAAAGGGGAAAAGGAGTGGGGAGGGATAAATTAGGAGTTTGGGATTAGCAGATACAAACTATTATATATAAAATAGATAAACAGCAAAGTCATATTGTATAGCACGAGGAACTACATTCACTATCTTGTAATAGCCTATAATGAAAAAGAATATGAAAAAGTATACACACACACACACACATATGTATAACTGAATCACTATGTAGTACACCAGTAACTAATACAACACTTAAATTAACTATACTCCAATTAAAAAAAGTTTTTTTTAAAAAGGAATCTGCTTTACTAAATTCTAGAGAATGTGGTTGATCACATCCAGCATCCGCTCCCTCTGCCGTGGCACGTTCCAACATGGTGTGTCTCTTCCCTCTCCATCCACACACCAAGCAGCTCTCCCTTGTGTTAAACAAACCGGTAGTCAAAGTGAGATTCCTCTCACAGCTTCTCCACCTTCTCAGAGATATCCACAGGCGTGTGAAGAATGATCGGTTGCTTTTCTAAGAGAATGCTATTCTTAGCAGATATCTAGGTAATTGTTCCATATCTTGCTTCTTTGCTAATTAATCTATTTTTAATATCTTCTTCAGATTTTTGTACTCAATACCCCCTCCCCCAAATAATTCTTTTGATGTTTCCTTTTATTTTCTTAAAATTCCCATTTTGCATTTCCCCTCAAGGGCATGGATGGCCATACAAGGTTATATGCTCCTAAATTTTACCCACCTATTAGATATGCTGGCAGGGTATGGGGTTTATATGTTTCAGTTTTATAGGTTGGCTCTAGTCTAGGCATATAATCCCCTCCAAGTCTCAGTGATCTCTCTGAGATTGTTTTTATCTTTTTGTGCCCACAATCCAGGGTAACTTGGTCCTTCCCACTCTCTGCATTAGTAGATCAGTTTTTATCTTTTTGTGCCCACAATCCAGGGTAACTTGGTCCTTCCCACTCTCTGCATCAGTAGAGCGATGTCAGAAGTCATTGCCTGTTCCTGCCTATGGCTTTAGTCTTGAAAAGGACTGGCCCCTTTTTCATTATCTCATCTCTTCCTGTGTCATACCTGTGGCCTTCACGGTATCTAGTCTTACAGGTTTAAAACATAGCCAACTGGTTTACACTCTTATTTATTCATCATTCTTTTGTTAAATCTCAGTTATTAAAAACAAAGAGCAAGCCCACTACTATGAAATTTCCTCTGATGTGTGTGTACTTCAAAGTAAAAAGCACACCACACCAGAAACCCAAATCGACAAAACAATTGACCCCCAAATTCTCTCCATTGTGTTCCCAGTGGCTTGCAGAGTGTTTGACAGTAACATAATTGCAATAATGAGGAGGTCTGCGGGCCAGGTTGTGGTCGTGAGCTCATGGACGTTTTAGCCCTAGGCTCAGCTTCAGGCCAGCAACAGTCGCCTGGGCCAGAGTCGCCAATGGAATCCCTTATGCTCAGTTACACACAAATGTGACATTTATGGCATCTGGTACACAAGGCTACAAATTCAAAAGGCCCAGAGTGCTGGGCTCACAAACTTGGGGAAGATAAATAATTTAGGATGCCTATTGTCTTGTCTTTTTAGTTAATTAAAACCAGTGTGAGAGCACCTACTTAGTGACGGTTTCTTAGGTATTGGGGAGGGATGTGCCTGGCTGCTTCTGACTTCAAATCCACATCGGTTCCTTTGTCTCTGAAAAGCTTCCTGGATGTTTGTGGCCTATTGCTTTGCCTGGTTCTCGTCCATCTTTGTTCTGTGAATGCAACCATCCTGCTGTGCTAACTACTCAGCGGAAAGCCAACACTCCACTGGTGCTAGATTCTCCACTCAGTGTCCCTCTTACAATTCCATCATCCTAAGCAAATCCTGGGTCAGCTCAACCCAGTCTCCCCATCCAGGCTGAAAGTGCTCAACGGTGTGAAGCAAGACAACCCCGGACAAAGATATGCAATGCATTTGTATACGTTTAAACACATCTCTTATTTATAGAGCTCCTTTCTTCCAGTGAATTCAAGTGGTGCAAGAGACACTATCACAGTAGCACTCACCAGAGGTCTGAAAAGAGGCCAGCAGCCAGATAACATACCTTATTTTAGAGAGGAGTAAATTAAGACTAGTCACCATCATATATCCATTATCAGTATTTGGGTAAAATCCCCCATCTTATAACCCACGTATAACTAACTACATCATTCTTTGGTCTACTCTGAAGAAAGGAAATGAAATGAGGAAGCATCCTTTCATTTGACCCATTGTGCAGCTGGACTACTGGCTCCTGGGTGAAAAGAGAAATGAGTATGACTGCGCTGCCTAACCCGCAGCCTGAGCAGTGGGCCTCAGACCTGGTAAGACACAGAAGGAAGGCACACGGAGCGGGGAGGATCTAGACATGTGAGGCGGAGCCTCTCTTCTAGTGCTTAGTGCCTTAGAGTGAAAGGAAACGTATTATTGGACGTATTGTGCTCTATCAAGGCAGGCCCCGGTGTGGACCGGGGTGTGGAGAAGTGGGGAGGAACAGGAAAGGGAGGATAGAGGAGGGAAAGAAGAACTGTGTAGGAACTACCTTTGTATCAGAACAGAGTCCCTTAGATGCTAAGTGCCTGCTCCGGCCACAGCCCCACTTCTTTCCCGGCCATAGCTGACTGGACTCCGGGATGCCTCAAGTCCTTGGGGTGGCTCTGCCTCACAGGGACAGAGCAATTCAATAAGCCAATCAAATTTTCTTCTTTGAGGGGTCGGGCATCAAGATAATAAGTAGTAGCAGGAACAATGGTTATGGGCATAAAGCCAGAGGACTGCAGAGGACAGGCAGTGAGCAGAAGCCCTGGAGGCAGAGTGGAGGGAAGAGAGCTGGAAATAGCAGGAGTAGAAGTCAAGCAGCAGGAGTTGCAGGTCCTCAAAGGCCACATACAAAAGCAGGAAGCAAAGATGCCCGCTCCTGGAGGACAAGAAGACAGTCCAATCACCCAGTTTTTTTTTTTTTTAATGTATTACACTTTTATATATATATATATATAGGCAGGGAGGTAATTAGGTTTACTTATTTATTTATTTTTTTAGAGGAGGTACTGGGGATTGAACCCAGGACCTTGTGTAAGCTAAGCATGCACTCTACCACTTGAGCTATACCCACCCCCCACTATGGGACGATCTTTGCCTCCAGAACCACTGCCCAGACTCCATGAGGATAGGCACCAATGGCTATTTTCATCTCGATGGTTTTCTTGGGCTTCTATGTAGCAAACCTCCATAACTACAGGAAGACTCAGAATCTGACCTAGCTTCTTTATACATTTTCTCTGATTTAGTCCTCACCACAGCCCTTTCCAGTATTCCTCTCTATTAAAAGATGAGGAAAATCTGGGGAGAGGCAGTGACTTCAAAGTCCTTGCATGATCCTGCAACACTTCCTCCCGTGGTTAAGGAGCTCCGTGTGGCACAGTCCTACCATACGCCCTGCTGTGGGTGTGGGGCGCCCGGGCAGCCTCAGGCCGGGGACGCAGAAGTGAACACCAGCATACGCCTCTTTACACCAGAGCTATTTCAGAGGGCCACCGCAGAAAGGGCACGCGACTGCTACATCCGGCCCTTGTCTGTCCCTAAACCCGCTGTAACCCCCCACTTCTCGCTGACCGCTCCTTCCCCAACTCTACTGCCTACGGGGTATCTGAGAAACACCAATCCCGTCAATGTTCTGCCTCTAAAAAAGAATTCCATGGTCAAATAAGTTTGGGAAAAGTTGCACACCCTGTGCTCCTCTGGGAGATTCTCACTGCAAACTGACATATTAAAGCCCCTGAGAAGTTCTGCAGAAAAGAAATGTTAAACTTGATTAATCCAGAATTTCCTTGATTTTCCAAAAATATAATTTTTTTTTTCCCCTGGTGGGATCCTATAGGCAAACACTTTGGAAAGTGCTACTGTTATGACTTGGATGCATGTAAGACAGAGCAGGAAACCTAGGCTTTGCCATTGTTCCTCTGATTAAAGCTTTCCTCTGCAGTCCTGGGCCTGGGTCTCATAGAACTTTTAGACCCCAGCCCACTGTTGGCACATGGTAAGGGTTCCCACATGCAACTGTTGGTTGTTACCTGAATTGTAAGAGATGGTGAAGGTGATTCGCATGCCTTTGCCCTTCTGCATGACCACAGGCTCTGTCCTGCTGGGAATCAAGGTTACTCATCCCCTCGCAGCACTTTTCTCAGCCCTTCAGCTCCCCCCTTACCTCTCAGCAGCTTCCTGTGCTCAGCGAGGCCTGCGCCCTATTATATTTCACCCTGTGGTTTCAGCTTCTGCAGTCACTACAAACTCAATTTCTGTCCTCTCCGTTCTGGTTACCCCACACAGCCCGCCAGCCCACAGGATGTCATGAATACCATTACCTCTTGTGTGACCTTCCAAAGCCTGAAGCTCCACCCCAGAGCATTTTGGGTCAGACCACTGCATTTTCTGCATTAAAGACGAATGCATGAGCATCTCATGAGAACCAGGATGCCACAACCGAGGAGCAAACTCTTAGAGCACAGCACAAGAAAAGCAAATGGCCTATCGGTATTTTCATATTCATACCCAAAGGTCTGGACTTATCTTTCCTGCTGAATGAAAATAAAAAATCAAGAAATACGACTTCAACCCACTTGCCGGCACACTGATCTTGAAAAAGATTCGATGGGTCCATGAGGGTTTATTTGACTCTAAGCCCCATTGATCATTTATCTCTTCCTTTGGCTATTCTCTGCCACAGGTGGTTGGGCAAATTCACCCTCAAGAGTGGATGACATGTGTCCTAAAGCTCCAGGAGAACTACGGTCTCAAAAGGAAAATGGGTGATTGACTATCCCTGGGTTAAGTAAGTACATTTTCCTCACCAAACACCTGTACCCTGTAACACATACGTCATGGCCTGATAAACCCAACAGGAACACAGCTGCCCTAATACTGTGATTTCTAACAGATCATCTACTCTCCCAAGTCCTATCAGATGGAAATAACTCAAATCCTTTTCTAAGTCCTGGTAACAACAGTCATTTTACCCAACAATTTGACTAAAAAGGGTTATGACCATTGTCTAGTGAGAAAGTCTAACACTACCTAAGCTGTCAATACCTGTTTCCAGACACTTTAAGAGAACACAGGCTTGGCCCTGGGATAGTCTGAGTAAGCCATGGAGCGAGCAGACTCCCTGGCTAATTGAGTTTTTTGCTGAGCACCAGTGAGACGTGAGACATGAGTTCGGATTGGAATTCCATTATGGGTTTTAAATAATTAAACATTACATGTTTGGAACCTCATTCTTCTGTATTACTTTTTAAATATTAATCTATTTACATCAGCGGACTTCCTGCAGCTTGACACACAGTAAATGGGAGTCACACTGAGAGAGACAACTGTGTTCCCAGCTTAAGACATCTTTGATGTTGAGCAACAGTAAATGCGATACTAACCTTAGGTCCAACCTGATCCTCTACCATAATTAGCCCCCTTTTAGAAGGTGGCTTCTTCCGTTTTCCAACACATTCCACATTCCTCATCATCACACTGACTTTTTAAATTAGTGAGAATCCAAATTCATCTTATTTGGAGAGCTTTATAATGCCCCTTGAGACCTCAGGGAGGGGAGGCACCCTGTTCTCTTCAGTGCCAGGGTTAGGAAATGGATGTGGAAGGTATGTGAGGGTTTCCTTGGCTACCACCCCAGACTCTTATGACACTCCAGCAGAAAAATTCAAAACCCGGAGCACACATAAAAACCTCATTAAGGGCTAACCCTGCTTACATAGTGCCCTCATGCCGAGAGGAGTTCTCCTCGGGTGCCCAGAGGCCACTGTCCTTCTGGGAAACACTGTGATCTTCCCTCCTCCCATTTCATCATCCCTGCCAGCAGCTCTCCGGTGCCCTTCTCTCTGCTGGTGGAGGGGCAGGGTGGGTGGTTTCTGACTGTGATTTTTGCTGCCTCTCTGTCCTCTCCTGGGTCAAACACAGAACATCCTAGGGACAGAGATGAGGACTGAAACAATGGTGGACGTTGTGATGTTGGACAACAGTGGACTCTGAGGTTCTAGGCCAGGTAGGATGATTGACAGCTGTCTAAATCCAAGGATGGGGAGAACCCACGCAGCAAGTGTCCATTGCTCCGGACACTAGCGACTCACTGTTTCTGCAGTCAAGGTAATCATCAGATGCACGTCTCTGCTTGGCCCCTAGCACAGCGTGCCATTGAACGGTCTCCAATTTGGTTTCAATTCAAGAATTCTATTCCCTTTTAAGATAAAGCTAGCCATACAGACCAGCCATGATCTGTTTTAAAGAGTAAAACTCCATTTTACTTAACAAAAGAAGATGTAGACTTCAAAGCAGAAAATTACATGGGAGCTACACTTGTAATAGAAAAAGAGCCCCCTCCCCCTCCGTGACTGCCCACCTTGGTGACCACAGAGGAATCAGGAAGTATTGACATTCCCAAGAGGTTAAACACAAAAATCTCTACCAAATGTCAGTATACCTTTCTATTGTTTTACCTGTCAGTACTACAGAATGGCTTATGCAAAATACCTCAATGCAAATGTCTCTAATTAGTCTCAGAAGGAAGCTGGGTCCCACATCCTCCAGGCAATGCATGGTGCGGAGCATAGTTGGTCCAGGAAGGCTGCAAATCCTAGTCACTGACTGGTGGTTCCTGGAAGCTGGGTGCACCTTGGAAGAGCTGTCTGTACTTGACTTTGGAAAGAACAAGTAGATTCCTAGTGTGTAGGGCAAATGCTCCAGAGGAAAAGAAAAGCTCCGGGCTTGCTGAGGGTTCTGCAATGGTTGAGGCCTCGTCTTCCTCAACCAGCAGTGTTCAGTTCTTCCTGATGCAGGCATCTCCTTTTGACCCAGAGTTTCAAGATCCTTTCGGACCAGAGGAAGGGATGACTTTCACCTCCTCTGCCTTCCCTTTAGAGGCAGGACAAACAGGCAGGCAGAGAAGCCAGTGCCTGCTCTATCCCAGATTATCTATGGAACCCTCCTCTGATTCTCACATTCAGATTTTACCCTTAGGAACACACCAATCTTTGAATAATTCCTGGTTTTAAGAAAAGCAAGCACTCGCCACAGGCAGACAGAAGTCATCCAGTAGGAGGCTGAGCTTTTCATGTTTATAAGACAGACTAGAAAGCAGGAAAAACCAAGCACTCTCCGTTTGCCTGATCCCCAGAGACTGTGGTTTCCTCAAGATCATCTCAGTCTTTGTCCCTCTGATTTGCAAGTGACTTGGAGGACATAAGATAGCATTCCCTAGAAATATCTAAAAGCTTCATCAACCTATTGCTTAGAAGTACCCCACTAATATTCAGTCTAAACCTTTCTCTGCTTAATTTCATTCCATCACTCTTACCCTAATTATACCTTGTCTCCAGCTAAATAAATTCCTTCCTTCCTCAGTGTTTATATCCTTCAGATGTCTGAAGACCACGATCACGCCAATGACCCAAATCCTCAGACCTCACTAATGGGAGCCGAATGCGATAGAAAGAATGATAACACAAACAGTCCCTGGGTTTGCCTCAGACTCCAGCTGGGTCTTTCCTGCTTTGTTAGCTCTAAGATCCTTACCCACAGAGCTGCTCCATGTTGAGTTTTCCAGTTATTAGCCTAAAAGGGGATATGCCAATAGGTCAGAGCAGTACACAGTTATAAGATACGCAAATTGATGCTCCCACTGAATTAATAAACAGAAGGAGACAAAATCCCCAAAGAGTAACTCTAAATATTTCAGAAATTTCCATCAATGATGCTGAGTGATTTTTTTTAAAGGAGGGACATACTTTAAACAGTAAAAATGATAGATCACCATTAATTCCCTTTTGATAATTGGTTTTGCATTCAGCATATAACAATTCAACCACTTTTGGAAGTTCGAGGTCATAAAGCCTTGGAGTTGAACTGGCACCAGGGAGTCTTTTTTATCCCACATTCCAGTCAGCGCAGGGAGCCCTGCCACAGTATGCCTGGCTGGTTATCTGACTCAGCTGCGATGCTTCTGCCAACAGGGAACTCACTACTGCACCAGGATGTCCATCCTACTCATGTTAGCAAACTTTCTCTGATACTGAGAAGAAACGTCCTTTCCTACAACCCCTAACCACAGGCCGAGCCCTCTCCTCCAGAGCCACTCACATGGCTGCACCCTCTTCCACACAGACGCCCTTCATATACCCAGCCACAGGGGTATACGTGTTCCCTTGGCCCTTTCATCCAGAAGGAACATCCTCAGTTGCTTCCACTGCCCTTCAGCATTGTGATTTCCACACCATCACAGTCCAGGCTACCTCCACCTCACCTCCACCTCATTCTCAATATGTGACACCCAAGGTGAAACACAACACCCTCCTGAGCCTGCCCTCCAGGGATCACTAGAGCATAGCTGGCAGGAGACTCCATGGTGTGGTTTTATGGTTGTTGGAAAGGTATTCCTTTCCTCTTCTTCAGGTATGACATTCTACCTTTAAAGATTTATTTCTTTAGGTTAAAATATTACATATCCAGGAGTCCTCTGTTAAAAAATCCAAATATCCCCAAAGGAGTAATATTTTAAACCACCCACAGGGAATGTGAAATGATTTATTCAGCAACTGTGGAGTGAGACCTGGATTCTAATCGCTGGCTTTGTCATTTTCTACTATGCAACCACAAGCAAGTTATTTAATCTCTCTGAATAGGAAGAATAGTTAAGAATTAGGTATTGGGACTTGTCAATTTTTAAGACAATAATCATCAAACATTATCCAAGTATCTGTGAACTTATAGCAAATATATTTTTCCTTCTCTCTTTTCTTCCCACTTACTGCCTCTACAATTCTCAGAAAAAAAGAGCTGGTTTTAGATAGGAGTAGAGTGGGTCACTTACAGTTAATATCGAGATCATCATGGGGTAGCAAAACACATGTGAGTGAAACTCCAATCAACAACTGAGAGATTATCATACTAAAGGAAGTAAGGCAGACAGAGAAAGACAAATACCATATGATGTCCCTTATATGTGGAAACTAAACATACACACACACACAAACACACACGAACTTACTTATAAACAGAGACTCACAGACATAGAAAACAAACTTATGGTTACCGGGGGGAAAGGGGGTGGTGAGGGATAAATTTGGAGTTTGGGATTTGCAGATACTAACTACTGTATATAAAATAGATAAACAACAAGGTCCTACTGTATAGCACAGGGAACTATATTCAATATCTTGTAATAAGCTATACTGAAAAAGAATATGAAAAGGAATATATTACATATACATATATATACATATACATATATATACATATATATATAACTGAATCACCATGCTGTACACCAGAAACTAACACAACATTGTAAACCAAATATACTTCAATAAAACAGCAACAAGAACAACTGGATTGGTTATGTTTTTTAATAAATGCTTTTCTGCCATCCCTTTGAAATATTTTGAGGCATCACCCTTGAAAGAAAGTCAAAGAGAATCCCTAATCCGGACAGGTGTTTCTCCTCTGGGATCAGTCTTAGAAGGACCCTTGAGAAACTCTAGATATTGATCTCTGCAGCAGAACTGAAACATAAGTGGACACAGCCTTGACCCCTGGCTGGGATGGATGAAGCTGCAGTGGGACACACTGCACTGAGCGTTCTGAGCTTCTGCATAGACAGCTCTGGGGCCCTGGGCCAGAGCTTCCCCAACTTAACTACACATCAGAATCACCTAGCACTCTTGTTAAAATGGATTCCAGATATTTGTAGACTAATGTTCATTGCGGCATTATTCACATTAGCCAAAAGATGGAAACAACCCAAGTGTTCATCAACAGATGACTGGATAAACAAAACATGGCATATACAGACAATGGAAGATTATTCAGCCATAAAAATGAATGATGTGAGGCGGGAGGGTATAGCTCAGTGGCAGAGCACATGCTTAGCATGAACGAGGTCATGGGTTCAATCCCCAGTACCTCTGTTAAATTTTAAAAAAAATAATAAATAACCTGACTACCTTCCCTCTGCAAAAAAAAAAAAAAAAAAAATTTGTTTAAATGAGTGATACGCTGACACACGCCACAACATGCATGAACCTTCAGCACATTATGCTCAGTGAAAGAAGCCAGATACAAAAGGCCACATACTATGATTCCACTTGCATGAAATATCTAGAATAGGCAACTCATAGAGACAGAAAGTGGATTAGAGGTTATCAGGCGCTAGGGGGAGAGGGAAGTGAGGAGCTATTGCTTAATGATTACAGAGTGTCTGTTTGGGGTGATGAAAAAGTTTTGGAAACATAGAGGTGATGGTTGTACAACACTGAGAATGCCACCGTTATGCACTTAAAATGGTTAAAAGGGCAAATGTTATGTTACATACATTTTACAACAATATAAAAAAAATGTAACCCCACAAATTCCAGGGCCACGCCCCTAGAGTTTGTGGTTCTGTTCAGGGGTGGGGTCTAAGAATCTGCATCTCTAACAAGTTCCCAGGTGATGCTGATGCAGCTGGTCTGGGGAACACATTTCAAAACCACTGCCCCAAGCCCACCACAAGGCTGAGCAAACCCTTCAACTTCTCTTGGTTTGCTTTCCTGATTGTCTAGAAAACTCAAACTTCTGTGCATGTAAAGCAATGTCCACCCAAGCTGGGAATAATAAAGGCAGCTGCATCCAGGTTGACTTGAGGCTTTCAGTGCTGTCCTGTGGTTTTCTCCCTGTTTTTCTTCTCATTCAGTTTTGAGCCACCATTGACCAGTAGGAACGCCAATAACTACCACCACCTTCAGCAGGGTAGAGACAGGTCCAAGTCAGAATAGGCAGTGGGGGAGCAGAGAAGTCATCTTCAGGGCCTCATCCTCAACGAATTGCTGCCCCTCCAATCCAAACTCACCACATTAACTGTGAAATATTTCCTAAGATGACTTAGAAAAGTGCTTGTTGCCTAAAATTTCAAAAGAACTTGTGTGCCAGGCTTGCTGATACTGATCTGGGCAAGATATTCACATGGAGCACAGAGGATGTAATCTGTACGTCTCACCTGGGGTCTGGTGAACTGCCGAAGGGCTCACGTTTCTGAGATTCTCTCTTTTGACATTTTTGGGTTCACCTCAAGTTCACTGGTTTTCCCGATGGTATTACTTAAGTTTTTCAAATTTAATATATTTTTCCTCCTGCTCATTTGAGTGTTGCATTTCCGCACATGCATGCTTAATTGAGCAAAGTGCACTGGACATTTTTCCCGACTGAGATAACAGCACAGCTCTCTCACCCGGAAAGAGAAGCATCGTCGTCACAGCTGCCAAGTCTCCGGCCATCAATGGCTACCACGTGAACATCCATGGCAACGCAGATGAACCCAACGCCTGGCCCAACCAACCGCGTGAAGCAGGTCCTCCCACTGGGCTGACGGAAGGGAGAGCATTTACTCAGCAAGTAGATCAAGTGTCGGTTCCTTTCAATCTGCAAGGCTGTCATGTTTAAATATGAAAATGTTGCTTATAGACAAATGTTAGTGACAGCAGCCTGTGGAGAGAATCACGGTTTGCACTCTCGCTCCTGCTAAAAATAGGCTTGCTTTCTCCGGATTCCTTCAAATCCCACATCTGCAGGAAGTTTTTGTTGCCGTTGTTGGCCCTTTTCTTTCTTTTCCGAAGATTACTGTTCTTTGGCTCCGCCAGGGCCCCCTCCTTCTTCCCCCTCCTTCTTCCCCCTCCCCGGAGAACACCATTCAGAAAGATAATAAATACCCCGGGCTCAGACAGTCCCACAAAGGCCTCACATGGGTTCTCAGTTATTATCATGAACCTTCTCCTCTGAAGTCTTTAGGCACAAGGGAACTGGGGCAGCAACAAGGGGCAGAATCACTGGAACTTCAGAAGTAAAAGATGGAGCCGGCTGGGCAGGCTGGGAAGCAAAACCGGAGGGTGGGACCCACTCGGCAGCCACACCCGTACCGGCCAAGCTGGCAGCCTGCTCCCTCCCACATGCTGGAATAATTTTGTTTTCCAGGTATTATAGTCATACCCAGCAAATGGCAACTACGGTAATGATGCGTTTTGAGCAAATGTTCAACCCTTCTCAAGGCAAGTGTTCAATCACCTTTGTAATTCTCTCCCTCTCCTTTCCTACCCATGGGGTGTGTGTGTGTGTGTGTGTGTGTGAGAGAGAGAGAGAGAGAGAGAGAGAGAGAGAGAGGGAGCAAGAAAGGAAGAAAGGAAGAAAGGAAGGGAAGAGGGAGGGAGGGAGGGAGAAAGAAAGGTACAAATTACCTTAGGTATTTTCAGAACCAGCCAGAAGAGCTTCTTTGGAAGGGGACCTGAGGGCCTTTAGATGCTCCAAGTGCTTCACAACACGTTGGAGTCACGGCAGGAGCTTTCCTCCAGCTCCCACACTCAGGGGTTTGACTTGGCTGGTCTGCAGCAGCCAGGGTCTCCCTCAGGACTCATGTGGCAGCCACTCAGCACCTGCCCAGGGCCCCCTGAGCAATGGCCAAGGGGTTGGCTCTTGGATCTCCTGGCTGCTCAGACAGTGCTGTGTCCCTTTTTCCCAGATCAGCCTTCCCCACTCCGGGCCACCTCTGTGGGCCAGTCACCTTGGATGCGCCCTTCCCTTCAGGAGCTGGCAAGGATTTCGACTGTGAAACGTTTCACAGGAGACAATGCATAGAGGTGATATGGCTCCTTCTCCCCCAGAAAGGGAGATGGGCCAGCTCTGCAGTCCTGACCCGGCTGCCCTGCTCTGGGGGACCCTAGGCAGCTCTGGACCAAACAAGCCCCATGGGAAGGGAGGGTTGTCTCACCCCCCTCCTGCTCCCAGCTTTCCCCAAGTACCTAAGCCACAGCAGGTGCCTGGCAGAGGTGTGCTGAAGCGTGGGTGCCTTCTCACAGGTTCCCCTAGAGCACACAGCCTGAGAAGCAGGACAGGCGGCTTTCAATTGGGAAAGGAGATGTGACTAAGAAGAAGGCTCTGCAAATGAACTCCTATGACATGATACCTCTGTGGGCCCCAACTTGGCTTATGGAAATTGGAGATGTGTGTTTATAATCGGGGTTGGGGGAGATGGCTCACAGAACTTGAAACCCTTGGTCAGGAATGGGTCAAAGAGCACCAGAGGATGGAGACCTGGGAATGCTAAGTAAGGCTGTGACCTAACACAATCAGTCCTAACAGTGTTTCCCTCCCAGTTTAGTCCTCCCCACAGATAGTGGTGATGTGGAGGTTGCAGGGCTTCCCCGTCCCAGGACCTCTGTCCTCCCTCTGCTACCTGGGATTCCTAATGCCTAATGAGCTCAGCGGGCAAGATGACCCCGCTAACCAGGGCTGCTAACACCACGTACGACTCCAGCCTGGAAACTCCTTGGGACCAAGCAGAGATATCCTGGGGAAGGTATCAACTACCTACACATTAAATACAAATTCTGCACTAGGAGTTGAATTAGGACAAAGAATCTCAGCATGGTGCCCCACGGTCGTTCTGCAGTGTCTCTCTACTGTCCATAAACATCAACGTATTCTGAGATTTGCTCAGGAATAGGGTGTGGAGCCTACCAGTATACATCTTGAGGCTTTTCTTATCTAGAGGAGCTAGTCCTATAAAATCCAGTCTCCTTCAACAGCCTGTGTGCATTTCTCTAGTGTGTTGATCTCTGAGGTGGGATGGGGTACCCAAGAGGGTGCAAAGACAATCTTCTGAAGTGTTGGAAGAAAATATTAGGGCATCTAATTTTTTTTTTTAAACTGGTGGAGTGTGTAATCAAAAACCTGTTGACATCATAGGTCTAAGGGACAGTCTGGCCTCACTTTTCATGAAACACTGAGAGCAGCAGATTAGGAAGTGAATAGCTGGGGGGCAAGGATGATATCCCCTAGGTTTTTCTTTGGGGAGGGGGACTAAAGAACAGATCAAAAGTGATGGATATCCCTTGTTTCTGTGTCAGCCTAAGGAGCTTTCTGACACTAAATCTAACAGACTCACCTGATTCTCTTTCCCTGATTAGATGTAACTTGTTCCTTTTTGGGACCCCTCTTTGGTACTTTTCTCCTACTCAAAGCTCAGGTCACTGTACTTTCTGATATCACTTGAGTTCTTATCATGTCTGTCCTAGACTCTTAGCTTCTTGAAGGCAGTGTTTGTTTCTTAACTCATCTCCTAAAGGCTTTGCATATAGTATCTGATGGAAAACCCTTGGAAATGTAAAACTTTCACTTTAAAAGAGATGGCCATGTCATAGTGAGGTCATTGGGTACTAAGTATTTCCCTGGCTTTGGATTCCACAATCAGTGAAAACTCAAGAGCAGCTTTTAAGCTTACCACCCTATGTCACTGTCTTGAATTATTTTTGCCTCAAGACTTTTTAAAAACTACTATTTATTATCACTGCAGTTTCATTTGAAAAGAAAAAAGACATTTAAGTACCACACAACTGAAAGACAATTTCAGAACGAAAAGATCATCCTTCCCAGAAAAGGACTGGGATCTTATGCCTCTATAAAGTACCCAAACAGCACCCTCCCTTTCCCCAATCCTCATGCCCCAGCCCAGGGCTCACCGTTTAGGAACAACCGAGGTGAAGGGAAGCAACAGCACAAAATTCCCAACCAGATCGTGGACAGCACTTTGCACCCCTGGGCAGTCGAGGAAGAGGCAAGCCCAGTTCTGAACACACTACGAGGTGTGAGAGGTAAGATGTTCGTTCCAGCTTCTCCTTCATCAGTCTGTCTCCCCCTTGCTTATCTATCCTTCTTTGATACAGGCACATAAAACCCAAAATGTCACACCAAGTCTTTTACCTTAGAGAGCGTCAAAACCCAAAGAAAACATCCTCTGATGGTAGAATTTCAGGTAAGTGGGTGGCCTATCCCTTCCACTTGAGTAGCCCCTCAAATCACAGCACATTTGTGGCTACAAACCAACCCACCTCTCTCCAGCTGGCCCCGTAAAGAGGTCCAAAGCTCCAGCCACTGTTAGGGTCCTGACTGATACAGAGTCCCTCACATCTGGTCAGAGGACAACATAAATGCTCATATGATTAATTCTATTATTTGAACTGAAAACAATGTTATACCAAAAAATATGATTATACTGACTATACTGTACACACAAAATCAAGAAAACCCAGCTCCAAGTTACACATTGCCCATCTGCACACAAAAGGCTGCTGAACTTCACAGGCTCAGCTCTTCTTGAGTTCCTCAGTATGAATTTTTTCCTATTGCTTCTTCAGTTTGTCAAGTGCTGGCATATGCTTGCTACAATACGTACCAGGTACCAAATGCTTAAGAAAAATTAGAAAAACTCTTAAATGGAAAATGTTATATTCATTGACTTAATTTTTTTTGCAACCATGCCAGTATTTGACATCAGCAGCAGAACAGGAGGGTCCAGCTTGGAGGGGCACCAGTGTTCCTTGGGAGTCTAATGATAACAGGCCAGCAATTTTATATTCAGCCTGTCCCAGGAATTCCAGATGGCCACACACATGATCCTTTACCTGCTCACTTCCTGTTGTGCAATAAATTGTCACCAATTGTCCACAAAAAATAATCAGGACACATGATCTGACCTATATTTGTTCTGCCAGTGTAAAGCAGACTGGGACGTATAGCTGGAGCCCCAAGTCATCTAGATGATTTATAGTGACAACAGGCAGAACATTTGAAACCAGGTGTCCTGGAAAATGTACAGTAGCCATATTAATAACATCACCCAGAGCACATCCCCAGGACTGGAGTTAAGGTCAAATGCTCACTGGCCCTAATCCCTTGTCACACATACCTTCTCCCCGGTCCCCCTTCTTGGGGGTGGACAACAGACTCTGTCCCCAGACTAGGAGAAACCCAAGGCCTCCCAGTCTGCCATGTGCTAAGCTCCCTCACCTGTTCAGCGCACACAGTGGGGAGGGGAGGGAGGCACGGGGGTGGTGCTCAACCCCAGCTGGGCACCACCGCGGACAGCTACTTTGAAGTCACGCAGCAGACTGGGATGCCCCACACTATCCTTCCCATGGCACTTTCATCAGCCTGAGCTGCGGGAAGCCAGCCAAGTCCAGCCTCTCCTGGCCCTCCAGGCAGAAAACAAGGGGGTGAATCTTGGTGCAGGCCCTACCCCCTCATCCTCACTCTGCCTAGCCTGTGGACCCAACCTCCCATCCCACCCGGCAGAGCCAGGTAGGAACCCTCTCTTTCCACCCAGGGATTAAACAACAAAGCCCAACTTCCAGGCACCAGAAGCAGTTTTGGGATTCAGTTTCCCACTAGCTGCCTCACCTGTTCTTCCTAAACTGAAGCCCTAAGACTCAGACTTCAGATATGCAGAGGCAGTAAAGCAGTGGGCTGCGTTCTCCCGAGGCTGTGTCCCCATCCCCAGTAGCTTCACCAGCCCTGACCTGCTCCTTCCAGAGACTCCCAGCAAGACACTCTCTCAGCACTATCTGTTGTACGTGATAAATTTCTCATTGGCTGTGTAAGAGATTCCAGCGGGGGAAGGAGTGTGGGGTGTGAATTTTTAAGTGCGTGTGTTGTGGGCACATCTCCTATAATGCTAAGGAGCCGCTGAAGCAGACCCAAATTTACAGGATAAAAATCGAGTATCCTACTCTAGCCCAGAGCTTGTCAAACTCTAGTGTGCACATGACTCCCCGGGGGTCTAGTTAAACTGCAGTTCTGATTCAGGAAGGCTGGGTGGAGCCTGAGAATCTGCACTCCCGCCAGAGGCCCCGGTGGGGTCCACGCTGCGGGTGGGCAGGCCACATTTTGATAGTGAGGGGCTCTGAACAACATGCAGTTGGAGGGCCCGCCCATAGTCAAGGGGACCATAACTTCTGAACCCCAAACCAGGGCCTATGGTCTGAGGAAAGATTTGGGTTTGCTTCCTGGAGCCAGAGGCAGTCTGGGAGCCACTCCAGGATGCTGAAGCTTCACACCTCCTGGGACATTCTCGGAGACTGATGGTGGTGTGTTTCAAATTCAGCTCCCAAGGACACACGGTCTGCCTGTGAGCTGGACCAGCTGGAGCTACGACTGCAATCAAATCACTTTTGTTTTCTCCCAGACCACTGAGGAGAAACGTGAACGCTCTGATTTTGCAAATGTATGTTTTTCTCCTATATATTTTCCTCAGCTTTAATTAGAAGCCTTCAGGATTTAGCCATGGCAGGAGAATCTCTGGTAGGAGAAGGGCAGCTTACTGAGCAAGAGGCAGTGACCCCTCAGCTTCACCACCTCTGGGGACCCCCACTTCAGCCGTGCTGGCCCCTCATCTGTCTGTAAATGACAGCTGTACCAGCATAAGCATCAGCCCTCCTTTGACTTGCTTCAATCCCACTGGGACTTCAAAACAAGGTATTATAATATATAAGATGCGAGAACAAAAGGGAGAGGTACCCAGAGAATACAGGAAGCACGAAGTCAGCCTGGGTAACGGCTCGTCTGTCCAGCATTAAAAAGTCAATGGAAATGTGAGCACAGGGCATGAACAGGCAGAAAGGTGACAGAAGGAAATGGGAGGTGGGGAAGATGGCTCTGAGCAGGCTGACAGGTGACTGGAACCTGTGGAGAAATGTGGCCGGGGAGAAATTCCTGGGGGCAGATGGCTGAAAACCTTTATGAACTGGAATGTCATATTTAAGCTTTTCACAGTTCTGTGATATAAAAGCCCTCACTGACTCAAAGCTTCAGGAAAAGTTGTTGCATGCACACACACGCCCACATGAGAACACACACACATATACCAGAGTCTGGTTCAGAGAATCTAAAATATCAAACTCATGGGTCCCAAAGTGCTGGCACAATCTGCAGACCAAACTGGTGCTTCTCTCTGGGCATAGAGGTTTCCTTCATGCTTCTGTAGCACTTTTTTCAGGTTTCTATTACACGGGTCTAAGACATGGGTCCAGACACAACTTCAGGGCTGACTTGGAGGGTGCTATTACACCCCAACCACTAGGGGGTGCCCTCATAGGCAGCCAGCCCATAGTGAAAGCCAAGAAAGTCTGCCTGTATGTTGCTCTCACCCTTCTTGGTTTCCTAAGGAAGGAGAAGGGAAGGGGAAATAGGTGGTACCCCAGGTTGGGGTAGAGGTGTGGGGTTGAGTTTAGAAATATGAGACACCACTCTCTTCAGGTGAGATCCCAGTCTCTTTGTAAACGGAGTGGCTAGATCTCCAGGACAGGATGAGCAGGGAAATAAACTCACATCACAAGACAGTAACCACAGCATGCATAAACAATAATTACCCAAATTCAATAGGAAAGGACTTATCTCACGGACCAAGGCTGCTGTATCTGCTAGGAAGCATTCAAAGATGAAAAATTCAACAGGCAAGTAGTAACGGAATATGAATGGGAAACAAGAAACAGTCAGTCCTGCTTAGTTAGCCTGAGTGTATATTTGTTAAACTGTTTATGACTTTATATCGTATATGTGTATTATAGATGGTTCACACAACGGGGATTAAATAGGACAATAATTCATGATGTTCTCAAAAGAGACCCTGAACTCATTTGAGGACCAGTGATTTATGAAAACAGATGAAGTTGGGAAGGTTGTGCAAATCCTGGGATATGTGATCATCCCTCTGATAGCCAGGGTGCCTCTGCCTGCCTGCGGGTATGATGCCCCCAGCAAAAGGATGCCCCCCAACACAGCCCTGAATCCCAGCCCAGCAAATAAGGAAACTTTCCCATGGCAATCTGACTTGCTCAATCCAAACTTCTCTCTGTACCCTCCTGTTTGTAAGGAATTATAACAGGAGTTGAGGGTTGTGGGTTGGGGGGACTCTAGGCCCCCAAAGCATGAGTGCCACAGGCACCCTCTGCTTTCCGGCCCTGCCTTCCCTCATGGTAGCTCATACCTCCGGGCAAAGGGGACTGGTGTGGACATAGCAGCTTACTGCATCTCTCCGGGCACAGAGGTTTCCTTCATGCTCCTATAGCACTTTTTTCAGGCTTCTATTACATGGTACTTAAACTGCTTTTGAGACAGTTTTCCACTATGTTTTCAAAGCAAGCCCTGGCATGTCTGTAAACATCAGTTCATATTCCTGGAATAAATCTTTTTTGTGTTCCATCCTACTACCCACAGGGGTACAGATGGCATGTTTTATGTGGTGGCCACTATTTACAATTCAACCCCATGGAGGCCCATGAGATGCCACAAATGGAGCCCACACAGGAAGACAGCCCCTTCGGCAGAGACGTTTGTCCCGACAGGCCAGGAGTGGCAGGAAAGGACACACCCTGAAAATACACGGGGTGCCTCTGCTGCTGACACCCATCCTCTGTTCTGGGCCAGCAGGGTCTCAGGAATTCCGAGGAGTCACTCGGAGAGACAGGCTTTGCCCAAGTGACTCTGGAGTATGTACGGCAGTGGCGGTAAGCAGGGAAAACAGTGCACAAAATGCCCAAAATTGGCTGTAGAGTTAAAAACATCAACAAAGCAAATCCTTCCCTACCAAAGAGCTCACCACATTCATTTGCATGTTCATGAGCATCTGCTAGCTGAGTACCAACGTATCCTTCTTTCTATCCTGATGGACAGCCATTAATCACAGTAGACTTGACCTTGTCAGTACCTCAATGAGGGGATAACAGAAGCAGGGTTTTCTGTAGGGGAGGAGGGAGGGAAGGGGAGAAGAATTACCTCACTCTGAAAAATACTCTGAAGAAGCCACGGCTGCCTCTGTCTCAGACGAAGATAGCATTTGCCGAAAATGTCAACAGATTGCTTCTTGAGTTGGAGTTGTACAGGCATCAAAAGCCTATTTTAACAGGGCATTTGCTTAAAATCACTTGGTTGGTTTAGGCATTTAGAATGTCTCCGACTATATAATTTGGATTAAGAGGTTCTTGTTGGGTTTTACTGATTTAGCATAAATCAGAAGGACACACTGGAATAGACCCTTTCACATAACCAGAGCCTTTAGGCCATGAATGTAGTAAAATTTGCTCTTTGTGCCGCGTTTTTAGTGGGTTCTTTTTTCTTCTTTTCTTTTCTTTCTTTCTTTCTTTCTTTTTTTTTTTTTTTTAACGCGGCTTAGTTGCTATGCAGAGGCTTAGCGCTCCTGCATGGGGATCAGTTCCAGACTTTGGTTTGATTTGAAACAAGCCAAGCAAATTTGCCTGAATGTGATTTCAAAAGGTTTTCCTATTTCTCTCATCAGGAGATTGAAGGAAGCTGAGAAACACGACACTATTTGAGTTCAAATAATGCTAGTCTGATTTTCTCAAGTATTTAGTAGGATTCACTAGACCCGGTTTTGATGGACAATCACCGCTCCTCAGAAATGCTGCAATGGCTCCTGGGTCAGGACCAGAACTCAGGAAGCTACTTTCAAAAGGCAGCTTACTCATACTTGGAGAGAAAGTCTTTTTCTTCCATCTTTACTTTTCTTTCAGTCTTTCTTTTTCACTTTCCTTCTCTGTATCACATTGACTAAATGTGACTCAAAAAGTTAACGGTAATGGCTTTCATCATAATTTAGCAAAGACAGAGAAAGAGAGGGAGAGAAATGAGTGTAATTTACAGAACTGAGCTCAGGTCATTACAGGTGTGTTATATTAGTGTATTCATGAGCCTCCCGGGACAGGCGTGCTGCACTATCCAATAACTTTCTTAATGTGTAATTACACACCATTGGACTATAATTGATTAATTGAAAAGAGAATGTAGTCAGATGTGAGGGCAAGACTTCTGCTGCTTATTAAATGAATATGTCCTTGCTTCTCTTTAATAAGTTAAGTGGAACAACTCAAAAGCAATTAAGTCAGTAGTGAAATTCATTAAATTTTAAGTAATTATTGGTATTAAATTCTGTAATAAAATTCAAGACTTTGCATAGTTCTATTTCAAAAAGAAGTGTAGTAATTCTATGGGGCCAATTCAGCAGAATGAATGTTCCAGAGAAAACTACATCTTGGACTCACTGATGTTTTGTGTGAAAATCACCTGAGAGACAGAGGGAGCTGGAAGAGGGGAGGAGGATTTTCTGGGAGCTCTGCTTGCCATCCTAGACTGGCTAGAACGAGTGTCTCATGCAAACCTAGGAATATAGTCATGATTCCAAAGTAATTTGTTTGTTTAAAATTTTAATCTAAATAGTTCGAAAAGAATGAAAAATACATATTTTTAAATCTAATGTCTTGAGTACTACATCTGATACCGCCTCTAGTAGCTAAATTCAAACATAACTGTGAATATGGGGTGCTGAATGCAATTTGGAGGAAATGTTTTCCAGGCCCTACTCTCTGGTTTGGGGAAAAAACCTGGGTGATTGGGATTGGGGGAGAGGATGGGGTGTGCCATCATTTAGGGAGGGAGCCCCAGATGGTTCTCAGAGCCCATAGGTGGCTTCTATGCCTTCTGCCACTACTCATTCTGCCCAAGAAACTGGACAACTCAGAAATGTGTCAGAGAGGAACTCCACTCGGCCAACGCTGCCGCATTCCAGACATTCCAGACAACTCCCTAGACCCAGGAGAGACCTCAGAGTCTGAGCTGGCTGTGGAGAAATGCCAACAGGGACTGACGCCATAGGGTTTGTTCATTCATTCATACAGTTGGTATTTCTTGAGCACCTAATCAAAGCCTTTAGTAAGATGATTTTGTACAGACCTGTGTATGGCTGTATCTATACAGTATATACATATAAAGTAAACGTACAAAGATCTTACAAAAACCAGGGGTGGAATTCTGTAGTCCACGCCATACCCACGCAAGGTAATCTTGTGCCCTGTACATCGTCGGCACTCAATAAAAGCTTGCTGACTGAATAATAGAAGGAATTAATGACATGGGCTTTGAGGAAAGCATGATTGTGTGTGGCACTTGCATAAAGTTCTCTACTTAATTTATGGAAACAGTTAAGAGATGCTAATACATAGTCAGGATAAGCCAAAGAAATGGTGATGGTGGCAGCTGAGAGTGAAGGAAAACTGATTCCAGAACCTTCGTCTATTCCCAGGTTTCTTGCTCTAACCATCAGCATCCTTAACAGTCCTGTCATTTCTTTCTTGCAATAGAAAACTTAAAACTTAAAAATTAAAACTTAAAAATAAAACTTAAAAACTTAAAACTTAAAATGACCCATGTATTGTGGTCATTAAAAAAAAAAAAGCACAGTGGATTCAACCACATTTTTTTAAGTTGTACTTTCAAGTCTAAAAATAATTTTGTATGGTTAGTTTCACAATCTAAAAAAGACATTATTGTACTTTCCTCGCTTGCTGGGGCTAACACTTTGATGACATGAAAGTCAGTCTAGATGCAAGGCTATGGGGCTGCTGATTCTGGGAGGAACCATTCCCATCATGGGCCCTGTGAGAGGCATCCACACAGCACAGAGAGTAGAATCACTATGTGATTCTTACATTCCCCCAAGGAGGAGAGAAAAGTATTATACACTCTAATTCCTGTTGGAAGAAAAAAATTCCAAACCTCACACACGTTGTAATTTTAGAAACCATAACTAGAGCTAAAACTAAATTAGACTAAATAGGTGTGTGAGGCTCAGAAAGAAAAAAAAATCAGGGCATGCAGAAAGACATTAGGTCTCATTTTCTGTTTGCATGTTTTTCTGCTATAATGGGCAATTTATTGTCCCACAGCTCATTTTAATCTTGAACATGACCTTGAAAATCTGTGTAGGGGAGAGGCAGCCTAACAATTTCAAAGAGTTCTAACCAAGAGAGATGCTCTCTAGCTTTATCCTGTTCACCTAATGACATTTTGCTCACATTATTTTAGACTTTTGTTACTTTTTTTTTTCATTTTTACAACTGTAATAAGTCCCAAATGCATTCCAAACAACTAAATCAGACCAAAGGAAAACTGATTTATCAAATCAATAATTAAGTGCCTAACTGATTTCTAAACTTATCAGCATATGAACAAAGAAGATGGCCAAATAAGTGTGTGATGGTGTACACTTCCAAAAGAAAAGTGTAATTTTAAATAGTCAGGTAATGAGGAAAATCAGAGAATGTGAGATTATAAGAAATTTAATTTGGGGGATTAACCAGCAAAGCCTTTTGTGTGAGACTTGTTTTCATCCCAAACCATTTTATATTAGTCTAATCTTAGTAAACATAGTAAATTCAATAAGATGTTTTTTCCTTGATGCAGATCTTTTGAAAATCTTCAGGGTCATTACTAAATAAATACCAGTTGTCCTTCTAGAATCCTGTACACAAGCAAGATGTAAAGAGTAAGCTAAGTCCACATAATCAAAAGCTACATGTCATAAGATTTTTCTCTTCATTTTTAAAAAACAATGAATCTAAATACTCATGTAATAGAATACAAACTTGTGGTTGCCAAGGGGTGAGGGGTGGGAAGGGACAGACTGGGAGTTCAAAATTTGTAGATACTGACAGGCATATGTAGAATAGATAAACAAGATTTTACGGTATAGCACAGGGAAATATATACAAGATCTTGTGGTAGCTCACAGCAAAAAAAATGTGACAATGAATATATGTATGTTCATATATAACTGAAAAATTGTGCTCTATACTGGAATTTGACACAATATTGTAAAATGACTATAACTCAATAAAAAATGTTTAAAAAAATAATAAATAAATACAGGCATGCATGCATACATACATACTCATGTAAGTTTTGTCTATGGGCATTTCCTTCTTTCTCTTAAAAGCTGAATACAAAAAAAGGGGCTTTATTCCTCTATATTAGTTACCTCTTATTGAGTGCTTATTATATGCTATGCACTTTATATGAATTATCTCACTTAGCTTTTACGGCATCTCTAAATGGCATATACAGCTAGTATTCCTGTTTTACAGATGTAAAAACTGACCTTCCCAAGGCCACAAAACTAATCACCACACAGCCAGGAAGAGGACCAAGTCAGTGTGACTTCAGGGCACACACTCCACACTGCCTCTGTGCTGCTCTCTGAGGGTTTACTGCACTCTTGTTAAGGGAGATTCTATCCCTCTCTGATACAAATTTAAGAGCCTTTTCCCCCTTTGTTTGTATTTTTACAATTAAATCACACTGATCTTTGAATCGATGTGGATCACAATTCAGTTTCCTGCTTCTACTTTGACCTCAGTTTTTCTCATTGCACACAACTAGCTACTTACTCAGTTAAGACTCTTATCCAAAAATCTAAATTTACAAGAAAATTGGCTTGAGATGAAATCCTTGCCAGTTATTTATATTAACATGGTCATAAGAACTTGATGGCCAATATTTTTGGACAGTCATTTGCAGTCTCCTTCTTGCCTTTCCAGCTGTGAGAACATTCATCCTCATCACAGTGTGCCCGGGCCATCCTAACCGCCTTCTAGAAGTCTTGCCGCTTCAAGCTGTGAAAGCACTGCTTTCATAATAATACTTCCTGACTCAGATACCTAATAAGGACCCCCACAACCTAAAACACCAAATGTAGAATTAGCTGCCTGGCTCTCATTGCTTTTATTATCTGACCACAACCTGCTGAGTTAAATCTATTCTCACCACTCACAAAATGATGCTAGTCCAGGTGGTGTTTCAACTGGCCCCCCCAAAGGCTCCCTGCTCACCTCCCTCCCATCATTCCACCAACAGTCTTCCCTTTCTCCAAGATACACTTCCATTCCCCATCCGCCCAACAAGGACCAGCCCAGGCCCCATCTCCTCTGAGGATCTATTTCTGATGACTGCAGCCCCACCTTCTCTTCCCCCTGAATGACCCTTTACTTCCTTTCTATGCCTGTAATACTTTAATATGTATTTCTAATCTCTAAGCACCATACCACCTCACTGGACACTTCAATATACACTGGAAGTTTATCGTTCATATCAGTGCAGTTTGTGTGTAAACTCCTTGTGAGAAGGACCCACATTTTATACTTTGTTTTCACTGCAACACCTGCCTTTTAAGCACAGCACTGGGGAGACAGTAGGCACTCAATAATGCACATTGATTGACAGACAAATGTCTTCAAAATCTGGGTCACATACACACCCTATAACCACCTACTCTCATATTAATTACACTTACTGAGATGACAGTAAGTCCATGACACTAAATACCCAGATTTTTAAAAAAGGTTTTCAATCTTTATAGACATTGCATTGAATTATAGATATTGTCTTCATGCAGGGTACACAAAAGAATAAATCAGAGGTATAGGAAACTATTCAGAGCAAATACACCAGGGAATATATCCCTCGAGAAGAGGTCCTTTGGGTTTGAATTACCAAGACCGGCTGTCTCCACTGATGCAGCTCAGTTTTCAACTTGGCTGCTTTGATGACAGTCAGAACATTGTTTAAAAATAAAAATGCTAAGGAAAAAATGAAAGTTTCACGACAATTTTATTTTTCCATGTTATTTATTTTTATGTATTCACATATAAACATCAAATTATGTTTTTGAAGTTTATATCAAATACTGCATAAATGACTGAGATGTGTTAAATGCCATAGGCTCATGAGCACTTTTTTAATGCTCTGGTTTATTTTCATTTTCTTTAATGTATGTATCCACATTTCTACATGGGATATACAAATTTGCCTTCATATATTATATTTTATATGTGTATATACACAATGAGGTCACATATTCTCGAAAGTCAAGCTATCTGGCAAATATATAAATATTTCTCTAAGCCAATGGTGTAAACACCATTGTTGTCCTTACACATTCATCAGAAAATTCAGAAGTTAAAAAACACCATGGCCTGAAAGGGCTCTGTAATGGAGATGCCTAAAGTATTTCACATATAGTTAATAATCTGGATACCCTTCATGTGACGGCCTTATCCTAGCGTATGCTCCATATCTAAATATTGCCTCTCTTCCCACCTCAGGCTTTGACATTTTAAAATGTTTACGTGGTTCTCCTGTGTTCACACAGCAATGAGCATAACAGAGCCTGCTGCAGTATCAGAATCAGATTCAAATTTTCCATTCAAAGAAAATCAAACTATATTGATATCTGAACACTATAGAACAGGAGAGTTCTTCACACAGTTAACACTGTTAAATTTACCTATACAACAAGTTGATATCCTGAAGGTGGATGATAAAATTTGAAGTGTAGGAAATGTACCTATCTATGTGTTTTGTCTCTTCTGTAGGTTGGGAACCTCTCTAAGGGATGATGATATTGGTGATGATGATGGGTAAAAAGATTCTGATTTATTTATAATAACCCAAATTTTGTCCTAATAAAATCTACAGCTTGTTCTATTGAGAGAGAGAGAGAAACCATTGTTTCTCTACCAATGTATGTATGTTCATGAATTTTCAAGAGAAATATTGATGGATATGCAATCCAAAGCTGAACATTAAGCAATTTTCTGGATAATTAAGACAAAAGCACTGCTTATTATTTTAAACCTGGCTTATCAGAAATATGTCTTAATTGGTTCAACATTTCACCTGAAATTATGAACAAAGCCATCTATTGACTCTGCTGAAGGGAACGCTCAGAGCAGGAAAATGCTCAGCCAAGACAAGCACTAGCCAGCCCTCCACTCCACCTTGCCCGTGGCTGATGCACAAGCCAGAACCAACCTTAAGCATTTCTTTTTCACCTGAACTAGAACCAGGAGGATAAGTTATTGCATGCATTCATCCGACAAATAATTTTGGGGCACCTACCTCCACAGTTCATTGAATCTACATCACTATTGATTGTTAAGATGCTATTATTTCATACCACTAGGGGAAAACATTGCCAATTTAAAACTGACAGGTCATCAATTGTAATATTCAATCCCATTTCTGAGATGTTAAGATGTTAGTGGGGGAAAGTGTGCCTTAGAATCTATAAAACATGGAGTGGGCAAGCACGGTTCTCAGGGGTACAGTGAGGAACGACAAAGGTCTTGTCTCACAGAGCTCTCTCCAGGGGCACCTCATCTGGAATTAAAAGAGGATGTCTCAACTGGTTGTGTGTGGCCAGGGAGGAGAAGCTGAGGAGAGAGCCCTCCAGGAAAGCCTGATGCTTCAAACCAGAAGAGTAAGAAGTGCACAAAAAAGCACAATTACATAAGACGCTTCAAGCCAAATGCAGTGAGAAAATACATTACTTCGAAGACCTCAGTTGCCTGAATCTGCACATTTGCTGCTTAATCATGGGCTCCTAAGTTTCTTCTTCTCTTTCAAAATTCCTTCTCACCAGTCCCCCATCCTCTCCACATCCCCATCCCAATTTCTTACCTCCTTTATTACTCACATATGTCATTCTGCTCAACTCTAAATGTTTTTTATATCCTTTCCCTTTTTCTCCCAAGAGACTTTTGTTAGCTTGTTCTTCTAGCCATAAACCAAGCATATGACTAAATATGATTAATATTAGTTTGGGCTGGTTTCTTGTGCACTTTTATATTGATAATTGATATCCTCTCTGATTTTCTGGTTTTCCTTGATAAATGACCTAGAGTTCCTGTCAAGCCATCAGAGGTGAATCCTCTCTGGTATTTTAGGTAATTGTTCAGTCCTAGCAATAAAAACGATGAGGGAAAATGTCGCTGACACCTACCTCCAGCATGCTACTTGATGGCCAGAAGTCTTGAAGGAAATAGATCAGTTCACCCCGAGGAATACAACCCCCACCAAATCAAAAGAGGCCAAGCCTTTTGAAAACAGACTTACTAAATCATAAAAAGAATAAAAATCTTCAAAATAAGATTTAGCACATCATATATCAGCTAGTGCTGTCAGATTTTTAAAACCCACTCAAATGCATTGAAAAATATATTTTCTATAGTCTACCAAACTAAAAAACATATACTTTGGTTCCTTTCCCTACAATTTAGTAGTTAACTGGAAATTCTCAAACACTGACATGCCTTTCTGAATAAACTCCCCTTCTGAACATTCCCATAGATGTTTTTTTCTGGCTTCAGAGTTCTACAAAAGAATTGTTATCATAAAGAAGCTGGAAAGAGCGATTCTGGAGTAATTGTTTAATTCCTTCATCCCACAAACATAGATTGAACCCCTTCTCTCGCCCTGGGATGGAAGCATGTATCAGACCTGGTCCCTACCTTGAGAAGTCTGGCAGTGTGTCTTGGCCTGAGCACAAGTCAGAGAGATGTGGGTCAAATCTAGGCTCTGTGCCTGCTCACTGCATCCCCTCCCCTCTCCCAGGACAAGGGAAGTGACATCCCTGAATTTTAATTTCCCCATCTGTAAAGAGGAAATAACAATATCCACTTAGCAAAGTTATAAAGCATATAGGGTCTAATAAAAAGGGTCTGTAAAGACCAAGTGTAGTGGCACATGGGAGATACCCCACAAAGGATGGTTTCTCTTCGCCATCCTTTAACAGGCTTATCAGAGGCACGTCCATTTACTACTGCAGATATTTCCATGTGTAAATTATATTTTTTTCCTTTGCTTTGCATTTATTTTCTTAGTTGCATGTTTCCAATATTAACAATTTTACTATTAAATGGGAGGGCAAGACAAAGGGGTCTTGGACCATGTAGAGTCTTCCTTGATGGTTATATATATATATATTTTTTAAAGTAAACTCTAAGAATTATCTGCATAATGTACCTTGTCCCTCTCATTGCTCATGAGGAAGTTTTGTGGCCTTTGCATGCAAATATATATACTCAAGATTTTCAAATAATCTATTGCTTGAAAATTTGGTCAGTGGTATTCTACGATGTGATAGATAAGCAATCTTAAAAGAAATAATCATAATTACAACATCAATTGAGTGCCAACGACTTGCCAAATACTGTTCTAAGCATCTTGTGAGTAATCATTCATTTAGACCTCACACCAACCCCACCACATAGATACAACTGCTGTCCTCATTTTACAGGCAAAGACACGGACACAGACACACGGACACAGAGATAATCAGTGACTTGCTCAAGGCCACAAAGCCAGTAGGTGGAGTGGTGATTTCTGAATCTGAACAAATTGCTGGGTGTAAGAATCCAAGCTCTTCACTGTAACACCATACTATTTTTTGGAAGTTTTAAATTCTTTGAAACAGTACACCAACATCACAGTACCTCACAAATCAGCAACATTTGCTATACAGCCAACAGGCATCTCTAGTGCCCTCGGCATAAATAGGCAAGTGGGTAGATTTTCTAGAGTTTCTCTGCAGTTCTTTGTCCTAAGTTAAAATATGAAGCATGGGCTTCTATCCAACCCAACTAGGAAGAGACTCTAATTAGACAATAAAGGCAGGTATGCCAAGCATCTGCCTTAAGATTTTGTTCAAACTAATGCCACCTTCCAGATCCATTTTATTAGTAATATGAGTACCACTTATTGACCTTTTACTATGAGTCAGGCATACTAGTTACTTCCTATACACGATCTCATTTACTCCTGAGGTAGGTAATCTATTTACCTTCACTGTATCGATAAAGGTGCTAAGGCTCAGGACAGGCCAGAAACTTGCCCAGGCTGCACAACTGGCGTGTCTGCAGAGCAGAGATTGGGACACCCACTCCTACCCATCACACCACAGCATCTCCCTTGGAGAACACATGGTCCTCGACACCTCTCTCTGGCTCCAAGAACCACTGTGATGCCCTGTGTGAGAAGCCAGGATGAACACCAGACCATATACCTCTGACCTTTTTGCCCAATGGCCCAGGAACGGGAAAGACAAAGGTCTCCATGCCTTGGAAAGGGGAGCTTGCGGGGGACCAAGGGTCTCTAATCAAATCTAATCCCAAGAAAAGTCTCTATACCAGAGCAGAAGCTGGGGAACTCTAGCCTTCCCACAGATAGCTTCTCCCCCAGAAAAGGAAGGTGAAAAGAGACAGTTAAAATAGGGTTTGCAGGGTGGGAGGCAAGAGGAGATGGTGTTTTTGGGAGAGGGTCTTTGTACAGGAGAAGAAGGAGGCTCTAAATCATGAGACCATGGCAGCAATGGGAGCCAAAAGCCTTAAAAAAGAAGGAGGAGGAGGAGAAGGAGAGGGAGGGGGAGGGGAAAGGGGAGGGGTAAGGGAGGGGAGAGGAGGAGGAAAAGGAGAAGAGCCAGATGGAAAGCAAGGTGAAACAACTGCACAGATGGAAGCAGAGAAATGTGCAGGTGAAATAGGAAGGTCAGGCGGAATACATTCCTCTGCCTGTGTTAAAGTCTAGACGGTCTGGATGGAGAGCATAATGCTGCCACCACTATTGGAACCACCCCTTGCCTAGTCTAAAGTTAGTCCTTTTCTTTCTCAAAGTTCTATTTTTCTAAAAAAAAAAAAAAAAAAAGTTCAGAAAACTGTGGGAATGCAGGAATAGCTCCAGACTTAAGGCACCCAGAGGGTGGGTAGGACAGGCCAACTCTCTCTAGACAGCAACCCAGCCCTGGGGATTTCTGGGTCATTTTACACCTTCAGGGCTTTTACAATTACTATTTCAGGAAACTGGTATACAGCATACCCCAAACACATACGTCATATGATATTTTATTTGATGTGATAGGAGTCCAAGTGTGTCACCATGAATTTTAATTCTCAGTACCTGGGCTGCTCAGTGTAGCATCAAAGAAAGAGTGTAATTCAAGTTGAGCTGGGGCATGAATCTGGCTTTCTGCTAGTCTAACAGTGCTAAGGGGAGGTCTTTGGTCATTTATACCTATTTTGGAAAGCCTTTCAAGTTTAAAGTGAAGTGGGGCTGTTTCTATTACCTTTTGGGGGTTCCCATTAAGTCTCCATGATCTAGCAGGAGAGTCCTAGCAACAGCTAATATCTGACAGCAAGTCAGAATCCCCCCTCACTGCTGTGATGAGGCTAACACGTACTGGTGAGACGGGCTGGCTTGAAATGAGATCTGATCTTGTTTTTAAATAAATACATTTAGAAGCAGAGGCCTGAGAATAAAGCAGACTCAAGTCATCACTAGCATTGTGGCGTGTCTTTCACCGTAAGGGCTCTTCAAACTCCATCTGATCATCCAAGCCTTATAAGGTTGTGCTGAGCAGGGAGGGAAGAGCTCACTGCATAACCAAGAGTCATTTGTTTTATGGGTACGTAGTCCCAAAGCTCCAGCTCCCAATTTAATCAGTCTCAAAGGATTCTTTCTAGCCAGAGAAGTGGTATGCTGGTCTTAACAAAAACAACAACAAAAAACCCCAAAATAAAAACAACCCAAACAAACAAAAAGGATATTTGCTTCACAATACTCCAGCAGAATAAAAGGGTGGGGTAGGTAGAGGGTAAAGGGATAGATGACGCAAGATTAATAGTTGATAACCGTTGAAGCTGGGTGATAGATACACAGAGGTTCCTTACACGACTCTCTACTCTATTTCTGTATGTGTGAGGAACTTTCCATAATTTTTTTTTACTCCATAGAAGTACTATGAATGCTCATGAGGTAGAACTACTAAAGTCCAGGCTTGATAGGATGGTTTTAGATAGGAGGATTTAGACCTCTGCAAATAGGCCGAGCTGCCCGCTCACCCCGTATCCTTCAGGTCCCCTACACTCCAGCCACCTTAGGTGTCAACTGAAGTGTGAGTCACCTGGCCTGTACTTTCCCACCTCCTTGCCTCTGCTCAAGCTATTTCCCTCTGCTTGGAATGCCCCCTTCCCTTATACCCCAGCTCTGACTATCAAAATCCAACCCATGGAAGGCCTAGTTCAAAGGTATCCCCCTTTGTTAAGTCTCTAATCACTGCATATGGAAATAATCGATTCCTCCTTTGTACTCCAGAACTTTGGTGCTCTCTTGGGCCACAGCTCACTGTGTAACGATAACAATCATGAAAATAAGAAGGATCATAATAATCGCAGCTAATATGTACTGAATGTTACTATCTACCAGGTACTTTAAATACGTCATCTCTTTAGATCCTTACAGTATCCTCTAGCGTTTTACAGATGAAGATCCAATGTGATATGATGCCAGATGTTTCACCATAAATTTTAAGCCTTTGTGCCTATGATCCTTAGCTACACCACCAGAGTGCTACAGTATACAGTCCGGCTGGGGCAAAATTCTAACGTTCAGGAAGACCTGAGAGCCCCTATTCCTGCGGACTACAATGCTGCATACGCCTGTTCTTCCTACTGAACTGTAAGCTCCTTCAGGGAAGGGAGTATGTCTTTGTCTATTTGTGTCCCCCATCAGTATTGTCTAGTACAATGCCTTGTACATAGGAGATGCTCAATAATATCTTATTGAGGGGAGGGTATAGCTTAAGTTGTAGAGCTTGAGGCCCTGGGTTCAATCCCCAGTACCTCAATAAATAAACCTAATTACCTGCCCCCCAGAAAAATTAAATAATTAAATAATACAATAATAAATCAATAACACCTTGTTAACTGAACACTGCATTAATACAGAGCAGTTCTGCCTAAAGGCTATATCCAACTCTTGTAACCCACCTGGCTGCCTCCACAAGGAAATGAGATGGACAAATCAGCCCATCTCTCCTCTCCACCAGCTCGATTCACAAAGCCACAAAATTAAAATAGTTTTCATCCTCTCCCCACACTGGCATTGTCCAGTGAAACTGTCCAGAAAGAACACTTCTGCCATGCTATTTTTATTTAGCCTTCCAGCTGAGGGACCCCTCCCCTCTCCTTTCCACCCCACCTCCCCAACAGCCTAAAGGAAAAGCCAAATGGAGTCAGACTGGAACTAAGGAAGACAGGCTGATTTTCTCCCCAAGTTTCCTTTCTCTTATTTCCCCTTTCAGACTTCCTAAACCTGGTTTCTTTCCAACCAAATATACCATTCTGGTTGCTGCTAATCTTTGACTATATTTTGACCTTCTTCCTAAATACAGAGATGTTCTCTGGACTGGTCCTAAGAACACCTGGGGAGTAGGCTCAACTGTCTTCAGTTCCTTCCCCAAACCCTGTCAACATTCTTAGCTAGAAGTCTTCTCCTTCCAGGGACCCAGCTTATGCTATATTTCTGCTAGGTCTTACCCCCGCTTGCTTTCAAGAACTGAGCAAGTACTGGCTAACGAGAAGGGATGAGCTCCTAGTATGCTTAAGGTCCTCCTCCCACTCTGGCTCTTAATCCAACTCCCACCATCAAAGGAGCATTTTAAGAGGGGAAATGAGAAGGCCTTCTGGTCCCAAAAGAATGAGGCAATAATGCTAAAGGGACCAGCAACAGAGCTGGAATCTGGGACAAGAGCTAGTCATGGTGGCTGGCTCTAAATGTTCCCTCTTCTGGGCTCTCATAAGCCATGTTGCTGTATTGTTAAAGTGATGTGAATTTCCTACGTTCTCTTTTACTGAAAGTTATTTGCTTTTGTCATAAACTAAGATATGCCAGCAAAATACCATGGGGGATATGTGTGTGTGTGTGTGTGTACACACCTATCTTTGAAGAGGCAGGTGGGGCCATGCTGAACTGTGATGTATCAAATAATACTCAAGTTTTATCTAATGTCACTCATCTTGTCAGCCTTGCATTTTCAAAATTAATAAAAAGCATAAGGAAGCTGCTGCACAATCACCAACCAAAGAATCTTGGCCACCAAGCTAAATATCTAGTCATCTGTGTTGTACATTAAGTGTGAAGGCACATATCACAGCTTGGGATTTAAATGGGCAAATCAATACCTACAGGAAATCGACAGTTGCATAGCAGATTTTTCTATCAGCCAAGGCTGTCTTTGTCAGTGCCTTCTGATTACACATACTTGTGTATTCTAGGCATCGATTCTACTTTGCTTTTGTTTAGGTTACTGAATATTCCTCCCTCTTCCAAGAAGCAGAGACTGGGGATGTGGGGGGAGGGCAGAGACAACAGTCAATAATAGTCAGTGGCCATGGTCAACCTGGCCAGGGCACTTTCTGCGACAGCACCTGTGGCCCAGAGGGTTAGCCTTGCAGCCACATGTTCCTGGAAGTAAACTGTGCCCTCAATACCCTCCCCCAAGGGCCATCGCCATCCCCCAAAGAGCGCCCTCACTTTCCAAACCCACCCTCGCTCTGGTGAACCGTGCAAGATGGTAGACCTACCCTTAGGCTAAGAAGGGGGCTTGCAATCTTCTCTCATGGAGTCTTTTAAATTTGCTCTAAGCTGCACTAAGAAAACTCCAAGGACTTCCTATTTCTCTCTTAAGAATGAACCAGCCTCTTTCTTATAAAAGCATTACTTCTCAGGGTTTCAAAACCAGCCAAACACCATCGCTTCTCTTGCAGAAAAAAAATTACATTTCTCCTTGGAGAAATAAGCTGACTTGTTTTTTCGTTTTATTCTTTTTCCCCCTTTTATCACAAAAAAGTATGCTGACCAAAATAAAGCATTTCTAACAGCAACTAAAAGGACAGAGATTGTACCAATCTCTCAAAACTACTGCCAACACAATATTGTGTTTAAGCACAGCAATGACTAAACATATATTTTCTCTAAAGATATCTGGAAAAGATGTTCACATATATGTTTTACTTTCTCCAGTATAAACTGACCACAGCCAAGACCCAAGCACATTCGTTTTTCCAATAAATAGAAAAAAAAAATCAAATATGGCATATTACTTTTAACAATTTCTCTAAAAAGAAGTAAGCTACTCCCAAAAGCATTTTGATATCAAAACATAGCATAAGTGGCCCCTATGGTCTTCTACTGGAAAACCAGAGTTCTGCAGTGAAATATTAATGGAAATGCATAAAAGGGGTTTATCCTAAACAGGTAAAGCTAGCAAGCCTGGAAATTGAAGAGCCCTAAGATAAAATATAAGGTGAGTTAAAATTTCAGGAAAAATAAAACTGCACTTAGAAGCAGCGAATTTGCGTGCAGAATAGTTGCTCAAGGGACAGCACAGAGAATTTGTGGTGCTGTTGTAAACATGCAGAGTATGGTGTGGGGAAAGGAGTTTCTTACTGTCAACATCTAGCTACCGTGGCTAGAATGGATAAGAGCTGTATTTGTCTCTCTTCTGCTCTTTGGACACTGTTTTTAATGAACAGTTGGTATCAGAGCTAAGTCCAAAGACTGTTACATGTGGGATTTCCTAATGCAGAGACTGGCAGGGTTGCACTGTGTTCCACCAACAAACTAAACAGAAATGAGACTACCTCAAAATGTAACAAGTGAGCATCCTCAGTCTCTCTCAGTGTTTTCATTTAGTTGGAGCAAATGTTTTGCTTTAATGCAATTGAAAAGAAAAGAACATTTAGGGACAACATAGCTAGATCCCTCATAAAGCTTCATTTTCAAAAGCCGTGTTTGAATCTCTAAATAAATGACAATTCATTCTCTGTTTACTTTAGGTAAACAGAAAATGCATTGCGGAGCACTCGTTTTCAAAAGCTAATCAAGAACGTTAGGTCCCAACAGATTCATTTAATAGAAATATAATAGGCATTCCTGCTCGCTTTTCATCTTGTCTCGCTATAAATGCTAAAATGAACAGCAAATTAACCCTGCGTTGGAACAGAGTCCCTGTCACAGCTGAGATCCTCTCTCTCACGACTTGGAAACATCCCCGCATCCTGTCGCTGCTTTGACTTCTTCTACATAGAAGAGACGAAAGCGCCTGATTAAGTTTGGCAAGAGAGTGTAGGAATACTTGAATTCTAAAGGGAGTACTGCGTGTCAACTCTGCTATCTTTCCTAGCAGAACAAAATATTACCATGTTGTCTCCTAAAATAGTGTACAATTAGGAAGTGGGAGGAGGGATGGGGTGGGATTGTTGTTTCTTCTTTCCAAGCTACATATATCAACTGTCTTTTTCTGTATTTTTCACTTTACTAGCCATTCTCCAAATGGCTGCTTATAAACTACTACACAGAACAAGCTAATAAAGACAGGGCCATCCAAGCTCTATAATCAGATATAAAAGATTTGCAAGCAATTTGAGATCTTATAATTAATATTCAAGTGATATCAGAATTAGCATTTAGAACTCTACACAGAAAAACTATAATACTTCAAAAATTATGTAATAATGAACAAACCCTTTCAAAAACTGTTTTCACTGTGCTAAAGTAACATTCTAGACTTGTTGTAAGTATGTTATTCTTACAAGTAGTTCGCAGTTATTCTTGAAGGCAAGCCTTGGAGTTTCCTTAGCATAGTGCTGCTGGGGAAAATTTTCAGCATGTCCATCTTCATCTCTAGCCTGAAGGGAAATATAATGGCCTATTTAGGGACTTACAAATAATGGAAGAAAAAAAAAATCTAAAAGCATAACAGCTCAGATCATTAAACAAACGGGAATCCAGAAATAACAACATTATTAAGAAGTTTGTTTAAATACGCAGTACGCCTTTTAGATATCAAAATTTGGGATTTATTTTTCTTTACATCGTTCAGCTTGAACATGCAAATTCATTGTGGTGTTATATTTAAAATGATACGAAACAAACCAAAATCAAATAATTTTGTTGAAAATTGCCACCACTTCAGACTTCCAGTGACTTTTTGTTGCACATTTAGGATTATATGACATACATACGTGTTTAAACTTTTTGGCATGCTTAAGCAATCTCTAGATAATGCACTTTTAAAAAATTCTAATAGCAAGGCCATAAGAAAAGCAATCTGCATAGTTATATTTTGCATTATAATACTATTAGAGATAAACTGATTCTCCTCAATTTTTAAATAAAGATCTGAAAGGAGCAATGATCTAGTAAGAACAATGATTCTTCAATCAAATACAGTAAAAAAAAAAAAAAGATTTAATTAAGAAGCTGCATTAAAAGTTACTGGTTATTTTGATCTACACTGTTAATTAAGAAAGCTGAAGTTTAAATGGAGACGTTAACAGAACCCATTAGTAATACCCCTTGCATGGAGTCTTCTCTTTCTAATCTCCATCGGTTTCTGGTTTGGAGTTGGAGAGAAGAAAGAGGTAGGTGAAAGGAGGCGTGTCTGCAGCACACTCATTAAACCATTCATTTGGGTGACACTGGCACTCCACTCTGCTCTTATCTTATCTCAGCCCTAACTGCTCTCTCTTTCCTGGCCTCCTGAAATTCACAGCTGAGCTGTCTCCCTCACATATGGCTTGCATATAATTATGCATATTCCATTTTGCACTGCATTAAAATGATGAGCTCCTGGCTCCCTGCCAGCTGATTTTAAAAAGCCCAAGTGAAGTAGGAAAAAGGAGAGAAACACAGGGAGAGCCGCACAGGAAGCAGCAGGTAGTTCTGTCTGCTGTCTCTTCAGATAAAATGTATGTCTGGCACGGGGGGAACAGCTGAGAACTACCTGTTGTGATGTATGGATTGAGGGGGAGAAAACAATGCGCAGACGTCTGTGTATAGCGATGGCAGTGCTGATGTATTGGTTCTCTTTTAATGGCATGAAGTCTGCCCCTGACGAGAGCTCTCAGCTAGACTGGGGATTGTCATTCTAGTAAGGGATCCCGATTCTGTACATTGTAGAATATATAGCTTGTCTTTAATAGAGGCTTCTGCTACTTAGTGCAGGGAGGGAGCTGGATGGAATTTAGAAGTGGACTGTCAGAGTGGTAATATTTGGGTCACAAGAAGTTTTGGGGAGAAGAGAAGGCTGTGTTTTGGTTTCATTTGTGAGATTCATAAACATCTCAGGGATTTAGTGTCATTTAATGTATCTTTTTTGGGCTCTCCACCAAATCAGAGTAAAATGAAAATGCAGTTATAGGACTGGACTATATGTGACAGAGAAAAAAGTGTAAGCATGTTCATGGCCAAAGGCTATCAAGACACTGAAACCACTGACGTTTCTTCTCCCAGCACCAGTTCTACTCCGCAGCTACATCAGGGTTTAAGCTAATACAGCCTTTTTAAAGCAGAATGTATAATAAAAGGCAGCTATACAAAAAGCAATGAGATGCTAATGGGTAGCAAACACGTTAGATTCTTCTTAAATGAATTTTAAGCCACTCTGTGAGGTATGCGTCTCTTGAAGGCAGCGACCACATCTGTGTCATCTTTCTCACTCTGCCATGCCCAGTGTCTTACTTCTAGTTGGTGCTTCACAAACATCTCAGCAATGAAAAAAAAACATACATGGATAGTAACTAGACCCTACCACAAACAACTCTGTAGAAAATGCCACCTCAAAATATGCTAAACTTGGTGGTAGGATTATTATATTCCTGATACACTATGATACATATGCTTGGAAACATACTTTGCATATAGTTTACAAGGGCTACTATTTACATATGTATGTCTACATTCAATATATATGTATCTCATGTATAAATATTCATAAGGTAGAATATGTTTATTATGCATGTACAATGTATACACATTCATACACACCAGATGCCTGGGGATATTTTCAACATTAGTGGCAAAAATACATTCATTCCACTTACATGTAAGGTGTTTACAATGCTTTTTATGTTTTTAAAGGACAAAAAACCCCACTAAGGTTTGAAGTGCTTCCTCAAAGGGGCTAGGATTTTCATATAAAGGCTCATAATTTATGAGGTTAAATAAAACAGCAGTGGAAGAAAAAGGAGAGCTGGGGTGATTAGAAGTAGAGAGAGAAAGGCAGAAATCTGCTTCTTTACTGAGACGTGTATTTGCCTCTGCATCACACTCCACAGCCCTTGGAATGGTCTGCCTCTAACCAGGCTGCTTCTTGAGTCCAAGAAATTCCATCCTCCCACCATCTGCTGCGTGTCCATCACAGGCCACAGAGACAGAAAGCACAGGACATGCAAGGAGACCCCGCGCCATCACCCTCACATGTGTGTGCACACACAAGCACTCACATACCTCTCACCAAAGCAATTCCCTTTGCATTCTCAGGTTTTTAATGTAAATTTTTAAATTATTATTATCAGACAAAGTGAAATTAAGTGCATTCATCTAAGGCAGTAGTTCTCTGTTCCGGCTGCATTATTAGAATCATGTGGGGTTTTTTTTTTTTTTTAACATATGGATGCCTGACCTCCCCTTCCCAGCCATGTTTCCAAGATTCTGATTTAATTGGTCCAGGATAGGGCCTGGACATGGGTGGGGTTTTTTGGGGCTTTTTTTTGTTTGTTTGTTTTTAAGCTCTCAGGTGATTGTAATGCACAGGCAGCCTGAGAACTACTGACCTACTGGGCAGAGGCATCAGAACGGTCTCTAACCGGGTCCCAGGCCCACGGGAGTGAACAACTATGCCACACTCGGAGACAGGATGTGGCCCCAGCAGTGGGGCTAGGAATTACCCTAAAGATTTTAAGAGATTATATGATTAGCGGCCTTGGCAAAAAATTCTCTTTATTTGTTTATTGAGTTTTAGTTTCTGGTATGACAAATAATCCTAGCAGAACTGCAATACCTTCTCTTCAGAAAGGCCTTCCTGAATCTCTCTAACCAAGTCAAATATCTCCACTCTCTTAGGCCTGACACAGGTGCACCCTTACACTGGCTGTTGTGATTTCTGTCTGCCTCACTAGACCGCAAGCTTCCCAAGGGCAGAGATGGCGTCTGGCTTCTCACCGTTGGATCTCTGGCCCCCACCACCTCCTGGAGCACAGTAAGTGCCCTGTAGGAATGGGCTTTATTATCACTCCACAGCAGCTTGGCGGCAGCTTTAGACAAAATCCATTAGAACTTCCTCACCCTACATCCACATTCATCATTCATTTTAGCATGTTTTCTAACCTCCTATGTGTAGAAGCCAGTGCCTTATTCTGCACTGACCCCTTTCTGGGTGGCAGACAATGGTGTCTGGAGGTGGAGGGGACAGAGGGAGCTGACAACCCCTGTACGGAAGATGTGAAACACTGAAATTGTTCAGAATCACTGCTCATAGGAACAACACCAAGCAGACAGACTTTCAGCTGCTTTTATTTTTGTTCTTGAATTCTCCACAGGCAGTGCCTCCTTTAATTGCCTGTCTCGAGGTGGACAACCCCTCCCCTACCACCACTACCAGTGGCTCTCGTATCCACCGGGCCTGGCAAACTGGGCTGATGTCTGACTTTGTTCTGAAGTGACCAGTTCTGACAGAAGGAATGTCAAGACACATCACAATGAACTAACTCTCTCCATGTGTCACTCTCTACAGCTTTATTCTGACTAATATGCTAGATACTTATGCCAACCATGGGGAAAAGCAAATGGGAAGCTGTTTTTTACATTTTACTACAAACGTGATTTTCAGACCAAAGGTACATTTTTGACCTATGAGTCTAAGAAGCCTTCACTTCTTGCCATAAAATAGAAATAAAAATTAAAAGCCTTCAATTAAACTGCAAGGGGATTTCCCCACCTTGCTGTCAGTCATGCACCCATTTCAATGCCGTGCTCAGCGTTTGAATAAATATTAGATTATGTGAGAAACTTAGACTAATTGCCTCTCTACCTCAAATATCTCTGGCTTAAAGATTAACTTTATGTTCACCTCTCTTTCCCTGTAAATCATCACTAATTCATATTGTAAATTTTAATTCTTACACACGGCAAATTTTTGCTCTCTTTCAAAGAATCCAATTCTTCTTTTGGGCCAGAGCCTTGGTGTCATGTGCATATCCAAGCAAGATCAGCATTTTTTTCTTCTCTGGAGGACTCCTTTAGAAAATGTGGAACATTCTTTAAAAAAAACAAAAAACAAAAAAACAGCTCCACTGGCCTACCCTTGAAAAGTGAGGTGTTTCTGACTCAAGGAAAAGGTTAATACTTGCCATTTAAGTGGAAAGATAACAAGGCTTCTGAGTTAATCCTTCTGGATGATGAATGGGAGTTTACACCTCCGTGTCATTGTGATTTCAGAATTCCTTTTGAAAACAAGAAAAGGTTCTGCCTGGAATCAGAGCTCGGGAGAGCGCTGTAGAGCTTCCAGACTTAGCTTCCCAACTTTTTAGCAGATGTAGCACATGTCAGCTCACACATGTGGTGTGGTGACTAGACTTGGGAACATCAAAAATAGTGCCTCCCAAAGTTGCGGGAATAAGTTTAGAGATGCATAGTTGTAGAAAAGAATTTTCTATTTTATAATTTTTTTTGAACCAGAAGTAACAGAATTTCTTTTCAAAATTCAAGATGAAAGCATGAGGAGACCACTTCTGAAAGTCCTTGGAACTTCGTTTTCTCATATGCCACTTCTGGTCTGTCCTTCCTTGGTTGAATGCCCACACACACACTCTGGAGGAAGCTCAGAGAGGAATAAATGGCAGCTGTCACATCCAGCCTCTTAGTGTGTTGTGAACATCTTGGTGAACTTGATGTAAACAGCAGCCCAGCTTCTTTGCCCCTCAGTGAGGTTCAGCCAGTGCTGGCCCTGGGCTGGGACAACACAGGGAGGCCCACTGACCAGCTCCTGCTTCCACTTGAGTTACTGCCCAGTTATTCTCCTCTCCAGGGCCCACTTCCTCAGGACAGAAAGCCCAGCTCACTTCAGCTGGATGCCTGTCCTTTGCCTCATTTTCCCAGAGGAGATTCCATCTCTCCTTCTCATTTCTAGAAAATTCTTAGACCCCTTTTAAGCCTACATTCAGACTGTGGCTCCTTTAGGAACCCATTTGAGACCTCTTTCTCCTGGTCTAACCTTGGCTCTATACCACTCTGTCTCTATCCTGTATCCACTCCATCCACTGCCCTGTACTATGACCATCCATGTGTTTGCCTTCCCCATTAATCTGTGAGGTCCTTAGTGCAGAAACTGTGGTCTATTCAGCTGCAAATCGCTAGAGCCTCATCTAATGCCCGGCATATTATAAGTGCTCCACAAATGGTGAGTGAGTGAGTGTGTGCATGAATGAGTTCTCATCCTTTAACCCGTGCAACTGGACATTCTGCGTTGCACTCCAGCCCGAGAGGTGAGTGTTCTGCCCTGAACCCAGGAGTACTCTCCATACTGAGTCTCCACCGGCCTCTGCTGGATCTCTCTGATGGCCCTTGCCTCACAACTGGACCTTCACTGACTATTCCATGCCCTTCTGCCCAACACCCGTCCCTCCCACTTGGTCAGACACTAGAGTCTTAGCCTGCAGATCTGGCACTTAATTTGGACTTTAGCCAATAATCCTTCTGTCCCACGTTTCTCTCCTTCACCTCCCACCAGAACTGACCTGCCTAACAAAAGCCAGTCTAACCTCTGGTCTTTGCCTAACAGATTCTCATCCCCCAAATTCTGTTCCTAGATTAACCAACCTGGTACCTTGCTCCCTGTTTCTGCCATCTCACCTAGTCATAGTGCCCGAGTCAGCCTAGGACTCTGCTGTAACTCACCCTGGTTATGCCTCCTGTCTTATCTTCCTTACCAGAATGGAAACTGCCTGAAGGCAGAGACTCTGCATTATGTAGGAAGCCTCCATGCTCAGTAAGTCCCCTATATAACAATCCTGTAAATATATGTTGAATGGACTCATTGACCCTTCGATCTTCCTTAAACCAAGGCCCAGAAGTGTCGTGTTTTTCTCTACTCTGAATTGCCGACCTCTACAAGTGGATCCCACTAAGTGTGAGCTGTTTTTATGTAAGTACACATTCAAGTCACTGAACACCAGGTGGTAGATGGGTCGTGGACAGGATTCTGTGTGTGCATGCAGCTTGGGTAGAGAGCTTTCTCCTAGACAGAGGACTCCCACTTGGCATCGGGCTCCCTGCTCTGGAGATACCCCAGGCACCCAGAAACATCAATGTGCAGACCCAGGCACCTGCTCAATTCACGCTGCTACTAATCTTTGCATCGCGATCCTCTGCCCTTCCTTTTACTAGCTTGTCATCGAAGACTATGGGATTCCCAGTGGTGCTGTTTTACATTGTTCTTTTAACAAAATGAATTTAAACTCCCACTGAGATGCTGTACCCCCCAGCGAAGTTCCTCCTAATTTTCCATCCTCCTCAACTGGCAAGCGGAGGGGCTCTCTCCATACGGCTTCCGGCTCCTCTGACAGCTCACACATCTCTGATGGATGAGATGGACTTATTTGCTGCAGCTATTTTTTCACTCCATACAAACCTTTATATATACCATAAATTTTTAATATCCAATTTGGAGTCTTCAAAGAATAACGGTAACAAACATGCAACATGAAGATAATGGGAATCGAATCGTGTTTATGGCTTCCACGAGCATCTCCTTAAATGATGCCAGGTCAGAGCCACTCGGAGCTGCAAGCCTGTGAGGCTATGGGGCTGATCTCCTGCCTGATTAATGGTTGCCCTCACTCAGGGGCCTAATGGATTGCATGACAGTTACAGCAACAGATTCCACACCAGCCTGAAATACAGCTACCACATGAACTGAAGTATATCATCCTCATTCCAGCACCTTACAGCTGTGTCCGGAATAATCAGAGCAGTTGCTAAGCAGTTCTGAAATCCCTGGTTTTGCTTTTCATTTTTTAAAATCTGTTTTCCCTTTATTGAACAGGTGACCCTTCTGGTTTTATCTTGCACTGCTCTTTGTCAAGTCACCTGAGTGTCTTTGTTTAGTAAGAATTATTTTTTTCAAAGTGACCACAGGTAGAGCCCAGCAGTTGGAGCATGTGGCCCCTTCCTCTCGAGTCTCTGCTAAAATGACACCACCATCACATCCCAGGCTGCTTCTGATCACCCCAGGACCCTTGATCCACGGTGGGCTATCCAGACTCCTTGATTGCTCCCCTTCCCCCACCACCCGCCTCCGCCCATCGCTTGCCTTTTGGCTTTTCACTATTCCTTTGCATCTATTACCCGGGGACCCTAGTGGGGAAACAAAAGACTGGGAAATGCAGCAACTCCACTTTGCTACTGGTTGCCGTCTATAAAATGTTCAAATTATTGGCCTGCTCTAGGCATTTCAGGTGGTCCTTTTATTCTTGTTCTCTGAAATCACTAGGCAGAAGGGGCTGGACTCATGTCTTTATATACAGACCTCATGATGGACCTGAGAAATTAGAGAAAATGTGAAACAGGCAAGGGATGGAATGAGACTCCAGGACCTCATCTGTAAGGCTAGGAAAGGATCCAGATGTTACAGAGGAGATGTACTATCCACAGGAAGTCTCTGGCGAAATAACTTGGCCTCCAGTGGGAATAAGAAATGCGCTAGAACCAGATGAAGACACCGCTCTGGATATTTTCAGAGATTAATAGTAGCAGCTAACATTTCTGCAGCTCTTATGTACGCACCAGACACTGCTCTAAGTGCTTTACACGTATGAACCCACTTAACACCCATACCCAAACATATACCAAAACAAAAGCAAAACCTTAAGAAGTAGGTACTAGCCTCCATTTTTATATGAGGAAATTGGAGCACAGAGAGATTATGTAGTTTACACAAAGTCACACAACTAATGAATGCTGGAACCAAGATTTAAACTTAGGCAGTCTGCCTCCAGAGCCACCACTCTAAACCCTGATGATCTGCTAGGGATTTAAAAAAAATCAACCTGGAATAACTTGAAAATACTGATGTCATTAATTTTTAAATATATTTATATATATTTTTTCTTTTTTTAAAAAATGGAGATACTGGAGATTGAACCCAGGACCTTGTGTATGCTAAGTGCATGAGCTAGCATTGAGCTATAACACTGAGCTACATCCACCCCCCTAAATATATATTATTCATTACTTAAGGGAGGTTTTCCTAATTCTTTGGTTTTAGCATTCCAAGATTGAATACACCAAGGAAATTAGGAAATGAGGACATTTAATGGTACGTATAACTAAAGGGGATGTGGTGGTCTGAAAAGAGCCTAGGAAAAGAAATCCAAGAGCAAGCACGAGTCAGCAGTGCTCTGGCACAGCCTGAGGGAGACAGTACTTAAAAATCCATAAAATTAATCCTTAAAACAAACCAACCTTTTTAACCTGATTCTTATTAAATAAGCTTGGATCATTGATTAGGACACCTATGCCTATCAATTTCAGAAGGATGTCCTACAGAGTTCACTCAACTATTCAGATCCTAAAGAATTTCCTCTGTGAATTTCTAAAAGCATTATCAATATGATCATATAATTTTTTAATATTCCTGTAGATAATGCTATTCAGACTCTAAAGGATGTTTGTGTGTCTTATCTCATTTAGTCCTGGCACTCTGGCATAAAAATACAGATTGTGACTTTGGTTAACACGGGTCAGTTCATCCAAGCAGTGGAGACTCTTACACAAATTGATGAAATCAAGTCCTTGGACTTGCTTTAAAGGAGAAACAGGCCTGGACAGTGGTGATTCTTCAAAGGTGGAGCATGGAGAGCCAAAGGCCAGCTCGCAGCCTCTGCTCAACCCCATAGCCCCCTCCACTTCTAGAATAATTGAGACAGAGCAACAGTAATGCAGCCCTGATCAGGTCGATGGTTAATTAGCTCAAGTGGTGGGAAGACAATGCTAGGGGCTTGGGTCATAGTCCTGAGAGAGTTAGCTTGCTCCATGTCTGCATCACAGAACACACCCTTCTACATGACCTGCCACATCATATGCATACAAGTCTTGGCAAAAAGGAGACAGACACTGGAAAACATGTGAGAGGATGTGGATGAATCGGGGCACGTCTCTCACTACTTCTGGAAGAAAGAACTCAAGGGCATACCCCGGTGATAGTGGTCATGGATAGCTATGAGTCACAAACTGAAACAAATGGTCTCCTTGAATTAATTTCTAATTCTGAGGTCAAGGACTATAAATTCTGAATTAGCAGTGATATTTGTCAAAGACCATGATGTCACAATTGTTATCCTTAATAAAGTTTCAGTGCTCAGACCATTCTTAAATTTTTCTCCCACCAGCAACAACAGAAATGCCATCATCAAGGTCTAGATACAACAGAGTTGCCTACATCTTCTCTGAATGGTTCATATGCTAAGCCTCAGTCAGTCCTGTCCCCTGGGGGCCTAATAATCTGCAATATGGGACTGTAGGGGCCCCCAAGGCTGACCTCAGCAATCACTCTGCACTCTTGTCACTGGTTCCCTTCCGTACCACTCCCAGCTCTCTAGTCTCACCCTCGACTCTGGCCCTAACTGGACCCTTTGGTCTGTGCATTTGGCCTGCCTGAAGCTTGCTGTCCCTCATGGACTTAACTTTGGACCAGCCACTCTGGACAGCCACCAGAGGGTCACTCTGGTCACTTCTCTGGCTTGGGACAGTTTTATGGTCAGCATCCTATAACGGTACCCAAACACAATTAGTCTTAAAAATAAGACTTCTTTAGCAAGAAACAGAAGTGAGAATTGTGCAAAGTTTGTGAAGATTTAAACTGGCCTGAACATGAAGAAGAAAGACCAGGTCTAGGAGTAAAACCCTCGCTGTTACTGTGCACCGTCCACACAAATGTTCTGACCCACGTGACTGGCGCTGTGATTTATGCGATGGAGGTAGGCAAAGGAGAAAGACAGGGTGACCCATCCATTGGCTCTGCCCCCTGGGTCTTTCAGAGTGTGAAGTCAGAACGCAATTCTGAACGAGATGGTCCTCCTGACAGCTTCAATTACCATCCATACACCATTTGACCTGTTAATGGAGGCACCATCAGGGTTAGAGGAACAAAGTCTAAATCACTTTGTTTCCAAATCTGGGAGCAATCGGCCCCTCCAAAGACCCAGATGAGAAGACGGCAGCAAAGAGGTTTCATAAGTAATGGCATCTGCTCAGACAACACTCTCTGGAGTCTTAATTTTAAATCCCAACCATTCTGCTGATGATGAATGGAGGTAATAAAAGGTAGGATTGTGGCGTGTCTAAATAGGAGATAATCATTCCAGCAGAATTTGACCGGTGTTGAGGGAAAGACCTGTTGAAGCCAACAGCTGAGTGTAAGTTAAGGTCTATTTCTGGATGACAACTTTGGTTAACACTTGCTCCTCTGCCATTATTATTATTGTTGTTGTTGTTGTAGTTCCAGGAGGTATATTTTGGAATCAAAGCCCAGGTGACAAAAGACAAAAAGGGACGTGGGTTTCCACATCCTCTCCCTGTTTAGTGTGACTGGGAACAAGAGATGTGCAGCCTCCCTGCACGGCGAGCAGCCCGGCCCCTCCTGTCCACACTACTCCCTCCCTCCTCCAACCTCTCCAGTTACCAAATTTCCCAAACTACTCCAGTTCCTCTGCATCTGGTACCTCAGTTGTCCACTGTGGTTCTAGATATAACTGGTAGCCCCACAGGAAGGAGGTTCCCAGACCACAGACTGGACCCCACTGGAGACACCATGGCCACTTCCAGAAACTTCTAACTCAATGACTGCTTCACAGAGATGTCACCACAAAGGAAGAAAACTCAATAGGAAAGTCACTTTGGCAGTAACACAAGACTCAAGTTTGTTCCGGGCAAGACATCATGCTAAGAATTTGCAGGCTTTGGCTCACTCAAGCTCCACACACCCTGATGAGGTCTATGTTACCATTACCACCTCCATTTTGCCAGCAAGGAAGCTGAAGTGTAGAGAAGTTAAGTACCTTGTCCAAAGCTAAGAGCTGATAAAGGCAAAGCTGGGCCTTGAATGCAGGTGTCGTGATACCAGGCACAGGCTCCTGACCCCCCACCACAGCGGCACAGTCAGCAAAGGAAGCTTGGCTGACAGTGAGCAACAGAAACTGTGGACACTACTGGAAGGCAGAGGAGTCGTGGCTCAAACATCTCTGCGGGTCCTCTTGGGGGAGAGGGAAATCTTGCCCTCCGGTCTCCCCTCTTCACGGTGAAGCACTGATGCCCAAGTCAGCTCAAATGGAGGTGGTCACGGGAGCCGGCTCCTCACAAGGGTCTACAGACCAAAGGCCACACAAGCAGCAAGAACACAGCCAAAGGCTGAGCGGGCCCAAACCCCACGCTCACCTAGGTGAAGGGCAATGGCCTCTCTAAGTATTCTGCCCTTGAGGTATGGGGCCGAGAGGAGGGAAGGATGGGAGGGAAGGGAGGCTGGGGAGTGAATGTGGAAATGGGAGTGTGCTGGGGGGAGGGTCTGATACATCAACAGGAGAAACTCTGCGTGGAGATTGGGAAGGACGCATCATCCCTGAACTTGACAGCCTTCTCCTTAAGGGGCCTGCTTGTTTTCAAAGCTCTCTAATATTCTGGTTTCATTTGCACATCCTACAAATGTAAGATTATGGGATTCTAAGATGAGAATGGGAACCTAAATCTTTTCATGGATGTGAAGATAAGATTGAGACATGTTTTCAAGGACAAAGGATTCTAAATGCATAAAACTCTTCTTGTGGTTCTTGCCTAAGCATAGAACAGAAAACTGTTACGGTTTGATGAGGAAAATAGTAAAAGGGGAATAAGAATGAGCACTTGATATAACTATTACTAGTATTAACCTTCCTTTACTATTACTAACAAGCAGCATTTACATGCAATCAAGTATCCTAAAGTAATAAAGAAATTTCATTTGTTTCTTTGCCTTAAGGGATATCAGACCTTTGCTTTTGAATTATAAAGTGTTTTGCCCAGTGTCATAATCTGTAGGTTACACTGCTCCGTATTTACACCAAACCACAATACGTGGCATTGTGACCCCAGAGAACACAGATAGCAATGACAGGGCACTTAACATAATTTTTTCCTTAGGTCTCATTCATTCCTTCATCATTCATTGAGTCTCTACCACATGCAGCTGCAGGCAATCGAACAGCTAAGCCTCCAAAATGAATGGTGTCCAGCCCACGTGTTCAGCACATTTTAATTTTTTAAGTCCAATGATAATGATAAAGCAAATGATCCCTTGTCAGGATCTAACCATACACTGTTTGGAGTGTCAAACAAGATACACTTATATCCTATTTAAAAATTAGATTTTTAAATAATTATAAATTTTAAAAGGTACATAAAAGTAACCCACAAAAAGCTAGAAGTAGAAAATATTCTCATAAACTCAAGAATTATGAGGAAGTGAAAACCAAGAAAAAGCAAGAGCAAATTCTTACGGGTCGAGCACCCCATGTGCCATGTGGTTGAAGTACAGGAAGGGGGGAGGAGAGCCATTTGGTGCCAGTAATGAGCTGAGTTTGATTTCCGGTGCCACCAATGAGCACGGGGGACATAACATCCAGCTCAGAAACTCGTTGCAAGGACTAAAAGAGAAAATCCATCATATGTCCCACACGATGCCTGGCACAGAGTAAGAACTCAAGAGATGACAGTTATTTAAATTTCCCAAACCCACTTCTTTTCTGGAGAGAAAAACTCCACTGGCAGGAAGGCAATAAGGACTCACTATCTTTTCTTATCATTAAAGTCTTGATTAAGTTGTGTGCAACTATAGAGCATGCTCCGCAGCCAAAGGCAAATGCCAATCAAAAGGACCAGCAAAGGTTTGAGGACTTTTAGAAGTGCATAAATGCACCCTCTAATCAGAACCCTAATCCTCTACACAGCCTGGGCACATCGATACTTAACGACCACTTCTGTTTCTCGTCTGCCATCTGAGTACTCATTTCGCTTCCTGCAAACAAGGCATCAATTTGTTTTCTCATCTCTTTATCTCTTCTTATGTTTCATAAGTAACATCTCTATCTAGAAACTTCCCGCCCTCACTGGGCAGCTCCCACTCACGTAAGCAGCCAGGGGTTCATGGAGACTGCTATGTGTCGAATCCCACCACCCTCACCGCACTGGTATCAAACAACTTGGCCGAGGTTATATTGTTGGTCCTTTCTTTACCATTCATGTCATCTCCCTTTATTCCTTATTTTCCAGCTACTAAATTCATCCTGTACCAAATTTGCTTCTAACTGAGGGATAGAGGACACCTGTATCATTTGCTGATGTCAGTGCTCAGCAGAGGTTGGACCCACACACGTGGTGACCACACACACTTTCCTGGCTGAATGGCCTCACCAAAGACAGAGAGGAGCAGACAAATAAGGGAGAAGGTTTCCAAGCAATCTAATATTTGGTTCATTTTCAGAAAATATGCAAATGAGTGGATATTATTTTCTTATTCAAAAAGCTAGGGCTTTTTTTAAATTAAATGTTGCAACATTTATTAGGTCCTTATTTGTTTTAGAATTCAGCTCAAAATTGTGCGTTTGAGGTTTTTTTGGTTGTTTGTTTTTAATGTGTTTATTTCCCATCTTCCTGACACATCATCCCTCCTTCACAACCTTTAGACGGGACTCTGAATCACCAGGCAATCCCATCTCCATGAGTGAGAGTCCCTTCCTCCTCCTTAGTTACCTATACACTCAGAAACAGCTTTCTTTTATTGCACTGATCTATTTCATCTTAAAGTAAATTGTCCTCCTTGCACAAAACACTTTCGTTTCATTTCTCCCCACCCCTTGCCCGGTCACAGGAAGCTGCTGCACGGGTACCATATAATGTTTATGCTCATTTGTTTCTTTATATTACATCCTGCCCTCCTGTGCTCTAGGATCTGATGTCTACAAAGATATAATCAGAATGAAATTGTATTAGTTTAGATTAGGATCTGTGGCAGCAATTCCTATAAATGATACAGACAAGGCAGTAGCTGTAATGTCTGTCTTATTTCAAGGTAAAAATGAAAAATGACATCTCTGATGGAGAAGACTCCACGGAGACCTGGGTGGAAACGCAGCCGGTTCCCTTGCTCACAGACAGGGCTCTTTCCCATCATATGGCTGACAGGTGTGTAATCATGTTCCTTGGTCACAGTTTGTGTTAAAATAACCAATTACCAAATGAATGAGAGTCAAGCCCCAGTGTGACTGTCACCACCATTGCAAAGTGATGATGTGCATCCAAAACTCAGGCTTGGAGGGGAGGTTCTGATGGGCTCCTCCCCAGCCAAGGATGCTCTCCAAGGCTGAGAAGCCTTTCCTACTGTACAATGAATTCACTAAAATGCAGAACATTTCTCTCCTGGCCCCTCCCCTTAGGAATGAAGCTTCCAATGGGGCCACCATGGATGGTCAGTGGGATCTCCTGGACAACTCAATGTCCCTACCATTTCCTGTCCTTGAACTTCCCAGAACACAACACCCTTGCCTCTCAACAAGCATCAGTAGCACAGTGACTGCCTACCTACCCAGTATCTACCGTCTCCCCTGTGGTGTACATGACCTTCCCCCAGACCCTACAGTGACAAAGGATGATGCTAAAGCCCAAGGTCCCTGCCATTTCAAGCGTAACCTCCCAGGCAAGAAGCTCCCCAGATCGACTGCTCGGGAAATGTGGGGTACACACAGGTAGCCTCTACGGAGCTACGTGTTGTTCTATGTTGTGGGTATAGTTGAGAGCAGCAAACCTATGAGCTCTCACAAAAAAATGCAAGCCCAAAAATCACACTTTCAATTGGCCCAAAGGTTATTTGTTAAAACACTGGGGAAGAAAGAAGAACGACTGCAAATAACTCAAATGAAATCAATGTAGAAAGTTGAGATAATGACTCAGTTACAACAGACATCACAATAGCATCAAATGTACGCTTCATCAAATATAGAGCAACCCCTCCCGTCTGTCACACACACCCTGCCGCAGCGACTGTGCGTGGAGGAGCCCTACCTCCCAGGCTGGTGGCCAAAGAAGTCAAAGGACAGGTGAAAGGCAAACCTGTGGCCTGGTTTCCCACCTGGGAAGCAGGGCCAGTACTTGTTACCCATGCTTGGCTGGGTGAGAGAGTGCTTATAACCTCCACGTAACACCCATGGTGTAGCTCACGAAGAGAGTTTGAGTGGTGTGTCCACTGACGTCTCTGGGTCAGAAATACCATATGCTTTCAAACAAACAAGTTTCCAGTAAAGCCAAAGGAGGTGCTGATTCAAATTTCAGGCAGTAAAATCCAACTAACCAAAAACTCTCTGGATTGGCTTGTTTCATTCAGCTAAAGGATACAAGGAGGTTCAAGATAGATTCAAAGAGGTGAGTGAAAAGTATAATTCTTTGATACCTCTCATCTTTTTTTTTTTTAAATAATAACAGGTGTTCCACTGGAAGAGTCACCTACAAAGACCAGACTAACTTTCCTGTAGAAAGACTTGGTAAGCTATGCTTTGCAGGAGACGGAAGACAATAAACATTTAAGGGGGAAAAAAATCAGCTGGTTTTCCTCTCATGTCATTCCTCTGTGACTGATGAGTTTTTAATCACAGTCGTGGTCTCCTCATTAGCATATAATAAGTGCTAACTACCACCTCTCCTCTCCTACTGGAAGGGCAACCGGGTCTCCACACTGACCTCAACAACAGCTGGGTCCCAGGCCAAGGCTGAGGGAGCAGGATGGGGTGGGGGGCTGTGTAGAGGTGAGTGGAAAGCAGTGGGACAGGTGAGCTTAAAAAAAGCAGGGGGGCGGGGATCAAAATGCAGGTGGCTGCTGAAAGCAAGGGTCTCCTTCCAAGGAGGGGGCGAGGCCTGGTGCCGCACTGGGTACGAGGTGTCTCTCCTCCACTTATTCATGTGCTCCTGGCAATTCTGGCAGTGGCACCTCGAGTGAAAAGCACACTACTTTGCACATATGGTGGAAAGAATCTTGTGCATCAGTTGAATGCATGCTGTACTACACACACATTCTGTTTTATCTCCGGGCCCAGCCGTGCTGCAAACGCTTGCAAATTGGGAAACCTTCTGTGCAGTAAAAATACGGACAGGAGAAGCTAGACTGTGACTTATAAGATGCGACACTAGCCAAAAAAGCCAAAGGAACTAAAAGTTAAGGCGTGGGCTTCACACTCTTCGCAACAAAGGCAGCTTCGCACGGCGGGGACTTGGAGCCCGCACTTATCTCATCCCCTTTCATCCTGTGGTTTCGTGCCCAGTGGATGGGCTTCCCTTCCACACACAAAGGGCCCCGGGGAACCTCTGCCTGTATCCATTGCTGCTTTATTTTCTGGAACGTTTGCAATTTATATGGAAACAATTTCAGTGAAACTTCTCAGATTTATCTTGGTAGAGGCTAGCGATGGAATTACTATTCTTGTCCTCTGTTTCATCCTGAGGTCTCCATCCTGCCATGGGATACCACTGCTCTTAGAGAGTCACTGGCATCATGTTCACTTCCTAAGTGTTTCTAAAAGCAAAATCTGATACTGCTCGGGATTCAGGACTCCCTGCAAATTTGGGATGTCAAAGTGGCAAGGTGCTGGATTGTTCTGATCTTCCTTCTTTCCCACTCTTCCTTTACCTGACCTCCAAATAAAGTGCGATTTCTTAAAATAACTCTTTCAAAATAATTGGTCCCTAATTAAGGAGATTAATGTAAAATCAATTTTCCCTTTGAATCACAGAGCTTTCTTTCTTTTCTATTAGCCTTGCGTATGTGTAGGGGAAAATGCGTGAGTGTGTAACGATTTCTTTAATAAATGAAGCCAGTTTTTATAGGGGTCAATGCATTAAGTTTTCTATCACTCTTTTCAGCCTGCTGAGAATGGTTTCACTAATGAAGACACTGAGATGTAACCAGGTGATCCAACTGAAGGCACAAAAGAATCATAATATGGAGATCTTGGCAAGATACTGACTGGTTACCATATAAAAGGGAAAAGAGCAGAGGGTACCCTGAGCAATGCCCAATATAGTTCCCACTATCTGTTGGCAGCCCCTCCTTATTCAAGGACGTATCTCTCCTCTCTGAGCCCTTTCGTCTGTGCAACATCGGAGGTTGCAAAGGAGCAGCTGGCTTAATAACGCTAAGTGTGTGTTGCTCCTCCCCTCATTTGTCCTGTGTGTAGAATTCGTGATTTCATTCTTATGTTATTCAGAATCATCCTCTCACAAATGTTAGGAGTGATGGAAGTTAACCCCAAACTGGTGGGAAGCTTTGAGTCGCTGGAGGCATGCTTTGGCTCATTGCAGTCAGTTGTTCACTTTCAATATGGTTTTCGTTTGTTGAGTTGCTAGAAACAATAAAATACATATTTACAAGACTGTGTTTTATAAGGACTCCATGGGCAACTTCACCACACTTTCCACTGTTCAGCACTTTGTCCGGCCTTATTCTTCTTTGTTTCCTTCTTGTGGCTGCTTTTTTTTTTTTTTTTTAATGCATTGAAATATACAGACCACAGAATAAAGTCAATATTGGAAGTGACTCCTGCCATTTAACTCCATCTATGAACAACAGTGTGTGATTAATTATTACCGATATATTTGAAATTCTTAACAGAGATTTCTAAGCAGTATATGTAAACCAAAAGGAAAGAAATATATCACATACTTGGATAAAGCTCCAGGTTCTTTAAAATGGATCTTTTAACAAGGACATCAGAGAACCAGCCAGTTGAATTTAAATACTGCCCCTCCTTCCACACACCCACACCAGAGCCAGAAAAGGTGGAGCCGGGGCAGATCCCCTGGGCTACTTTCAGAGTCTCTTTACTAGTCCTTCCTTTTGAACCTCCCTTCTATGCAAGACCTCCCAGGGCAAAGACACACCTTCAGCATCACAGCTCACCCTTGTATGAGAAACCACTTTCTACCTCCTCAAAGTCTATATCCTACGGTATTTCAAATACTGCTATTTTGTTTTGGATCATCAAAATACCTGCATATTTTACTAACCAAATTCTGGGATTGGATGGCATTTTCACGCATACTATGTTCAATCATTTACCAAGACTCCCCTTAGAAGAACTTCTTCCAGTATTCTGAACTGATTTTCCTTATCTCATGGAACATCAACTATAGGAATTACGGGAAAGAGACACATAAGATCTGGTCCATTCTCAAGAGTTTTCTGCTTGGTTAAGAAGATTAGACATACAAACGTTAAAGGGAGGGGGAAAGTGGCAGATTCTTGACTAAATATGTAACCACCTTGCCAAGGCTGTGGAAGAAAGGTGTCCTTTTGGGTTGAAGTGGTAAGGAAAGGATGAGATTTAACTGAGCCCTGGAGGGATGCTTTCAATAGGGGCTTTTAGTCATTTTTAAGAACCTATTCATCTTTCAATTTCATACTCAAGGAACAAGACTAAAGAGGAAGAAAGTATGTTCTCGATTTTGGATCAGAACCACAAATCTGGTTATAAGTTATTAAACCCTAAACGTCTCCCATCTTCCCCATGTGCTCCCTGCTATTTCTTATCTGCTTCTAGTTGTAGTCATTTTTTTTCTTTCCTTCTTACTACATAAATAGGAAATGAATGAAAGGCTTTAGATCACCCTTGATATCAGCCTAGAATGGTGCTTGACACAAGTGAATGCTCGATAAATGTTGGGCAGTAAACATGAGGTATCAATCAAGGTGTCTACCTATCACATCCCCTTCTAAGAGACTCTGGACCCTGTCTTGTACCATGTGATCCAGCCTCAGCTGATTGGAGCGAGGATATGCATGTGACCCAAGGGCAGCCACTAGATAAGCTGTCCAGCAACCCACAATGTGCCCTGTTGCCAAAAGATGAACTGATTCCATCAGATTTCCTCTCTCAGGAGGGAGAACTAGAACACAGCAAGAGACTACAGCAGGTAAGGGTGGGAGTGAACTGAAAGATCACAGTATTCAGAGGAGCTGAGGAGACCATGATGGAGGTGTACACACCGAAGTGATGAGGACCCAGGGAAGCAAAGTCGTCTGGTTGATGGGGAGAAAAACATGGAGCAGACAGCCGGAAAAACTCAGATACCAAGAGGAGGTGGAGAGAAGCCAAGCCCTAAAGCTGCCTCAGTTCTCACTGCTTTCTGGTTCCAATTCCAGCTCCCCTTTCCTAAAGAGTCTGGCTAAAATAGACAGGAACTTCTTCTATCTTCAGTTTAACTCCCCTCTCTTTGCTTTCAAAAGTCTCGATGCTTATTTCCTCTCTCTCCCGTGGTGGAGAGGAGAAGCGGCTACTGCAGATGAAAGGAGCCTCAGAGGGCAAGCAAACACGAGGATTCTGAAAGCATCAAGTATCTTATCATGAACCTCCAACGCCTGCTGGGTCCAATGCACTGGGCACGGCATTAAATCTTAGGAAAGAGAGTGAGAACAGGTTTTGTTTAGTTTTGCAGGAGAAGACAGCAGTGTTAACAAGCAGAACCAGGTTGCCCGTTTTCCTTCGTTACTTGAAATCACCACTAAATACGTGGATTAGACAATGCTGTCTGTTTGGTGAATAGTGGAATCTGAGTAGATTCTATTTTTTATGGAAAATCAGCCACAGCCCTTCACCCTTCGGGGCATCTGTCATTTCTAATTTCTGAGAGTGGCAGATGTCAGCTCCCCAAGCAAGGGATGATTTTTAAAAATCTGTTTGTACACATAAGCTGACACAACCTGAGCTGAAAACCACTGGGGGAGAGTACAAGATGATGCTTGAAGCAGCTAGAGAACATGGCTCTAAGTGCCTTCTCTGCCAGGATGCCTTCCCACCCCAATTCGCTTTACTTTCGTGTCACATGTTCTAGCTTACAGATACCGAAAGTACAGAGACTGGTCAACCAATCTGAATACTCAGACTAGGGTCATTTGGATTTTTCAGTCTCTGGCTCTGCACTAATGCATAGAGATTAGATGTATATTTTAGCACTTAACTGAAACTCATTTTTGTTTTCTGGTTTTTGTTTTTTTAGTTATTATTATTTACTCATTCCATTTATCTCCAGATACCTCCAGTTACATCCGAAGTCCAAGAAAGTGCTAAGGAATCAGAGTTACTCCCTGAACACTGCCTCCTCTCCTTGGGCTCCAGCCACCCTACCTTGTACCTACCTGGCTCCATTCTCAGCCCAGGAGCCATGGGAACTGGGAGTAGCCTCAAGTCACCTGCTACCCAGGTGACCATATAGAAACTGAGTCAGATTTAGCACCCTGTCTCTCTCTCTGTTTCGTACACACATACACACCCCTTCCGGTACTCACCCAATCTGAATCAGACCCTTTGCACCTGCCTTGTACTGGATTTGGAGAACCCAGCATGAGAAGGCAGGGAGGGAGGAGAGAGAACTCTCTACCTGTGGAGACTCTGAAGCAACCTGGCCTCAATCACATGGAATCTGCAAGGGTGTCCTTGGGCAGACCATCTACAGCAGATCAAGACAAGTGGGACTTAACAGGGACTCTGGAACCCATTGACAGCGAGGTCCTATTTCTGATTGTCTATGTTACCTCCTTTGCCTCATTAAATATTACTGAGTCTTGAAGAAAAGACTTCTTGGGGTCTCTTGACCCTTTAGATGACAAGAGGACTTCACTCTTTTATTACAGCAAGCATTGAAATACCACATGTTGATCCAGCCACATCACCCAAACCAAAGGAAAAACACAGACTGTCTCAAACTTAGTGTTGCAGCCATCCAAACTTCAGCTTTCAATAGCCATCTCTTCTTTCTCTCTTGCCCTCTTTATTTTGATCTGCTGCCCTTTCAGGCAGTGATGCTGTTTTCTTTAGCAGACCAAAAGCAGTTTGTTTCTGAGTTAAATGTCACTTCAATATTTCCCCAAGTGAGATGTTTGAACCAGTTTATGAGTTTCCTAAGCAACAGAGAAATGCTGGAAAAATATTTGGTATCTCAGGTCTGAAAGTTGCCTGAAACCTTGGCTCCCTGAGGCAAATGAAACAGATAGATTGAATACTCTCGTCTCACTAAAGTTTCAAGTTGAAAAACAAAGTATTGGCCTGAAAGCTTAGAAGCTCTAAAAGACAGCCTCCTAAAGCCATGCCACTTGGGTTGGTGCCCCCAAACAATTTCAATACTGAAATATTCTAGAGACAGTAAGAAACAATCGTGGCACAAGTCCAGAATCATGGAACCACAGTCAACAACTAATGTGTGAGGAGGGAAGTAAGCTTCCCCAGCCAAACACAGAATTCTGCAGGAAAATTCCTGTGGGAAACCAGATTATGCCCTGAAGGCTGAGATTTGATTAACCTTCTTGTAGCATGTGTAACGACAAATGTTATTGGTCATAAAATTATCCAGCCCTTATTAAAACACAGCTGCAGCTCTGGGCTCAGTGACCTCCTGGGGGAGAGATTTCCATAAGATAGCGATAGACTTTATGGAAGGAGAGCGCCTTCCTAGCGTTGAAACTACAGGAGAGTGTTTTATATTTTAATGAGGAGTTCTTGAGACAGACCAGGCTCCTTGGTATTAAAAGCTTTAAGAAATAGAAGGACCAGATTACATCCAGTCTGCTACTTGGTGGGCAGCCAGCCTACAGCTCACAATATGGATACGTCTTCCCTTTACATTGAACGTGCACAGTCACATTCACAGACATACCTATCTTGCATCCAACTGTTACTGCTGAGGATGTTTTCATTTCTCTTTGTCTTATATAATCATAAAATTTCAGAATTTGAAGGGTACTTACAGAAGAGACTCTCTGGTCCAACTATCCATCCAATTCCATCACTAAGTAGAACTGTATGAAAATGGGAGCTTTTGGAAGTGCTCCAGAGAGGCTCCAAAACCCTACAGGATGTTATCAAGGGTTACCACAGCCGATGGAACTGAGTCCTCCCAAGAGCTAAAACTAGTTGGCTTTCCATCTCAAGTTGTAGGGGGCTTTACTCTGTTTTCCTGGACCTCCACATTCATGGAGAGTGTAGCTATGAGGCTCCATCCCCAACAAGCCAAATACCATTGTGAGAAGGGGAACCTCTGCCTTTCTGGGCAAACTGGTGAATCCGTGAGCAATGCCCTTTTGTCTATGACAAGTTTTTTAAATAGCTAGAGATAAAATAAGAACAATGAAAATGCTTATTCTTTTCTGTAGTTTGTTCCTCACTATTTATATCCAATTTCTTTCCTTCCACTTGAGCCGCTAAACTCATTTTTACTAATGGTGCTTCCTTTGTGAAATTTGAATCTGCTCCTAGAAATCCTTTCCCGAAATACAAAGTATTTCCCCAGTTTAATTTCTCCTAAATCGACAATATATCTGCTGAAAAAAAATAAGAACATGAAGGATTACAGAGTTGTCTCATTAATTTTTTTGTCAGTTATGTAAGTTTCCCAACGTTATAATTTTTTTCAACTCATGTAAAGCTTTTCTTGTGAAATTATTCTGGAATATCAAATTGCTACAATTCATGATTCTTATTTTTCTATCTCTTACATAAAATGCTCCTATTATATTTTATCACTTAAAATTTTTATTATGAATTTTTAAAATAGACACAAAAATAGGTTAAGTGTAGAATAGCTCAGTAGTAGGGCACATGCTTAGCATGCACGAGGTCCTGGGTTCAATCCTCAGTATCTCCATTTTTCAAAAGAGAAGAAAAAAAGAATATAATAAAATAGACATAAAAATCAAGATAATAAAAGAGTAAATCTCCAAATTCCCATCACTCAGCTTCAACAATTACCAAATTCTTACCCCACTTTCTTCATCCATCCCTTCTTTTCCTTTCTCCTTGCAGAAGTATTTAAAGTAATTCTGAGTCTTTCATCCTTACACACAGCAGTACACATTTCATTCTATCAATTTTTGCATAGCTTTGATATTCCTTTACTTTCCTTCTTTTGTAATTTTTCAGGTTTGGCCTTCAGGTAAACCTTCTCAGAATGTTTCTGGGGATCTCAGCATCTCAACATGCCACATTAACTGTCTTTACTTTGGAGATGGGGGTAAGGGGAAAAGTTTGCCTCACAAATAAGAACATCCTATCATGAAATATGAGATTCTGGCCATGAATTCAAAGTCTCTTTTATTATGCCAAATTGGCATATAAAATTATTTGGGGAAGAAAAGTGAATGTGTATAACTACACCACTCAGTAACCATAAGATAAAATATGCAGTTGCTCATAGTTTCATCAAGACATCATGGCACCATGTACCAAATGACCTGCCAGTGTCTATAGACAATCTTTCTTTAAAATTTCTTTTATTAATCTCTAAAAGGCTTCCTTTTAATCTACCATCATTAAGTGAAATTCAGTATTTAAGAACCAGGGAGCCATTAGGAAGCAAGTGTATGATGATTTAATAATATTTTAGTTCAAAGAATATATGATTTTAATGATCTCTTTTGAACACCACAGAATCCCAGACCCTGGAAAGAAATAGAAGCGTATGACACACCATTCAAGGGATCTATTTCTCTCTGTTGTTCTTACTTCTTTTTAAACTCTCAAGTTGTAATAATTATTCAGTCTAAGCAGCCCCCAGTAAATGAAACAGCCCTTAGACAGCTGTCAAGGCTCAGTCTTCCGGAAGCTTTGATTTTAATGAAACTCATTAAGGAAAGAAATTAACAGAAAATATCATAATTTGTCTTGTTTCAGAAAACTAAACAGAAACAAAGGGCTTCTTAACCTGACAAGGAGCCTGACCAGCCAAGCTCCTTTATGATACTCAGAGCTCCCCACCAGACAGCAGGGAGCTGGTCCCAGAGGAACGGCCCAGGCCAGCCCAGCCAAGCTCAGCCCAGTGACTTGTCTCAACTTCATGGAGAAGGCCCCCTTGGCCAGAGCAGGGGCGTTGGAGCCACGCTGTGCAAGCACAGAATATTTCAAGGAAATGAAATGCTATGGAAAATGTCATTCCCATTAAAGGGCTACAGTTGGAGAAACTGTCCACACATCTGGCTGAAAACACTAAGTCTAACTTCTCTCCAACAATGATGAAATTTTACCTTGGGTTTCTTTCTTTTTCTTTCTTTCTTTAAAAAAATTTTTTTTTTTAATTTAAAGAGACCCCATGAAGCATATAGGCTCCTTGCTTTCCTTTTCATAATGTCTTCCAGGTCAAATTAAGCTGGAATGTTTCAAAGACAGGAAGAAGCATTCACCTTAACTTCTAGCTACTAGCTAGGACATTCTCAAGGAAGGGGCTGATGGTGGCCACAATCTTTATGCTGATAGGCTGGGCACAGCCCTGATTTGGATATGTTTAGATCGCACATGGATATAATTGGCATTTCACCCTGATAGGTCAGATAACCCTGGAGACAGAACTTTCCAGAGAGAGGGCACCAGAATTGTTTATGAAACTGAAAGCAAATATATTCCTGACAGTAGTCTCACAGCTGCAAGCACACATTTCTGAGTCTCTCAGAAAAAAATGCCTGAAAAGGTGGTTGGGCTTTTCCTGGGATTTAGGTTGTGTTAGTAGCAGACAAGGCAAGGAGCAGAACAGAGCAGGGACCATGTACATGGCACTGCTGCACCCCCTGGCCACGTGCACCCATCTGCAGCCTGATGCAGGGACAGTCAAACGCACAGGCTGGTGTGGAAAGAGACCCGTGCCCATTCCCAGCCTGGTCACTTACGGGCTGCCTGACCTGGGTGAGCAATTTAACTTCTCTGAGTTTCAGTTGCCTTCTATGAAAGATGAGGACAAAATACCCTTTGCATGCGGGTGTTGTGAAAGTTTAACAACATAAAGTGCTTGCCTCATTGTCTCATGGAGTGAGAACTTTAAAAACAGGAGGACCTATGAATAGCCACAGATGTACAGAGAGGGTGCTACCACGCTAACCCTTGGGGGTCAGGAAGGCTCTTGGGGCCAGCATCTGGGGAAAGGATCCCAGAAGGAGGGGAACAAGAGAGGAAAGAACCCCTCATGGGGTGGGTGGAGGTGACACCTGCCGGGAGCATGGGATGGAGGGGTGGGGTTCTTGCCCTCGGCTGACCTCGCATCCTGGTGTTGCACTGTCCCCTAGGCAGGTCCCCGGGAAACCTCTCAAATCCTCCCTGGGCTAGTCCTATCCTTACAGGAGACCCAGGAGAGAGCTGCATAAAGCTTATTTGAACTTTACTTGGGATGGGAAAGGTTAGGTAAGGCTCCTGAAATCCTCCTCTTTACAAGCTAATTGATAAGACGAAGTCAGGAAGCTGCTAAGAAAGTAGAAACCACCAGACAGACAAGAGGGGGAAAAGAGACATTCTTCTATGGCACACATTATTTCAACTATCGAAAAGGTTATTTTGAATTCCTTATTTTCTTCCTTTTCCTGGGCTCCATTTGCTATACACTGGGGCATCAAAATTCCCTCCCCAATTGCTGCCCTCTCCCCACATAAGGTTACAAGTCAGTTCTATGCAATGCATTGAACACTTTGCCTTTTCAAAGGAGAAAGAAATTGACATGTATTTTGCAAACCAGTGAGTGACTGATGACTGAGATTTCTACTTCAGATTGCAAGAGCCTGTGTTTCCTGCATGGTACAAACTACATGTGGGTGGTGTTAAGAGAAAATAAGCAGATCTATGTGCCACCCAAACTTCGTACAAATCCATATTCTCTCACACAATACAAAATAAGAAGTTTCTTATGGTGATACAACTGAATGGCTGAGAATAAGATAATTATTCCTACTACTACAAACCTGGGAAGACAGATTAGTTAATCTACAAAGGTTTTATACAACCCAGTGATTCAGAGATAAAGCCTTGTGGATGAGTGATCAGGAGATTAAGGACCCCCGACGCTGGGTCCCTTTACCCTAGACAGGATTATGCATACATTGTAGTTCTGTTTTTTTTCCAATAGCTCCTCTTTTTCTCATTTCATGCCTGTTTCTATTGTTTTCTTGGCTAAAATAAATTTCATCTGAATTTTTTCATCTTCAATCCATTTAGATTCTTTGTGTCAAAGGATTTGTATATTGAAAGAAGAAAAAAATATGACGATCAATTAGCATACCCTTTATTTTTGCAGCCTCCATATCCTCTGTAAGGATTCCCAAGTTAAAAAAATGCACCCCACAATTGATGGTAAAAATGAGATTTCCATTAGGCTACAAACTAGCTCTTTTTAACATTTAATTAATCTAATTTGGTAAACAAATTAACATTCCTTTTAATGATCCTTATTTCAAAAAGCCAGGCCTAGTTTATTGAGTTCATCATTTAGTTCAGACCTAGTTCATTCATTTATTCACTCAATGAATATTTATCAAGAATCTTTTATATGGCTGACACTGCTTTAAACATTGGGGACACGCCAGTAAACAAGACAGACAAATTACTATCTTCATAGGGTTTTATTATAATGGGATGTATAGACAAACATCTATAAAAAATATATGTTTCCAGTAGTATTATATGCTATGAAAAGAAAAGTAGTTGTAAGAAGTGAGCTGTTGATCTAAATAGATATTTGTTGAATAAAACAACAAGTGCTCAATTTTTAATATCACTAGGGTGATGTTAAACTTTTTCCTATCTTCCCTAGTGTGCTATGAATTAGCACGTTGGAACAAACATGTAGCCCTGATATTATGCAGCTTTACTTATTAATCCAATTTTGTTTATTAACTTATTTGTGCTCTGCCTCATTCCTGAAAGAATTTATGATAGAGCTACTACGCAGTTCCACAAATTGCCCTGCCCTTTTACTATTAAAGAACTATACCTTCATGAAAATAGTAGAGACACAAACTCATTTCCAAAGTATTTCATTTTCTCTCATCTCAAGTTGATTTCCTTGACAACGTAAGTGTGTCAGTAAGTACTCAGAACGAAGATTTTCCAGGAAGATCAATGAAAAGGCTAAAAAATCAATATAGGCAGTAACCACTTCTTATAATCCCAATTTTCATAGAAATTTAACTTTGTGATTTTTTTCCCCCCACAATGTGTCAGTCTGAGAAGCGTATCAGGATTGATCCTGGAGTCAGCATCTTAACTCCATGATGTTCAAATTTCGTATTCTGGTCAATATACAATGAATGCTAATATAACGTGGGAGGGTGGAGGCAGAATGAAGGGAGAAATTATTCATAAATTGTGCAGAGTCATCTTTTGCTGATCCTCCTGGGTAAGATGGGAGAAATCTGAATCACACAAGACAAAGGATAACCTAAATATTGCAATGGAACACACACAACTAATATTCCCCTCCATGACCAATCTTGGTCCCTCAAAGTCCCACTGGGCAGCCAGCATTTAGGGTGATCATGACGACAGGTAATCCCATGCATTGCTATGAAAACTCAATTCACGAATAATCAAGTGTAGTCTGCACAAAATGTGAGCAGATAAAATGAAATCTGTTTTAAATCCACTCCTTGGCACTCAGCATCCATCTGTTGAAACATTTCAGAATGACTTTCTGAAAGGTTGACTTATTTTGACCACGCCTGATGTGCAACTATAGGACATGAGATCCACTTTGATTTGTGGTTCCTTTTGCCATTCTCAGAAGAATAGCCATTCACTGTTTTCAAATAGCTATATCTTCCATAATTTTTAATAACTTGAGAAAAATTTTATATGGAAATAGTAGAAACAGATTTCTGCTAGAAAAGCAAGCCTATGGTTCACAGAGGCATTAATATTTATTTAATAAATATTTGTTAATATTTTATTTAAGAATAAAATAGTTTATTTTTTTTTACTTTTAAAATCACTTCTACTGGAGGTATTCATTAATCGCTCCTGCAAAAAACATTTCATGTTTTCATTGTTCTGTTGATTTCAAAGGAAAACGACCTCTAATATGTGACATATTTTCTACACCTAATTTTTTTTCTCTGCTTAACCACACCAATAACAAAATGAGTGTACCAAGCACACACAAAATATATGCAACTAACACAATTGGTACAGATCAGAGAGAAGGGATGAAGTCCAAGCCTGGAAGTATATGAATGTTTATAAATTATAAAATGTGATACAAACATGTATTCTTATTATTGCTACTGGCGACATCCTATCAATTAATTTTCTCTAAGTCTCGTTACATAATATGTTGGGCCACAGCTTTCTGAACTACCATTCGGCTCTCTTTTATCGGTCACCTGATTTTCAGAATTGCCAGATGGACACATCTGTTCTGAGGTCTGACTCGGCTCTGATTCACCCGGGAAGAAGTAAGGTTCAAACAAGCCCAATGCCTACAGCTGCTGAAAGATCTCTCTCCCAGCCAATTATTTACATGCTACCTCTTGTTCATGTATAACCGTGGTTCTCCTGCTCAGAGCCCAGGTTTGTAGACGAGATTGTGCCACTTGCTTTGTTAGGCACAAATTAATGCAGTCAGGCTATATAATTAATTCATGCCATTGTGTCAAGGCAATTCACAAAGAAAGAGCATTGGGAAACCGCACTATTACCTCGTTTGCTATCTCCAAATTGTGTTCAATAATTTGCTCTCAAGTGCGATGGGTCAGAAGGGTCTCCAGAAAGGTGTCTGAGGTGATGGGAAATCATGCTGCTGTGAGCACTATGAGATTTCAGGTAAGCTGATTTGTGTGCATGTGTATAGAAGTATGGCACGGGTATAATAGAAAACCTTTGACTACATGAAGGTTTTGGAGAGGCCACTATTAGGTCATTTAGCATATCAAGGACAAAGCACTGGTGGACTGTGTTAGCTTCAGTGCATTTCTGCCTTTTACAAATGACAAGCTACTGAGTGGGATCACCACACACCACCCTTGACTCAGGACTAGCTCAGAATACAGGCCACCTGTGCGCCATTATAACACCTCTATTATTTTAACAAGCAGAGCCGAGGTCTGGGTTCCCTGAATTGCCACAGAATTCTCAGGTCAAGAGTAAATGCATATTACAGAGCACCCTCCTGCATGTATTGTTAAAGCCCTCATTAAAGAAGCTCCAAAAGTCTTCAACTGTGCAGTTGGAAATGTTTCCAAATCCTCTTATCCCCAACATAACAAATCCCATTGTTTATTAAATCTGATGTTTTGTAAATTTGATACTGCCTGGCTTATAGGGAAGGGCTATCTTCCAATGCAACCCAAGCGGGTTCTTATGGAAAGAAAAGCAAATCAGGAGAACCTCCTTCCATGATAAGGAGACAGTTCTAGAATTTGGAGACACAACAATATTGCTAACCAATTATGGTTCTGTCTGGGTCATGTGCTATCTGTAGCAGAAAGAGGCAAGATGGCAGATGCCCTGGGTTATTTTAATTAATTTAATCATGTGACTAATTGGTCTCCGCTGGGTTTCTGTGGTAACTGCTTCCTAAGTGCTGATGGGCAATTGTGTTAAATGTAGCTTGGAATCCGCACGTAGGGCCCAGTGCCTCGGAGAGCTTGAGAGAAGAGCAGTGCAGCTGCGCTAGGAAGGTGCCCTGCTGGGCCTCTGATTGTCTGACTGCGGAGCGCGTACAGCTGCAGCGTCCTCTGGAAACTGGCGCTGCCTCCCTTTTCTAAATGAGCATCACTTACCTACCTATGTGGACAAAGGAAAATGATCTGTGATCAAAGAATACTCAGGTTCGGCAAGGAATTGGAAATTTGATTGGGAAAGGTACCTGTAATAAAGGGATGTTGGAACAGGAAAGAGAAGGAAAATTAAGGCTACTCTTCCCAGCATAAGGCGCAGCCCCAGAAGTGATCGTGTTATTCATAGCTGCCCAAAGGATACTAATAAGCCATCCTTTAAACGCCTTGCGGGGTTTATCTTTTCTTTTTTTCCTGCTCTTACAATGCCATCTCCTCCTTGTCACCGAGAAGGTGCGTGGGAGAATGGGTGGGTGCGTGGCCAGTTTTAGAGCACAGTCTACTTCAGACAGATGGAAGGAAAATGACTTCCAAATTTTCTCATGAAGTGGGATATGTTTGTATTTGCGTAATGCATTCTAGCACCTGTGCAGAGAAAAAAAATGTCATCACAGATTTCCCTCAGAAGGGGATTTGAAAAAAATAAAATAAAATGATTAACCGCAGCACAAAGCTTCTGCTGGACTTGACCAAGCCCATCCGTCTACAGTCCCAGGAGGGCTCTCAGAACAACAGTCTCTCCCCACCCCACCACCGACCCTGAAGAAAGAATGGTCAGTGCTTGGACTATTCTGGAAACTGGAGAGAAACTGCTTCCTGAGATCATTCCCGTACCTACGGAATGGTGGCATGAATGATACTTTTTTCCGGAGTGGGAGTGGGAGGCAGCAGCAGGTTGGTGTTGCTTTTCCCTAACAAATACCACAGTGACCCACAGAAGCCATCGTGTGCCGTGTGTATTCCAGACCTCCGCAAAGGGGCAGCTCCAACGGACTCAGGCCCTGCTTTTCCTCCCCCAAATATGAAGGGACGTCTTGGTTAATCAAGCTAAATTGGCTTCATCTAAAATTTTTACGTTAGAAAGGAACATTAAATGGGCTGACAGTTAAGTTCCTTTAAGAGGTGGCAAGGAGGTCTGCTAAGTATTACGATGCATCTGACAGGACATCCAGGCAGCAAATATTGTTTAATCCAACATCTTGCTAAGACTGGGTGCTCCCTCACATCTGTTACGTCTCTGCAATGCAAATGGGAGAATCTGTCCATAACATCACCAGTTTTTGTGACTTAAGTGACATCCACTTTGAGAAGGGTCTGTATGCTCCAAGTACTGGACAAATTGGTGAAAAACGGTGTCATTTGATTCTCAAGGCCTACAGAAGGTGCATCACCTCTGACACTGAGGTAGAAGTGCCCTCTGTCCTAATTACTGGACGCTTTTTCTAAAAATCTGCCAGGGGATGCCAAACGCTACCAGTCAACCCCAAGGCTGCTTGTCCTGGCCCTCATGCTGATAGATTTACAGCTCAGCTCACCTCCACATGTTCCAAACCTCCATTCCAGGCTGCATAGGTCAGAAAACCTTTTGTCTTCTATCTCTGGTTTAAGGGATGAACTCTAGTTTTTAGAAGAGCAAATGGGGAGCTAAACTCTCCCACCTCCAATAACCCTTCCTTAGGACTCTAAACCTGGATTCAAGAGGTCCACGAATGAATTTCAGAGAGTCCATGAACTCGTGAAATTATCTGTAAACTCTGTATGTATGTTTATTTCCTGGAGAAAATGTCCACTCTGATGTTTTCTTTAGATTATCTAAGGAGGCCATGATTCAAACAAGAGGTTAAGAACCCCTGCCCCAGACAGTTGCCTATGCAGGTCTGTGCCCCATTCCACCCTCACCCTGCCTCTAATCTGGCTGTGATTATCAAATTATTTAAATCAGGAAGCCTTGGCCATCATTTCTTTATCGGCCTACTATGAAATAGATTCGACTACTCTTTACCCTTGGCAGCCAGGTTGTCCACCCAAACAACTCCCGGGACGTGGGCCAGCCCTGGGGAGGGATGAGCCTTACCCCGTGATGAGCAGCGTGGCTCTGCGGGACACGACTGGCCACTGGCTCACTGATTGCGGTGGGAAGAAGATGGGGCCAAACATGGCGACCGTTTATCCCTCCATTTAACTCCTCATCACCTTTGGCCCGAGGCTCAGAACCACAGTGGAAGCTGCCTGGGAGGCTGCTCCTCCTCTTCCCCTTCACTTCTCCGGACCCTCCTCCCTGGCTGGTCGCCTCCACCTTCCTACCTCACTTTCACCTCACACGTGAGCTTGCCTAGCGTGTTTCAAATCTGAGCATTCCCTTTTACTGTCTGATCAGTGCATCCATCGCCCCCAGTTCTCCACCAAGACAAATGCACACTTACAAACAAATTACAAGTGGGGCAACCACTGGCTTTTTTAAGGGATAAATATGACTCTGTTCAGAGAGTCCACAATGAAAGTTCAGAAGAGCTGATAGAAATACCTTGATTCCACCTGGTAAAACTGCAGTGTTAAGGTCAAGGAGACTCCAATGGTGAGGCCTAGAAGGGCCCCCTATCCTGCCATAATAATTACATTTAGTACAAATCTATCTGCATATCTATTTTCAAGCAAGTTTCTCAATCCATTTAGGACTCCTAACCAGCAACTTTTCAATGAGATAGAAAAGAACAGAAAAGAAAATTCCAGAGTACATCATGTAGGAAAATAAGTATTGTTTTATGAAACTTCTGTTTTGGTTTTAAACAGAATGCCCTATTTTGTGCATTCTAAAGCCTAAACCTTTTCACATTTTAATACTTCTGAAATCACAATACATCTTACAATCGTTGTCAGCCAGGTTGCAGTTGTGACATAACTATGTGAAAATCTTCTGTTGATACTTTCAGGTAAAATCAAGAAAATGTCAGCATCAAAGTGACTTAGATACCATGAAATAGGGTATGAATTTGGGTGTGTGTGTGTGTGTGTGTGTGTGTGTATACTAAATTACAAAGCAAAATTTATTTCTTACTACAAGTTCATGGTAAATAAAAGTTTGAAAAATAGCACACTAAGCCCTTTTATAAAGTCTATATGTACAATTACTAAATACTGGTATTCTAATCATAAGGAAGTGCAGTTTTCATTGCTCTTCAGACCACCGCCATTACAGCTCTCCTCTTATTAACATCAGAGACCACACCCCGGCTGCAGATCTGAGGTATCTGTCCTTCACTAGCTGCATGACCCCTGCAAGTCACTTCTCTCCTCGGGGCCACCGTTTTCTCATCTGTAAAAGGAGGATGTCGGAGAAGCTTTCTAACATCACTCTCAGTTTGAACAGTCTAGGAAGTGTGCAGATAAGCATGCAAACCTTCACGTGTCTGTCATGAGCCACTTCTATACATTGTCTACTTTGCTGCTTCTATTATAGAAGAATCTTTATAGTACAACCAGAAGACAAAATGATATTAAGCATTCTGTTAAAGTTGGTAATGTTTTAAAACGTTAAAACATAATGTGGGAGTTGTGATAAGGGTTATACAGCTGTTTTTAATGTGTGATGTGTGGCGCTCTCATTTCTGCCTCACCATCCTTAGCTTTGTTCCTATCCATCCCATTTCCTGAATTTACATTTTGGTCTCCATCCTCACGTGTGCTCACTCAGGCCTACAGCCTGGCCCCTGGGCTGCAGGAAGTCCATCTGGCCCCCAGTTCTTACCCACAGCTGTCCTGCCTGCCTTGCACCATATCACTGGTTTATTTGTTGGGCTCTTCTCTTCAGCTGTACTTAGAGGCAGAGACCTCTCCTTATTTATCTTTGTCTCCCCAGCCACAGAGCAATGCCCAGCGTGCTCTGGACACCGCATCAATGACTAAGAGAATAAATGAGAGGTATGAGGTCAATTTCCATGCAAGCACAGGAAAACTCACACACTCAGGCAGACATTCTTCTGAGCAGAAACCATGTCTCAGATTTCTGTGTTCCATGGCACCCAGCCCTGAGATGGGTCCAGCCTCTGAGGACCTGACTGAGCTGCGGCTTCATTCATGGGTTGCACATGCACCAGTCTGTACCCAAATATGCATCCCTGCACTTCTCTCCAGCCTTTTACTTCCCAACCAAGGCCACTCTTCTGGCCCATACCAAAAGTACTAGGTCCAGCTGTCCATGGTCTTGCTGATAGCAGCCCCTGGGAAGGGGCCAAGTGACAGAAGGATTTATTTCAGCCTCAGAACCCATGATCGAGATTGGAGCAACCAACTTCCTTCCTGTCTCCACTAGGAGCAAGCTTGGCCTTCCAGATGTGGAGAGGAGGAGCCCCGTGGATGCCAGGCTGCCCAGGAGTGAGTGAGGCTCTCTAATTCTCACCCCCTGCACCGCTGGCTAGAGCAACATGGTGATGGCTACCAGGCTCTGGATGTACCTGGAGAGTACAGGTGATAGAGAAAACCTGTGCTAATCCTTCTGACATAGGTTTTGTTTAATACATCCTCTTCTCTCCCTGCATACACATGGAGAAGGAAATTGAGGTCCACATCATCACTATCAGCCCCAGACCAGTATTCAGCCAAACATTCAGACCCTGGGGTGTCAAACATCTTGTCCAGAGCTGAATGTCAGAGTTACAAAGAATTAAACTTCACTGATATTTAAATGATAAATGGCTGCATTAGAAATACAAAGGAAGGGAGCAAAAGGGCTTGAATGAGAAGAGGACTCCAGCTTGCAGGGAATGGAAATGTGAATCTCACCTCTGTTAACTTTGCTGCACTTTAATTCTCTTCTCTCATCACATTTTTTATTTTACTTTTTTTTAACTCATCACATTTAATACAAAACAATACCCTAAATGAAACACTGTAAGGCATCTAAACATTTCATTCAACTCTTCCTGAATTTCTATTTGATTCTGACTGTCTTGATTTAAGCTTCAATAAATACAAATAATTTCTACAAGCTCCATCCCTGGCCTTAGGAGTATGCCTCTTCATAATTAATTCTCTGGAGTTTATCTGTTTTAATTCACGCTTTAAGTCAATATTAATGCTCTGGAACTTGGGAGGCCAATATTCTTTTTTACTTTTAAACCATTCAGGATACAGGAGCTAAGGGGCTATAAGATTGGGGATTCTTTTTTTAAAAATCAGTATTGACTCACTAATCAGGTTTGAAGTTTCACTAGATTTATAGCAGAGACGTCTATCTAGTGTCTTCATATTTGATTCACTCATACTCATACTCAGTGTACTATCGATGTTACCAGTTTAATCAGAAGTAAGAAGTTGTCAAACTGAATCATGGACCTCGGGTGTGAGTCCACCTTCTCTCTCTTCTATTTACCTGATGTAGCCTAAATCACCCCTTCCCTGGAGAATGGCCCATCAGCTATGCAGGGCAATACAAAGTGGGGAATGTTTTCCCAACCCAGAAACTCATCAACCTGAACCTTGAAGCATGACATCTGAATACCTTACTGCAAGAGCAGAAGCAGCTCACAACTGCTATACACGATCATTAACAACCTGCTTGCGTTTCCAGGGCTGCCTCGGTGGACTAATATATATGCATTGTGTATTAAACCATCTGCCATGGAGTCTGACCCAGTCTTTCTCCATGATGGCCAACTGCAAAGGTTACCCCTGAGTGTTAAGAGGCAGGGTACACTTTCATTACATTTATCTTTACCAGTTATTTAGTTTTATTATTGGTTCTTTTGTCCTCCACAGAATGCCTTTTCAGGCTCTCATGTCCCATATTTGTATAGCCCAGAGTCTAATGAAAATATATTTAATCCTCCGTGTCAACTCTTTTAAAGTTCAGCATTAGTCTTTTATAAAAATCAGGTTAAAGAAAAACAAACTTCACATTTCCTGTGAAGATGGGACAAAGCTTGATTATCAGCATATTATTTGATATACTTTTATCCACTTGAAAAGATTGTCTTTAATGCAGTCAAACATTTAAAAGCTACATATTTTTTTTACTCTAGGCAAGGAACACAATTGAGCCCCCTTCACACAGAAGGACATTCTGCTCTCTGGAGGTGCTTCTAAGAGGCAACCCATATCAGGGAGTATGGAGATTGAAATTTTTTGTTTCCTTATGTTGGCTGATAGCTCGGTGAATGGAAATGGCATTCCTCATTATATTTATGTATTTGTAGAGCAGGGTTTATTTGGGGGAGGGCAGGCAAGGAGAGAGAGGGGAGATATTCTTCTATGGTTTTTCAAATGAAAGCGATTTAGAGAAAGTAACAAACTTCTCCATCCTGACATCACTTCCAAATAAGCAATCAGTATATTAAGTGACACTACGCCTAATATAAACCCCTGGGACGGCATGCTATTAATTTAACTGTACTCCGAGGAATATCATTCACTCCTTACCTACGTTCTTAATCCAAGGCAAGGCTTTATTCCTTGCCTTTAGTTATTTATTTTCCTCCAGGGTCCCTTCAGAAAGAGTCAGCCAAACTCTAAGTGAATTACTTGGATTTTGGAAAATCCAAGTTTACCTTACTTTTGCAAGGCTATATTTGGTCATTTTTATTTAGGTTTATGTTGAATGTTAATGCAAGACACAAGTACTATTTTTTTCTCAAAGGAGGCTTCTCAAATGATGACCCTACAACTCTGCACTGTTTGCTTATTCTTCAGAGTCTGACTTTTCTCACAATTATGATAATGGAAGCTCATCAGTCTAAAAACCAGAGACTTTCTGCACATGTACCCACCTATGCCCCTGCACTGCCCATGCACAGGAACATACTTGGAGCATTACATCCATAAGCACCCAAGGGTACCCTCAAAAGTGGCTGGAGACCCACCCACCCCAAAGATTTCCCAGTTCTCAGATATGCTTACAGCTGTTAATAACACCAACAGCTACATCATACTTTATTTCCTTCACATGCGTTGGACCCTGTGCTTTATGGCACTTAAGCTTCTCAAATTTGCTCCAGCTGATTTTTTTTGGAGCTTCAAATTACCATTTAAGTTGCACCAAATTCCTATAAAAAACCTCTCTGCATCAAAAATACAGGCAGGGAAGCCACACCCAACTCTCCACATGCTACATCTTTCTCTTATGCTGCTTTCTGATCTCCTTAGAGCACAGCTTCTGATACCCAATGTACATAAACACATTGTGTGTTCTCACCATCTTTGGTTGCTTTCTGACATGTCATCTGTTTGTCCTCTCCATTCTCCATTGGTCTTTAACATGTCTTCTGAATTTCCTGAGACAGATTTTTCACTTTTCTAAAGGATGCCTTTTTAGTCTAATAAAACTTTCATACTTGTCTGCTTAATCACGCCAGCTTTACTGTCCCTTTTTTACTTTTTTTGTTTTTGGCTCAGAGGTATATGAACCATCTGTGCCTCGAAAACAGTTTGCTTAAATAGCCTCCAGGCAGATTTTATGGTTTTTAAGTTTTTTACTTTAACCTTCAGCCTGCTGTTAGCCATTTTCATCACAGTTTTAAAATCAGCCTCTTTTGGAAATGACTGTCACTATATGTAGTTTTCAGAAGTTACTGGAACTGGAAAGGAGGCTGTTGACTCCAGCTGAACTGTACGGTGGTTTCCATTCACGGTCCTGAGGCAGGTGCAGGTTTGGTTAAGCTTGATAAGGGTCATCTCTCTCTGCACCATGAAGAGTGATGGAGACCCCTTTCATTTAGAATAGGCATGTCCACGTCACCCAGTTAAGACCCAGGAAGATTAAATCCCAGTTACGTACCTGGCTTTTTATTTATCACTACATTTCTATGGTCCTATCACCCTGATCCTAGGTGCTAAATGAAATGCTAGGCAGAAACCAAGACGACAGAGAAAGGGAGGAGAATTCCTCCCTCCTGCCACACCATGTACCATGGGAACCACCCTCCGCAATCGTGCCAGCAGACGTGCTGCTCTGTTTCCATTTTATCACAGTTGTCTAGTCTGGGGACCTGCGTGTCAATAAGCATTCCTCTTTGCTGGAATTTATCATCGCCCAAACTTCCTGTCTGCCCTGGCATTAATGTTAACATAGCTCTATAATTTCTCCCTATAGCAAAGCCACATCTCTTTCCACCCTCAGTGGGGTAGGGGGTAGAGGGGAAATCTTTCCATCTTAAAGTAGCTTACCCATTTATTTTCAACCATCCAACCACATTTGTCATGACACTATTTTTTTCTCTCAAATCAGTGTATTTTCACCCAATCTTTTCCCTATGGTCACTGTTGCTTTTCTGATACATCTGATAACTAAAACACTTAGGTTCTTATCATTATCATTATTTTTCTTTTTTATCTTATTTATTTTAAAAATTTTACTCCTCCAGGAGTTACAAGCTGTCAGTACAGTCCCTGAAATGAATTAGTATTAATGTGCTGACAATAGTTATGAAGTTGAGTGAAGAGTCAAGGACGGCAGAAGCCAAGAGGCAAGCAACGAATCTCCAAGGGTCGGCAGAAGGAAGGAAGGAAGAAAGGAAGGAAGGAAGGCAGGCAGGCAGGCAGGCATAAACAAGTGGATAAATGGGATTCTTTTTCCAGGGAATATTCATTTGTTCAATGGTTTTTTTTTTTTTTTTTTTTTTTTTTTTTTTTTTTGCTTGGAGGGAAAGTTCCATTCCTTCGAAAAGAACTTGAAATGAACAAAGAAGTAGCAAGTCAGGGCCAGGATTGGAAATCACGCTGTGGCGTCCTCAGCCCTTCCCCATTCCTCCTACTTAACACCTCTCCAACTCTCAGATTTCTGTTCAAGCGCTACTTCCTCAGGGATGTTTCCAGATCTCCTGACTAGTCGGATCTCCCTAAGAGAGGCTCTCACAGCACTGTGCCCAGACCATCATAGCACTTGCCACAGTGGTGATTTCACATCTGTGTTATTATTAAAATAAATGTCCATCCCCCACTGAATTGTAAGCTTCATGAGGGCAGGAACCTAGGTTGTTTTGGGTTTTTTGGGGGGGCCACTGTATCTCCAGTGTCTGGAACATAGTAGCTGTTCAACAAATATTCATTGAATAAATAAATTGATTAAAAGATTAATTAACAACTGCAGCCTCCAAGGTCTCTGCTCTTTTGGTCACCTGAACTCGATATATTCAGCCTTAGACTAAATTAAAATTTGTTTGAACATTCTCCTTTCCCTTCTGTTTTCAGCCACAGAGAAAGTAGCTTAAATGTGTAGGCGAGCAGACTAACTCTTAATGGGTAACAGCAGCCTCATCCCATCACCCATCCAGTCTCAGGCATCTGCCACCCCACATCAAATATGGTACTTGGCCAACATCTCTCAGGCCACTGATACTGATCAAACTACATACTGGGCTCTCTGCTATTTTAACTGCACCCTTGTTCCTCTTCATAAATGAGTATATCTGACAGCTAACTATAATCCCTTTGTCTTAGTTCTGTGCAATCTCATGTTCTATAGAGTCCAAAAAGAATAGAAAGAGTCAGCACTTTGGTCCTGGCACTAAAACCAACATTCTAATTACAGGGTTTGTCAAAGCAGCTGGTCCTGGGTAGAAGAGGTAGTTCATCTAAGGGCCCTATGATGAATGTTAACCACGTTTTTATTTTTCAGTCCATACATGGGTTTCAGATTCCTTCTACATGACAAAAATCGATGGGCTTGACACATTCATTGTGTGAAGAATCCCACCTCATGGGATCACCTCTCCTTCTCTCCTGTGGACATTTGCTAGCATCTACCATCAGCCATCACTCTGACTCCTTCCCTCTTTAAACAGTTTCCAGATTTTCATTCTGGTAGCTACCCTTCCCCATGCAGCTTCCCATAGGCTTTAAAGGAAAATGAGCCCAACTCCAATGTCAGAAGGAAGCCCTGATCAGCTCAAGATAATCAGAACATCCATTTGCCCTGGTCATAGTCCCCAGTTCAGGCACAAGCATGTGACCTTAGCAAAGACAATGAGTGTGAATTTCAAGACTCTTGCTTGAAATGCTAGGACATAGGCACTCTGTCTTCTGCTGGATGTGAACAAAGAAGCATATAGCCCTGACTGCCACTAGCAGCCATCCCATGGCCTCTGGAGAGCTTGCCTTGGAATTATGGCCAACAGTCTATACAGAAGAATATATAGACATATGAAGGGATGAGACCATGATAAGACCGCTGCACTGCAGGATCAACATGCCCTGAAGCACACTCAAACTTAGGACTCTACAGTTCCATCAGATAAAAGACACCTTTTATTGCTTAAACCAGTTTGATTTGGGTCTTCTCTTACTTGCATTAAAAATCCTGATACACCCTGAGAGTATGCAATCACCAAATTGGGTCTACTCTTGGAATAAAACAGACTTTAGAATAATCTGATCCCAAAGATGGTCCCTTCAATGTAACCATCTCCTTTTCATCATGCTGCTTCTAGAGGTCGAGCCTGAGAAGCCTGTGGATTGTACAGGTCTCCCAGGACAAGAATTTGGTTCTACAGAGTTTGAGCTCACCTTCTGAAGCACACCCTATCTACCCTATAGAAAGAAAACTGCTGTGTCAGAACATTTAACCAACAACGTCCATCCTTGGTTCATTTCTTCCCACAGCCAAAAGAAAGAAAGAAAAAAAAAGAAAAGAAAAAGAAAACTAAATTTGTTCAATACACTTTTGCTACTGGGAAATGTTTCATAACTATGAATGAATAATTCAGTGAAAATGATATTTTTAGTTTTCTATTGCCAGACACACCCAACTTTGATGGGAATGCTGTTGCCTTTCTTACTCTCCAAATCCCCTTTGCATCCAGGATCTTAAATGTATTACTTCCTTGACAGAGATCCAATCAAGAAGAAAAATCAGATCATGTCATGCACCCTGCTCAACACCTTCCAGTAGCTGCCATCACACTTAGAATAAAATCCAAACTATTACCTCTCCAGCCTACATGATCTGGTCCCAACCACCATGATCATTCAGACACTCTGACCTTCTTGCTGTTGCTCAAACATGTTCCTGTCTTAGGACCTCTGCCTTTCAGTTGTTCCCCCTCCTCTCTAGAGCCCTCTGCTGCCAGTTCTTCACATATCTAGCTCCATCACTTCATTTTCTCCCTCCCCACATATCACCGCCACAAAGATAACGTCTGTGACCATCAGATATAAAACAGAATTCTATCACTATCCACCCACTCACCCTGCTTTTTTTTTTATAGCATTTTTCACTGCCTAAAATTGTGTTAGATATATACATATTTTGACTTGCATGTTATCTATCTCCCTTAGAGAATAGATTGTAAGTCCCTTTAAGGCAGGGAGTTTCATCTTATTCAATGATGTAGCCACCAAACCTAAAACAGTACCTAGCACATTATAGGAGCTCAATATAATTTTTTATTTTCTTTTCTAAGAATGAATGGATGAATAAATAACAAGGGGTTTTTCCTTAAGCTTGGCTAAAAACAAGCAAAAGAGCAGCCCAGAGGCACTTGTCTCCCGTTGGGCAAATTCCCCTTGTCTTTGACTATTTGCTTAACTTTATCTCACCTACACCTGGGTCTCTGTATCTCTAAACTCTTGGACACCAACAACTTAACTGCCTCCACTTACGAAACATACAATCCTACCAATGAGCACAAAAAGTGTCAGGGCCTTCAGAGATTCTTCTCATATTAGCTCCATACAGAAATCACCACTTTTTCATGGAATGTTTGGCAAAGGCCTGTGATGTAAACAAGCAGTCATGATACCTCAAAACTCCTGTTCCCCACTGAACCCCCCAAATACACTCACTAGGGTAGGAGCCAGCTCTCTGCTAATTAGCTAGTTAAGAAAGTGAAACATTCCATTTAAGTTAGTGTGACAAAAATTGGATGCAAAATCTTTCATTTATGTCATAAATTCTACTATCTCTGTGGGAAAAAATAATCCTTTCAAAGTCAAGGCAGTCACTCTTCCACAATCAAAAGTGGGAAAAAAACACACTTCAACATATTTATTAAGGAATTTTTCTATATGCCTCTAAAGCTCTCTCATAAATCAGTATATTTCCAAAGCACATTTGGAAGTAAAACAATATGTATCTACTAACTGTATTTTCCTCTATTAGAAGTTGAATTAAGCAGAAAATACATTAATATCTGAATTTATTATAGGAGAGGTTAACCCTTAACCATAGCAAACTAATGAGGAATATTTTACCATGGAAGGATTAACTGGGCTCTCCAACACAATGCAATTTGACATTTTGGGAATTAAGAATGAATTATATTTACTTATTTACTTTTCATCATGGGGATGCCTTACAAAGACACCACATGTTAAATTAAATATAACTCTTGAGTTTAATCTCACTGCCTTAAAGAAATGTTGTTTTCAATAATATTCCAAAGCTTTTAAAAATAGTTCTCGCAGAAGTAACACTACTACACTTAGGTTATCTTCAGGCCAAATTCAGCTCAAACATTCAGAAAATATCAATATAGCAGTAGTGAGCCCTGGAGCCTGGACCTGACCAAACCTCTGTTAGCAATGAGAAAACAACACAAATTCTGGGAGGTTGGGATTACTGGACACTGCCTGCCATCTCCAGCCATTGATTATCTCTAGCTTTGTTAAAGACTACAGGAGTTTCATTTAACTAGAGTGCTCAGTAAATTGCAGCAGAGTTCAAGCATCCTTTATGGATTCATTAAACCATTGATCTGCCTTCTAGTGCTTGTAGCAGTGCCCAGCTCTGGCCCACGGCCTGTGTTTACAGATAAGGCAACAGACTGATGTTTGTAACCTCCAAAGGCAGTCTGTCAGGAGGCATTAGATTCCGCCGTGTGCATGACCACCCTCAGAATGGATTGTTACACAGGGAATTTCCCATTCTTAGGCTGAGCTGCTGGGGCAGAAATTAAGTGGCCTTCTGCGGCAAGATTTCCTTTATTCCCTCCTAATCTCTGATAATATGAACAAAGAGCAAAGTGCCCAAGGAACAAAGAATTACACATGGCCTGCCCAATTCACACTTTTGCTTATGTGTACAAAAGCTATCCAGAGGTACTGAGATGGGGGAGAAACAAAAATAACCATGAGTGTGCCAACAGTTTGCATCTCCTGCATATGGCCCTCTTGGGTGTGCTAGGCTTTATGATCAGACGTTGCAAAAGTGTAGGAGAGAAATTCTGGACTCAAACTACTACCTTAAAATATCTCAAAGCAAGCCACCTGGCCTCTCTTATGCATGCACTTATTTAGACAGTTCACATTTTTAACAAAGCATTTGAATTGACAGAACATAACTACAATCCTAGGAAAATGCACAATCATTCTCTCTTGGTTTCTCTAGACAGTGAGCTAAGCCCTCGTAGAAACTTCTCCCCTCAATTTAGTCCTTACTAGTAAGGTCTCATGACACCTTCCTTTTAAGGTCAGGCACAAAGACTAACTCTCTCTGCTGGATGTAGCTTATGATTGAAGAAGCCCATGAAAACAACCCGTTACATAATTCTTTAAAAGCTCATTCTTCAGATAAACTGAAACACTGTTAGCAGCGAGGTGAGAGAGCTGGCAATATGAGTGACTGGATCAATAAGGAGATCGCAGGTCCCAAATAACTAGATCCCTTCCTGATCATTTATTTCACCGAACTGCCCGCTACCCAAACAGACACCCGGACTGTGAACTCAAAGCACGCGCATTCATCACTCTGCCGCCGCGGTCGCCAGAACACAATATAGCTGATGCAATCTGATACGGTGGTTAATGCTAAAAAGGAGCGTGCCTTTGAGATGGATTGGATAATTACCGGCAGCTCAGATGAGAAAAACTTGATTTAAGTGTGTAGTATAGCATTAGCTATCACCAGAAGGATGGCCAGAGACTGTCTGAAAATTAACATTCAAGCATCTTTGTCAATAGCCCTGTGTATTGATCTCTGGGTGACCAAATTCAGATCTATGAAAAGTACCCCCTCTTCCTTCAGCTCATTGAAAAGAAATGTCGAATAAAGTATCGAGGCTTGAAGCTATTTGGAGTTTTAATCATTTCTTTATAGTTAATCTAAAATATCTAATATTATTCAGAAGTTGACATCCATTCTGGGTAATAGATTAAAATTATTTGTTTCCCCCACAATCTCCCCAAATGGAGCCCATTCAAAACTAGACATGGTTGCTAGTTCTTTCTTTCAGTACAAAGTCACTGGCCCCATTCTGTCTGTGTTCTGGGTCTCCCTTAGACCAGTGTTTCTCAAGTGGTGTTCAACTGTTCTGGTAAACCCAAGATCACATGCTTCTCCCCAGGCTTCTGATGGATGGCTTCCTAGGGCATTGGGTCCCACCTGGCCTGCAGAAGTGCTGCTCCAAAACTCCTTCTGCCTTTCTTCAAGAGCCTCGGCATCACTTCAGCCTGACCTACATCATACTTCACTGGCCGGAGTTCTCCTGCTCTCCCCTCATGCTGAATGTGTTTCAAAGGACTAACACATTCCCTCCCCTCTGCTAGTGCTTTTTTCATAGGTTCTCCGCTGCAGCAGCTCATCAATATTCCATCCCATATTTCAAAATACCAGAGAGCAAGAAAACAGGTGGTTTTGTTGTCCTTTCCCCAGAGCTTCCCGATGACACCCCTGTTTGCGGTGACCAAAAGGGAACTAACTCAGCCACTGGCCTGCAGATCAAAGCCCTGGGAGATGGAGGCCACTCTACGGGTGGGCAGTGGGCAGGCTGGCAGTGCAGTTTCAAGCTGCTGCAGAACCAAAGCAATCCTGCAGGCCAGGGTGCAGGGAGACAGACCCAAAAGGTCCATTGGTGCCCCATAAAAACACAGCGAATCCACAGGAAGAACTCAGGTGTTCCCTAAGTGTTCTTGTCAGTCAGGAATATTTGCAAACAGCTGGCAAAATCAAGTCTGTGGCCTGAGCTTCAGGCAATCAGCAGACATTAACTACAAGCAATTTCTTAATGTCCTTCCCCAAACCTTCATGAATGATAGCCATTTCACAAATTAAATCTTGCAGGTGTTTAAAGGAACAAGGTAGACAGGTTATCAAGGCCACTGTAACACATTTCTGCTGCACTACTAGGTTCTATAGCGAAGTCTGAAACTGAGAATCTTTCCCAGTATATATTCAAGTTTAATAAAAAGACGAATAGTCTAAATAAAACGTAACTCCAAATAACACGATGATACATGCTATGTATCCAGGGATATAGTTTGAAAGTAAAGGAAATGCTTATTATGCAACATTCCCCTCATTGAATATTTGTTATTATTATCATGATTGTTAGGATTTCTTAATGATATCACCTGCAAATGTTGTTTCTGTCTATATAACATTTTAATGTTTAATTCATCCTTATCTGTTATCCACACAGGTTTCTTCCCACTATGGTCTGTGGAGGAACAGCAACACTGTGATATTGAAGAAGTATTTCAATCTATTCTTGTCTCAAGATATGGAAAAACAAGAACAAGGAAGCAAAACTTTGGTGCTCTTAGGAATGTGTGTCTGTTACTAAAGTATCAATGCCACTAATCCACAAAGAACGCCATAAATTTGAGATCTAAGCAAGGAAAGAAAACAATCATCCTTTACATTGTCTGTTTTGGCCATTTGTCATAAATTTTTATTTCTTTCTTGATTTGTGGCCATCAGTTTAGACAACAGGATATTTCCCTTGCAGAAGGAAAAAGATCAAACACAGGATATTTAGAAATGACTACTATTTGTGGTCTTGTCGTTACTCTTGTTTTAGGAGGGATAACAGTTATAAAGCATCACTCCCTTAGGAAAGAATATTTTTTAAAAAGTGTCTGTTATTGTGCAGAGTAAAACAGGTATTACTTGGACTGAACACTTCAGCATCTCTTGAGAAACCGCGAAGGAGTCTCTGCAACCTTCCGACTCCTAGGCACATCGCTAGGCTAGAAATGTTCTTAAGTTCTTCTCTACTTGTGGCCTCAAAAAGGGGCTGGGAAAAGAATGTGCTTTAGTTCTCTGAAAAGCCTCCAGTGCATCAAATAATGCGATTGACATCCCATTGTTCAGCCGATGCCCACAGACTACAAAAGTATTTTTCTTACCCATTGTTTCAAACACTTTTGTGTCAGCAATCGAGCCTGCTGGGGATAAGGATTCGGCGAAATATGATTATGAATTGACACTCTACACTTCTTAGAGCCAACATCCTGAAACGTGTAAGCTAGTAGTTAGGTTCCTTAAATGAATACAGCTGTGACTCCCAGTCCTAGCAGAAGCATTTTGCAGAAAGCCTACGTATTTTTGCAATCCAAACTGCTCTTCAAATTAAATTTTAAATTGGTTTAAAAATATAACCTACAGGCCATAAAGGGTTCCCTTGGCTTCAGTCCATCCCACCTTACTTCATAACACCAGGATTTGGGAGAGAAAGATGTGACATTCTTAACCTACTCCATCAAACAAACACAGAGACGCAAAGAGAAAGCAGGTTTCAGAAGCAAGTGAAATTTAAAGAGCCAGTTTTCAGTGGGCCTGCATTTTGAGAGTTGGGCTATTTTTGTCCTTGTTTGTAGCAGAAAATCAGTTCTTGCCTCTATACCCAAGCATTTGTGAAGAGTTTAGCATGGGAAACACAGGCACAGCTGTCCAATTTACATTCACAAATGCAGGTGTTGCTCAGACACAAAACAGAGGTCAGCTGAATACTTCTCCTAATTAGCTACCTTTTCTACTAGGATTTTTCTTTCTAAAGTTATGCCTGCAATTTGGGTTCAACTTAGAGACCATTTTTAGATCCCAGCATGCTATCCACCAAGAAGCGGGCTGTCATTATAAAGCATAATTTACAGCATAGTTAATTTTACATTTTTTTTAAGTCTACATTATACCTAGGGCAAAATTCTGTTCTGCACACAGTATTCACTGTTTTCCATCCACTCCTCAGTATTTATAAGTGAAGAATTTAACCAGGAAATGTTTTGGTAGGAATGGGAAGAATTCTGCCTTTTTTCTAAGATTAAGAACGTCTACAATTTTAATAATGAGGACTAAAGACTTTTTGTTAAGTGATACAAGAAGAGAAGTAGCTATTTGCTATTGTCTTCAGTGGGGAACACCCTGGGGCTTATTACAGCAGTTCTTAGAAATGGCAGGATGGAGACTGGTATCTAATACAATCCATTAGGAAACCCAAGCTCTAAATGAAATGACCACAAAATCCTATCAGTTAACAGAAATGCAGCAGCTGTACCTGTTTATGGTAATATAATAGGATATTGTTGCAGAGATAACGCTCTTAAAATTAAAAAAAAAAAAAAGAATCCAGCAAACGATGTGACTAGTTTATTTCTCTATTTGAAAAACGAGAACGTCTGGTGTGGCAGGGCTTTGGAATACATAAATAAGCATGAAGATTGTAGAGAAGACAGGTATTGTATGTACACTAATGGGCTGCTGGGATCAGCTTGCAAAGTCACTGGCTAAACTTCAAACCACTAGACTCCTAGGTTTTGCAGGATCTTCAAAGAACTACCCCAATAACTCCTTGCAGGAAGTGAAAGGTTACCTACTATAAGTATTCCAAATGCTAATTCTTATCTTAGCTCCTAGTTATTCATTTTTCAAAACTGTAAGCTATGGAAGTTTAAATTCAGTTTGACCTCAAACCTCATCATTATAAATATGTGTACATTATTTATACGGTATGTAATACTATTCTGGACTGTTTTTCCAAATGGAATCAGGTGCTTTTCTTCAGAGGCTTACTAAAGTAAGATCAATTTGTGTCCCTGGGATTATGACAAATTCATCTTGCTGGATTTTATTCACTACAGGCAGTCCATCAAGACTCAGAACCATAACTCTTCAGAATCATAGAAAGACATCCCCCACCCCTCTTCTATAGCCATTTTCTGAGATGGAATGCAAAGTATTTTGTTGTGGTAAGTAAGGCTTTGAAGATGAAAGCACTGGGTCCACTCTTGTGATTGTTACCCCAGTGCTCAGCATTCAAAACGGGAGCCCCAGGGTCTCAGAGATCATTTTAATCCTCTTATATTAAAACAAAACGTGTCTCCCATGCGTTGCCCTAACCACACTCCTCTGAAGCCTCACTGGCCCCTCCCAAGGGAAAGTGAACTTGACTGTTGACTGTCGCAAAAGAATTCCAAACAATTTCCTTACTTGCCTCCCTGCCCCAGTGAAGATTATGAGCTTAATTCTTAGAGACTGCTACTAAAATTCCACCCCGCTGAACTCTGCAGCCTAATTCTTTCGGCATTATGTTTTTTGGCAGAATGATGTGACCCAAATTGGCAAGAGACAATTTGCTGCAACAGTGCTTCTTGCAATGCAGTAAGCCCAAAATTAGCATTTCAGGATTGCAAATATCAGACTTTAAAAAAATTGGTAATTGTTTGCTTCAAGAAAGGACAAATCTTGATTTTGTATTATGGAAATGGAAATGCTTAGCAAAATGTGGATGATTTTATGAACTAAGGCAGATTCACAGATCAATGGAAAATAATCAAGAACTAGCAATGTACTTCCATAACTGGTGGCAAAATGCAATAGCAGTTCTTTAAAGATTAAAAATTTAGCTCTGTGTGTATGTGTGTGTTGACTGTAAAAACATCATACATTCCATTTCCCATCAGTGGTGGCTAATGCTATTCTAAAAGGACATTTTCAGATCTGAGATGTCTCAAAACAAAACCAAAAAAGCAAGCAAACAAACAAACAAAAAGAAACCCTAACTGTGGCTGTTCCTGTGCTCACCCACCATGCTTCTCACAACGCCTTGGCTGTGTGAGCAATGTTGGTTCATGTATTCATTATTTCACCTTTTCTCAGTATCAGTCAACTTTAACATAAGGTGTCAAGAAAGACTTGACATTTTTCTTGATTAATTAGAATTTGTGGATCAGATTTTGGAAAGAACCAGAGCAATATTCCCAGTGGGAACAAGAGTAACGCTGAGTGAACTAAAGCCCTCTGGCCATGCTGCTGTGGCGAGTTTCTCAGCCTGGATAAGAAATCTCTACCGCTGATCTCTCGTGGACTCTCGCCTAGGTACTCTACTGCTGGAGAGAAGCGGTCACTTAGGAGACCAGCTGCGACCACCGCGTCCTCATCAGATCCATTCACCCTCTCAGAATTCAGACACCAAGACAAGAGAAATTGAAGAGCAAGTTACACATTAGAAGGGGATTCCTCATTCCAGAAGGTTAAGAATGACAGAGAAAGAGAACAGACAAAACAGAAAGAATACGGGTGCAGGGTGCGCAGTGAGTTCAGCTAGAAGCTAAGAGGCGCATGCGCCCGGGGTCTGGAGAGGCCCGCATGGGCCGCCTCTGTCTACGGTGCTCTTACCTTATTTCTCTTGAAGTAGGCTCGTCGGCAGGCCGCAAAGCACTTCTCGCTGCAGAAGCTTTTCACCTCACTTCCCATACTCAGGGAATAGCGCTTGATTCCCACTTTCTGGCACCAGGCACACATTATTTGTACATTTGACACATCATCTTCTATAATAAAAGTATAAGAAAAATGTTCATATCAGAAGCAAACATCCCTTCAAACTTAGACACACCCTGAACCTACCTGAGGTCTGATCGTAATTTCCGTACCTCACCATTTTCTGACCTAGTAAAATAGCTCTTGGTGGGAAGGCTCAGGGCTTTTTTTTTTTTTTTTTTTTTTTTTTTTGGTTGGCTCCTAAGTTTCCAAAAGACATCAGGTACTTGAAAACCAGAGCATGACTGCAGAGCCATAAGGGTTCCTAGGGCTTCTTAGCCTGGTACAAATGTTTATTCTGCCTGGTTAAACCAGGTTCAGTATTAATGAAGCTTGCAAAGTGACCCATTTCTTCAAAGGATGCTGACAGCCTGCAAGATCCACATTGGTTGGGCCACCCAGTGCTAATCTACAAATGTGATGCCCTAACGTGAACCTGGACAGTCAGGAGCCAGGCCCAATCTGGACGTGTTCTCTATTACTGTTACCGGATACGGGGTGTTGTTTACTGTTGCAGTATCATGATTCCCAAATGATACGGTTAGTCAAAAAAAGGAAAGATTTGAGTGGCCATGTTCTACCGACGGAAAGGCACTAGGCTGGCTCACTCAGCAGTCTCCTATGATGCAGCCTTCCTGCTGGGTATCCTTAGGGAGGTGCAGGCCTCATTTAAATTCTCCTCCACAGGATACAGTTCGTGGACCCTGGATGCAGGAATGGTAATGGGACCTGAGGTCACACAGCTGCCCTGATCACTCTCAGCCAGACTGGTGGTCCTTGAAGCTCCTGCAGCACCTGCCACCCATGTCATGGGAGAGCTCAGAATAATGTTAGGTGGTATGCAAATATTTTCATTATTTAAATGACTATATTTCTTTTGCTTTGTAAGAGAAGAAAAATTAGACCAGCACAAGCCCATGATATCACAAATAGTACTGCTTAAAACAAAGAAAGGCTTTTAAAGGGAGTCAGTTAATAAAACATATTGAGTAAATTATAGTATAGGTGGCAGGATGCTGTAACAAAAAAAATGATGGTGATATTCAAATGACTGAAGTCTAGGAAATATTGGCCTCTTTACGGGGAACAATAGGAGACTATAAGTAAAAGTCTAAGAAATACTTCCTTGCTGCCTTCTAGGGGCTTTGGCTTTATCTTAAGTTTTCTTGATCCTCCCAATTGACCATGTGTATGTGCATGATTGATTGCCACTGTTAGCCACATCTCTTCCTCCTTTATGGATTTTTTCGGTACTAACCCAGACGCATACTCTGGACATGAATGGTAATCATAAAATCCCCAACAACCTCTGGTATAGTGTTGTCTGATTTCTGAATAAAATCCCCCAAAGACTAATTGCTAAGCAAGGCCTGGTGCATGAGTTGTTGACATATTCATGGTTCATAGAGTCTGTCATGTAATCATTCCACTTCCAGAGAAAAGATTTGGTTTGAGGCAGTGCGGTCATCAGCCTGCAAAATTAGAAGCAAACTAATTTGCAGTGCAGTGATATGGCTTTTTTCCCCCCTGAGTGTCATCACTCAGAACTATGTGTAGCATTTGATTTACCTTAATGGAATAAGTATTGTCATTTTAATGACCATTTTTATTTCACAAATTACATGTTGTGATTTATTGTTAATTATCAAATGAGACAGCGTAAAAAACGATCTTTGATGTTAATCAAACATTTTTGATAACATCTTTCTTTAAATGGAGTCATAACATGAATTCAAACGTCATACGACTGCATTTAATAATTTGTTCTGTTCAAAGAAAGATTTATTTATATCTTGTCTGACTTCTAATATGGCATCTGTCTACATACAGATATTTAACATGGCATGAAAAATTAACAAGACTCAGAGTTTTTTCAAAATTTTTAAATTAGATTAGAAATAGTATATTTTTAAAATAATCATTCATCATTATTAAACTAACTAGCACTAATAGTTTCTATTTTCCCAATTGATTAGCTGCTTTAAAATCTTAAATTCCTGAAAAAGAAGATGATACAGCAGAACTCTCACAAATGATCCGTGGACAATAAGCTTGATTCTGGTGAAATCTGAAAGGAAAAAAACATTTTTATGGGGGAAAATTATTTGGCCTCAGAGTTCAACAAGGAGATTCCATTTCCCAAGGACCCACTTTAGAACATGTATTAGGCTTCCCCTTTCGATTCCTTCCGTTAAGTAGCCTACTTTGGGGGAGAAAAAAAAGTAAGTGTTTCAGTTCTAGATCTTTAACTGTCATGGGCTGAAACTGGGGTGCCAGAGGGTAGAGAGCAAAGCTGTAAGAAGGCCGGGCAGTTGGCCTGTGCACTGGCCTGGCCTGGCCTGGCCTGGCCTGGAGGAAGGGTGCTTGGGGCAAAAAGGCCACTCACGGGTCTTCTTCCTGCTTTACTCCATCATCAGACGACTTGTCTTTTTTTAAGGGGAGGCAAGGATATTTTCTTACAATAGAGCTAACTAGTAAACAAAAAGTAGAATTTTAAAGCAGATTATTTTTATAAGTCAGTCGTACTACAAAGTAACAATATGGGAAGATGAGACAAAAGAAATTGCGCACTGTTGTTTTGCATCTGGCAGTTGCAAAACTGTTAGAATGGTGGTTAGCATCTGTCTTGTTAAATAATTCACTATTCTCATCCGTTTTTCATAAAATTCTGTTTCATAAAGGCAAACCCTTTGGAAAACTGCCATTAGATCTCTCCTCTCCTGTCACCAAACTGTTATCAATAGGTAATGCTCCATAGAAGAGTCTGAAAAAGGGATTGCTCCAAAAGTTCAAGAAAAGAGTTTTAGATATCTCAGGTATTCTAGTCTCAGAAAAGCCATTTTTATTAATACTATATTTAAGAAACAAAGAACTGTGATTACTAAAAATAATTTTGTAAGATAAGACCTAGCTCAAAATTCTGCCACCAGACATGAGACGGTGCCCCAATTTGAACAGTGTGACCGCACCCCTAGAAAAGTGAGCTTTTCTTACTTGCTTAAAGCCAAAGGGATTGGTTCATTTCAACAACCACATCTTTTGCTTTTATCTGAAACCCAGGAATTGTGTGCATGCTTTACATTAGCAAAATAGAAGGCCTCCACCCTTTAGCTTTCCAAACATCATCTATTTAAAAAAAATTTTTTTAAATCGAACTAGGGAAAACCTGATTTCTTAGGTTTAGGCTAAAGGTTTGAGCCATTAGAGACTTGCGATTACCTCAAAGAAAATTCACATCACAGATTTTTCCTTACAGCCATTATTAGCCTGTGTATTTTTCATAATAAACAATGCAAAAACAAATGCAAAATATTTACACCATTAAATCACATTCCCAAAGTGTATAGTCTGTATACCATGATAAATTTTTCATATGATTATATCATATAAATATGCATCAGTCAAAATACGCATGCTTCAATTAATCATGAAAAGTTTGTACTACCTCTTTAGGATTTAATTAACAAAATGTTTAGGGTCTTTCCAATCTAATGTTCAAAGAGCTATAGAACATTATTCTACTTTACATCCCAGAAGGAGAAATTTAGATTAACTACTTTGAGATAAAATCAAAATTGTTATTTATCATAGTGCAAAGAAGTATGAAGTCAAGTATTTCTGGAATGCCTTGCTGAGCTGTTTGAGAAATTGCCTTATCTGATGACTTAACAATAAGGATGGCCACTGGTCAATGCCATTTAGGGGCATTTTAATTGGCTATGAACATGCATATTAGCTTACCTGACTAGAGCCCAAAGAAAATCAGGAGGGCCTTAATGGACCAAGTGATTAAACTGTAGATTTACCACCTGTTTCTAACTTTCATAAGAATCCAAGACTGAGGAAAAAAATGTGAAAGTATCTGCTGGTGATGTTTCGCACCTCCCACATTTCCTAGAATATGCATGTCCAGATAATCATTTCAAGACTTGAATTGTATTTGAGACAAGTTGTAAGCAGTCAAAAGTGATTCCTGTGTGTTCTACACATCATGTAATGAAACCACAGGTAATACTCCATCAGTCTATTTATTGCAGCAGCTATTTTTAACAACAGAATAAAGACATGGCCTGGAAGGCAGGCAAGAAACTAGGATTAAAGTTTGCTTTCTTTGCAGCCCTTCTTGGAATAACCGAACTTCAAGAACTTTAAGGCAGTCTAAGTTAAAAGTCTCTACAGAGTCCTATAGAAGCTTCTGTACAATTCCCTATGTTCCAGAAGTAAACATAAGGGAGACCCAGAGAAAATTTGGACCACTGAACCAAAAGGAAAATAATTATAGTTAGCCATTATTTGGTATTTAGTAAGTGCCAGGCACAGCACAAAGTTCTTTAAATCCATCATTTAATCTTATCACAACCACCCTCCCCTAGGCAGGTACTAACATTATCCCCATTGTGCAGATGGGGAAAGTGAGGTTTAGAGGTTAATTTACTCCAAATCACACAGGCAGTACATACCAAAGCCAAGAGGAAGACGAAAGCATCTGACTCCAGAGCCCAAGCTCTTGACCACTACACCTTAAAGACCACAGCCTTTCTAAATGTGTGAGATTACACACCATCCACACAGACTTCCCTCCACACGAAGGACTAAAAGCTGTCACAGATTACTGCTCCACGACATGCTAATAGACAAAGAAAATGGAATCAAAAAGGTCAAAATGTCTTCAAGGAGACAGCTGAAGTGTTAATCAATATCTTTTGATTGATTTTGTTAAGAAAACAAGTTAAAGGCTCACAGTGCAAGCCTTTACTTCTTTATAACGATGAGACTTGGATTTGCTGCAAACATTCTGTCTGAACTCTCACCAGCAAGTGCCACTTAAACAGTAAATGATGAGACAGAACCAATAATACCTGGATCTTGGGAAACAGTCATTCTATCACAGGCAAGCAATATCTTCCCAGCTTTCTCTTTTGTAAGGAGGGGGAATCACAGCAGGACATGGATAAGATTGACTTTCCATGTGGGTGAAGTGGGGAGCTACTTACATGTGCAGATTCAAAGATGCCAATAAGAATCGCTTCAAAAATTATCCTCAGCTGCTCACTAAAATCTAATTCTACCATTAGAGAGTAATTTCCTGGGCTAAACATTTCTTATATCCCATTAACAAATTCCCTGAAACACATACACAGGGTCGACATACACAGGGTCTATAATGATTTATGCTTTAAAATGAGTGATTCTTTCTGAGAACAAGTTTTCACAGAGAACGAGGAGAAGGACTGGGGACAGGGTTCCAATGAGAAAAGTAGAGGGCAGATATGGGAGAGGCTAGGACACAAGAAGCCTCTGGTCACTACTTTGCTAAGACCTATAGGTAGAGCAAGCTGAGGGCTGCCAAGTGAAGGCAGAATGGACAGAAAAAACACTGTCCAATCATACTGGAGCACAATGTCAAATATTTTCAGAGTGCCTATAAAGCACAACAGAAGTTGAAGGAAAGGGGAGGAATGGCATCTAGCTAGGGATTGCTAGAAAAAAAAAAGCAACAGGCAGGCTGACTTATTACAGCTCAAGAAGGTGACTTTTTTTAAGCAAATGCAGTAACAGATATATACTGCTTTGTGAACCAAAGTTGCTATTATTTGAAAGACAGTGTCATGGAGTGTGGAGAGATGGAGACAGAGGACGTTGGTCAAAGTACTAATTCTGCCCCTTCTAGTTGTGTGACGTGGGCAAGTCACTCAGGGGACAGTAATGGCCACCCTAACTCTAGCCGCGGTGAAGACCATATGAGATAAAGTAGGTACATTTCCCATGTAAATGAGCCTGCCTTACAATTACTGGCAGTTAAAGCCACAGGAAAAGGGTAGGCATCAGCTCTGTGCAATCTGGAGAGGCCTGATGAGCAGGCCCAGTCTCTTAATCACATCCCCCCAGTGGCTGACATCTGTAGAACCACTACCTTTGGATACAAAGAACAACCCAGTAACTGGTTTAATTTCATTAACTCAGACTAGTTAAGAATAAAGCCATTAGATTTAATACAAGCTTCACTTACAGTTATTCTTTTAAAAAATTACTTAACTTGAATTAACAGTTGACGAGGTGTTGCCAAATATATCACTGTACTGCCAGATATTCTGTAATTAACAGATGGGGATTCTTTGTAATTATTACATCAACTATCCACACATGGGTGGATCTTTCTAAGCATCTGAGAAGTTTGCTCTTTTAAAAAGTTTCATAGTAACAACTGAAAATGTCTGCCACCTTGGTAACTGAACTATCAAAAATTGCCAAAGAATAGAGTCTGAATTAATAAAATTTTACTGCACTTATTTCTCATTAAAAGGAGAGATGCAATTAAATGATAGAGGCTCTATACAATTATGATTCTCTGTAGTACCTAAAACTATCCCTATTTTTCTTTTGGAAATAGAATTATTTGAAGTGATTTCAAGAATTTAAATAGTCCACACCCCCTCTAAATAGAGTAGTACTTAGCCCCAAAATAAAGTCTAAATTGCTACACATAAACTAAAATTTGATCCCAGAACGTAAGAAGAATGAGCACATACACAAAATGACAGAAAAATTACATAATTTAAAATTAATTTTCAATTTTCTACTGGATCTTTTCTAGCCAATCTAAAATTATTTATATATGTGTGTATGATATATCTGTACACACACACACATACATATATATCATACACACATATTTGTAAAAGACATGACTACAGAATGAACTAAACATCTACAGGCAGGTGCAGGCCCCCACACTAGGCAGGTCGTTGGTCAGGAATGCTGAGTTGAATAGGACATGGCCCTGCTCCCAAGAGGACAAACAGAAAAGTGTGTGACTCGTTATCTGACAGGGAGAATATGGTAAGAGAGGGGTTCAGAAATCTGTTAGAGCCCCGAGAGCACAGCTGTTGAGTTGAGTCTTGAAAGATTTGGAGGGAAAGTTCAAGAGAAGGAGGGAAAGGACAGAAGGACCAGTAGGAACCAGGGAGTAGCAGACACATTCAAGGATGAGGAGGAGCTCTGCAGTCACCCAGTTGACCACAACTGTATGAAGAGAAAAGCAGGAGATTAGACAGAGGCTGGTGGGGCCTGAACAAGAGTCCCTTGATTGCCGTCTTGCCCTGGGGTTGGAGGGGCTCCCAGATAATGAGAAGCTCCCAAATGCTGAGAATCAGGATCAGAGACATGCTGAGAAATGTTACTCCAGCAGGGTGGATCAGAATTCAGAAAGACTGAAATCTTGTTCCACATTTTAGAAGCTTTAGTAAGCAGCATGGGAGTAGTCTCCATGACTCATTCACCTTTGTGTGTTCAGTACCCAGCACACAGCAGTACTTAAACTATGTTGAATGAATGAATAAAAGGATGGATGGATGGATGAGAGGAAAAAAGATGAAGTTCCAAACCTATAGAGTAACAGTAGAAATGAAAAGAAAAAAAAAAGAGGGATTTAAGAATGAGACAAACAATTACCATAATGTAGGAATGTGACTCACCCAAATTTCAAAGAATTCATTTCTCTGTTTCTCTAGTCAAAGCCTACCAGGGAAAAGTCCAAAGAGTTCTTTGTGAAAATTGACTCTGTAGTCAAATTCAAAGTGAGTTTGCTTTACTTCCAGTGTCCTTTCCCCCCTTATTTTCCCAGCATTCGAACAAAGAAGGAAAATGAAAGGAGATAGCACATAAAGTCACAAAACAGTCATTCTCTCTTTAATGCCATACTGAACCTAGATTCTTTAACAAGACACCACTAAGCATGTGTGCCTGCAGCTCCTTAACATTAAAAAATAATTTCACTGATTAACCAGTGAAGGGACTTCTTATAAGTCTCTTCGACAAACCTCCACTTCTCAGTACTCACTGTAGAGGGTCTGTCTTTCCTATGTACTCACCCCAAGAAGCTAGAAGAAGAAAGGAAGAGGGTATGGTGGGAGGGTATAGCTCAAGTGCTTAGCATGCAGGAGGTCCTGGGTTCAATCCCCAGCACCTCCATTTAAAGCATAATTAAATAAATAAATTTAATTACCTCTCCCTGCCAAACAGACAAATAAAAAAAAAAAAATAAACAGCTTAAAAAAAAAAAAAAGGGAAGAGGGTAGAACTTAAGAGTAAAGAAAACCCAGAATCCTCTATGCAACATTTCCCAAAACACACTCCACAGAACACTAGTACCATGGGATACTTAAAGGGGTGTTATTTTTAAAGACTTCTATGGTCAAATAGGTATGGAAGACACTGGGCTAAACAAAGCTAAACAAGCAGCTCTTTATTGTAAGACCTTTTGGTTCCACCAATGTGTAGTTAGGAATCTTCAAGAGAGAGATAGAATGTGCTGTATTTCACAGATTTGACCATGGACAGGTACTTTCACAGAGAATTCACAAGACTGGATTTCTAAGAAAGTCTCCCTGGACGTTCTGCACTACTGCCCTATACGAGCACTGAAGCATAAGCACTGTCATGTGGGTCATTATTTATCAGAAAGGTTTCTCTTCTTTTGCCCAAAATTGCACCTTCCATTGCCAGGAGCTTTGTCTGCACTGGGCAGAAGGAAAGGGCAGGCAGCCATGTGGCCAGTCCTGGGTGTGCTAACCAACACCTACTAGTCCTCAACAAACACCACCAAACTGAACAAAGATACCTGTGGTCCACTGAATCCTGTAGTGTCTGCTATATCCGGAGAAGGCAACCCTTTGCCTGTAAAGTTCTACAGAGAAAATGGCAGAGATCAATACTAAGGCAATGAGAGAGAAATACTGCTCTTAACAGACTGAATAATTCACATTCATTGGGTGGTTGCCATGGACAAGAATCTGACGTAAAATCCTGTCTTCCATCCCTGTGCCCTGGATTTGACCCTCTGTCAAATCTCAGATGTGCTGGGACAATGACGTTTCAATGATGGGTTTGCTTTCCACCGGACCTCTCTCTCCTACGTGGTTGCAGTCCATGCACTGAGCCCTAGCATCTAGCCAACAAATGTACATGATTAGGGACAAGGGAGCAAGGTCAAAAAGTGTGCACCAGCAAATTCATCACTGCTGGGAAAGCAATTCCAAGCCCCTGCCCTGCATAGAGGAGCATCATCTCCAAATAAATACCAATAGCAGCACATTAGGACTGAAGGGTCAAAGGCTGCTTTACATAGGACATCAGAGCAGGAAACGTATTCCCATTACCCACTATTTATCCAAAGGGCTCATCTCCCCTTCTGAAATCTGGCTGTCCCATTAATTACACTTAATGGGCCCTACAGTGCTTGACAAATCTCCCCAGAGGGGAAACCTTAATTGTAGACAAAGAATTCAATTTATTTACTCAATTTTGTGCCTGTCACTATACTAGGGGCTGGAACTACGCTGGAAAACAAGACAGACATGATCCCAGTCCTCAAAGAGCTTTCTATGGCTGCCCCCAGCATAAAATGCCAACATGAAGTGGAAGGGGACTGTGGGAAAACCAGGCTTGCTCCCAGGGCTCTGTCACCACCAGGGGTCACAGGAGCCAGGTGTTCTTGGTGCCCACAGAGCGGGGTAAAAGCAGCCCCACTGTGACTGAGCAGCGGGCCAGTCCACCTCTCAGCATTCCGGGCAGTTCCACCAAGAAGCATGCCCTGCCTCGGGCTACCCTTCTAGGGGAGGGGAACTGACTGGCTAGAGATTGGGGTCAAAGGGACATGTGGGAAGGGTAAAGCCTTCACATCAAGTACTGTGCCCCCCCCAGTCCCCCTTCTTCCCTCCGTGACCTGAACCACAGGTTCAGCAGACTGAAGAGGGGGGAGAACTTCACTCAACTAAATGCATTGATAGAACCAAGATGAATCTGCCTGGAACACCGTCAAAAAGATGATTTACTTCCCTCTTCATCGTCTCATCTTGAAATACTCAGATTTCTTGAATGAGAGTAATGAATGGATGGATGAGGGGCTCGCTGAACGGGACCCACTCCAATCCCTACTTGGGAATGTGATGAGATGTCACGTGCCAAAACAGCCCGGCTCTGGGAAGGGTAGGGGCCACACCCCGGCAATCTTTCAGAGTCCTCTCTTCTCTCTACCAACTCTACTTGGGCCATATCATCGATGCACTCCTGTGACTCTGGTTACCATCCACCATGAGATGAAGATGTCCAAATCAACACAGTTGCTTCTCAGATTATTTCCAACTGCCTCCCAGCATCTTAACTTGTCATGTCCAAAGCTGCATGCACACCCCTCCCCATAACCTGCCCCTTCACGGTGTTTCCCATCTCAGGTCCTGGACCCCCATCCCTGCAGAAATCTGGCATCTTTCCTGCTTCTTTCCTCCCTCTCACCTCCCATCTTCTGATTAATCACCAGGTCCTCCTAAATATTTTTATAATGTATCCATTCATTCATTCAGTAACAATTTACCCAGTCTAATTATGTACACGTCACTGTTCTAGGCTGTACTAGGCCCATCCTCATGGAGTTTACTGCTGTCCATTCCAGTGAAACCACCAACACCTCTTGCCCATACTACAGGTGGCCTCCTATTTCACTCCCATCCGGCTCATTCCCTCCACTCTGGATGTGGGGGAATTCTAAACAAATCTGATCACTGCTCTCACCTGCTCAAAACCCTTCAGAGGCATCCACTGCCCTCAAGAAGTTGGAACTCCCCAGCATGGCCTCTCCACGGCTCCCGTGACCAGGCCAGCCTCTCAGCTTGTCTACTTGGGGCTGTGGCTTCTTTTACTTTCCTGAGGTGCTATCTCTGCTCTGAGCCTGTCCACGGACTGCTTCCTCACCCACAACCTCGAAATCCTTGACTGGGGCAGTCACGCTCTCTTTCATATCTTATCTTAAGCCTCATCCTAAGGAGACCTTTCCTGACCTCAAACCTGGTCAGATCCCAAAGCACTCTGGACTTGATCATCATCAGACTTCACTGAGATTTCTTTTTAATGTCTGTCTCCTCCACCAGACCGTGAGCCAGTTAAGACAGGGAACATATCTGTGTTGTTCACTAGCGTGAAATGTCTGACTTTGGGCCTCAGTATAAGGAGGACAAAAATCAGAATCCTTACTAGATGTACCCGGGTGGTTAAATGCCCAGGGCAGGGGCAGGGATGGGGGGAGGAAGCCAAGGGTACCATCTTTGCTAATCACTCAGAACAAAGTTGCCTTAGAGGGAAACACCAGTGAAAAGCCCCAAAATAGAATGCAATCATTATTTCCACTCTCCTTGGCCAAGTCCATGAACTAAGTCTTCTTAATTTAACAGGAACTTTGAGAAGTCAGCGTTGGGAATGTCCCTAGAATAACAAAAGTTACCAACTTCACCATCGCTTCTTTCTCTTAACCAAACTTTATTTATACCTTCAAATAATTAATAGCAAACATTTCAGTCAAGTCTACGTTAATTCCAAAAACACATCCACCCTCTACAAGCAAGGGAAAGTGCAGCTGACATTTCCTCTTATTTCCTGTTAGTACCTTAGCTCCTTGGTGACCTGGGGCAGGGCATTCTGAAATCCTAGCTAGGTCATAACCCCAGAAAGAGTTTATATAATGCCAAAAAAAAGTTCCAGGCTGCCTCGAGGATCACAAAATGTGCAATTTAGAATCCATGTTTAGTTGGTGTCCCTGTTTCTGCCATGAAAGCAACTCAATGACCTTGAGAAGGTCATTTACCCTCTCTAGCCTCATCTTCCTCATCTGTAAATCTCCTTGGATCTCCTAAGAGATTTAATTACTTCCCTGGATGTGAGAAAGGGATCATGGCAAGGAATTTCCCAAGGCTAAGACAATACCTTCAAACTAGCAGGGTTTTGATAATTCCCTTCCTCAACTCTGGGACAGGGGACCTTAGTTTTAGGGTTGTTTTCTCTTTTTTGCATTCATGCACATTTTTAACTAAATGCTCCCAACACCCCAGTAGGTGAGTCAGATATTGCCTAGAGATGACATTAACATGACATACTCAAAGACATCTAGAAGTCAGGAGTAGAAGCGAGCTGGAACTCTCCTCACCATGGTGCCCCCAGTTCAGTGACTAATCTACATCTGACACATGACCCTCAGTATCTCTGAGAGAGCAGTTTGGAGGTCATGACCTACACTATTTCGTTAGAAGGGGTCTCCTAGGTCCCTTCTAACTAAAATTCTGGGATTCTACATCTCTCAAAACAGCAAGATCCACTTAAAGGAGTGCAGCCAGCGGGTATTCTTTATCCTTTCTTCTTTTTTCTTGAACCCCTCACTTAATTTCCTCCCTTTTTCTCCTTCTGGATGGCCACCACTATTGTCCTTTGCCCCTACCACAAGAGGCTTAGGAAATTCTTTGGCTGACGGGACAATTTTAGAAGTGGACCTTTAGGAGCTCTCCAATATTTGCACCACCACGAATCTGGTACCTTCTTTTTAATCCTTTAATGCTTCCCTGTAAAGGGACAAACATGAATGTTTATAAAATTCTAACTTTTTATATTCTTTTCCATTAATTTCTGATCTTTTACTGTGGACTTCAACACACATGGTATTTTAGCCTGAGTTTTCCAGAAAACAGAATCTGAGACAAAGATTTGCATGCAGGTGGTTTATCAGACATGTGATTCCAGGAAGTAGGAGTGGGGGACAAGGGGAATGAACCTGGGGAGGATGAAGAGCCAATGTGACGATGTGATACTGAGTTAGCCACTATTCAGGGAGACTGGTGTTCAATCATAAAGAACATTCTTTGGAGTATGGGAAATACATTTCATAACTATTAACCCAGGGGACAAAAGGGGAAAGAATGTATTCATCAACTCTCGTGTTCCACTGACCTAGTGTGTTAATTGCCCTATACATCTGGTTTGCACATGCATATGTACAGCAGAAAGGATTTACACAAAGCCCATGCTGCCATATCAGAGAAGTCCCAGAGAAAGAAGCTGGAGACATATGCCACAAGCCCTTTCAAAATGCACGTGCCTAGGAAGGAGGGGCCAAGATGGCGGAGTAGAAGGACGCTCATAGCTCACCGTCTCCCACAAATACACCAAAACTCACATCCACGGACCCATTCAGCCAACCAGAGCACCTACCGAACTCCAACAGAACACTGCCCTCTTCAAAATGCAAGTGCCTAAGCTATCAAAGTACTGCAGCAGTCACTGTGGGGCCAAGAGGATCTGGAGTGGTACATAAGAGGTGCCCCATACACAGAGTTGCCATCCTTGTACAGCCTGGTTTCTCAACCATGGCACTGTTGACATTTTCAGCCAGATAATTCCTTGTGTGGGGCTGTCCTGTGCATTGCAGGATGTTAAGCCTCATCCCTGGCCTCTACTCTCTACATGCCAGTACCACCCCCTCTCCCAGTTGTGACAACCAAAAATATCTCCAGATACTGCCCAGTGTGCCTTGAGGGGCAAATTTACCCATGACAAGAACCACTGATGTAGAGTAATGTGTATCCTGTTTTTGCCACTCACCTGGGCCCCTTCATTTCTCTCCGCTTTACACCATATCAAAAGTAGCTCTCAAGTACACCACTGTGACAGATACTTATGTCTTAAGCCTATAATCTAATTTTTGGGCTTCACCATGATATAATTCATGTAAATGTTGATAATTCTTTAATAATAAAGAGTGATAAGATTTTTAAATGCTTGATTTGAGGAAACTATGAACAGACTAAACATAGGATAAAAAAATGTTAGAATTACCGTCTAGAACTTAGTTGCTGAAATCAAGAGGAGTTAAAAAACTTTTTTTTTCATTTTGAAATTTAGGTCTCTAAGTCAAGGACTCAATATTTTTTGAGACAATTTTTTTTTCTCTGAGCTATGCATATGTGATATACACACAACTTCACATTCAACTTCAAGGCCCACACTTCACCCACCTAAGCCCATCCAAGGAACTCCTAGGAGACAATGTTAACTACTGTTAATGAACATTTAAACTGTTTCCAGTTTTTAGCTGTTGTGAATAAATGCTACTACAGAGGTTCTTCTAAATGTCTTCAGCTCACATATATACACATTTACATTGAGTATGTATCTAGGATGGAATTATTGGGTAATAGAATATATGTATGTTCAGCAATAATAGATATTGGCAATCAGCCTTCAAGAGTGGTTATACTGACTTACACTCTCACCAGCAACGCATGAGAGTTCCAGTTGCTCTATATCCTCCCAGTACTGGATATTATCAGTCTTTTTAATTTTAGCCATTCTAATGTTGTGTACTGGTATCTCACTGTGATTTAAAATTTTATTTTCCTAATGAGCAAGATTGAAAAACTTTTAATATTTTGGGGGGGTCACTTGGATATTTTCTTTGGTGTTTATATATTTTTTTTTTTGCTCATTTTGCTATTGTAATGATTTCTTTTTTATTTCTAGGGGTTCTTTATATATTGTGAATATGAGTCTTTTGTGGGATATGTATCACAAATATCACCTCCCACTCAGTGATTTGCTGTTTCATTCTTTCGAAAGATGCCTTTTAATCAACAGAAATTCTCAACTTTAATAGAGTCTATTTAATCAACCTGTTTCTTTATGGTTAGTGTTTTTGGTGTAGAGTTTAAGAAATATTGGCCCATCCAAGATCATAAATATATTCTCTTAGGCTTTCTTCTGCAAGCTCTAATGTTCGACCTATTACAGTTAGATCAACAATCCATCAAGAACTGGTTTTTGTGAACAGTGTGAAGTAAAGAATCAACACACATTTTTTCCCATAAGTACATTTATTGAGAGGACTGTTCTTTCCTCACTGATCTACAGTGTCATCTTTGTTGTTATGGACTGAATGTTTGTGTCCCTCGCTAATTCACATTGAAGTCTTAACTCCCAATGTGAGATACTATTTGGTGATGGGGACTTTGAGAGTTACGGTGAGATGAGGTCATGAGGGTACAGCCCTAGTCTGATGGGATTAGTGCCCTTATAAGAAGAAACACAAGAGAGCTTGCTGTCTGTCTCTGCCATGTGAGGACCCAGGGAAAAGGCTGCCACTGCAACTCACAGAGAGAGTCCTTATGAGACATCAGCCCTGATGACCTTGATCTTGGACTTCCATTCATTAGAATTGTGAGAAAATAAATTCTGGTTATTTAAGCCACACAGGATAGGGTATTTTATTATGGGAACTCAAGCTGGCTAACACATTTGTTATAAATTAAGTATCCATTTAGACTTGCTTCTGCATTCTATTACAATGGTTTATATATATATATATCTTTATATCATTATCTCATTGTCTTTTTTTTAATTCAACAGAAATCATTTATTATTGTTCATGGTTACTGTGGGTCTGAGATTTGAGGGTAGTTTGGAGCAATTTTGGCTCAGGATCACTCATGAGGTTACAATCAAATGTTTTGGGGGGCTGCAGTGATCTGAAAGCTTGACTCAGGCTGAGGGATCCACTTGTAAGGTGGCTCAGACACAGGGCTGGCAAGTCAGTGCTGGCTATTGATGGGAAGCTTCAGTTCCTATCCACATGGACTGCTTCACAGGACTGCTTGAGTTTCCTCATGCTCCTCTCTATTCCCCTCAAGAGTGAATAATCTGTGAGAATTAGGCAGAAACTGCAATAACCTTTGATGATAGCCTTAGAAGTTGGTCACACAGACCATCTTTGATTCAATGTAAGAAGATACCACCAGGGGGCCAGGATAATTGGGGGTCATCTTGGAAGCTGGCTACCAAAATTTCATTATCTGAAGTCCAAAAATAGGCAAAAATAAACTATATCACATAGGGAGGCATACTGAGGTGTTTAAACTATAGAAGAAAAGAGGGCAGTAATTACCATAAAAGTTGTTACCTCTTGGAGGAAAGAAGGTATGAGCAGACAAGGATCACTGTCTACAAAAGAACACTTTTATGTTTTATGCACTTTTCCAAAATTTATATATTTCATAATTGCAAGAAAAGGTTCTTTACAAAAGTTAAACCAAAAGATAATGGACATGAAACAGAAAGTGTTCCTTCCTCTTTTATGTCTCAAATACAGATCAACAGATTCCTAAAGGATAATTTTAGATAAGGTCAAAAGAATAACAATAGCAACAACTAACACTAATAATATTAATTAATTAATAATTATTGTAGTCTTATAATAAATGTTGAGATCTGCTGGCATAAGTCTTTCAATTTTTTTTTCCTTCAAGATAGTCTTGGCTATTCTTACCCTTTTGCATCTCCACGTACATTTTAGAAATAGCTTTTTAATTTCCACAACATTTGATGCTGGAATTTTCATCAGAATTAAATATATAGATCAATTTAGGAATAATCTGCCTTTTTAGAATATTTAGTCTCCAAAACATAAATATGATGTATCCCTTCATTGATTTAGGTTTTCTTTAATTTCTCTCAGCAATATTGGTAGTTTTCTGTGCAACAATCCTGCACACATTTTGTTAGATTTTTTTTCCCCTGGATATTTGATGATTTGATGCTATTTTAAAAGTTATTTTTTAGTTTGTTCTTCTGCATGTGTATGGCTGGTATGTAGAGATATGATGGACTTGGGGGCATTGACTGTGTTTAGACATTGATAAATACACTCATTAATTATAATAGTTGACCTGTATATTAGTGAGGTAGAGAGGTTATAAACAATTCAAACCTTATAATATTTTGTTTCTTTTTCTTGCCTTATTATACTGAGTATGAATTCTAGCACAAAATTAAAGTGGTGATGGTGGTTATCTTTATCTCATTCTTCATCTCAAAATTTCAGTATTTCACTGTTAAGTATATTTGCTGTAAGTTTTTGTGGATATTTTTTGCCTTATTATGGAAGTTTCATTCTATTCCTGCTTTGCCAAGAGTTTTTGTTGTTGTGTTAAATTCTATCAAATCATGTTTCTGCATCTATTGAGAATATTGTATGACATTTTATTTTATTCTGTTAATGTGGTTAACAATATTGACTAATTTTTAAAATTTAACTCAACCTTACATTCCTAGGGAAAAAAAAATCCAAATTAGTCATGATGCAATATCCTGTTGTTTATATCATTGACTTTGGCTTGACATGATTTTGTTCAGGATTTTTGGATCATTATTCATGATGAAGAGAAGTTCTCCACTTAAATGTAATCAAGTTACATTAAATTATCATTCATGCCTTTGTCATGTGATGGAATCAAGATCATGCTGGGATCATAAAATGAGTGAAAGCGTTTCATTTCTATTCTCTAAGAGAGTTTCTCTGAGTTTGGTTTTATTTTTTCCTTAAACACTAGAACTTAACACTGAAGCAATCTCAACCTAGCAAGTTCTTCATAAAAAGGATTTAATTATTTAATTTCCTTACTATTCAGGAAATTAAGGATTACTCAGGTTTTCTATTTCTTCTTGTGACTGTTTTGGTAAATTAAATTAGACATAATGTGACTTCTCTTTTGCAGAAATTCTGGGAATTCCAGTGATCACAACTTATGTGTAACATCAAAATAATTAAGTTTATTAACATATGGGTGATACAGTCTTTTTATTTACTCAAATTTTGCACTTTCTAGCACTTTCTTCAAATTTCAAATCTATTATTTCAAGTCACTCTTTCAGAGTAAAAATTAACAATCAGTCACTGAAAGTTGTCCTAAGCAGCATAAATCTTCCATCAGACTTTCAGGTGCCGAAACTACAGACATAGGTAAATGTGCTTTAAATATATTCAATCAAATATATATTCACAAATATATATTATGCCATATTGAAATAGACCCTTTCAAGTCATAGAATCAGCTAGGCAATTCACTATACAAGTCACAAAATCAAGGTTTTATAAATGTAGGGACATTCCAGATTACCTAAGCTAACTACATCATTTTCAGACAAGGAAATTGAGGCTCAAAGGGGCTAAGTGGCTTATTCAGGATTATCTAGCCAGTAAACAGCAGAGCTGGCATTAACAATCCAGGTGTCCTGGTTCTTGTTCTGATAGTCTTTCCACCACATCATGCTACCATTCTAACTACACAATCCATTTGGCAGTAAGAATGACTGAACACATCAAAATTTGACTTACACCTTTTCAAGATCCTTTGATTGTATAAGAAAAGATGAAACAGGGCCCACATCACAGTAGCTAACATTTCAAGACTTCACTTTGTCTTTTTTATCACTCTGAATTTCAAATAACTATCTCCTAGCCTACATTATGTTTCAGATGTCATTTCTTCTCAACTATACAAATTCAATAGTTTCTGATTATCTGCCCATATTCTTTCTGCTACTCCACTTTAACTACCCTTCTGCTCCCACCCTGCACCCTCTAAATGTTGCTGAAATTATGTCATTCTTTCTAAAGTCAAACTAGAATGATGTTTTGATTATATACCAAGTACCCTGTAAATTCTTGGTGGTCAGGGATAATAATATACACTATATACATATTTGTATTATCTATCTCTCTCTCCATCTATGTGTATTGTCTCATGCAATGTGAAGAACAGTCAGTAAATACATTATTGACTGAAAGACAGACACAGTGTTTTGGATAATCCAGTGGTAGAATACGGGTTAAAGGGACACTATGCCTAAGTTTGACTATCAGCTCAGCCACTTATTACCTGTGTGACCTCAGGCAAATTGCTTAACTCTTCTGGTTCTCAGTTTCCTCATCTGTAAAACAAGGTTAATAACAGCATCCACAGAGAGTTTTCCTGACAATTAGATAAGATCATCTATTAGCACAATGCCTGGCCCATAATAAATGCTCAAAAAATAGTAGCTATGATGAGATTAAATCGATACTGTTATTAACTACTCCTATTCCTGCCTTTCACCATAATTCCTCCTGTCCTTGTCCTTAGTGGTTTGGAAAACTCTACAAATCTGAGGGTTCAGTGAATCTCTTCTTTTTGTTGAGAAATGTATCTGCTACATAAATAGTAAGTTATCCAAATCCCATTAACTCTAGGTAATTTTATTTAATAATCATATTTTAAAAGTTGTACAAATAAATAAAAGGCAAAGTAATTTCTATTAAATCCTGTTTTCTCAAAGGCTATTTGGAAAACAGCATTCATATGCAAGCCCCAAGAATATTAAATAACAGATAAAATAAATAATGATCATAATGCAAACCACATTCTGATTCCCACTTCCCTGCAAGTACAACTCCATGTAAGAATTATAAGAGCCAAAAAGTAACATGCTTATTAACTGTGGGTTACTCAGCTATATACATAGAGCTTAGCAGATCACGTGAATGTTTCCATATTCTCAGTTAAGCTAATGGTTCCTTAGAGCCCAGTTCCTATAATCCCTTAAGAATTTAAAGATTTGCCTGAAAAAATATATCATATTTCCATGACTATGACTGAACACAAAGTTGGAACGCTCGCTGAAAGCAAACCATCCTGGAAGACAGGAAATGGTCATTGTTTTCCAAGAAAGGCAAGACTTTCCTGCACACAGGAAATCAAGCTGGTCTTAGGAGCTTGATCTCACGTCCCTCCACACAAACCTGCGTGCGCTGTGTGCGTGGACTCTACCTTTCACCTCACACGTGGGAACACACTAGAGAATGAGAATAAGGTCACTTATTATTTGAGGTAAAAGACATTATCTTCAAAACTGCCATATAAATGCATCCAGAGAAGTATATTCCCTCCGTTTTTCATGTTTCATTTTATTTTAAAGTATTCAGGGGTTTAGAGGGTTTGTGGACTTGTAATAGGCAAGTTGTAAGCCTCTGAAAAAACCTGTCAAAAGACTCAGATCTAAAATATCATTTCCTAGATACACAGTGTTTTCTGCAGCCAGGCTCAGTGAAACTTTCTCTAGCTAAGTCACTGGATTTCGTCTTTACCTTATGAATAAAAACAATTACGCTAACAGTTTTACTGACTTTTTTAAGTTTGGAGAGCAAAATGTTGTTTATGGAACAAGTCTGAGACTAGGAGATAAAAAATCCTGGTTCAAAAGTCCCAGCTGGTTGCTTTAACCAGAGGTAGGCAAGGCTGGGGAGACCCAAGCTTACCCAACCACTGCAGAGGACTGATGTCCAATAAATGGAGCTAGATGTTATTACACTTGTAAAGCAATAAAGACCGATATAAGATCTTTGTTTTAAAAAATCCATTTAAAATTCATTTTGAATGGCTTTACTTCAATAGTCAGACTTGTAGGGGAGCAGAGCAGGCGTAAGCATTTTGATGGAGATTCATTATTGTACAGTTCTTACCATCCATGCTGAAAGTCCTTTACCGGCACAACCCTCTTTGAATGCAGTCCCAAAGGGTTGAACCCATATTAAAATCTCTAATATGAGAAGAATGACAGCAAGGTTACAGTGTAATTAACCTGAGTTATCTCTCAAAACTCTTGCTGATATATATTCTGCCACTTCAGACCATGCTTAAGCTGTGGTTTTTTAAATTAGCAAAGAAGGAGGTTTTCATATTCATTCTGACTTAAAGGATAAAGGAATATTGGCATTAAAAAAAGAGAGTTGGTTGATACTTTCTATTATTTTCTAATATTATTCTTATAACATTTTTTTAAATGGCGAGTCTGCACAGCAAAACCTTATTCTGTACACTTCTAGAGTCTGTAGGAAAGTCTGTAATTCTTACTTAAGGAGCATGGTGATTCCCTTCACTGCTTGGAGAGAAAACAAAAGTAAAAGCAGGGCTATTATTCTGTGTTTATAGCAAGTCTATTACCATAGTAACGACTGTGATGTCACAAACCCTACACCAAGGGCCAGCTTCTGTCTCTGAGGGGGGAAGGACGGCTTAGCCTCGGAAATCAGATGAAATTGGATTGAAACATGTAGCCAAAGCAGGGTCAGTGCTTGTGGTAATCACCAAAGCCCAAGGAGTTCCCATTCTCGGAAGAAAAGGGGCGCAGCAAGAGACAAGCAGCTCCCCAGGCCCGGGAATAAGCTACACCCACACTTCTGTCTGCAGCTGTGCAAAAGGAGAGTGGAAATCCAAGAGAGTGTGGTATCACCGTGTTCCCGATCACGAGTATTCCACTGGGCCCACTGGCTGCCAGACGTGGATGGGATCCAGTGGTGAGCCTGCCTGAGCACATGAAACACTCTCTGGAGCTAGTGTCTGACCAGATGGAGCCCTCTGGTACCTCGGAGCAGAAGCAACTCGCCTCATGCTGGCAAGACCTTAAAACCAAGCTGGAGTTTTACGCCTACTAGGTCATCCAGGTTCACAGAACCACAGATGCTCAGACTCAGAGAACTTAGCAAGTCTCTCAAAAGATGTGGATTTGGGGAAAATAACCCTGTGCAGGAACAAGTTGTATCCCCTGTCACTAGGGACTCTGAAGAAGCAGATTCATAAGTCTTCTTACTCTGATACGGTCCAGGGAGGTATTGTATAAATACACTGAAAAGGCAACTTTATATTGGATTGGGAGTCAGAAGACCTTACTGCTAGTCTTGACTCAGGTGTTTAGAAGCCACCTGACCTTGAGAAAGCTGTTTAACCTATTTGAGCTTCAGTTCTTTATTTAATGATACCTAAAATGCTATTTACCAGGGTTATTGTAAAGATCAAATTAAATAAAATAATAAATTTGAATGAGTTTCATAAACTGTACAGGGTTTGATACAGGCATAAGGTATTATTTGCATTTCCACATAGCTTATAGGTTTATAGTACAACAGGAACAAGTTGAACGCTAATCATTATTTTCTTCCCAGGAATCCAAAGCATACATACAATCCTCATCTCCCCTATCCCAAGAGGTGGACACATGCAGGATACAGTCAACTCTTAATTACTCAGGGGCTGATTATCAAGGGGCCTTTTGCTCCTCGTCATTGTATCATTTATTAGTGTCCCGCAGGAACGCCACATTAACCTATATATGGCTAGAAAATTGACAATGAGCATCCCTCAACTCGATTACCTTGAATAACAATTCGGGGAAAGGTTTTAGCAAAAGGAAGAACTGAAATGATTAACTAGTGGGAAATTTTTGAACAATGTGTAGACTTTATACTTATCTATGGATAAATACCTCACTGTCAGGAAGGCTATGGTCAAGGTCAGACAGGTTGGAACTAATTCAAACATGATCTTAGCGTTTTCTCAGAGAACAACAAAGCAGCCCGTACTATCTTATTATGCATGTGCAAGAGGAACTTGAATATCATTCATTCATTTATTCAACAAACACTGATAGAGTATCTATTATGTGCCGGAGCCCACCACACACCCTGGAAACTGCTATTTTTCTGCTCTGTCACTGTCCCTTCCTTTTGATATTACACAGAGCACCCTGGCAAAGCTCATGGCCTGACTTTTAGAAACTCTATTCACCTTCCTTTACCACGAGACTTTTGCCAATCTTACCCTAATGCCAGGGTCAGCAAGCTATGGTCCCTGAGCCAAACCAGGCCCACTGCCTTTTTTTTGTAAATGAAGTCTTATTAGAACACGGCCACACCCATTTGTTTATGTATCATCTGTAGCTGCTTTTCTGCTGTCACAGCAGAGCTCAGTGGTCATGAAAGAGACAGTATAGTTCCAAAGCCTAAAATACTATCTGGCCCTTTACAGAAAAAGGTTACAGACCACTGCACCAGATAACATGACTAAATCAAAAATTCACCTCTCCTCTAAGTTTTTGCTTAGGGAATAACAGAGTCAGCTCCTTGAAGGCAGAGAAACTTTGTGTATCTTGGTCTTGTCATATAGAACCCTGGAGTAGGACCAAGTCAAGGTTTAGAGCAGATACAGAAAATTAAACACGTCCTTCCCCACGTTCTGCTTTCAACAGATGAGCACCTTGGAGTTCCATGGAAGACAGTATAAAACCGCTGGTGTTGTTACTCTGGCTTCTAATTCCTCAGAGTTCCTACATCTAAGGCTTCCAAGGCTCAATTTTTGGCCTCTATCCTTTGCATATTTATTTCCTGATCTGATGTGGAATTAGAGTTAAATAGGAGCTGTGTGCTTGAATTCCACGTGGCTGGCTCAGCAGGAAACTCCAGGGCAGGTTTTTTGGCATGCCAAACTCATGATAGCCTCAGCTATGCTAATTTCTAGAGCTGTTTGCTCTGCTCAAATAAATCTTAGAGGGGAATTTTCATTTGGATGCATACCTTTTTATGCACACATTATGTGCATGATAACTCTAGGGCAGAATAAGGACTGAAAAAATAAAAAAGAAAAAGAGGCATGGTGTTTACTAAATGGTCTTCGTGTGGCAGGCGCTATGCTAGTGCTTTTTCTCATCTCATGGCTACAATTATCCCATGAGGTGAAACTGTGATCCCCATTTTACAGACAGGGAAATTACGTAACTTGTCCACATTCACAGAGCTGGCAAATGACAAAGCCCAGATTTGAACCCAATCTGTCTGAATCTGAAGCCCGTGTTCTTTCTACTTAGTCACTCTGCCTTATTGATACCCTCATCATCAGCTTCACTCACCTAAGCCACTGGACCTACATGCAAACAGGAACCTACATTTACAAAATTAGTCACCCTTCTCTCCCGTTGTCCTATGCAAAATATGTCCTTTGACCTTTGGGAGATAAATTTGGGCCCCTCAGCACCACAAAATAATCAACCAGAAGAGAATAATGTCATTCGAAATACAAACTTTTTATGATATACAAATAACGTTAGTATTTAGTAGACAAACACAATTACAAATGATTTTGATAGGTAAATGGACTTTGATAACATATCTGAGGACCTCAGTATGAAAGGACACTTTTACTGCTAAAATGTAGCAGGCAAGCAAGAGAATGTGCCCATATCATGAAAGAAAATGTTAGTAACACTTAGAAGATACGGTAAATATATCTATAACATAAGCCCAGGAATTTATATCTACAAATATCTTCATTGTTTATGGAAATGTAACCGAGCACATATCTTCCCTAGAAAAACAAGCAAACAAAAAAAAACAAACAAAAAACAAGCATTACCTTTAGTGAGTTACAATAAGTACTGCTATCAAAATGCAGTATTTATCATTGTTCAATTCAACATACAGAAATATAACCAGTATAGCAATTAATCATTCTAGCATAATTCTAACACTTTACAGCAAGCCAGATACAATATTATTGAACGCCTCTGTCTGTGTGGAGCATAACTGTAACCTAGCTTGCAATATCACATCATGCTCAGCCCACTGCCATCCAGCTTAATACACCACCATCTAATTTTCTGGAAATATAAAAGCACTGATTATATTTTCATGCAAGTGAAAGTCAGATCTCCACTTTTTTTTTAAGCTCTCAAAGAGAGCTTTCCAGGAATTAAAAAGAACTCTGTAGCAGAGATGGCTAACCCAGGTTGTTTCTTAAGTGGATTTAGAAGAAGGCACACTGAGGAACAAGCCTGCCACACATGCTTTACAAACTGCCCCATCCTTCAGAAAATTCAGAGGAGACGTGGTCCCCACTGCACCACCACCCGGCTCAACCATGGTTACTTTTGTTCTTGCTAACCAGCCAGTCTATATCTTATTTTTTAAATTAGTTCATCCTTTTTTAACTTTAAACATGATTTCAGAGAAGGAAAATATTTTTTTTATAGCCAGGGATAGGAAAAGTTTATTGTCAGCTGAAAACTGACAGCCTAAGCAGTTGTAGATTGGGGAATTTGTTTAAAAAACAATACTATTTTAAATAATACAGGCACTAATATTTCTTATCTACAAAGTCCCTTAAAATAGTCTTTTCCAAAATTAACTTGAATATTTAATAATTATCGTAGGTCGGTTAAAACAATTTTCTATAAGTCGTTATCATGGGAAGCCCCAGTAGTGACTTACCTGCCGGAGGCTTTATGAAAGGTGGCGGAATTAAAGGTACAATAATGGGCACATTGCCATGATCCTTTGACCCTGCGGGTGAGTCACTGAGTCCATTTCCCGTGGCAAGCCCTGAATAGCCTGTGCTTATATTGTATGGTGAAATAACACTGTCCTCAGGTAATTTTGGTTTTGGCAAAGAATTTTCTGTAAAAGAAAAAAATTACATTCAATATGACAAAAGGACTTATTTTCCTTATAACCACATTTTCTCAAGTAAAATGGCTATGGAATAAAAATGTTTTCTTGCAAATCTTTAAACACTTTACCAGAACTCCACAGACCATCCTGGACCTTTTCAGGCATGTTACCATAAATTTCCAATGGGCTCCTTTATAATTTGCTCCACTATGATAGCTAATATCCCAACTGTATCGTGGTGATGAATTTTAGCACTGTAAAAGCCCATAGAAAATTGAGAGGCAATTAACCTTTTCCATGTACAAAATGATATATAGCAGGTATCGCTCTCTGGCTACCAGGGGAGAAGTTTAAAAAGTACCCCCCAACCCACTACTGTAACTATGTCCCACTATATTACAAACTTGGGTGATAATATAATCAAAAGAACCAGTGAGAAAGAAGCCAATAATTAGAGGGGAAAAACCCTGTTGTTTCACAGGATAGACCCATTAATTTAACCCATTAATACCCATTAAAAATTAACAAAAATGGTAATAAAGAAAACATAATGAATTTTATCCTTTCATGTGAATTAAAAAAAAAAAAAAAAAACTCAACCATGGAAAACAACTTTTTCCCTCCAGTAGCATATCCTGGTACTCTCCCATGTTCCCCAGAGGCAAAGATTTTTACCTAGACCAAGTAGTATATGAGCGATTAGTTCATGGGATATAAACTCATGACTTGCATTTTTCATTTACAGTGAAATTGATGATACTATCTCTGTAACGTGATGTGTACAATTTCATAGCAAGCTTAACATAAAATTTGTCACGTACGTTCAATTCCACATGCCTGCAGGACAGCTCATTTACATTTCGTTGCTTGGTACATAAGAAGGAAAAGCGCTATCTTAGAGACTGAAAATAAAATGCATGAACAAGTAGTTTATGCCAGTAGATTCTGAACGCAATACAAATACTGATCAAATTGCCAGTGATGACACACAATTAGTTTTACCCACATTTTATTAAAGTTCCCCAAATGGGTTGCTTCCTCATATTCTCCTTTTCTTTGACAAACAAACCCTTGATCCAAATTTAGCTTCATAAATTCAGTATCCATATCAATCCCCACCAATGGTTCTAGGTTTCCCTCATGACATATCTGGCGGTGCTACCCACCAGCAGAATCAGTGTTGATTCAGCTCTGCCAAACCGCTAATTTCTACTCTTTGGTTGGGCTTTGATGAAAATTCTTACAGAATTTCTTTCTTACTCTACCACTTTCTTACTCTCCTTACACTATCCAAGGCTGTGGGGATGAGAGAAGGGTGAAAACTTCAAACATAAAACAGAAATAGGACTTTCCTTTAGAATTCCTACCAAAAGAGGGGTGGGGGGGAAGAAATTACCAAAAGAACAATGGTTCTCTCTTACAGTCTGAAAATCTAACCCTAACATTTCACTTAACAGAAAGCACCAGTCCTCAACAACTGATAAATCAAAGGGCTTGGGAAACTAGGAGAAGTTAGTAAATATGGTCCCTTTCCATAAGTTTGTGGGCAGGACCATAGCGCTTAAGATCCCTAGCCCTTGTCTAGCTGGCTCTCCCGTTGCTGAAAGGAGATTAAGCTGTGTCTATTTTTGTTTTATGTTGTGCTTTTATATTCCGTGGAATACTGCTTATGGGAAAACACTACCGGGGATGTACATTTAAATCAACCATTGGCATAATCAACAAAACGAGTCCCAGAGCAACTCAATTCTGGCAGGTTGAGATAGTTAATCCTTCTTTGCATGAACAAAGGGACATTAAATGTCATTACCTTTGAGAACAGAAATGTGCTGCCGGCTCTCTCCATCTGTAGGGTAGCTCCTGAATTCAATATCTTCACCATCTTTCAATTCAACCTTATCATAGCCATACCAGCCAAGGAGTTCATTCATGGTGTTTTCTGCAAAGTTCTGAAAGAGAAGCATAGGCTACTTACATATATAATCAATAACTATTTGAAAAGAATGCATAAATCAAATTTTGTTTGCACTACCCATTCACTGCCAGCCCCGCCCTACCTCCCTTAGAGTCGTGTTCATTTTTCAAAACACATTCAAAAATTGTCATGCATTTAAATCTCAGGATGACGCATCCAATTATGACAGGCTTTCAGACATTTGCAATTTAGAGATAATAAGAAAAAAGGTATTTGTCAGTTTTGCTGACGAATAGGAAGTCATATTTTGGCATATTCTTCTGCAAAGACTATATCCCACACTAACACAAAAATATTGAAAGGTAAAGCACAAACACAGCTACGAAAAGATTTGAAACTGAAAACAATCGACTCAGATTAATTTAAATTAGAAGTGCTTCCTAATTCAGGTGGTGTTTCTTAACATGACTTTTATATCACATAAAGCAAAATCTCAGCAAAGAAATAATATCTCAATTGTCAACCACTACCATCCAGAAAGGTGAATAGGCCACAAGGGTTTCCTCTGTTGATTTTCCCTTTTATAACAGTATTTAAAAATCGAAGCCTAATTTGCTTTATGAATTCCATTAGTGACAGATTCTTTCCCCATGAAATCAAAGGTCACTATGATTGTCTTCTGACAAATAACATAAAAGTACCAAATAACTTCAAGGTTACTAGCCAGTCCAGATTTTGGATAACACATAAAAATACTCTATGAACTATAACTCAGTATACAGTCAGGCCTCCATATCTGCATGAACAAAGGGACATTAAATGTCATTACATTTAATTACATTACATTACATCCACATCTGCAGATTTATGGAAAGTATTTGGTAAAAAAATTTCAGAAAGTTCCAAAAATCAAAACTTGACTTTGCCACGCAAGCAACTATTTACATAGCATTTATACTGTATTTACAACTATTTACCTAGCATTTACATTGTATCAGTTATTATAAATAATCTGGAGATGAGTAAAGGATTCAGGAGGATGTGCATAGGTTATAATGAAAATACTACACCTTTTACGTAAGGGACTTGAGCATCCTCGGATTTGGGGATTGGAGGGGAGGTGTCCTGGAACTACTCCCCCATAGACAGTGGAGGAATAACTGTATAATTGTAAGGTATAATCATTGTTGTTCTTATAGATATCAAGCTGTGGAAATAATGGGTATAGTTGGACAAATTTAAATCTGTCAGATGACTGTTTTCAATGAACTTAACAACTGCTAAATCTTAATGCTTGTAAGTGCATTAAAGTATCTCTATCTGAGAAACAGAGAGTAGAGTGGTGATTACCAGGGGTTGGAGGGTGGGGGAAATGGGGAAATACTGATCAAAGGCTATAAACTTCCAGTTATAAGATTAACAAATTTCAGGATCTAATGTATAATATAGTGACTACAGCTAACAACACTATATCATATACTTGAATGTTGTTAAGAGAGTCCATCCTAAGTCTTCTCACTGCAAAAAAAGAAATGATAACTATGTGACAGGATAGAGGTGGTAGCTAATGCTGGTAATTGTTTTACAATATATAAATGTATCAAATCAACATATTGTACATCTTAAACTTACACAATGTTATGTGTCAAGGACATCTCTTTAAATCTGGGAAAAAAATTTTTAAGTTAAAAGAAGGACCCTATGTTATAGAGTAGGGGCTTAATAAATGTTTGTTGAATGAATTCTTTTAAGGCACCTCTATTGGCAAGGCAACCTGAGCTTCCTAGACTAAGCTAGAAAAACTGTATATTCTAACCTTCTCTGTGGCTCAGAGAAGCTTTTCTCATTCTCCCTAGAAGCTGTCATTGCTGAATTACACTGGGATGTAGAATTTATACACCTGAAACAGAGCACCCAGGCTAAACCAGGGTGTGCACAGCCTCAACGTGTGAGTTCCATGTTCTCCTGAATTTCACGACTTTAGATTTCATCAGGGGTTGCATAAAAAAAAGATATTACACTACTGACTCCACAAAAACAAACCGGCCATTTCAAACTACCACAGGATGCCAGATTTTATTTTATTTTTTTCTTTAGTACCCACTTGAGCTCAGAGCTCCAAATGGGTCAATCTGTGATACTACAAAGCATAAGCAATTTTAAAAAATCTAGCCAGATTGATTCAGTGCTACCATCCACAAGGCCAACAGTCAGCCATATCAAGTTTTAGTGGGGCATTTATTCTCTCTGATGGCTGGTCATGTCCACATTAAATAGACATTCTTTTCATGAATGCACAAAGATGATATGATCGATATGTGTAATAAGCTCAGCAACTTCTGGAGTACCACAGAGGACGATTCGGCTAAACGCTGCTCTACTCAATCAAAAGAGATCCCTTTAATGATGGTCAGTCTCCCCTAACATCCAATTTCTTACACTGAGCTGAGTGCTTGGACTGGAGAATGACAGTCCTTAAGCTCACAAATCAAGGTCCTCCATCAGTGGTCTGGCAGCAGCAATCTCCAAGGATAAGGATTACACCTTGCATCAAAAAACCAATTCCCAACAGTGTTAAAAGCCAGGTTCAAGTCATCCTATTGGTCTGTATACTATTTGCCTCAATCTGTAAGAGAAATGTGCCAAAGACAGAAAATCTTTTGCATAGTAACTCCTGGCCATCGTATCTAATTTTCTAGACCATTTGTATCTTAGGCGCCTCTCTCACTGGTTCTGTCTAACCTCTGAAGTGACACAAAGGCTACAGATGCATAATTCATGGAGCAACCTCCCAGCCAAGGATATAGATTTGTTTGTTTTAGTCCAGCTGCAAATCCATTCAGCCTTTCAGAACCAATCTCAGGGATGGGATCCAGAAGTTTCAGACATTTGGATAAAAACTGAAACCTCAACTGGATTATTAACACCAAATTCATATTATTTGGGCATCATAACTGCATCACTTGGTTTATGGTTTGTGCTGAAAACTCAGCGGCTTCACAGAACAATCAATATGAACTTGATCTATTCCATGATTTTTGAGTTACTATAAATGTCAGTGAAAATAAACTCTAAAACATTCCCTTTCTTGTCACTGAAAATAAAAATAAACACCTTAATGTTTTGATGTATGACAGCAAAAGCAGAAAACAAAAGGCTTATACTTGAGCCATAAATCCCAAACCTTTCATAAAAAGAGGAACAAGATGAAAGAAAGAGAAAACAAACACAAAAGTTTCTTGTATAACTACAAGAAATAGACTATTACCTCTGTCTTATACCCTATTGTTAAGAAATCAAAGAACCCCAAGGAATTAATAATTCAAAATTTGTCATTTCTAGGTAGAATTGGATGCTAGACATTATATGGGCTTGTTAACAGTGCTAAACCAAAGGAAATGAAATGGGTTTTTCCAGTTACCATCCAAGAAACATAATATATTTTAGAAGAAGTGAATTTAATGTTTATAGCCCATAAGGGTTTTCAAGTTTTTCTACCAGAAAATAAAGGTCATAAGAGTTAAAATGCAGAGAGATTTTTGAGATAAGAATGTTCAATAATAGGACCAGCCACTGTACTAAGGGAAGTTGTAAAATTTGCTTCCCCCCAAATCTTCACCCAGATTGTCTCCTGTAGACTTAGAGCAGGAAACCGAAGTAGAGACTCTGAAAGCCCCTCCCAGCTCTAAAATTCTGTGAAACTGAAAAGCTTCTACTTATACAAGAAATAAAATACCTTTTGCAAAGAAGTATCATAATTACAGTGATCACACATCATAAATTTTACTGAACAGCCACTATCTCAAATATTTTATCACTGTTACCATAAACCATCAAAATGTGCCAGAAATGTCAATACTCTGGCATCCAAATCACATTTTGCAGACTGCCTCTCACCCTTGGAAGTGGCACAAAAATCCTCTCTCATACCATGTGGTCCAATTTGGGTTTGGAAAATAGGTCACTATAATTATAATGATAATGTCTAACACTCTTATAGCACTTTATAGGGTTTCCACATCCTTTAACTCTCTTGTTCCTGTCAATAACCTTATGCATTAGGTATTTGATTTCCACAATAAACTTTTCATGAACCTATGTGACATCCTCATTTCACAACAGAAACAGAGAACATACAGAAGGTAAATGACAGGCAGGAGAGATCATCCAGTAAAGTCAGAACAAAAATACAGATCTTCTGATTCTTATATCAGAACTCTTTCTATTATAAATTCTGTATAGCCCAAGGTGTCAGCAATTCCAAAGGAGCTACTACTTCTTCAGACCAATCAAAGAATTGCAAGGAAATCATATCACAGGATGTCAATGTCACATATAAAGAGCTCTCCAACAAGGACACATCTAGCTACATTAAACTTTGCTTGCTTTCAGCTTTGCTCATTGGCCCCTACTCTCCTTAATTATTTGTATTATTAGAATATGGGTTCTTAAAATTTGCAATTAAAATTTAATCTTCTCATTTGATAATTTTTGACAGCAAGCCTGACTCTAATTGCTTTGTACTTCTAATACTTTATCCCCATACCTCTTCTTCACCCTTTCGAATTCCCCCCTCTCACCTCCAGGGCTCCTAAGGAAAGAAGAAAATCTTAACATTAACTCTGAAAGCATGATCTCTTCCTAGAATTAAAACAAAAAAAAAAAACAAAAAAAGGTCATAGAAAGATAGCAGAAAGACAGGAAACTACTGTTTCCCCACTCCTCTGAGTTCTTTCTATACTGGCAAAATTTATTTTTGTTGGAACTTAATTCCCAGGACATTCACTCTCTTTATTCAACTAGAAGTACTGTATGCACGTCAAAGTTCAATCTAAATGGTTTTTAATTGAACATTTTACTAGATAAATAATAAAGACTTGACTTCAAGTCATTTTGAAAATCACAGTAATTACAAAGTCTCAGAATACCTCTGAAATGCAAGGTCTTCAGAAAGGACTAATGACTTTGTTTTGAAAACACCAAACAAATTTAAAAATATAGGGTAGGTTCCTCTGATTGCTTTCATCTCAGACCTGGCATAACTGAATGTCTATCTGTTTTCAACTTGGTATCCTACCCAAGAAAGCAGAAAGTTTTCAGAGAGCTCCCAATCATTCATTCAAATGAGGGAAAAGCCATGCCCTCCCTCTTCCCACAAACATAATTCCCATTTTCACTCCAAGTCCTACTTCCCTCCACAGTGCTAGTAAAATATGTCATCTCTCCCAAACACCCTGTAAGTTACTTGGGGACAGAAACTTTTTTTTCACCTTATGCCCCATTCAGCACAATGCCTACCAGTTAGAATGTACTCAATAGATGTGCTAACATGTTTGGATACATTTCACAGGTATTTTTTTAAATGTATAAATATAGAAAAATGATCAAACAAAATTCAGAAAAACTGATTCTAAAACTAAATATGTGAAAGTTAAAATAATCTGCAATATCCACTGATAATGAGAACTCTCAGACTATTCAGAATTCAAGTTGGCTCAACTTTTAGAAAAGATGATTTGACTCTATGCAACAAAAGCCTTAAAAATGTATATATGCTTTGATTCAGCAGTTTTATTTCTAAGCAGACTGGGGACTATTCTGAGGAAATAGGTGCTAAAATATGCATGTTCAGGAATGTTTATCTGTGTTGTTTTCTTAGAAACAAATAAATGCCAAACAATAGGAATTTGGTTAAATAAATTACAGCTTAGTCATGAAATAACTAAAATGGAATACTATTTTGCCACTAAAATATATGCCATGGATAAATTTTTACTGCCATGAAAAGCTATTAACAATATATTAAGCTTTAAAAGGAAGGTTAGTATACTATAAGACCATTTTTTTTAAACATACATCACACATAGAAAAGGACATGAAAAGACATACATCAAAATGTTGACAGTAATTGTGTCTGGGTGGGAAAATTATAGGCTTTGTTTTTCTTTTTGCTTATTTGTATTGCTTATTCTATTGGATCTGTCATGTCCATGTGCTATTTTTATAAAAATAAAAAATAGTTTTAATTCAAACTTAGTTAAAACATAGTCTTCTCATAGAGAACCATGTCAGTCATATCCACAGTCCTAATGACAATAAAAGGATCTGTCAGTTACAGTACTTAACTTCAAAACATTCTGACACACATTATCCAAGAAAATGAAGCATAAGAGAAATACTTTGAAAGCAAAAGGAAACCCCCAATCCTGAACAATTTACAAGGCAGGAAAAAAAAAATGCTAGTATCTCTGCCACTTAAGGTTCGAATAATAGAATTATGGTTATTTTTGGTTATTTTATCTCCCTTTTCACCTTCATGGCTTCTGACTGACTTCCGAGATAGATTTCTATGAAAAGGATCACTGGACTTGCTAATTAAGATTCTAAAAGGGCAGGGGGAGGCAGTTTCTTCTGTAGAAAGTAGGAACTACACTTGATTAGAAGTCTGTTTCTAGCTCTGTCTATGCCCAGGTCTGGCCAAGGGCTGAGTTTAAGTCATCTCTCTTAACACAGACTTAGTGGATCGGTAATATTTTATGGTCCTACCAAGAAGGGGGAGAATTTTAAATAGTGCGAAAGAAATGTTGGAAGAGCCCTTTACAGACTACAAAGTACTTCCACACTCATGATCCCACTGGATCAGATGGTATCCTAAGGACAAGCTGCTCCCCACAGATGTCCGATTCGAGGCACATCCACATGCCTGTTATAAGAGTGGCCAGATTCATACTCTTGGTGCAGACATTACTCATTGAGCCCTATTGTTTTCACCTGAATTATACACAGACTTTTGGCCCAAAATCCTTTGAAGATGGTCACTGCACTCCATTTGGGTCATTTTGCAGCACTGTTCTCAGCCACAACATGATGATTATGATGCAGTTCTAAGGACAAAGGACATGTCATAACACTAAAATCCAGCTCTGGCCTGGAGCAGACCTGAGGAGAAAGTCTTAAGTGTCATATGAAACCAAAATTATGTGTTTCCACATTAAAAATTCTATGTTGTTTTATCATCTTGTTGTGACATGGAATAATTACATCCCCTATTTTAATGGCCAGGACATCAAATATCCTAAAAAGACCAAACAAATGCTGTGAAATTGTAAAGACCAGCCCTGGGGCTAACACTGTGGCAGGCGTGGCAGGTGTGCAGCTGTGTGCAGCTGTGTCTTTTCACAGCTGCAGCACTGGCCTCAAAATCGCCAAGACTTGTTACATTGTTTTCCTGTCCATGCCAAAGCCACTGGCCTTACAGCAGGACAGAGTTCCACGGTCCCTTAGTTATGTAAAAGCTATTAACACTCATCAGTCCACAGATCCTAAAATATACATTCAGTAAATCTCACTCACCACAGGCTTTCCTGTCTGTTTACATGTTTCAATCGGCACCATCAAAAACAAAGTTTTGGGTTTTTTTTCATTCTAGCCTGTAAAATCCCTTCTCTTTTAGGAAAATATTCAATAATCTTATTAGTTTGAGAGTGCAAGTGTGGCTGACTTCCCATTCCACAAGAGAAAGTTTTAGACTTTAGAGATTTTCAAATGATCCACCTTCTACTACTTCTAGTAATTTTTTTTTTAAAAAAGGATAAAGACAATAAAAAAGACACTTTCTTAGAAGATATAAAAAGTCTAGTCACCCTAGCAAGACACTCTGTTTCCCTGGAACTCTCCTTTTTCAGACAGTCACTTGCATTCACTGATATTTGCCTTTTTTGAGGCCCTGTTTTTGACTTTCCTTTAAAAACTCTGTTACCTCTTGGTTTCTATGAGTCTGTCTTTCACACAAGGAGAGTAGGGCTTGGCTTCTCAGAGCAGTGCTTGGCAAGCACAGAGGCAGGAAACGCAGAAGGGAATGAGTCTGTCAGACTCATTTTCTTCTAGTTCAAATGTTTATTTCAGATTCGGGAGGAAGTGGAGTGGTTCCTTTCCATTTCCTCCTCTCTGGAACCTGCGAGTTGTATAAGGCTTAGAGAATCTCGCTCTGCCACACATCATACTCACAGGTTCACAGATGGAGAAAGAGACTCTTTTCAGAAAACCTCCAGTTTGAACAGAGCAGAATTCATAGCTCTCTGTGCCCTCCCAGGACCTTCTCTTATGGGTTTAGACTAGAGCCTTGCACAGGACAACTGACAGCAACATGGAGGACAGGGCTGGTGGGCTCAGGAACATCCTATACCAGCTTCCAAGGGGCAAGGGCCAGGTCCCAGCCCTGACACATGGCACACGTTGCACCACTGCTCAGCCTGGGAGGTCTGACATCATTTGTGAATGTCACAGTGACATCTGGTCCCAAATTCATTTTCTAGGTTCCTGAGACTTACTGTTTCTGACATCAGGATGGAGTTTCAGGAGAAAAACTTGAAGTATACCTGTTTTAGTAATGAGCTGATTTCAACCTTAAATATGCTGACTTTTCCAACCCACACTGTGATATCTCTAGTTTGTTTTTTTTTTAATTTTTATGGCAAGCTAATTAAATCACTGCACTCACCAGCACAGCTCTGCAACTTGCTTTATTGTCTATGCAAATAACACAGGTCATTTTTAATGCCAAATGGAGACCATCAGAAACCAAACTAGAAAATCTTATGGTGAGTTTACTACTAAACTCTAACAGATGTGCCTGATTCTAACTGCAGGCAACAGGACTGAAGCATAATTTTAGATACAAATTACTTACTGAGAACATTTACAGACAGAAAACTTCTTCAGCAGAGGAGACCCTGAGACATTTAACACAGATTATCCTGGAGCTGAACAATTGATAAGGAAGCCAAACATTGTAAGTGCATTAATTATGGTTTGTTTAGGAAGGTTTCCAAGGCAGAGTGCTTGATCTAATCACATTGGTTTTGTCAGAGTTTTAAAAGATGAAAATCTGACTCATTTTCTTTACTCACAGTTTAGATTATTTTGAGTTGTATTACTGTTTGGTAGTCATTAATCATGTTCCCCAAGATCTATGTGCACAAAATACATACCCTTAAGTGCAACTATATTTACACTTATTCATGTATTCACATATCCAGTATCACAAACTAGTTTTTATATAATGTTCTAGATGAACTCCTGAAACGAATTAACACTTCTATATATCAGAATTCCCTCCTAAGATCATTTGTTATAATCCATGTGAGCTAACAATATATTGAAGACATGTTATTTTAGCTACAATTACAGTGTTTGCTTTAGAAACCGAAAGTAGTCAAAATTTATAAATTGCACTGCAATCTGATTTTTTTAAAATCCTCTCTATTGGTCACTAATTAAATAAGGCAGAATGACTATAAGTACAATAAAGTACCAAGTATTTTTAATTAAGAAAAACCAGGATGAAGTGAGGAAGAAGAAAAGGAAAGATAAGGAAACATTGTAAAGGTCATAATGAGACAAACATTTCTACTTGAAGCTTTTTTCACTAAAGGACACTAAAGCTATGCCAAGTCATGTACTTTTCACACACAAAATTACATCGTATCAAACTTAAATTTGTTACAACTGCCATGTACATTAAACCAGTGATAATGAAAATGTAACTCAATATCTGATCTAGTGAAACAGCAACCAACATTAGCTCCCAGCCACATGAAGACAACCTCCAATGCCATTACTGGTGTCAGCTAAACCTCTGCCAATTTGCCTTCTCCGGCCATGTTTAAATAAATATGTGACTATCTCAGTGAGGAAATCTTGAAGGAAATCTCTATGATGAGGCAATTTTGTTGCTCATTCTCAGTGCCCTGCATTTGCTGTACTTAAAATAGACACTTGTACCAATGTCCCTTCTATTACCCGAAGGGGAAAAAAAAATCACATACACACCAGTCCTTTTTCTTTCAGCTCGCGGAGAAGCAACTTGATCCAACCAGTGTTGAAATCTGAGTAGGTCACTGTACACCACGATAAAATTCCCTAATCCCTGAGCCAAATCTCCCTAAGGGGGGCCTCCTCCTGATCCTCCACTTCCCAGGCTGACTTTTGCATTTGCTCTCTCCTCTTTCCCCCTTTCATTTCCCCTACCTTCAAGCCCTGATATGTGATCCACGGTGGGGGCTCAGGTTTCCGTTTTTACAGCTTAGGCCGTGCTAGCTGTATACATTCCTTTCTTTCTGCCGGGCAGTGATTACTTACCAGGGCTTAGTTTACACTGGTCCAGATGAAAGCCGTTCAGATGAAGGCAAACACAGCCAGGCAGCTCCAGCAGCACCGATATGAAGCTGCACAAGGCCACATTGTGTTCTCGGTGACATTTTGTTACACGTATTTTTATACAGGGCAATCAACGTGTTATGTTACTCTACACTTTAGGTTTGGGGAGATGGATGGGTGATAATGCCACGAGGTTTGGGGAAGGGTTTTATTAATACGGTTATTAATATTAAAAGCAGAAAAATATTAATGCGCTCAAAATAACCCTTCCACCTTTTGACTTTGAGAAGTCACCTTTTAAAAGAGGACTTTGGGTGCTATTATATTAGAAGAATGCATACTGAACAATTCCGCTAGAAATGGGATTTCATGACTCTCTGGCATGGTGTCCATTGACACAACTGAAGATTTCCACCAGGGATCTCTCTCATACACTGCTCCAAACTAGGGAGAAAATACTGATCCTTCAGGTAATTTAGTTATTTGCTGCATAAAACTTCTTATTTAATGCTACTCTGTACTGAAATGATGAGGATTAAAATTTCAAATAGTAGGTGGTGATCTGGGAAAAAAATAACATTTTTAAAAGAGGAAATTCTGTGCACGAAGGTTAATTCCATACTTACTCCTGCAGCATTGGCTAAAAATTGTGTAATTTTTCCCCTTCACACAATGTTGTTTTTGTTTCTTCCTCACCAGTTCAGACAAACATCTGTTATACTGTAGAAGGACAACTATCTCCCAAACCACGGAGTGCTCCCGCAGCCAAAGTCAACAACGTGAGCCCCAAGCATCGAGCACAGTCAGCCTTTATATCCAGCCGGGATAACATTTCACATGTTTTGATTAAAATTAGCTAATTTGTAATTCTAGAACCTATGAAACTTAAAAGCTGCCATCCATATAGATCACATTAGGCAGTGTTTTAAAGGGCCAGCACACACTGTGATTTCTTAGTGGCTTCACCTCTCTCCTCTTCCTCCACCCCCTATTTAAAATGAAATGGAAAAGTAATCTGGAAACGCAGGACAGGAGGGAAGGGCGAGTAAGGAATCATGGTTATTGTAGGCTGTTTGAATTCCACCCCCATGGGAAGACAACAACTCCTACCAGTCTCTTTAAAAAAAAAAAAAAAACTGTCTATCAGTGGAGTCAACGGTGGTTTCTATCCCAAGGAATGGCCTCACCCCAAAATAAAAACCCTAATTCCAAAATGTAGATTGCTACAGACATTTTCTAGAAGAAAGGAACACTAAGCATATGCACCTAGGTACACATACAGGTTGTATTATCCATGTGCCCCTTTCTAAATACGGGCTTCATACAAGGCACCTTCAGAGAATATACTTGTTCTAATCAAGACAAGGTCAAACTGCAATAAATTTTACTTAGTTGCTTGCCATTTTCATCGTTTGTCTTTTAAATACAAATTCAACCAAGCTGACCAAGTCAGTTGTCAGTGTTAAGGATTCTATGCAGAAGATGGGGACACCAAGACGGCTGCAGAATGAAAACTAAAGTCCCTCCCCGAAATCTGCTACTTGTTAGTAACTTACAGAAAGACAAAAAATACAAATAAAAGAATTTTAAAAAATAAAAAGGGATTCATGAAATCAACACAAAATAAAACCCTCGCCGCGTAAAAGCTGCAACTTCGTGAAAAATAAGTGGGGGGACAAGGGGGGTCCGGAGCTGAGCGGTCTTGAGCAATCACTCCAACGCGAACAGCTGGAGCGTCAGGCTGCTGCGCTTGCCACCTCTGGAGCACCGCTGGCTTGGCGGGGAGCCCGGCCTCGCCGACAGGACTCGGCCTCGCCGACAGGACTCGGGGCTGGCCTTTCGGAACAATGGGCAGGCGCTCTGTGAAGGCCGCCCCTCAGACAGCTATCTTTCAGTGGATCTTGCCCAGGTCCGCTTAACTGGGAAGTGGAGCATGCAAAGGCAAGCGGGAGGCAGAGGCCGCCGATTGAGAGGAGCGGGCAGGGGCGGGCGAGGCGAGCCGACCGTCAAAACGGTACCCGACCCGCGCCGCTCGGGCCGCAACTCGCTCCGGCACTTGACAGCCTCTTCATACCCTCGCAGCTGGCTACTAGGGGAGAAGCGGGATCGAGGAGCCGGGAGATGAACTGGGGGGAGGGGGAAATTGTGCGCTCCCGAGGTGCCTCGGCCCGGCGGCTCCTAACTTTGGAGAGATCCAAAGGAAGGTTCCCGAAGAAGAGGAAAAAACTATTCCACCGACTAGGGAGTCTCTTCACCATGCCCACACGCCACATGGGCCCCCGGTCCCCTCCCTCTGAAACGCGCGTGTACCAACCAGGGGTTTATAAGGTTAAATAGTATATGGTCTCCCAGCCGCCCCCCACCCTCATCGACTCTGAGATAGGCAAATCTCGGGGACGCAACCCGCGAGTTGGCCTCTGTTTTGCACCTGGAGGAGGAGCTGAGGCGTTCTGGGCATCCTACAGAAACTGACAAGCGCTCCCCTGTACCCCCCAAATCCATACAACGGCCCAAAGGGAGCAGGCGGAAGAAAGAGCTCAGTCTCTCCAGCCATGAAGTCCAAAAATACCTTCATTTCCTCATTGATCTCCCTTTTCACTGGGTGAGCCGGCTTCCTGCTCCTTTTATTTTCCGGAGGTCTCCCTTCTTTCTCCATTTCTGCCATGTTTTTGTGTCTGGTTTCTGTGGAGATGAAATGGCTGCTGCCGCCGGCGGCGGTGGTGGTGGTGGCGGTGGTGGTGGTGGTGGTG